>NW_024870824.1:8716250-9382500 GCF_019054845.1 Dipodomys spectabilis
TTCCGAACATAGCCTTGGATCCCATGTCAGGATTTTGCTTTGGACCAGCTGCAGCTATCGGTGAGCCTCACTCCCTTACTTCTTTCAGGTGTGTGAACAAATGCCTGACCATTTCTTGCTTCCCTTTCCTACTTCATAACAATGACCACTATGGCATACTGTGTATTTACCTGATTACTTATTTTCTTTAATTTATTTTTTGTGCCAGCCTTGGGACTTGAACTCAGGGCTTGGGCGCTGTCGCTGAGCTTTTTTTTGCTTAAGGCTAGCACTCTACCACTTGAGCCATAGCTTCATTTCTGGCGTTTTTCGGGGGTAGTTAATTGGGGGTAAGAGTTTCACAGACTCTCTTGTCCCGACTGGCTTGGAACCATAATCCTCAGATCTCAGCCTTCTGAGTAGCTAAGATTACAGGCATGAAGCACTGGTGCCTGGCTTACTTGGTTACTGATTAATGGTCCTCTGTTTCCTCAATGGAGTAACAAGTAAGCTCTAAGAGGGCAGTGACTTTGTTTGTGTAGCTGGAGCAGTGTCTGGCACAGAGGTACAGAGCAGATTCTCAAAATCTATTTGTTGAATGAATGAAGGAATGAAAGAATAAACAAATGAGTATGTATTACAGAAACATCACGGATCAATGGACACAGTGGGTAGGATTATTGCCAGGCAGGAAGGGAGACCTAGACAATCTTCTGAGGGAGTTATGTGGTCATCTCATAGGTGCAAAGGAAATAGAGCTGGAGAGAAGTTGTCTAACAAGAGGCTCAGAGCCATCTGCAGGTCAGCACTGACTGTGGAAGAAAGGATGGGGTGAAGGATGGCTGTGGTGCTTGTGTTTGTCTTGGGCATCTGGGTGGAGGAGGTTGAAATTGAAAAAGGAGATGGGGCTGGGGTGAGTATTACTCATGCAAGCTTCTCTCTGCCTTGGTTGCCTCATATGCAGAATGAGGAGGGTGATTCCTGTCTTGTTGCAGCCTGGGTAGTTGTGAAAACAGAGTGAAATTAAAGAAATGGCAACCCTTTCTATGAGTACCCAATAAGTTCCTTCACATAAGAGAACATTGTTTCTGTTGTTGTTGGTGGTGGTGGTGGTAATGATGGTAGTTTGGGGAGCTCTGGCTGTTTGGGGAGATGACAACCTGCAGCAGGATCTAATGGAAGCACAGAGAAAAAGCAAGGAAGTTCCAGCTCCTCAACAGGGTCTAGATATGCAGTAGTTGGTCAGGAAGGGGAGAGAAAGGTGTGGTCTGAGATGTCATAGGCTATGTGGAGAGTAGACCAGGCTGGAAAATCCTGCAGGAAGGATGCTGGGGTCAGAATGAAGGCTAGGGATTGGTCAGAAGTTGTTGTTGTTGTTGTTTTTTGTCGGTCGTGGGGCTTGAACTCTGGGCCTGGGCACTGTCCCTCAGCTCTTCAGCTCAAGGCGAGAGCTCTACCACTTGAGCCACAGCTTCACTTCCAGTTTTCTGAGTGGTATATTGGAAATAAGAGTCTCATGGAGTTTCTTGCCCGGGCTGGCTTTGAACCATGATCCTCAGATCTCAGCCTCCTGAGTAGCTAGGATCACAGGCATGAGCTACAGGGGCCCGGAGGTCAGAAGTTTTGAAGTAGAGAGGCTGCAGCAGAGCTTGAATATGGTGGTGTTCAAGGAGCCCTGGCATTGGATACTCCATAATGAGTATCCTGCACTTCCTTCCCACCTCCACCCGCCACGCAAGGGGACAGCAGTGATACTCAGGCTGGGGAGTAAGTGAATCCTGGGTGACTGGGCAGAAGTCTTCAGTGTGTGTGTGTGTGTGTGTGTGTGTGTGTGTGTGTGTGTGTGTGTGTGTGTATGGGGGGGGTGTCTGCCTTTTTGGGCAGTCAAACCATTGTCACTCATTGTTGGTGGGTGGGGGACTAAGTACAGAGTGAAACACAGAAATTTATTTTCCAGTATTTATTTGGCACCTCCTGAGTGCAGAGGATTCAACTGTGAACTTTAGATTTGGCCACTGCCCTCTGAGGGCTCAGGGTCTGGCAGGGAGCAGAGTGTTATATGTAGGTCACAGACTGCCTGAGTAAGAGATGTCATCCTCTTTATTTTTCAGAGAGGCTGTCAGATGCCAAAGTTACCTGGCTGGTAAGTAGCACAACTAGGACTTGAATCCAGGGACCTTGGCTCCAGTGCCCTGGCTTATCACCATTGACCACACACCATTGACCACATAGCATCTGATCCTGAGGATAACAGATGGCAGAGGACACCCTTGTACAATCCTGCCACCAGCTCCTGGTGATTGTGGACCCCCAGAAGGGTCTCCATAGAAATGGGAACTGAAGGAACTCACTCCTTTGAGTAAAACAAGACTCTTAGAGTGAGAGAAGCAGTGCTTCATTCATTCTACCTTTCTCTCATTCATTTCACATTTATTTCATACCTTCTATGTTATAGGCACTGTTTGATAGATGTAGGTAGGAGATCTATTTATTAATTAATTCCACAGATGTAGGTAGAAGATCTATTTATTAATTAACTCCACAGCTATTGAGCAAAGACATTGTGCTATGCTGGTACAATAGGAACCAAAGAGACTGAAATCCCTACCATCTAGGAGCTTATATTCTAGAGGGGAAACAGAAAAAAAAAAACAAGATAAATGGGTTTAAATGTATGTATGTAGTATGAAAAATGGTGATACATGCCTGGAGGAGAAAAGAAGGGGCTGATATGAAGTCACAAGTTTAGACAAGATAATAAAGACCTCAATGAGATTTCCATGCGGTAAGGAAGCAGGCAAGGGTCAGAGCGTGCAAATCCTTGATGGCTGTCATTAAAAAAAAATCTCACCAGGTGTTAGTAGCTTACACCTGTATTCCTAGCTACTCAGAAGGCTGAGTTGTGAGGATCACAGTTTAAGCCAGCCTAGGCAAAAAGTCTATGAGACTCTTATCTCCAGCTAACCAAGCAAAAACTGAAAGTAGAGCTGTGGTTCAAGTGGAAGAACATGAGTTTTGAGCAAAAAAAAAAGCTCAGGGACAGTACCAAGGCCCTGATTTCAAGCCCCAGGACCAGCATGTAGTACGCGCGCGCGCCCGCGCGCGCGCGCGCCCGCGCGCGTGCACACACACACACACACACACACACACACACACACAGCCCTCTTTCTGAGCACCAGTGGCTCAGGCATGTAATGCTAGCTATTCAGGTGGCTGAGATCTGAGGATCGTGGTTCAAAGCTAACCTGGGCAGAAAAGTCCCTAAGACTCTTATTCTTTGTTAAAAAAAAAAACGAAAGCACATTTATTTATTTTTTTTTTATTTTTTGTTGGTCCTGGGGCCTGAACTCTGGGCCTGGGCACTGTTCCTCAGCTATTCAGCTCAAGGCTAGTGCTCTACCACTTGAGCCACAGTGCCGCTTCTGGCTTTTTCTGTTTATGTGGTGCATGAGGAATCAAACCCAGGGCCTCATACATGCAAGGCAAGTACTCTACCACTGAGCCACCTTCCCAGTCCCAAGACTCCTATTCTTTTTTTTCTTTTTTTTTTTTTTAGGTCCAGTCGTGGGGCCTGAACTCTGGGCCTGGACGCTGTCCCTCAGCTCTTCAGCTCAAGGCTAGTGCTCTACCACTTGAGCCACAGCGCCACTTCTGGCTTTTTTTCCTTTTGCTTATGTGGTGCTGGGGAATCGAACCCAGGGCCTCAGGCATGCAAGGCAAGTACTCTACCACCGAGCCACCTTCCCAGTCCCAAGACTCCTATTCTTATCTCCAATTAAGCACCAAAAAAAGTTGACTGTGGATCTGTGGCTCAAGTAGTAGAACACTAGCCTTGAACAAAAAAGCTCAGGGACAATGCACAGGCCTTGAATGCACCAGCACACACACACACACACACACACACACACAATCAATCAATCAATCAATCAATCTCTGCAGTTGATGAGGTCCCCAGAAAGACTGAGAGCTAGAGACTGCCTGTCTTCTGAATGGAGGCGTGAGTGGCAGGTCTCACCATCCACCATGTATTCAGGCCCTTTCCTTTTCTTTTCCATCATAGTATTTATGGAGTTTTTAAACCCGTAAGGCAGTAATCTTATCCATATTTTTTTAATCACTCTAATTTCTCTGTGTATGGAGAAGGGGACAGGATGAGGTAAGGAGAAAAGTTTGAAGGCTGAGATACCAGCGGAAGCAAGTGGCTCCCTGAGGCTCCACTGAGCCTATACACTGTCTCCCTGTTCCCCAAGAAAACAGCTCTCAGAACGAAGGGTAGGTGGCTCATACTGTAATCCTAGCTACTCAGGAGGCTGAGACCTGAGGATTGTGGTTCAAAGCCAGCCCAGGCAGGGAAGTTTGTGAGACTCTAATCGCCAATTAACCACCAGAAAAGAGAAAGTGGAGCTGTGGCTCAGCGTGGTAGAACATTAGCCTTGAGTGAAAGAGCTCAGAGACAGCTCCCAAACCCTGAGTTCAAGCCCCATGACAGAAAAAAAAATTAAGAAAACAGCCTCTCAGCTCCATTAACAGCCACAGTGCTGTCAAAGGCTACCCTGTTTTGAGCCACAAAGAGGGTAGAGGATGGGATAGGGTTAAGTTTCCATTTGATTCCTGGAGTCCATAGTTTCAGTTCTATGGACACTCTTTTTCCAGTCTGAATTTCTTGTTGTTTCTTTTTCCTTGTTCTTTTCCATGTTTATTTGCTGAGCTTCCTTTACTTCTTGCCCTGTCCAGCTGCCCTGGGGAAGTCTGACTGGCAGGCTCTCATCCCCACTCACCACCCCAGCTCTGGGCCCAGGATTGGGTGTAAGGAACCTGTCCCAGCCAAGAGAGGCCCACAGGCAAACCAGAACTGGGAGAGTGGAGTCATTTGAGCCTGGAGTAGGCTAGTTCTTCAGAATAGGATTGAAGGATGGGAGCTGGAGATTTCCATGGACAACCATTGGCAGGATGCCAGGGGGCCTTTGGTTTCCAATTTCTGCTCAGGTGTGTGAGGCCTAGCCTCTGGTCTTGGGAGGTCCTGGCTGGCTGCCAGATCCAGGCAACTACCCTCACCAAATGGATGAGCAAGTTGCTGATTTACCCTTCTCTGCCCTCTCAATCCTAGAGAAATTCAAAGCTATGTAGTGTGGGACAAATCCTGGGTCTTCTGCAGGGCCCAGGACATTTGTAACTTCTTGAATCTGCCATGCCTTCTTCCAGGAATATTTTCCCAGCTCTTCCACTGCAGACTTCCTCACCTTCATCCACATATAGGTTCGTATCTCAGGCCCTCTCTGGCCATCCTAAGATGATTCTCCTACTCCTTTCCATCTTTGTAATTATTTCATTTTCCTAAAAAGTAAATATTGCCAGAAGCTGTATTCCTAACTACTCAGGAGGCTGAAGTCTGATGATCATCGTTCAAAGCTAGCCTTGGCAGGAAAGTCCGTGAGACTCCTATCTCCAAGAAACTACTCAGAAAAAGCTGGAAGTGATTCGGTGACTTAAGTGGTAGAGCATGAGCTTTGAGCACAAAGAGGCTCAAGAACAGTGCCCAGGCTCTGAGTTCAAGCTCTTGTACTGGCCAAAAGTAAAAAATAAAATACAACTAAATAAAAATAAAAAGCATATATTACCATCTGAGAACCATGTCTTCCACTGTCTTATTAGAAATTCTTCATGAGCCGGGCGCCGGTGGCTCAAGCCTATAATCCTAGCTACTCAGAAGGCTGAGATCTGAGGATCGCAGTTCAAAGCCAGCCCAGGGCAGGGAAGTCTGTGAGACTCTTATCTCCAGTAAACCACTAGAAAACCAGAAGTGGTGCTGTGGCTCAAGCAGTAGAGTGCTTGCCTTGAGCTGTAAGAGCTGCCCAAGCCCAGAGTTCAAACACCATGACTGATCAGAAAAAAAAGAAAGAAAGAAATTCTTCATAAGCTGGAAGGTAGCTTGGTAGTAGAGTAGCCACTTCTCATGTACAAGGCTCTGGATTCAATCTCCAGCAAAATAATAACAATAACAATAATAATTATTATAATCTATTGTATAGTTACTTAGTCTAGATTATAAGTCTCCTTGCCCATTTACTCATCTTTATATTTTCAATGTCTAGAATAGTCCCATTTACGTAGAGGCATTTAAAAGGTTTGGAAAATAAAGAAATTAAGTTTCTTCCTCCCCTCAATTGCATCCCTCCAAAAAGGTTAAAGAGAAAGTTCTGCCTGCAAACATATGCACAGCCATGGAGAGCCCATCCAAAGAAGTGAATCATAGCCCTAAGGTGCCAGGCCCAGGGTATGAGTGTGAGTGTGTGTATGTGTGTGTTGATGAGAAGAGAAAAAGTTATCCATTGAACTCTGAAGTTCCTGATACACCATATGCAGGGACTCTTTGACCAAAGGTCACTTCTTTTATGGAGCAGGAAAGAGAGAGGGCAAGAAGAAAGGGGTTCCAAAATGACCTCTGAACTATGCAGGCCCTTGCAAGGCTTCAGACTGCCAGTTGGGGGCACTCATTCAAAGTTGAACACATCACCCCTGCAATTTCCAGACCATCTGAGCCTGGTAGCCCCACCTACTAGAAAGAGATGTCAGTGTGAAGAGAGAGAATTTTCTCCATCAAGTGTGACCCAGGGTGGGTGATGAATACCAGAGATGGTAGGATCAGCTAGAATAACATGTCACACAGTGGGCTGCCTTCAGGAATGCAGGATTGGGTAACTGGCAAATTGAAAGGCTGCTTCATACTATAATGGTTAAAGAAAAAGGAAATTATCTCATGCCTTTCTTTTCGTCTATCAAGGTGTCAGCGTATGCTAATTACCTGGCAGAGGCTTCAACGGCAAAAGAACAACTATTATATTTCTGAGGAAAGATTTATCTTGCGTTATTGGCGCCAGTTGGAGGAGGAGGTGGGGAGCTGGGGGAGGGAGGGGGTCAGAGAGGCAAAGTGAGAGTTGTTCCTTCACTTGAATGGAATTGGAAATGGCTTTGAACTGAGGTTTCTCTCCTAAGTTTAGAAGTAATAAGCCTTGCTGAGAAAGGCTTGGATCTAAGCCAGGGCCAGGGGCAGCGTGGGCAGAGGACCCCAGATTCCTGGGGGATTGTAGAGAGAGCTCAGTGATGCAGCCAACTGGGAGGCCGGTGAGACACTATGTGCAGACACGTGAAAGCCATGGAGGGAGGGATTAGGAATCATTGGCTTAAGGTCAGTCAGCCCTAAATCTGGAATCCTGGCTCCACTCCTCCTAGCTCTTGTCTATGGCTCATAGCTGCATCTCTCAGAGCCACAGTTTCCTCACGTGTGGGGAAAAGAATCTCTTCTTGATGTGGGGACTGTCAGAGCTAAGTGTGACCATGTCAGATGAGATGCTCAGGGCTATTGGGCCAACAGTAACACTTGTAGATCCTGTTCTTTCTTCCTTCTTATTTTCCTCCCATCTTCCTTCCTCTCTCCCTTCTTTTTTCTTTATCTTTCTCCTTTTCTTTTTTATTTCTCTTTCTTTCTCCCTCCTCTTTCTTTTCTTTCTTTCTTTCCTTCCTTCCTTCCTTCCCTTCCTTCCTTCCTTCCTTCCTTCCTTCCTTTCTTTTTCTTTCTTTCTTTCTTTCTTTCTTTCTTTCTTTCTTTCTTTCTTTCTTTCTTTCTTTCTTTCTCTCTTTCTTTCTTTCTCTCTTTCTGTCTTGCTTGCTTTCTTGCTTGCTTGCTTTTGTTCATTTGTTCTTAATAGGGTCTTGTTCTTTTGTCCAGGCTTCACTGGACCTCAATCTTCATATATATATACTTCCCACACAGTTGGGATGACAGATGTAAACTACCACCTGGCTTATTAGTTGAGATGAGGATCTCACTAACCTCAGTTCTCCCCATCTCTTCCTCCTGAGTAGCTACAATTACAGGCATAAGACACTGTATTCAGTAGACATTCTGATTGCCTTCTGGGATCCCAGGCCCTAGGCAGACAAAGGGGAATAAGAGATAGGATACTACCCTCAAGGGACTTGCCAAAAATAGAGGTCCTATGTCTCCTTTGGCTCCTACCACCTTGGGGTAGGACATAGAAAAAAGGGCACAGGGAAGGGTCCTCAAGCCTTAGTGACCTCAAGTTGACTGTCGTGCATGGATTCAAAGTGGAGGTTTGTCCCAGAAGTGGTAAAGGCCAAAAGATTAACCCAGAAAAGGGCTTGGAGGGTCCAAACTTACACCACCTGCACTAACAAGAGATGTCGGGGAGAGCTGCCTTTGGAAGGTACTGGTCTGGACCCAAACTCTGGAGACCGGCACTGGGGGCTTAGCACCTTTGAGTGAATCTGTCTTCAAGTATGAGCAGCTCCAGGGAAATCCAGGAGCCAACTCCATTCAGCCTGTGTGGAATCTTAGTTGTCCTAAGCCCCTCCCTTCAGGATCAGCTGGCTGAGGAGAGAGCTAGAGAGAGGAAGCCTAGCCTGATTTGCAAGTGTGTAGGTTGTCTGGGTTCAAATCCTACCTTCAGTAAGCACCTGTCAGCCATGTAACTTTGGACCAGTTCTGTAGCCTTCCTGTGCCTCTGTTAAATAAAGATAATAAACCAGAACCGTGGGATTGCTGGGTGGTTAGAAAACAACACATCCAAAGCACCTGCCACATAGTAGGCATCCCCAAATGGTATTGGCGATTAATAGACTTGACTGCTCTTGCTGGCTGTATCTGATTCTGACCTGTCTCCAACCACTGTAGCCTGGAAAGGCATTCACTGCTCTGGGATGGCAGAGAAAGAATGGGTGCCACCAGGTGGGTGCATGGCAGGCAGAGACTTTGAATAGGTAATGGCTGTCAGAGACCAGCAAATCACAGGTGTCTGGAGAACAACAGGAGTTACACTCAGACACCAAAGAACAAACACGCAGTATAAGACGTTTTGCCAAAGCAAAGCTGTTTTGATCGTTCCCGGATGTGACACGTATAGCACGAGAAGAGAGCCGCCTCCTACACCGAGGCTGCTTAATTGACAGCCCGCGGCTCCACGCAGAGTGGCACTGGGCAGGGAGAGGATGGAGCCAGAGCAACATCCCTCACTTGCTCGGGCCCCAGGCAAATCTTCATCAGCCCAGCACTCAGCTGAGTTGCAGGCGTGGCTACAGATTCATCAACCAACACAGTCCAGGAACTTCAGAGCCAACCCCGCCCCCACCTCTCCAGCCCCGCCCCCACCCTTCTCCCATTCTGCATTCCTGGAACCCAGGCTAAGCGCCAGTCTAATTGAACTTCTCAGCTTTGCCAAATGCACCAGGCTCTCCCTGGCCTGCAGGCCTTTGCATACGCTGTTCTCTCTATCTTGGATTCCTCTCCTCCCTCCCTTCCCACCCACCTGGCCAGTGAAAGCAGCTGCTGCTTAATAACAAAAATAATAGCAGCTTACCTGCATTGAGTCTAAGCGCTTCCTAAATGTTATTTAATCCTTAGGAGGTAAAGATAACAACAGTTGACATATAGTGGAAGCTACCATTGGCCAGGCACTATTCTAAATATTTTGTGTGAATTTATTCCTTTAGTCCTCATGACCTCATGAGGAAAGTTACCATTATCCCATTTTGTATATGAAGAAACTGTGGAACCAAGAGGTCAAGTAACTCATCCAAGGTCATTTCCCAGTAGCAGAGTCCAGATACTAGCTCAGGCTGTCCAACTCCAGAACTGGAGTTCCTAAGTCCTCTACCACCTGCCTTCTATGGCATGTAGATACAGTCCCTGAGCCACCTCCTCCCAGAGCTTCCTCTTTCCTGATTGGCACAGAGCTTCAACCTTCTAACCAATGAAGTCTTCTCTTTCATCGACTTGGACCAGACATGGCTCCAGCAGGAACTGTCAGCCCAGTCCAACCCAATGCTGTGTTCTGAAAGCCTAGCACTGTGCCTGGCATGTAGCAGGGGCTCAACATGTGTTGAATGCCTGCATGAATCCTGCTAGAGCACATTCGTTCTTTGAGTCTCCGTTTTCTCCCACAGGGGCTGTGAAATGAACCATATACCTTAACAGGGGTTTGAAAAAATCAATCACAGAATATTTAGATTCTCACTTGCGCATCCATCTGAATTAGCACAAAATGTAAAGATGGTAAGGCTTCTGTTGGACGGAACATGTTCCAGACATAGACCAGTCACTTCCTGACACTGCTGTTCCCTTCTGAAAAATGGGCATGGGTATAGGAGAGGTGCTTCTTTTTTTTTTTTTTTTTGCGGGGGGGGGGGGGGGGTGTCCGGTCGTGGGGCTTGAACTCTGGGCCTGGGCGCTGTCCCTCACATCTTCAGCTCAAGGCTAGTGCTCTACCACTTGAGCCACAGTGCCACTTTCGGCTTTTTTTTCTTTTTGCTTATGTGGTGCTGGGGAATCGAACCCAGGGCCTCATGCATGCAAGGCAAGCGCTCTACCACTGAGCCACCTTCCCAGCCCCCGAGGTGCTTCTTTTCAACTCTCCATCACACCATTTTTAAGTTTGTGTTTCCTGGAGGAGAATTAGAAAGAATGGCACCACTCCTACATTCTGACCAACCTTGACCACAGGTCTAAATGTTAAGGAGCTGGCGCCAAGGAGCTTGAGAGTGTAGAGGATTCTGATTTCATTCCACACATAGTTCTGTCCTCAACCATCACAGCACAGTTACCTAACCAAACTCTTGTGTCAAGTTTATTTCCCCCTCATATGGGTAACTATTATTTGTTAATGATGCTCTCAGTGCACATAGGAAGCTCTACCTTGGGTGGGGCTGACAAAGGAAGGATTGAACTGGAGAGCCAGAGGAGAGAGAGGGTCATGGAGGCTGGACAGGACAGCAGCACTCTCCTTGGAGGGGGTGGCATTTGTCCTGCCTCCCCTTCTCCCTGACCCCCAACTGGGCCCTTTCCCCTGTAGTATAGGGAATGCAGTTGAGCCATTGACCATTTGGGGAGAGGTTACAACCACCTCCTAGAGCCTGAGAAGCAAGTCCCCATTGCTATATTATTGCCTCCAGGTGTGCTGCCTGCCCAGCCCAAGCTGAGAGGTCTGAGAGCTTTCCTTTACTAACCAATAAAATGTAGGTAATGATAATACCTTCTTCCCAGGACTGCAGGGAAGATCAAATGGGAGAGTGCAGGGGAAACCATCTTCTGCACTATAAAAGGCTCAAAAAAATGCTCATTATTTCTTCCTATTCTTCTCCTGGAATTTATCAAACACTTTATGGGCCCTAGAGGTATCTCCTCCCTCTCCTTCCCCCTTCCCATGGCTCTATTCTGTGTTGCTTTCTGTAGCTACAATTCTCTCCTCTCCTCTTTTCTCCTGCTGTACTTTAGGCGAGGCAGAGTAGTAAACTGGTTAGGGAGGAAGAAGAGAGCTGACTGGAGATTGAATTCTGGCTCCATTTTTTCCTGAAAACCTGACACAAGGTGAGTCACACAACCTTTCCTAGCTCCTTCAGCTTTCTCCTATATGAAATAGGTATAAAAACTAAACTTAGAAAGTGGCGCTGTGGCTCAAGTGGTAGAGCATTAGCCTAGAGCTGAAGAGCTGAGGGACAGCGCCCAGGCCCAGAGTTCAGACTCCATGACTGACGAAAAACAAAACAAAACAAAAAAACTGAACTTAATTCATAAGGTTGATATGAGGAATAAATAAAAGGGTTAGTACACAGTTTTTCTTTTTATTGTGCCTACATAGTCTATAAGAGATGTCTGCTGCAGTGATGGTTTTTATTCTTTCACAGGTAGGACACCTAAATCTTTGAGTAGAAGACTCATGAAACAGACTTTGGGTGCAATCTTCATAGCCTTTCTGTCTCCACATACAGGGAGAAGGTAGATAAAAATGGATTAAGTACGGGGCTGCGGGCTTAGCCCAGTGGAAGGGCGCCCGCCCCGCGCGCGCAAGGCCCTGGGTTCAGTCCTCAGCCCTGGAAAAAAAAAAAAAAGAAAAAACTGGATTAAGTACTCACTCCTTCAGCCAGTACTGGGTTTTTGTTGGTTGTTTGTTGTTTTGGTTTTGTTTTGTTTTGTCAGTCTTGGGGCTTGAACTCAGGGCCTGGGTGCTATCCCTGAGCTTTTGTGCTCAAGGCTAATGCTCTACCACTTTGAGCCACAGCACCACATACAGTTTTCTGGTGGTTCATTGGAGGTTAGAGTCTCACAAACTTTCTTGTCTGTGCTGGCTTAACCATGATCCTCAGATCTCAGCCTCCTGAGTAGCTAGGATTACAGGCATGAACCACCAGTGACCTGGTGTTTTTGTTTTTTTTTTTGTTTTTTTTGGTTAGTTAGTTTTGTTTTGGCAGTACTAGAGACGAATTCAAGGCCTCTGCTTGGTAGGTGGGTGCTTTATCACTTAAACCACATCTCCAAATCTTTTCTGGCTTAATTTCTTTTAAGGAAAGGTCTTGCATTTTTCTCTTCAGGGCCAGTCTCAGGCTGTGTGGGCTTTTTGTTTTTCTGTTTTTATTTTTACTCTATGACTCTCAATAGATGAGATTATAGGCACACATCAACATGCCCAGTTTATTTGCTGATGGGTAGGGGGTCTCACTAAGTTTTTTTCCTGTGCTCAAGTCACAATCCTTCTCCTGAGCTTCCGCCTCTTAAGGAGGAACAGGTATTATAGGAGTGGACCACCAAGTTTGGTGCCAGGCACTTCTGGAGCAGTAAATAGGGTGATTGAGCTATAGTCTCCATCCTTGGGGAGCTACACGGCAAGCAGACAGGTGTTTATTTACTCATTCACTTTTTCCCTCAGGAGTAAATTATTACCCTTTTCCAGAGTCTTTTCATGCAAAGCCTGTGCTGGGCTGGGGGACGGAGACGCAGAGGTCTGGCTAGAGTCTCTTTGAGGTCTCAGCCCCTCCCTGACATGACTTCTCTTCTGTCACTTGGCCTCAGTCTCCCCATCTGAATGTCAAGGGGTTGTTCAAGCTGGTCCTCAAGCTCCTGGCCCACACCAACATTGCAGATTTCAGAGCCAAGATGGACAAATGCCGAGTGACACCCCAGTGCCCGCTCTCAGCCCACGCACTCACTTGGGGCCCTGGCATCGATCTGCTCAGAGCTCATTAGTGGCCTCGCAGCCGTCGCCGCATGTCACAGGCTCTTAAAGTCTCCATTACTGAGGGCCCTCACTCCTCTGTATTTTTAGCCCACATCTGGAGGAGACGGCTGGCATCTCCTGCAGTTACATGCATCAGGTTCAATGGTTTCGACAACTTCTCAGGCCTCTGGGTACCTGGAGGTGGGGGGTCCCAGACCCACGCCTAGAAGAGGAGCTGGTGAGAGAAGAGAGGGCTCTCCTCTCTCCTATAGTTTCCCAGTGCATTCCCTGGGACTACCTTTTAAAATCATAGGAGTGGGGGGGGGAATGGGAGGGAGGAGGGACCCCCACACTTCCAGGATACTCTGAGACCTGAAAGGGCTAACAGCTCTTTGGATGACACTGGAGGGACGGCAAAGTGATGACAAGAAACCCCAGGCTTGTCTGATGTCCCCATGGACCAGTCCCCACCCCTGGCTGTAGACAGATAGCTTGAAGCATACAGGAGCCACCGTGCTGTCACACAACACAGTCAGAATAGACTGTGGGAGGCAGAAGGAAATCAGCCTGGGGAGTTTTTCTGGCTTTAGATAAGAACTGCAATGCACAGACCCCAGAATGTTAAAAAAAATATGATTATCTTTAAGTAGTTGTACAAAGGGGTTTTGATTCAACATGTCAGTTTATGAGTACAATGTATCTTGATGGATGTCACCCCTTACATCGCTTTCCTCCATCTCTCCCAACCACACCCATCCCCTCAAGTTAAGGACAAGGAGCATTTTTTCAGTTCCAGACTTTGAGATCAGGGCTTCCTGTGAGAAACTCCAGGAAGAGGTAGGCTTGGTGGAAGGGAGGGGAAGGAAGTGCAAGAGAAAGGGAATAGGAGCCACTCTCAGCAGGGGGAGGGATCCATCCCCAAGCCTAAGATAGGAATGAGTGGGGCTGTGCCCATTTCAAACCCAGACATCCAGGAAGAGCACATTCTCCCTCAGAAACACACTTACCTTTCTCTTCCCCATTTCCAGCAGCCACCCATCTAGATTTGCTAGGAAAACGATAATGGTGACATACCTAACTCCAATCCACCCTGTGCTTGGAGCTCTCCTTCGTTTCCTGACCATCTCATTGAATTTTTATATGAAGATGGGAGCCATTGTGATTATTTCTGCCTTGTAGAAGAAGGAGGGGAAGCTCAGAGAGGCTAAGCAAGTTACCTCTGCCTACATATCAGGAGTGCACCAATCACAGGTGAGTCTAGACTTACCCTGGGCTGGATGCAGTCTCCAGACACCCAGGAAAGGAACAAGACAAGTTCTCAGTCAGTGATGTTTTACTGACAACACAGTGGAAGAACATGGTTGGGAGAATTCTGCAGTCTTTGGCTCTGATGTCAGATTGAGGTTCTGACAAACTCCTGCTTTTCTGTGGGCCTCCATGAGGGGTTGGACTGAGGTGGGGGATGGATCAGTGCCATGATACACATCTGTTTTGAGCTCCCACCTGACTGTGACAAGATAATGAATAATAATAGCAGCAAACACCGCACGAACATTTCCTCGATGCCAGGAGCCTTCCATGTGTTGTTTTATTTAATCCTCAGCCCTCCCTTGTGAAGTATTATCCTTCAACTCGTGGAGGAATGAAGCTCAGAATGACTGAGCAATCTGCCTAAAAACACATAGCTAAGAAGAAGTGAGGCTGGAATTTGAAACAGGGTCTGCTGTGTGTCTTAAGCACATGGATGCCACAGTGTTTACAAGCAGGAACTTCAGGTGCCTTTGGCCAACACAGGGGAAGGTAGGAGTGGGACCTACCAGCCTCCAAGAATACCTTCTTGTCCAGGATGAGAGGGAGCAGCCACTTTCCTGACTTTGAGGCTGAGGGACTCTGCCCTGGGCACTCTGCGTCCTGTGCCGCCTACTCCATCCATTACCAATACTCCCCTTACCACTGGGTGTTCCAAGAGATTCAGTACCGAAAACCTCCAGAGTAGAGGAGGGAGAGAGCCTGCCATACTCTGCTCATCTGCAGGGTCCCAGACGAGCAATGTGGGTAGGGGGAGTACTAGACACATATACCTGTCTTGTCAATCACCAGATACTCATAGTAGGCCTGTTGGGCACCAAGCACCAACCAGGGAGAAGCTACTACACGTGACTGTGGAGTCTGCAGCTTTCCTGAGGCACCACCAATACTGTAGACACTTGCAGTGACATGACTGTGCTGTGAAGGCCATAGTCAGCAAGATCACCAAGGGGAAGGGGGACATCTGTCAAGCAGTCATATGAAGCAGGAATGAACTCACAGTGGATCTAAGTGGTGATGGAGAGGAACAGGGAAAGCTTCTTGTATGAAGTTCTTTCTTAGGTATTTTTAGGCAAACTGTCTAGTCTGCCAGCTCTTTTGTGTTTGTTATTTATGAGATAGGGTCTTGCTTTATGTCTGGCCTACTCTGGACCACAGTCCTCTTTTTAGTGCTGTCCTGTATAGCTACAAAAACAGACATATACCACCATACCCAGACATTGGTTGAGATGGAGTCTCTCAAAATTATTTTCCCCAGGCTGGTTCCAACTGCAATTGTCGCCTCCCCAGGAAGAAGTGATTTCTAAACCAAGACATGAAGGATAAATAGGAACAGACTACTCATATGGGAAAGAATATTCTAGGTAGGAGAAATGTGTACAATTATTATAAAGCTATACTGACTATAATATTAACACAAAGAGCACAGGGAGCCTTTATTCATTGCATCAATCATTTTCTCATTAGACAAATAGACAGGAGTTATGCTGGGGAGTTGGGAAAATTTCTCCTGGGGGACGATCATTGAACTGGGCCTTGAAGGATGAGTAAGAGTTTTCTGGGGAGTGAGGAGGGAAACAAGCAGCCAAGAAAGCCATGGAAGCAGAGGATGTGATTGGAGATTTGCTACACAGAGTAGAGGGTAGGATACCTCCTCCAGGTACCCCTGGTGCCCTGGTGGCTCCTCGTTTCTCAAACCTAGCCTTGATATTAATACATCTTTTTCAACATGGTTCGTCTGTCAGTAAGAGTTCAGACTGGAATCTCAATTGGTGTATTCATGAGTGCTAGCTGGAAGAATTTACCCATGCCGGAAGGAAGGAACATAAGGAAGAATGAATGATCAGCAAAATACTTGCAGTATTTTCCATGTGCCAGACATTGGCCTAAGTGCTTTCTAATTATTTTGTCATTAAATCTCCATGCAAACCTAAAAGGTGGGTACTGATTGTTTTTATTTAAAAAAAATTATTATTATCAGCCAGCCACCAGTGGCTCATGTCTGTAATCCTAGATAGTGGGGAGGCTAAGATCTCAGAATCATGGTTTGAAGCCAGCCCAGGCAGAAAAATCCCTGTGAGACTCTTATATCCAATTAACTACTCAAAAATCAGAAGTGGTGCTGTGGCTCAAGTGGTAGAGCACTAGCCTTGAACACAAAGAGGCTCAGGGACAGTGCACAGGCCCTGAGTTCAAGCCCCACAACTGACAAAAATTATTATCATTCTTAGTTTATTTGGTTGGTTTTTTTCCAGCCTGGGGTTTATGTCTTTATTCTACAATTTGTTACTATTTATTTATTTATTGTTGGTTGTGGGGCTTGAACTCTGGGCCTGGGTGCTGTCCCTCAGCTCTTCAGCTCAAGGCTAGTGCTCTACCACTTGAGCCACAGCGCCACTTCCGGTTTTCTGGTAGTCTTATTGAACATTAGTCTCACGGACTTTCCTGCCTGGGTCGGTTTTGAACAATGATCCTCAGATCTCAGTCTCCTGAGTTGCTAGGTTTATAAGCGTGAGCTACCAGCACCTGGCAATTTGTTACTTTATGACTTAGAGCAAAGTCTTACAGCAGTCTCAAGTCATAATCTATAGCAAGGCCATAATAATTAGAAAAATATATGTATAAGCTAGCCTGGCCTGTTCCATAGTTGCCATAGAGCCATAGTCCCAAGAATCTATTGACATGGAGGCAGCACCTAGAGGGGGAAATACAGGCTCTTCCCAGAGAGAACTGCCTCATTTTGTTGTTGTTTTGTTTTTTTCTTTGAATTTTTATCTTAAAGTAGTTGTACAAAGGAGTTTCAAGTCAACATGTCAGTTTATGAGTACGATGCATCTTGACCAATGTCACACCTTCCATTATTCTCCCCCATTTAACTCAATCAATTTTTAAAAAAGTTATTTAGAGACAAAGTCTTGCTTTGTAGCCTTAACCTCCTGCCTCAGCCTCCCAAGTGGTAGGTACATTTTATATACAAAAAAAAGCAAGGCATGCAGTTAGGTAATGGGCACAAAGCAATATAAATAGGAAGTGAGATTTGAACTGAAGTAGCCTGGCTCTGGTAGATGCCCTGAGCTGTGTCTCTGATGCAGATGCTAGGTATTAGGCAGTTCCTCAATCCTCCAGATAGGTCTTTTCTCAATGCTATCTTGGTGAAGGCTTCTCTAGAAATGTGTGTGCTCCTTGGAAGTTCCTAGAGGCTAGAGTCACTCTGGCCCTCTTGGGCTGGTTGTGACAGGAAGTACCTGTGGACCGGGGTGCTGAAGATGGGCTGCCACTCCCAGGCCAACTAGGCAAAGAATCAGGGCCTCTGGTCTCCAAAGAGCAGAGCCCCAGCTCTGGGAGAACCTCTGCGATCATAGAACAAGAAGCTTGAAGTTTGCTTTTCAGGTTGATTGTGAGGCGAACGTGATAACCGCTACACTACGGAAACCCCTCTTTAGATTGATTGTATTAGCATTTCTGAAGAGTTCCCTTCCTGTGAAGTGTATTAACTATTCACTTCAGCTGGTCTCTCACCCAGGGTAGTCTTGTGGTGAGGTGCCTCAGCTTTTCTTCTCTTTTTTTTTTTTTGGGTCGGTCATGGGGCTTGAACTCTGGGCCTGGGCACTGTCCCTCAGCTCTTCAGCTCAAAGCAAGTGCTCTACCACTTGAGCTACAGCGCCACTTCCGGTTTTCTGGTGTTTTAGTGGAGATAGGAGTCTCACAGTCTTTCCTTCCCCGGGCTGGCTTTGAACCGCGATCCTCAGATCTCAGCCTCCTGAGTAGCTAGGATTACAGGCATGAGTCACCGGCTCCCGGCTGCTCTGAGACATTTTGACATTCTGATTGTCACTGCCAAAGTGCGCTGCGAAGGAATTAATTGACATGGATGAAACCTTCAATTTCCAAGGGCTGTGTAATAAAATAAAGGTTATTGTATTATTGCAGATTCCACTACTAATGAAAAAGGGCTAAAGACTGCAATCACAATATGGCATGCTTAGTGGGGATTTTGATTCCCACAGACAATCATCCTGAACTTTAGAGAGTAACAATAATGTAGTTATTATTTATTGAAAATTTATGGCACGTTAGGCACTTTACTAAATGATTTCTATGTTGTTCTATTCCCACAAAACTCTATAAAGAACATGCTATATTCATCTCTTTTTACACATGAAGAAATGGAGTAATGGACAAGTGAACATGAATGGTAAGTTGCCAAGTAGAAATGGGCAACCTGTAGGTTAAATGATTCCTATGTTTAGATGGGAGGAAACATTAAAATACTTGAGCAGGCAGGGTTAATACATTGGCTAAGTATGGGATGAGATGTTCTAGGTTATAGAGTATTAGCAGCTTGTATGCACTTTTTAGACTCTGAGAGAACACCTCAGACCACAAGAATTCCTTCCATCTATCTTTCCATCCAGCCATGCAAGAAATCTATCCATTCACTATCTATCAGCTTACCCATTCATTTACCTACTATAAATCCAACTGTCCATTTACCAATCATCCACCAATCCATTCAAACATTCATTCAGTTAGTCATAGATTCATACATTCACCTTTTCCTCAAATCAGTGATGTCTCTGACTACGCTTCCCAGCATCTGTCATGGAAGTATGTGTCCACTGTGGTCTTATATGGATACTTCCCAAAATGAGGATAGCAGGTGGGGCAGACACAATGAGAGGACAAGAACAAACAACAAAACAAACGAACAAGCAGACAAAAATGAAGCTGCAGTATCAGCTCTGAAGTTTGTAAAGTCCTGGTCTGGTGGCATGGCCCAAGTTCAAATTCCAGTACTGCCATTTCATTTTTTGTAAAAGTCCCTTCAATTTTTCTCATCTCTAGTCTCCTATATGAAAACAGTCATAACATTTTCAGGCTATTAGTAATTATTTTAAATTTCCCCTACCCTGTAGTGAATTTAAAGCAAGTAAACATGGAAGTCTTTGGAGTGCCACACATATTTATGTCCCATCCTATCATTGTCCTCATTATCATATCCTCATTGTCATTGACATTGTCAATGGTGCAGCATGTACACATCCTTAAGTTCGGGAAGTCAGACTCTATCAAATTAACTGTTTCTGATTTTGTCTTAAGAACATGCAATTATTCAGTTTACCCTGGAATCCAGGCCAATAGAAGAGCATTCTAGTTCTTAAAGATTCCCTTCACAAGGAGGGTGAATGAAGTGGGTGAATAAAGATAAGTACTTTATATGTATACATAAAAGCAGAACGATGATAGAATTAGAGGTATAACTCAAATGATACAGTGCAAGCTTGAGTGAAAAGGCTAAGAGAGAATGTAGCTCGGCACTGGTGGCTCACACCTGTAATCCTTGCTACTCAGGAGGCTGAGATCTGAAAATCACAGTTCAAAACCAGCCAGGGCAGAAAAGGCTGCTTGAGAGTCTTATCTCCAATTAAACACTCGAAAAAAACGGATTTTTGGCACTGTGGCTCAAGTGTTAAGAGTGCTAGCCTTGAGCACAAAAAGGCTCAGGGACAGTGCCCAGGGCCTGAGTTCAAGCCCCACAATTGAAAAAAAAAAAAAAGGCTAAGAGACAATGTCCACACATGAGTTCAAGCCCAAATACTGGCATACAAAAAAAAAAAAAAAAACCACACAGAACACTGAGACATGTTGAAATTGTTTCAAAAGTGAGGCAGATATGATAAGGTTGATGAGATACATATATACGTCTATAGAAATGCCAAAATGAAACTCCCCTTATACAACTAACGTATCCTAATGAAATATTAATAAAATACTTCCCTCACATTTTACTAGTCCAATCTAATCATATGGCCCAGTTTGACATTAATGGGAGGTATATTTCGCCTTTAGAGAATGCACTCAAAGGAGGGACAACAAAGATTTTGAACAATAATGTAACTTTCCATGGACTGGAGCAGCACTAGGTGGTATAGTGATTTGAACTTCAAGGTGACTTGGAGGAAGGACCTTGCAGGGAGAAGGTGGAAACTCAAGTATTTTCATTTCCTTGTATGTCTGCCTTTTCCCCTCTTACCACCCACAGGTGCTTTGCATTTCTAAGCTTGTGGTTTCTCCTTTTCTGACTGGAGTTTCTTGTTTCTTCATGATTTGGGGTTCTTGTTTCTTCATAATTTTGGGTACTTCTTTGTGGTTGGTTTGCTCTCTTTTTATGACCTCTTATCTTTTGGTTATGTCATGAATTAGAACAAGCAAGGAAACAAAAAAGCAAGAAAGGCAGGAAGGCAGGAAGGCAGGAAGAAAGGAAGGAAGGAAGGAGGGAGGGAGGGAAGGAAGGAAGGAAGGAAGGAAAGAAAAAGAGAGAAAGAAAGAAAGAGAAGGAAAGAAAGAGAGAAAGAAAGAAAGAAAGAAAGAAAGAACAAAGGATCAAAGGAAGGATCTGGGCTTATAATATGAAGCATCAAAGATAGATCTAGCCTGAATCTCTGGGCCCCAAGATTGTCTTTACCATCCCAAATCTCTTCTTTCTAGAATGTGAACTTCAATTTTGGGCAGACTTTCCCATGACTTTATGAGAAGGCTGTTATGGCATTATTGTCTCCTAATAGCTATTTTCTTTCTCTAATGAAGTAAAACTATTTCCACTGGCAATATGGCTTCCCTAAACCATACCTAAACTAGATGTGGATTAGTACTTAATTCTAGCTAATGGAATGTGTACTGGTTAACTGTAACCTTGTTGCATGGAGAATAAGGGTCACCCCCAGAGGGGACAGAGCAACATGACAGAAGGAGCCTGGGCTTCCAGGACTTTGGTGGAGTAGTGCTGCTATATTCACTAGGATGTGATAACTATTTTTGTTTTGTTTAAAGTACTTTATATGGGTCTTTGTTTGAGTACAGAAAGAAAGGAAGCAAGCAAGCAAGCAAACAAGAAAAAGAAAGAAAGAAAGAGAGAGAGAGAAAGAGAAAGAAAGAACGAAAGAAAGGAAGGAAGGAAGAAAGGAGGAAGGGAGGGAGAGAGGCAAAAAGACAGAAAGGAAGGAAGGAAGGAGGGAAGGAAGGGAGGTAGGAAGGAAGAGAGGAAGGGAAGAAGGAACTTAATTCACTTTTCCCTACTGAACTCATCATGGTAGCCAAAGGAATAAAGCTGCTGACAAGCAACGCTGGAATTGGGGCTCCATTCCAGGATCGGCTCACCTAAAATCTAGGACTGAAAGAAGTGAAGGTATTGGTTTCCAAGGAATATTGTGGTGTGATTACCAGGAAAAAATATGAATTGAGTGCTGGGCAGGCAAAACTGATACATGTCCCTCACACCTTGCAAACTCCTGATTCTCCTTATGATAGAGTTACTGAGGAGAAGGTCTGATCACCCAACTTAATCTTTTCTCCTATCAGGCCCCAGAGGAAGATCCTGGCCAGTGTATCATCTGCCAAGTGCTGGCTTGGTCCATCCAGCTGTGGCTATGGAGAAGGTGTTTATGATAGATGGAGTAGACAGTTTGGTTCATGTGTCTTCAATGTCCTCTGTCCATTTTCTGTAGTGGGTAGGTTTCATGAGAAAGTCTGAGTCCATTTGGGCTACTATAATTTAGTGGCTTATAAATGACAGACACTTATTCCTTATACTTATAGTGTCTGGGAAAACTGAGATTAAGTTGCTGGCATATTAAACGCCTAACATGTCATAAGCCCACTTCATGGTTCACAGAAGGTGCCTTTTCATTGTCCAGACATGATGGAAGGACAAGACATCTCTCTGGGTGATAATCCATTCACAAGGGATCAACATTCATCATGTAATTGCCCCTAAAGGCCTCAACTCCTAATACCTTGACGTTGATGATTAAGTTTTCAACATAAGAATTTGGCATGAAAACAAACATTTCTCCAGCCTTATGCAATAGACTGGGGAAAAGGTAAATACTGGCTAATAGCAGCTATATCTGTTTTCTGTGTCTGGGCATCCACTGGTGATCATCTCTGTAAAATGACACAAGGATTCTAGTCAGATCATCTTCTCTGTGCCAAAGGCAAAGCAAGTCCTTTAAATTTACTGCAAACACTCATTGGGGATGGACCAGAGTGTTTGTTAACTCCGAACGCCAATAAATGTTGATAAATAATGCTATTAAAAATGTATTATTGCTCTGACACTTCGTTATAACATCTTTCCTCTTACTTTTTCCCCATGTAGCATTTACTTTAAATTGCCCCAGACAAAAGCCAAATGTCAATAAAACTGTACAAAGTTTCCCAGAACATCTTCACTTATGAAATACTCAAAGATTCAACACTGGAGGAAAAGCCGCTGAGATATTCCACTATTGTGTAAGCTTTGCAAAATCTGTAGTTCGCCTGGCAGAGGCCTTACTGTACATTGCATTTGAAATGTTGAAGCTTCAATTGCTTAAAAATATTGTAACTGCTTCTCAAACTGGAAAATTGCATTTAGATTTCTCTCTGTGTTTAACCTTAGACTGACAAGAGATAGTCTTCAAATTTCCCCAGCAAATGAAAATCACTTTAGGATTGAGATTGCTTATGGATAGTTCCTACCACAAGAAAAAGGAAGACTTTAGGAACAAACATAGCCACGTATTTAAGCTGGGCCTGTTGCGTGGAGAAAAGAGATGATCATTTTGTCCTTTAATTCTCAACATGAGAAATTTAGAACAGAAACAAGGAAAGACATTCTTGAATATGAGGTTCAGTCACATCTGAACTGTTACTAAGGGAATTTCAACGTTCCTGCATTCAATTTTCCTAGGGGCCAGCCTCCTGCAAAACAGTATCATTCCTTCAGCCTTTCCATGTCAAAATTCCCCCTTTCCTTAAGAGGCTTTAGCGCTTTCATACCACACATCTTCTCATCAATCTTATAACTCATTCAAACTAAAGTGTGATTATTTGCACCTTAAATGGAACCAATGAGAACTGAGTGATGCCTTATTCAAAGGAATGGATCGACGTTGTTGAAATCATAATGACAGTCTATTAGGTGAGTGTTGAATGGAGGGTTTTTCTTTTTGTTTTGTTTATCTCTAAGACTGGTTTTACCTGTAATAAGTAAATCTAATTTCTCCCTCCATCTCTCTTTCTCTCTTTCTCCCTCTCTTGCTTTCTCTTCCCTTCTTCCTCTCTTTCTCTTTTCCTCCCTCTCCTTCCCCTACACTTCCCTCTCTGTCTCTAGCAGTATTACAATTTGAACTCAGGGTCTTGTACTTGCTAAGCAGGTGCCACACTCCTAGCCTTCTTCCCAACTTCCCTTAAAACCAACTTCTCTGGGTGTGCCTGCTTCATTACATCATCTGTGTCCAGCACTGAGAACTCAGAACAGGAATTTTCTACAATAGAGAAAATTGAGTCCAAGAAATAACAATCATAATCATAAACTACAATTAGCATGTATTGAATGAGTGCTTGTCGCATGCAGGGGGACCATGCTAAGAGCTCTTTCTGGATGGCATTGAATCGTTATAGCAACCCACAATTCCCTTTCCACAATCAGGAAGACAGAGGCCCCGTTTTTTTTTTTGGTCCAAGCTCATACATAGGAAGGTGCAGTACAGAGATATCAGCGCGGGGAGCCTGATTTCAGAGCATTTTGTTCCAAGTGAGATTAGATTAAAATAAGCATATAGGGCAGGCTTTGAGGAGATGAAGTCTTTAATGTGCCTGGGCACTACCTGAGGAGTTGTGATGAGGGGCAGGAAGGAGGGCTGGCCTCTTGCTGAGTGCTTAAGAGCCTCAGGTAAGGACAGCTGTGTTGGGTCACCCTGCCCTTGCTGCCCTCCACCCTCAAGGTCCCCCTCCCCCACTAGCAGACACCAGAAGCCAGCAGGCTGGCTGCGCCCCAGGCCTGGCTCTGCTCAGAAAGAGGCGATCTTTTGTGAGCTGTGGGCCTGTTCTCTGTTAATGCCAATTAGCGTTTCTGCCTGCTTGGAGCTGCAGGGCCAGCAGGCTTCTGTGATCCTGGTGGCTAGGGGTTCTGGCCTAGATATGCTCAGGATGTGGGACGAAAGTCAGAGAGTTCGAGGGGAGGGACTTTGCCATTGAATGGAGAGGAAATGGGGTTTCACAGCAGTTCTGTGCTCCCCTCCCTCCACCCCCAGCCTGGAGGGCAGAGCTCTCTGGGGCTAGACAAAGAGAAGAGGAAGAGAAAGCAACAACCAGGACTGCCTCCAGCACCCTCCCCCTCCCCCCAGGACTCACTGTGTCTTGGCTGTGAACCTCGGAGGAGGAGAGGGTGGAGAGTGACCTCAGACACTCTGGGGCTTGGGGAGAGTCTAGGAGTTTGGCTGTGGGATTTCCTGAGGGCATTATCCCACCTTCAAGCAGGCCTGAATTTGGCCTTAGCATCCCCACTGGCCATGGAGTAAACTTGAATAAATTGCCCCACATTAGCAGGTGACGTCCTTATGAAGAGCTATCAAGAAAACTTAGTGGCCTCTTATGGAGCTGTCATTGGACCTAAAGTGAAGGAGACCTGGTGTTCTGGGGGAACCATGATGTTCCCATGTCAGCTTGCCCTAGCTCTTTCCGGACTGTCTGTCCTCCAAGGCTCCCTGCCTTATACACCACACCTTCTGCATTCCACACACACCCGGCCACCTATCCTTTCTGTTCAAGTGTGGCTTCCTCTTGCCCCTCTTTTCTTCACAGAGCCAGCCAGCAAGATAAGCATCCATTCTCACATTTCTAGCTCTCACTCTGTAGACCAGCAGCAGCCCCCCCCCCCTTCTGGCCAGAGAGCTGTCCCCAGGGTTATCTGCATAATGTGTTCTGCTCAGGACCTCCTTCCTGGCACCTGGCTCTGGGCTCCAGCTCTACCTCATTGGTTAGTTGATCTTTGGTGACTCACCCAGGTGTCCCAGGAGAATGGTTTTCCAAAACTCCATCCATGTAGGTTCAAGAAAAAACTTCCTCTTATAAGCACCAAGCTTGTTCTAGTCTGACCAACTCCTGGTGGGCGGGACCTCCCTCCCACCCCTCTCCTTTCCTCCCTCCCTCCCTCTTTTCCTCCCTCCCTCCTTTCCTCCTCTCCATCTCTCTCTCTCTTCCTTTCTCCCTCCTTCCTCTCCTCCATCCCTCCTTCCCATTTTCCCCCTCTCCTTCTCTCCCATAGTCTCTCCCTTTCTATTCTTGCCTTCTTTTTTATTCTTTCAGATAGTGTCTTACTATGTAACCAAGCTGGCTTGTTCAAACTTCCCCTTCTTGAGCTCTCCTTTTGGTCTTCTTTGCCCTCTACTCTCTCTAAACTCCCATGACAATCTCTACTCAGAATTGGACAATTTCAAAGCCAAGGAGAAAGCCTGAAGGGTGATTGAGACCTTCCACTGGCTCCCCAAGGCACAGATATAGCTAATCTCTGTTATTGCCAAATGACACTTCAACTTAGAAGACATATTGCCATTTTTTTCTCTGACAAAAACATTAACAAAACTCCATCTTCCCAACTTTGATGAGATGGGGGTGGGGGGAGGCGGGCGGGCAATGCTTCCCTTCTACTTGCTAAACCTCTTCTCACTCCTGCTCAGCTCTTCTGAGCTAAGCTGACATCCTAGCTTGTTCTTGGCCAATAGGAGGCTACAGCCCAGCACCAGGACCGGCCATGAGCATGAAACTGACCTGTATTGCTTTTCTCAGCACTGGTCACCTTGGTCTCGGGCTAGGTGAAGGCAAGAGAGGGGGATGTCACTGTGTTTTGTACTAAGAAAGGTACTTAGGCTGCTTGTATACCAAGGAGCTCCTCTTCAGAAGAGAGTTTTTCATTGGATGGAGTTTGGACATCCTAGGCTCTAGCTGAACCTCAGCCACTGACATGCAGATGGAATGGGAGCATTTAGACAAAAATTCTCAGCTCCTATTTCTTGAAGAGAGTCATTGAAGCCTCATAACCTTATGGACAGAGCTACAATTACCCCCCCATCTTTTTTTTTGGGGGGGTCGGTCATGGACTTGAACTCTGGGCCTGGGCGTTGTCCCTCAGTTCTTCAGCTCAAGGCAAGCGCTCTACCACTTGAGCCACAGCGCCACTTCTACCTTTTTTTTTTTTTTTTTTGCAGCGGAAGAAATGAAAATTCAGAGTGGTTAAGTATTTTACCAAGAATACACAACAAGAAGACCTGCGGCCTCAAGAAAATCAGAGCTGCAACCTCTGAGCCTCTGAGCTCACACAGCAGGACTAATTTCAATAGTATCTCTCGTCATTTGTTGGTCTTGTTTTTCCAGTTAGCCTGTCAGCCCCTTGAGGACAGGAGACCGCAGGTGACCCCTTTTTGCCTCTCCCAGTGCACTTAGAGAAGAGCTGGACTTTCTTGGAAGTCAGCCATTGCTGGTTAGCTAATTGGAACTCACTGGAATCTATTCAAGGCATACAAATATAGTTTTCTTGTATTTCTGTGTGTGTTTGCCTTATATGCTTGAACAAATATATGGGCTATGTGTGCATGTCAACATGACACATACTTGTACCATGTGTGTAAATGGTTTGATCATTAAACAGATGTTGTTTGAGTTTTGGCCCTGGACCAGGTGCTGGGGATACAATGGCCAGTAGGAAGTAGAGTGAAGTAGACTACCTTAGCTCCCTTGGAACGAGACAATTAAAGGAGCACATGGCAGGGCACTGTCTAGGGATATGGGTCAGTGAAGACCTCTTGGAGAAAGGAAAAGGGTTACTAAGACTTACAGTTTGATGGGGGTTGAATTGTATTCACTCAAAAGTTAATGTTCAGGCTGGCAGTTGTAGCAAAAGTCTGTGATCTCAGCCACTTTGGAGACAGAAATAGGAGAAATTCAGTCTGAGGTCAGCCCTGGCAAAAGATGAAGACCCTTTCTGGAAAACAAACAAAAACAAAACAAAACAAACTAAAAAGCAAACACTGAAGGTGTGGTTCAAATGATAATGTACTTAGCTAGCAAGTGTGAGACCTTCATTTCAATCGCTAATAAATATATTTACATATATATGTATACTTATATTGGGGCTCAAGTAGTCCTAATACCTATGATCTTATTTGGAAATAGGGTCTTTGCAGATACCACCAAGTTAAGCTGAAGTCCTGCTGAACTAGGATAGGCCCTAATCCAGTGCTTAATATATCCTCAAAGGAGGGAAGTCAGGACATACACACAGATGTGAGAGGAATGTCACATGACTGTAAAAACAAAGATAAGGTGATATGTCAATGAGCCAAGGAACATCAAGAATTGCCATGGTCAGAAACCCCTGCAGGCAGAACCATTGATGACCCCTTTCACCTCTCCCAGTACATTTAGACAAGGTTTGGAACATTTGGGCACTCAGAGATAGGCATTGATTAGATTCTGTCTGTGAGCCCCCCAAAAGGAACTAATCCTACTGACACCTTGATTTCAGATTTTGGGCCTCCAGAACTGCCAACAAATAAATTTCTGTTGATTTAAGCCACATAGCTTGTGGCAATTTGTTATGGCAGTCCCAGGAGACTAAATCAGAAACTTACTAGGAACCTGCCTAGTGTGGAAAAGGAGCAAAGGCTGATTCCATCAGAAGAAACCCATGGAGGCAGAAGCATGCCAGACAGGAAGAAATGGGAAGCTCAGAGGTCTAGAATGTTCCCTGCAGTTGAAGAGTTGCTTTTTACAGCATGTATGTTTGGACATATAATAATTTGTATGGCCATCATTGTATATGTGCAACTAGTGTGGGTATCCAAGCATGTATTCTTTAAAAAATTCCATCCTGTTTTTATGCTTTGTGTTTCTAATTGTCCTGGCATGGTTTGCATGTCCTGATCTCTGTGTGTACTCTGTGTTGGGGCACGTGTGTGGGTCTTTAGCCATGTGAATTAAGTCCAAACCATAGCTCCATACTTGATTACATGAAAATTTGAAACCATGCAGAACTGTGTCTTTGTCTACATGGTTGGTGCTCAATGTGAAAAAACAAACTGGTCAGACTATGCAGTGCCTCAGGCAGGCAGCAACTCAGAGCTCATCTATCCCTGCTCAAGAAGACTGACACAGGGAAGACCGTGCCTGGACTATGGTGGGCAACAAGAAACATGTGTGGACAGAGCTGCTGAATCCTTGAGTCTGACAACCAAACATGGTCTTGCCAAGGGTTCTGCTCTTAGATCTCAGCCCAGCTTCACTGTTACTGCTACTAAAGAGTCCCCTAAATATCCATCTGGAGAATAGTATTTATGTGTGCCAGCACTGGGGTTTGAACTCTGGGCTTTGCTCTCTCACTTGTCTTTTTTCCTCATGGCTGGCACTCTACCACTTTAGCCATGCCTTTCATTCTTGCTTCTTTCAGGTAAATTGTAGATCAGAGTCTCTCAGATTTGTCCACCCAGGCTGGCTTCTAACTGAGATCTTCACATCTCAGCCTACTGAATAGCTGGGCTGATTATAGGTATGAGCCACCCATACCCAGCTGAGAACATTTTCTTAGGGAAGCCTCATCTCTTGGGAAATAGTTGTAACAGAGTGAGAGTCCAGGAGGGGCCATCTATAACCTAAGCTTTCCTGATAACAAAACCTTTGATGTATGGATCTTTTTCTGGGGAGATCACCACCAGAGAGTCTGTGACCCAGGAAATCTAAGAAGCACTTCTCTAGTCTCTGCTGACATTGAGAATGAGTGTGTGCACGGTGTGTGCAGGTGTGTGCAAGCATGCGGAACTCCCAACCTGCTTCCTCTCTGAGAATATGGTTGGATCAGGATGTCAAGTGCAGCCTGGGGCTCTGCCAGCTGCTGCCCTGGTCAGATTGTAGGGGGCTGTCCTTGGCGGGGCTAGCAGAACAGACGGAGCCAGCGTTAAGGACAGGAAGGCAGGGTAGGAGGCTGCAGCTTTGTGGAGAAAGCACTGAAGGAGTCTTCCCACATCTACTCTCTGACACACCCTTAGCCCTGGATGGTTACCTACAGGATGAGGCATTGTAGGGGGAGCCAGGCAGGAGCAAAAGGTGGAGATGGAAGGAAGGAGCACACTAAGAATTATGGCTTCCTGTGTAGGAAGAACTGGGGGTTTTCAGGACCTTGGTCAGCACCCCTGGGTTCTCGTAGCACTAACTTTCTCTGCCTCTTTCCAGCAGGGCTTTCACATCCAGGCCTTTGGTATAGTGGAATGCTGAGTTTAGGAGCCTACCTATGACATTCAGGTTATAGCTGGTGGGTTTTTAGGGGGTTACAATAGTTTTTGAGAAGCTGGATATAGAGGTAGAGGGAAAGGGTATTGAAGGCTGGGGGAGGGGGTAGAGGCCCATTGCAGGAGCCTCAGACATTACAGTGGGAAGGAAGAGGAAAAGGAGGCCATGGAGATGGGAGGAAATATCTGTAATCTGCTGTGTTCTCTCTGCCTTCACATTCCAACCTGGCCTGACCAACTAGATTCTCTTCTATTTCCAGAGACACCTCATACTGTCCCTTCTGCTCCAATGCCTTCCTGCACTTCCTGCCTGCTGCTGCCACTGCTGTGTGTGTGTGTGTGTGTGTGTGTGTGTGTGTGTGTGTGTGTGTGTGTCTGTCTGTCTGTCTGTCTGTCTGTACTGGGGCTTGAACTCAGGGCCACAGCTCTGTTCCCTGCTTTTTGTGGGTTAATTGAAGTTGAGTCTTTTATAGATAACACTCTTGCAGTATTATTTCTTTAGAATACCTTGCCTTGAAGTACTATTTGTTGCAATAAATCCAGTGTCATGAACAACAACAAAAAAAAGAGTCCCATGGCTGGGCGCTGGTGGCTCATGCCTGTAATCCTAGCTACTCAGGAGACTGACATCTGAGGATCATGGTTCAAAGCCAGCCTGGGCAGGAAAGTCTGTGAAACTCTTATCTCCAATAAACCACCAGAAAACCATGAATGGCACTATGGCTCAAGCAGTAGAGCTTCTCTTGAGCTGAAGAGCACAGGGACAGTGCCCAAGCCCAGAGTTCAAGCCCCACGACTGACAAAAAAAACAAAAAAGAAAAGAAAAAAGAGTCCCATGATCTTTTCTTATTGGGATGGCTTTGAACTGTAATCCTCAGATCACAGCCTCTTTAGGAGGTAGGATTACAGGTGTGAGCCACCAACACTCAGCTTGCCTGCTGCTTTATAAGCCCACCTGTTGTAGCACCCAAGACCTCAGTGTTTCCACTTTGGGGAGGATCCTCTGGCTCCTAGACACAGTGGCTCTCTTCCTTCCAAAGAACTTTTTGTATGTAATGAATTAATCTTATCACAACTTTCTGTGGAGCCCCGTGTAGGGAGGGCGGAAGGAGAAGCACCTTGGCCCCTGACACCAGTCAAGTAGCTGTGTGGCTACTCAGGAAGCTGCTGGGGGAATTCTCTCTAGGGGCAGATACCTTTCTCTATTTTGGAGCTAACTGTAGTGTAAGTCCAAACCCTAGAGAGAAGTAAGGATGGCCCATTTCTCAGCCCTGTCTTAGTCTCTACGCGCCTTTCACCATTTATTTCCTCCCATTAATTCTGACTATTTCCCCCTCAAATCTTCCCTAGGCAAACCTTTAATATCAAAGATCATGAGCAAAGGATTTGGGGAGGAATGCAGTGGAGAAAGCATAACTTCGGACAGCCATAACCTTTCCCTTGGTGCCGTCTGTTGCAGCAAATGCCAAGGAAATGCAGTGTGTGCACATGCAAATGTATCCAGGCATCCTGAATCTGAATTGGCAGCATGCAGCCCCTTGAGCAGTCTTGCCTTGGTTCTCAATTTCCCCCTTTCCAAGGGATGGGGCCCTCACAGGCTGGGGAACTGAGTGTGTGAGGGGAACTTTGGGCTGACCTCAACTGGTCCTCGAAGAGAGGATGTGGACCCTTCCTCTGCCCTGAGATCAAAGCTCAATGCAAGGATGCAAGCATACTGGGTGACAACTGGGCAGGGCTAAGGCCTGGGCTGGAGCCCAGAGGAAAGAAGAGTAAGACAGAGGCACCTGCTGATACCAGTCCCTGAATTAGACAAACCGTGCCAGTTAATTTATGCCATCCTTCTGACACTCCAACAAACTCTTAAGGAAACAGGTTTAATGAAGTGCAACAACTGGCCCAGATCACACAGCGAAGAAGATGTGAAGCCAGAACGAAACCAAAATTTCTATTATCTGAACAAAACTTTTCAAGTAAGTCAGAGAGTTGTTATCCCTAGCTAAGTCACTCCATGTCTCCTCAGTCCAGTTAGTAAATGCCCTTCGGAAGGGCGAACAAATGCAGCAGTGGTACTCACTAGACACTATGTTGAAAATGAACTTCACAACTTGGCAGGGGTAGCACAGTCAAAAAAGAAATGTACTCATTACTTCACTTATGTAACTGTAACCCCTCTTACATCACCTTTATAATAACAATAAAACATAAAAAAAAGAAGTTATCCTTTGGGACTCCTTTCTGGGGTCCCTCTCTGGATGGAGAGTCTTGGTACTTTCATGAATAAAGCTAGTATGTTTACATATAGATAGATATGACATTGAGATAGATGGATAGGTAGGTAGGTAGATAGATAGATGGCTGGCAAGCCCAGTATATCTCTTTAACCTCATCCCTTCCTACTCCATCATGCATTCTGACCAGCTAGCACACTTCTTCATTGTCCTTACTCACTGCTGCTTGGGGCAGGACTCCAAATCTCTAGGTGCTAGCATCATCTCATGCTTCAGGTCAAATGGTCACCTCCCCTGAGAGGCCTTCCCTGGCTGCTTTGGCAACAGTAGTCTCCCTCTCCCTTCTGCATCCTTTCATCCCAATTTATTTTCATCATGGCACTTAACTGCATCTAAAGTTATTTAGTTATTAACTTGTTCATTGCCTATCTTACCCATAGAACATAAGCTTCTTCGGGGTAAAAACCTGTTTTGTTATTGTATTACCAGGACCTGGTGCTTAATAAGTGCTCAGGAAATGCTTGATAATTGAATGGTTTCAGAAAACTTTCAGTGAGCTCTAAGAGGACGCTGAGGGAAGAAGGATGGGACAGAATGTGTAGAGAACTCAGCCACTGTGCTGCAGACGAAAGGTGGCCTGATCACTAGGGTCTGGGGTTTGTAGAAGTGTCCACCTGTTCCACTGACCTTTCTGTGTGGCCACCATTCCTGCACAGGGAGTCTTTGTGGATACGTTCCTGAAGATTTTTAAGGAGGCCAGGAAAAACTGGCTGGTGTCCTAGAACTAGGGACGGGTACCCTTGGGCTTCCTGAATGTTCCCAGCCTTTCTGGATTTGGGGTGATGTTCTAGGAGGCTCTGGGGACTCTGCTTACCTCTGGGATTGCAGCAGGCATTGCTTGGAGGAGGGGGGAGGCTGCTCCTCAAAGAACCTGATCTTTTGCATTTGCTGACATTCTTGGATTTGGCATTTACAACCTCAGGGTTCTATTCTGAGGAGGCCTTTTGCATTTGATGTAAATATTATGGTGATGAGAGGTGACACAGAGAATACCCTGTAGGAAATGTAAATCCACCCCCACCAGGCTGGGAGCCTCTCCCTGCTGCTGCTTTGGGTTGTTATGCAGGGGATTGATTCTTCCCAGTTCTTGGGTTAACCCAGAAGAGCACCCTCCACTCATACACAGCAGGGTCTGGGAGTTGCACATTAGTTATTTTTCCAATTTGCAGAACCACATTCATCCATCAATGTGGGAAGCAATCAGGGCAAGTCTGAGCCAAGTAATCATTCTTTGGGGGAGGGGGAAGAGTGCCTCCTACAGAAGACTTGGCTAGCCATAAGCTCTAAAGGAAGATCTAAGCCAGAAATGGGCACTGAAGTACCCAGAACTCACCTGCTCTCCTAGTGTCTTTCTCAATGACTTCAAGTTCCCACTGTCTCCCAGCAAAGTTTAACCCTGGATTTACCCAGCTCTCCTAAGTTCTGGGACCTCACTCTGGTAGCTACAGTGCCATACTCCTAATCTCTTCCCAAACTCTGGAAAACAGTATTCATGGTCCCCATCTGCAATCATGGTGTGGAGCTGGCACTGGAGCAGCTGTCCTAAGGTGCTTTGTAGGATCAAGGGGGTGAGGGATGGGAGGGGGGGAGAGGGAGGAAAGGAAGGAGGGAGGGAGGGAGGGAGAAAGCTCTTTGATATACTGTGTGTACAAGGACAAAAGAATGAGCATCTCAGAGCTTTGGTTTCTGCATCCTTTAAATACAGAAGCAAATAGCTATACCAGAGTTATGTGAGGATCACAGAGGGTTGGTAAGTACAGTAGGGGGCTCAGTGCGGCCCTTGACATGAATGAGTATTCAGAAAGTGGATGGGTACTACCAGGCCCAGAGGGCTCATGAGGGGCTAGTGTGAACCAGGGGCCAGATGTTACCTTGGAAGTCCATAATTCACAGCTTATATTCCCAACTGTGCCGTGAACCTAACCTACAGTGACTAGCTCTCCAATCAATACAAATTGATTATTTGGATGTGTCATGAGTGTTTATTATAATCATCAGTAAGCCAGCATAGCCTAGAGCTCCAATGCTGAAGTCAGAGCCCAGAGTTCCAATCTTAGTGGCACCTCTAGCTACTGGACTTTTCAAAGTTTTGGATTCTTCATCTCTAAGAACAGGGTGATCATAGAACCTACAGCATAGCCGGGCGCCAGTGGCTCATGCCTATAATCCTAGCTATTCAGGAAGCTGAGATCTGAAGACCATGGTTCACAGCCAGCCCCTGCAGGAAAGTACATGAGACTCTCCACTAAACCATGCAGAAAACCGGAAGTAGCACTGTGGCTCAAGTGGTAGAGCACTAGCCTTGAGCTGAAGAGCTGAGGGACAGCACCCAGGCCCAGAGTTCAAGCCCCACGACCACCAAAAATACAACAAACAAACAAACAAACAAAAACCTACAGCAGATTTTGTGAAGGTTAAGTTGGAAAAGTGCTTGACATCTAGAAAGTTCTTCCTGAATAGCAGGACAAAATTTGTATGTGTGCCAGTACTGGAGCTTGAACTTAAGACTTCATGTTCTTGCTTGGTTTGTGCTCTACCACTTGAGCCTTATCTCTCTTTTTGGCTTTTTGTTGGTTAAATGGAGATTGGAGTCTCAGGGCTTTTCTCACAGCAACTGGCTTTGAACCAAAATCTTTAGATCTCAGCCTCTTGAGTAGATAGGATTACAGGTATGAGCTATCCATACCTAGCAAGATGCTGGATTTAAGATCAAAAGATCCAGGTTAAAACTCCTTCTATTGCCTAATTACTGTGCTATCTTGGGAAAATTTCCTCACCTCTATTTCCCAATCTATAAAAAAGGTGTAATGTCACTTAATTTTAGATTGCCATGAAGAAAACTTAACATTTGGCATGGAGAAGATGCTCAATATTTAGCTAATGAATGAATGCAGTGGAAAGATTTTAGGATGTGAAATCAAAGAACTGTGATGGAGAGCCTAGGTTTGTTATTTATTTTCTGTGTGACTTGAGACAAGTGATTTCACCTCTATGAACCTTGGCTCTCCTAACATAGAATAGGGTGATCTGTGCCCCCCAGCATTTTTTTGGTAGAATTAAATTAGACAGCTAATATTAAAATACCTCATAAACCACAGGGTGCTCATTCTAGTTTAATATTACTTTGTGCAGAGCCCTGGGCAAGGAGCTGTGAGGGCTTGAAAGAGATTCAAAGTTTTTGGTTCTACTCTTGCAGGAACTGTGATAGATTTGGTGAGAGATGGCACAAATTTGTTGATAGCATATATGTTACAGAGCGACTTCCAAACTCTAGGCATGAGAGGTCTATTGGAGATTTGGGGATAAGCCCCGAAGGCCGAGGTAAGGCCCCTGGGTTGACTTCTCTGTAAGTAGAGGTCTGAGGTCTCAGAAAGCTTGTATATCATCTATGCTCCTGAGTTCCCCATGGACCAGGCTTCTGGCTTGCTGAGTCACTTCCCTCAGTCACCTCTGAGAGCAGAACGTGCAGAGTCCATTGTGATGACAGCATTTGAATCAGCCATTCAGTGGGTGGCTTCTCCCCACAGGTCAGTAGCCTATCTGGCTACTCCAGCTGGCCGCTACAAAAGACCTGACAAGAATCCAATCTATTGGAGCTGCAAAGGCTCAAGTCCCTCTTCTTGGGAGCAGGAGGGTGAGGTGCAGGTGATTTTGCTGCTGTCACAATCTCCCCTTAGACATAATCTGTCCTCTAGGGCAAAAATAGCAGCTTTGAAAGCAGGACAGTATTGTGACATCATCTCCAGGTCCAGCCAGCAAACCTCATTCCAGCCAGCCAGTCTCATTTTCCCCATAGAGACCAAGTCCAAAGATCTTAAGGGACCCTTGGTGGCCATGAAGCCCTTTGCAGCCTCATGGTCCCAGTTTCAGGATCTATCTAGGAATAGGATTCTTTCACTCAGCTGTTTTACCACTAGGTGGAGAGAGGCTCAATGCTGGGCTGAACTCCAGCCCATGCTAGCTCCCCAGGGCTGAGTACTGCAGGCCTGCAGGGTGAGGAGCATACAGGCCAGCCTTGAGACAAGGAGGATGGGACCTAGCCTGGGACTGCACTGAAGGGGAGACAGTCTGCCACTCTGTAGTCCTGGGAGGTGGGAGGGATCAAAGGAGGAGGGAGGGAGGGAGAAAAGAAGAGTTTGTGCACTGCTCTGTGTGTGTGTGTGTGTGTGTGTGTGTGTGTGTGTGTGTGTGTGTGTGTGTATCCCCTGCAGCAGACAATTGCAGGCAGGAATTGGGACTCCATCGCCTCCACTGATTAGAAGGGTTTTGAAATTGATAAATTACTTTGTATCAGGGCAAAATGATTTGACCAGATTTCAAATGTCTCAGAGAAGGGAAGTTTCTCTTGGGCCAAGTATTGATTGCATTTAATAGAGCTGGTACTTTCTCACTTAAAAACAACAAAATAAACATCTAAGAGACGGCATTAACTTATATGACTCTCTTTCTCTCTGTCTCATCAGTCTCCTTTCTGTCCCTTCTTCTTAGGAACAGGAAAAGATCCAGAGAACTACCTTAACCTGAAGGGGGAGGGGGGGACCAGATCTGATGCCAGAACTATGGATCTCTTAGGGGGCAGATTGATGAAGGGAGTTTGGGACATAGGGGGGCTTTGGTTGGTCCCATTCTTCACAGATCGATTTTTGCCAAACAGGGACTGTCAGAGCCTTTGATAAATCACTAACCCAATGATGAATGCCCTGAGGCTGGGGGGTAGGCTGGGAGGGTGCTTGTCTGGGAGGAAACCCAGGGAAAAAGAGGGGTAAGAATGGAGGGCTGTTTCGCAGAGGGAGGCAGAAGCAGCTAGCTCTAGAAATACTATGAGCAACCCTCATGCCTAGACTCTCAAAAGGACTGGACCACTATCATGAACTCAACAGCACTTCAAAACTCATTTTCAGCCTGTCTCTCGTCTGTCTCTTGCTGTCTGTCTCACTGTCTGCCCTTTTATCTGGCTTCCAAATGGGCTCTGATGATTTTCTCCCAGGAGAGGATTCTCTTGAGCTTCCTGGAAAATAGAGAAGTGTGGGGAGGCCGGTAGCAAGCAAAGGCTTAGCAGTGGGAAGTAGGAGGGGCGGGGAAGGGGCGTCCTGAAATGTGCAGGCAGAGGCTGCCACGGAGACCAACAGAGCAGGGAGTGGGAGGGACTAAGAGAAGGCAGACAAGAGTTTTCAGGCAGAGATCTTGCCCGAGACAAGCTGGTTTCCAGGGAGTCTTACTCTTTATAGAGGGAAAGGTCATGCCTTGTGGTTCTTCTATCCTTCCCCAAAGTCCCCCAAGCCCAGTCTGGCTTCCTGAAGAATAGTAAGAAGTTGAGTATGAGAGGAAGAGAGAGAGACAGAAAAAGAGATGGAGAGAGAGAGAGAGAGAGAGAGAGAGAGAGAGAGAGAGAGAGAGAAGAGACTAGCCCAGAACCATAGAGCTGATCTCTATGGCCAGAGCCTGCTTTTCAGACAGCCCAGTTAGTAGACCATACATTTGAATCAGCTCTGGATGACTTTGGACATAAGACTTAGGCTCATCCACTTTCTGATTCCTTATTTATAAGATGGAAAAATAGAAGAAGAGCACATGAGGCTTACATGAGTTAGGATCATATGATATATGATGTTAATTAATATAAACCTGGGCTTGTCTCATAGCAAGCACTCCATAAATGCTAACTAAAGAACACAACTGTTCTTTGACAATATGGAAGATTCTAAGTCACAAAAACGCAAAATCCATCAGCTATTCTTGGTTGTAGATTTGCCTGAGAATGAGAACTCTACCCAACCATCTATAGCCAGCCCATGTCTATTCTCTGTCTCCATGGCTAGCTCCGATGTGTCAGGGGCTAATGGCTCATCCACTGCCTTTATTTGTAAAGACAGCTGCAATCTAGCCCTCCAAGTGCCCACAGAGCCTTCTGGCTGGCCCTCTGCACCCATGAGTTGGGCTTGACTCCTTTGGTTTCTCCTTACTGGCTATACACAAGACCACTTCCCAGCCCTTGAAGGCCTTGGTCCCTGTCCATGGTGCTAGCCCACCATCCCACCCCAAGATGTGCAGTGTCTCACCTCGACCCATCACTCCGGCCCTCCAACTTTAACATCTCTGAAGATCTCACCAGTCACGAGGAATGAATTCTGAGCTCACGTTTTGGAAAGCTGCCAGGAAGAAGGGAAGCGGTGTTAGTATAAAGAATCACACAAAAGGCCGCAGGTAATTATGTCTCTTTTAAGCCGCTAACAGGATTGGCCGTTTGATAAATGGGAGGATTTGAGGCTGTTTTGTCACTGACAAGCTGTTGTAAGATCATATTGGAAGCTGAAGACAGTTTATCTTCATGTGTGTGGTAGAGAGAGGGGAAATCTCCCTGGATTTTACACCCTCTTCAAATTAATGTGATTTTCAAGGCTGGTCTTGTGCACAGGAGTGAGTGATCTTTATGACTCACCCCCTGATTAGATTACCTGGCTCAGTGGCCACCTCCAGCCCCTCTGAGTGAACTCCAGCTCCCCAGACCTCTCCCTGCTGCTCCCTCTAGTTCTCCTGGTTCCAGTCCCCCTCTGACCTGGCTGCCCTCCTCCTCTAGCCCTACTCTCAGCCCAGAGCCTACTGCTCAGTGAGCCCCAGCTCAATTACTGCTGGCTGGGCTTCCAAGTAGAGAGAACTGGTTTCCTCAGCTTCTCTGGAGGGAGCAGGGGAGGGGGAGAAGAGGAAGGCAATGGGAAAGGAAGGGAGGGAGAAAAAGAGAGAGGGAGGGAGGAAAAAAGCCAAGGAAAGACAAAGAAGGAGCTGAAACAGAGGCAAGCTGAGCCAAGAAAAGAAAGACGAGACATCAGAACAGTAGCAAAGAAAGAGGAAAGGTTTTGGCTTTTATTTTCAGAATCTTCCTTGGAACTACAAGCATCAAGGTAGTCTCTTTCCTGAATCTTCAATGAAGCAACCCCCCACCCCACCCATTTCCATTTATTCTTGTATATGTGTGCCAGTCCTAGGGCTTGAACTCAAGCTCTGGTCACAGTCCCTGAGGGTTTTTGTTCAAGGCTAGCTCTCTACCACTTAGGCCATAGCTCTAATTCCAAAATTTTGGTGGTTAATTGAAGATAAAGAGTCTCACAGACTTTCCTGCCTGGATTGACTTTGGATCACAATCCTCAGATCTCAGCCTCTTGAATAGCTAGGCTTACAGCACCTGGTTTTTTTTTTTTTAACACCTCACATTTCAGAGGAATTCTTTTTGTATTTATCTGTTTGCTTCTATTTATTTTTTATTTGCCTGGGACAAGATCTTGCTTGCTATGTAGCCTGATCTGGTCTCAAATTTATGATCTTCCTGCTCCTGCCTCTTGAGTGCTGGCTTTATAAGCCTGTATCACCACAGCCAGTTTAGGAAATTTTCTGCCAAATAATTTTGTTTTATTTCCTTAGTAGCACTTACCACTGTTATCTTGGATTGTTCTTTTTCATTTAAATATTTTTTTCTTTGCTTCTGTTGTATTCACTGCTATATTATTGTCATACTCTTGTGGTCTTCTTTCCAGAACTCCAGCAGCTGGTTCAGAGAAGATTCTCTTTTATTGTTTATGGAATGTATGGTAAAGTGGGGTTTGGAAGGGGCCTTTGGAAGGACATGGCTGGCTTGTCTTCCTGGCAAAGTCTGCAGATTAATGAGAGATGACCAGACCCAGGGTGGGATTCCAAAGGTCACCACCACCAGCTGGGTTTGAGGAAACATTTCCGCTGAGGGGATGCTTCTTTGGACAGAATTATGCATCCTTCAGGACAAAGCGTCTCAAAAACATGGTTTGTGAAGCACTACATTTTCATAAATGTTCAATACCATTCTGATTCAGCAGATCTAAAGCTCTCACTTAGACGAATGCTTCTCTGGGAAATATGTAAGCTGAGGTTCCTGCCTCAGGAATATCTCAGCAAAATTAGAGATCTGGCGTGCATTGTACAGAGCTCCTTCAAGCTTTTTGTGAGGGAGAGTTCAAAGGTAGATCTCAGCTGCTGGGGACACGTCTACCATCCTACTCAGGACCTTTGAGGAAGACGAGAAGAGTAACAGATGGGAGAAGGTGCTCTCTCAGGCCTGTGCCCAGGGGCCTCGGCTCCCCGTACCCACTGAAGTTTCTGCAGCTGATAAGCTATGCCTAACTTCCCAGGCAAGCTGCTTACTTACTCTAAGCCCCAGGCCAGGCTCCCCCTTCTCCAGCAGCCTTCCTAAGATTGGTCAGTAATCTAAGCTCCAGGACTGATAGACTGCTACACCAGCACATCTTGCCTCCTTTCCCTCTCTCTGTCCCCCTCCTTCTTCCTCTGCCATCTTTGCCTGTCTGTCCATTTCTCTTTCTCTCTTTCTTGTGCACACACACACACACACACACACACACACACACATCTTGAGGGTCACAGAACTCTCACATCACACACAGGTCAGCTAATATATAGTAGTGAGCACTCAGGAGTGAAGGACAGCATGCTTGAGCAGTGGGACAGTCTGGGTATGTCTACTATAGGCCTCAGCTTGGGCTTGAAAATAACAGGGAGGAGTATAGAAGTCAAGGCCCAGGGTGGGCACTGGTACCTTACACCAGTCATTCTTCTGCCCCACGCAGAATAATTCATGTGAATCCTTCTCAATCAACCACCATTTGGGGCACAGAGGTGCATGACTGTCATCCAAAGTTATGTGGGAGACCGGGATCAGGAAGGTCACAGTTCTAGGCCAACCTGGGTAAAAAGTCCATGAGATTCCATCTCAACAGAAAGAAACTTGCCTATGATTTCACCAATAGTCCTAAATAGATGGATTGCAGCTCAGGCACACACCTAGGCAGGAAGCAAGGCCCTATCTCAAACAACAACCAGAGAAAAACAGGGCTGGAGACATGTCTCAAGTGTGGTAGAGGACCTGCTTAACAAGCACAGGCTCTGAGTTCAAACTTCAATACTCAGAAAAAAAGAAAAAGAAAAAAGGAAAAGTCAAGGTCCATCCCACTTCTGCCCGGAAAACCAAAGCGCATATAGGTGAAGGCATCAGATCTCCTCATCCTGAACTCCAGAAAGCCTGGTCCCTTGCCATTCCTCTTATAGTTCATGCCCTGTCTGCCTCAGACATCATCACTGGTACTGTTCCTGTCTGTTATGTCCTTCTGCCCTTCCTCTCTATTCACTCCCACCTGTCTTCTTGATGACCTTTCCAGGTCTCCCAGCTCTGCATCCTATACTGTTGACAACACTGATTTGTATTCCATAATGTCTTCTCCTTTGGCCTGTGCCAACAGAGTGCATAAAGGGACTCTTGGCCGTGTAAGGTAAATCATATGAGGTTTCCTAAGAAGATAGTTCTCAGAGGTAGAGAAGTTTATATAGAGCAACAGTGGAGGGAAAAGTGTTTTAGAAAGAGTAATTGGCACATACAAAGGCCCCGTGGCAAGAGGGAGCATGGTTTCTACAAGGAAATTAAAGCCTAGAAGGGCTAATGTGTGTGGGGTGAGTGGGAAGGCTGGCAAGAAGTAGAGGCCAGACCATACAGAGACTTGTCAGCTGAGGTAAGAAATTTATTGACTCATCTAAGAGCCAAGAATTTAAACACTGGGGTGGGGGGAGAGCAACTTCAGCAGTGATATGATCAGAATTGCATTTTGAAAAGGTCATTCTGGCTTTGGAGTGAAGGAGGAGAGGAGAGGCTCAAGGGGAGGCAAAGCAGCCAGTGAATTGTGAATTGCAGCCTTCCAGGCTAGGCCCAAGGTGGTGGTAGATGTCAAGAGTACTGAGTTTTAAGAGAATATTTTCAAGCCACTCCACAGGTTGGCAGCAAAAGCAGAACTAGTATTCAGCCCTAGCCTTTGCACCTAGCCTACAGGCCTAGGTCAATAGTCAGTGGCCTCTGGCTATGTCAACAAGGAAGGGTTCCCAAGCCTCCAGAAGAAACTGCCTGCTTGCACACACTACCACCCGCTCTGTGCCCATGGTCTGGGCTGTGTTCCCACGTTATTGCCATATGTGTTTTCTAAGCAAGAAGGATCTGGCTTGACAATTTGGGGGTGAGTTTCTCTCTTTGCCGCAGGCACTTTGCATGCTGGGAATCGTAGTTCTGGAGTAGATAAGCCAGGCCTGCTCTTGACTGTGGGTCTGGCAGGCAGCCTGGTTGCCATGGTAGCAGCTGGGCTGGAGCCACCGAACCATTTCATCCACAGCTCTACTGGCTCTGAGAGCTCCCAGCAAGAAAGCTTAGGCTCTGGGGAGGAGGGGGAGGGAAAGAAGAAGGGAAGGGACAGAAGGGAGGGAGAATCTCCTGTGCCTTCCCCCAGAGGTCTGGAAGAGGCCAAAAAAGAAGTTGTTAGCTCATCCGCAGAGCAGGACTCCCCAAGCACTGAGCGTCAGCTTGGCTTGCATCAGTCAGATAGACTTTGTAGGTTCAGTTCTGTGAACGCAGAAGCCTGCATCTAACCAAAGAAAGGAGAAAGCAGCCCTCCTCCCCAGGGGAATACAGAGCCTGTGTGGAAAGGCAAGAAAGTCCAAAGAACCACTTCGAAAGGACCTAGAAAGCCCATCCATTTTCCTACAAAGTGTCTCTAGAAGTCATTCCTACTCTCTGCCTCTTTAGCCATAGCCCTAGCTTATTCTATCTCTCCAGAGAAGGCATTCTACCACACAAATCTGGCCCTGTCACACCCCTGCTTAAAATTCTTCAATGGCTCCCCTTTGCCCACGACTGGATCCAGTCCAAGCTCTCTAGTAGGACCATTCATGGCCTTTCAGAATTTGGCCTGAGGCTCCCTGGCCAGTGATCCTACCACCTCCTTCTCTGCTGCCATCATCCTGAAGGTTTCTCTTTTACTCCCATCTTTGCACATGCTTACCTCTGTCTGAGCTGCCCTTCTTTCCCTCTCCGACCTGGAGCTGGCCAAACTCAGCTAAAACATCCCTCCCCAGTGAAGTCTTCCAAACTACTTCTCCACCTCGGGAAAGCATGGAATGGCTGCTGCTCTGAGCTCCCAGAGCACTTTGTACCTCCCTCTTAAGCACTTAGCACCCATGTTGTGATTGTCTCTGTGGCTGCTTCTCCCTTTCTCTCTCTCCTATGCATTTGAGCCATCATAGAGTCCCCAGAGCCCAGCACAGCTTCTGGCACAAGGTAGGAGGTTGATAAATTGTGAATAGGATTGAATTCACCAAAAGAAGGCTATTGGGCCTTTGCCACTCCTCCATTCTCCTTCCTGGGCTGGATCTTTTCTTATTGGTCCCTATTTCCCTGGGACCCTGCACATCTCAAGCTCTGCAGCTGATTGGTAGGCCCTGAGCAAGCAGTGTGTTCTAGTCCAGGCAAGATTAGCACAGGCATGTACATATGGAGGCTGCAAGCCCCTACATGTTATTGAATGTTCACATCAAGTTACACCCAGGTCTCTAGAGAAAACATGAATGTGTCTTCAATGGAGCCACGATTTATGAACCTGGCTGGCTCAATAGCTACAGAATCCAGTTAGGCTTTCTTGCTTCTCCATCTGGAGGCAGAATCATTCCAGGAAAGTCCTTTCTCCTGGACAGAGGCTCCTTTGCATGCTCCTTGGTCAGTAGCTGCTCCAAGCTTCCGGCTCCCAACTGAACATCTTAGAGGCCTTCTCCAGGTTGCTATCTTTTCTAAATCTCATGTCTTCATTATAACAATAAGATAAAAAACACTCTTGCCCACCTAGATCATCCATTCATGTATATATTCCCTTCCAGGGAGTTTTATTAGACATTAATTTAGGCCTGATGTTGAAGAAATGTGGAAGTGAATGAGAGACCCAGTCCCTGTCCTCAAGAAGCTTACAGTCTTCAGGGAAGATTGTTTTCCAAGTGCTTTGAGATAGCAGTATTGACTCTGAAATACAAGCCTGGCTGATCTGGACGTCAATCATGTTTTTCAGTGACAGTTTCCTGTAAACCTAGGCTATGTCAGGTATGGAAGATAAAGATAGTATCAACTTGGACCCCTTTCTCATAGACAGCACAGGAACTCTGAACAGTCACACCTATGAGAGGCCTGGACATCGAAGGTGAGATCACCATGATTGAAAATGAGGCTAGGCTCTCCAGGGCCTTTGGAGAATTTTCTGAGATGGGGAGATGAGTCCTTTATACCCAGGTGAATATCAGGTGCTAAGACAGAGATAGGTAGTGAATGAAAATGGGCTCCCACAGACAGCAGATGAGAAATGAGAGGGTACCAGCCACCCAGGGCCTGGAAGAGGTACACAGTACCCCCAGAACACATGGAAGTTCTGTGTTGCTGCTTCTGCTCAGTGGACCTTCATCTCTTTCTTCTGGAGGTGGCAGGGAGAATATGGTACAGATGTCAGTCCAGAATAGGGGTGAAGAGGTTAGAAACCAATGTGGCAGCAGGCTCAAGCTGCTGGCAGCTGGCTCAAGCTGCTCTCTTTCTGATTCTGGACCCACAGCCCTGAGTGGGCTTCTTGATCTCTATCTCTATGCTATGGTTGCTGCAGATCAAAGTCTTGTCTCAGGGGATAGAGGATGCCTGGGCTTGGAGGACAGGAGGTGGGAGGGAATGAGGAATAGGACAGGTAGGTAGAATTCTATTACTAGTCTTTGAGAAAATCTGAAGAATGTCTCTACCTTGCTCTGTGAGTTCTAGGCATTAGTTCCCCCAGCTATACAATGTATTAGAACTCCTTCTAGGAAAACTCAAAGGATTCTTTGGCATCTCTTCCCTCTACAGTTGGAATGGGGAGATGGTCAAGGAGACTGCAGGGAAATGCTGGCTCCGCCCTCTGCCAAGGGATCCAAATCAGCATTCTTTGACATTTCTCAGGATGCCCTCTGTGCTGGTGACATTTCAAAGACCTGCTCTCCTCACAGGGCTGAGGGCACAGAACCTTTACTCCATGTCCAGCCTTGCTTGGGAACAAGCCTCACATTCCAACTAACAGCAGAGCATCCTGTCTGGGGTTCATACTAAACTCACTCAGAGGCCTTGGTCCTACCTTAAAAATGCTCACTGGAGTACAAGTGAGGCAAGTTTGCACCTGAGCCTTTCCTAGCCAAGCCTCATATCTGCATTCTTTTGTGTGTGTTTGTGTATGTGTGTGTGTGCATGTGTGTGTGTGTCTGTCTGTCAGTCGTGGGGCTTGAACTCTGGGCCTGGGTGCTGTCCCTCAGCTCTTCAGCTCAAGGCTAGAACTCTACCACTTGATCCACAGTGCACCTCCGGTTTTCTGGTGGTTTATTGGAGATTTCCTGCCCGGGCTGGCTTTGAACCACAATCCTCAGATCTTGGCTTCCTGAGTAGCTAGAATTACAGGTGTGAGCCACCAGCACCTGGCTCATATCTGCATTCTTGTGGAACCCATAATTCCTGCTTCCTTTGAAGAGGGTAGAGCCCCAATATGTAAAAGGGACAGATAGGTTCTTGTCCAAATACAAGCAGTTTTGTTAGCATTAGACCCATAGTGGGGGTTGCGTATAGATTAACAGAAGATAGAAAAACTAAGTTAGATTGGTCAGTTCTAAACTGGAGAGCTGCTTGGTGGTAGGAGGCCAACAGAGGGGCCCCAGGGGATACTTCAATGCCCCTGTTGTGCTGACAAATGGCCATAGAGCTATGGGCAGTGTCAGAACAAGCCCAATCTACAGCCTTTCCATCTTGGTGTCCACTTTCCAAAGACTCTGGAAGCTAAGTAAGGCTAGTCCTAGTTAGTACTTGGATGAAAGACCCAGCCCATACCCTCACTGGTTAGTGTTACTCTTCAGTCTCAGATCTGGAGGGAAACCAGCTTGAGAGGCCAAGTCAGGGAGGTAGTAAAGTACCTGAGTTCTGGTATCAAGTGAGCTTAGCCTGGATCCGTGAATTATTAACTGTGTGATTTTAGGCAAGTACTTAACCTCCCTGAGCCTTATTTTCTTTATCTCTAAAAGGGGAAGTGATGCTTTATACTTTACAGGGTTTTTAAGCAAATTAGAGAAGCTAATGTTTATAAAGTACTTAGCATGAGCTGCCACATAACAGGTGCCAAGCTACTTCACTGGCAGCTGTCATTAGTGGCATTGGCACTTAGCCAGGAAGCTGGTTGGACCTCACCAAGTACTTTTTCCACTTGGGGAGGGAAGCACTCCCCGGCAGGTTTTCGTGCATGTAAATATGTGCTGAGTACCCTGCTTAGTATGATAGGAAGGAAGGGGAAAAAAAAAATCTCAGTTTCTAGCCGGAGTCTGAAACTGCTGATTTTGTGAGACTGTGACTGTTCCTTATCCTGAGCTTCAGGTTTTTCCTCTCTAAATATGAGAGGATTGTCGATTGCTGTTAACCACCAGGTGAATTGCTGATTGGGAAAATGAACAGCTATTGGTGCCAGAATAATCCACAAACATTATTTCTTAGAAGGAAAGTGAAAAGAATCATGATTTTTTTTTTTTTTGGCCAGTCCTGGGGCTTGAACTCAGTCCCTGGATGCTGTCTCTGACCTTCTTTTGCTCAAGGCTAGTTACCACATGAGCCACAGCTCCACTTTTGGCTTTTTGGGCAATCTAATGGAGATAAGAGTCTCATAGATGTTCCTGCACTGGCTGGCATTGAACCACGAACCTTAGATCTCAGCCTCCTGAGTAGCTAGGATTATGAGCATAAGTCAGCAGCGCCCAGACAGAATTGTGACTATCTTGATGAGATGACACTAGATGATGTCTAGTAAAAGATGAATTAGCTACTATGTATTCTTCTGTTTGATACAAAAATTATTAACTTGCCTGGCTCAGTGGCTTGTGCCTATATTCCTAGTTTCTCAGGAGACTGAGATCTGAGGATCACAGTTTAAAAACAAACCAGGCAGTAAAGTTCATGAGACTCTTATCTCAAATTAATTGCCAATAAAGCTGAAAGTGAAACTGTGGTTCAAGTGGTGGTAGAGTGCTAGACTTGAGTGAAAAATAAATAAATAAAAAATAAAAATAAAAAAGCCCAGGAGCAGTGCACAGGCTCTGAGTTCAAGTCCCAGGACCAGGAAAAAAAAGATTAACTTGAATCGTTCTGGATCGATCAATCTTTAGATTGAATTTACAGGTAACATTAAACTAATGCCATAAACCAAACAATTGCAAAAAGAAGTAACTAGATAGCTGGAAGGAGGGATAGTATATAGAACAAATGATCACTGAATTGTATGTTCTAATGGGTCAAAAGCAAAAGAGGGGAGAAAACATACTAAACAGCTTAATGCACACAACAATAAGATGTTGTGTCTGTATTGAATTCTGAAAAATATAGGACTTTTTGCAGATCATTGAGGGAAATTTTTTCATGGACAATAATTCAGTGCTGGATGCTGATGGCTCATGCCTGTAATCTTAGCTACTCAGGAAGCTGAGCTCTAAGGATCATGGTTTGAAGCCAGCCTGGGCAGAAAAGTTTGCATGAGACTCTTATTTCCAATTAATCATTCAAAACCTATAAGTGGCACTGTGGTTCAAAGCAGTAGAGTGTTAGCCTTGCACAAAAGAGCTCAAGGACAGCAACCAGGTCCTAAGATCAAACCCCACAACCTACAAAAAAGAAAAGAAAATTTGGGCTGGTGGCATGGCTCAAGTGGTAGACAGCTTGTCTAGTAAGCATAAGACCCTGAGCCCAGGGCTGAGAAGGTGGCTCAGTGGTAGAGCGCTTGCCTTGCATGCTCGAGGCCCTGAGTTCGATTCCTCAGCACCACATAAGCAAAAAGAAAAAAGCCGGAAGTGGCGCTATGGCTCAAGTGGTAGAGTGCTAGCCTTGAGCTGAAGAGCTGAGGAATAGCATCCAGGCCCAGAGTTCAGGCCCCACGACCGGACCCAGAAAAAAAAAAAAAAAAAAAAGACCCTGAGTTCAATATCCAGTTCTAGAGAAAAAAATGTACTGAAATGAAAAAGTGATTGTTGCTAAACAGCAGATCATAGAGTGGTATATATAATGCAATCACATTTTGATAAAAAGATACACGTAAGAAAATGATCATGGATTATACATCAAGGTATTAATAGTAAAAAGAATATGTGTTTTCATTTTTATATTTTGGTTATCTGTTTTTAAATTTTCCACAATGCACATGTATGTAATAAAATGTTATTTAATAAATAAAATGGGAACAATAACAGTGTGTACCTTGTAGGGCTGTAATGACACAATGAGATAATGCAGTGTAGCATGGTGCCTGGTAGAAGTACATACTCAATAATGTTGCTGAAATATTCTGCTATTCCACTTTCAACCACCATTACATAGAGCTAGCTTATTATGGATGCTCTCTCTGTCCCCAGGTCCTGGCACCTAGCAGTGGTCTGCTTCTGTTTGCTGGACAAATAATTTCCTTTGGTCCAGCTTTTGCTGGACATCAAAAGAAGCACGAAGGACATTATGGCCTTGTGCCCACACAGGGCAGGTTCTAGGGCCCCTCCCCCCTAAGCCTCCATGACGTGCCTTCAGCTAGGTCCTTACAAGCAGCAGGCAACCTCCTTCTACTAGTGAAGTAATGCCCAGTGGCCTGTGCCAAAGAGAGTGGCCACTTGGTCCCCTCTCCAGGCCATATCCACCAATTTGTTTTACACTGGCCTCCAAAGCTTCCATTTCTTGGTCTGCCCTAAAACTCTGCCTGGTTAGGGGCTGGAGGTTGAGTCTGTGGCTAGTCCACAAATACAGACTGGGATTAAAGGTAGTCCTACCATAGGAGCTGGTTCTTGGTTCTGTCTGAGGCTAGCTACTTAGGTAATGCCTCAAATTGAACCAGGCTGCAGTTGTGTCCACTTCCAGCACAGTCTAGTCTCAGGCTAGTCCTGAGTTGAGCTGTGCTTTTAGACTTGTGTGCTCAGGTACTATGCTTGCTCTTGACTAAATAGCAGAGCTGAGGCTAAAGCTGGTCCTGTTTGATGCCAAGGCTACCGGAGAGGATAGGGGCTACACTGCTCTCCTGGGGGCAGCCTTAGGAAGGACAGAGTAGGGAGGGGATTGCACGCTGACCCAACTAGAGCAGGGGCAAGGGTGGATGGAGGGGAGCTGTCTGTGGAGAAGCCCAACTGCCTTCCCCAGTGCCAACTCTGCTCCAGCTGCAGAACCCAGCACAGTAAGGAGAGAACAGTGCTCTGTGTGCCCAGGGAGAGGGACAGGGATGTGCGGGAGCACAGTGAGGAGTGAGGAAGGGGGCGAGGAGGGGTTTTGGAGACAGCGTGAACCACCAATGGCCAAGGGGGTCCTGAGCGAGGGGGGGGGGTGAAAAAAAGCCCTGTGTGTGTGGATAGCGCCCCATTACCTTCAGCCCCGCCCCTCAGAGCCTGCTGGGCTTTTCGCTCATTAAGCTGACATCTCCTCCTTAATAAAAAATACATGAATAAATAAATAATAACAGCTATAACCGAGCAGGAAACCGCTTTCCACTCTTTCTGTTCTGTTTCCTCTGCTCCTTCCTTCCAGCCATGGTCTCGGGGGCTCCCTCCCTGCAGCAATCTGGACTCAAAAGAGGCCTTGTGGGGGGGCACTAAACAGGCTCTCCACCCCCAGACTTGCAAATCTTGGGGGACGCTGGCTTGGAGAAATCTAGACGAAAGTCTCCTCTTCCAGCTTTTCTAAATAAGGCAGCAACAACAGAGCCTTTAGGACCAAGTCTCTGGGTGGTCTCAACTCACAAGGACCCCCGGTCAGGGAAGGCCTGGGAAGAATGTGAAAGATGTTGGCATACTTGGAGGGTTGCAGGGGCAAACAGGAGCTGAGGTTCACATAGGGTGATGGAGAGCACTTTGACTTGCCTCTTTCCAAGTCCTGGATCCTGAGGGAAGATTACCATTCTTAGAAAGGAACAAGTGTTATTTTTATTCCCTTCTGCCCTTTCTGGCAGCCTTGTCTAGTTTCCTTTTGCTCTGTCCCTTTGTATCTCACACTCTGTCACTATTGTACACCCCCCCTCCCCCGGCACTCCACAGTACCTTCCCTTGAGGATGGTGTTCTTCCTTCCTGATTCCTGTGTTTCCCATGTTTACCGGATGTAAGTTTGCCAGATGTAAGTTCAGGACCATGGAGAGCATCCCGATCCCAAAACAAACTCTTGACTGATCTGCAGAGAAGAAGGCAACAGGTAGAGTGGAAATGGGGCAGGCAGCAGTCAAGGTATAGGTGAAAGTATTACCAGCCTGGCTCCTCCTAGGCTGGGTTTTTCTGAGAAGACATTCAAATATTTTGCTGTTCTGGACTAAAAATGACTGGTCCATCCCACCCAGTGTAAGATCTCTTCCAAGGAGTGGAAGGGGAGGAACAGCCTGAAGTCTGGTGTGTGTGGCTCTGGAGCACAACCCCTGGGCTCCTGGGCACCTTTGTGTATAGAGTAAAATGCTAATCCAATGAGCATATCTCTGCATAGTCAACAGTTGGGCCCTCGCAGGGGATGGTGGGGTGATTGTGTAGGGTGTGCTGTGCATGCACAAGAGCAGGAAATAGTTACAACTCTGCAGCAGAAGGGTTGCTCAAAGGTAGAGAGAATAGAAGATAAGGACCTTGGTCCTCTTAGGCTGTTTATTCTAGCAGCTGCAGGCTGGCATGGCGGGGGGTCAACCAGGGCCTTCCTTGGCCCTAGCTCAGAGCTAATGGGACCCAGGAGTCCCCTCTTCCCACTAGGAGCTCCCTCTTGACAGAACCGGGAGCCAGATTTCAGGAGTGGTCCAGATGTTCTGGGGAAATGCAGGAAAGTGGAGCAGATGGGGCCTGGAGATCCTATGGGGGAAGGAGGAGGAGGGCAGCAGCTGGAGGGTGTGCTAGGACATGTGCTAGAGCTAAGGTTGGCTCCAATGTGTGCCAGAGCATGCACCACATGTATGCCTAGGGCATGGGGCTCTATTGGAGAGCAGGCTTTACCAGCTATTAAGAGCTTTCCTGAGCTGCCTCCAATTACGGCAGGGCCTGAGGGGTACCTCTATGCAAGGTGCTGTGCCAGAATCAGAAGTGAAAAAGACAGACCATGCCCCTGCCTTAGGGGATCTAGTCTGCCTCTCACCCTCCCCTACACACACCATGTGGGCTTTTGCAGAAAACTCACCCTTCCTTTTAGAGGCCATTGGCTATTCTTTGTGGGCTACAAGAGGAAAGTTTTTCCAAGAGGCCTGAGATAGCCTAGGCCATTCCCTCACTTTCTACTCCAGGAGAGCACAGCTCAAACCCCAACCAGAGCTTCAATCTGGGTCATGTCATTCCTATTGCTGTTTCTGTGGTTCTTTAGGAGCAAGGCAAAGGAGTCTGGACACCAATGGGTACAATCTAGAACTGGGGTTTTTCCTCCTTCATCCATGGATTTGAAATCTAGAGACTTTCACTCCTCAACCTGACTTCTTAGCTGCACCTAAATATGGTCAAGTCTCTATTATCACACAAACTAAGGAGCAGAGAAACAAAATCATACATCAAAGGCATACTGCAACAGAGCCAAGTTTGCCTGTCTCTGTTTCCTGAAAGTCCTCCTCCAGCAGTGCGGTTATTCTAGTCCACATATCAGCAGAACAGGAAGACCTCGACAGGTTTCTTTTCCTCTCTGGACTATTTCCCTAGCTATTGAGTGACAAGGGCTAAATAGCATGATTTTGAGGAGCTCTTCCTTCTTGTTCTGATACACTATGTACACTATGTACAACCCCACTCAGCACTGGGAAAACAGTGTTGATGGTGCCCTAGCTGAGGGCAAGGCAGCAACCAGTCTCCTGCCCTTTTCAGGCCCTTGAGGTATCCTGGGAAGTTAGGATGTTTGGCAGTGTGGATCCTCCATAGGCTACCTGGTAGGGTTGGAGTAGGGTTTGGAGTTGGAGTAGGGTCTGGTTGGAGGCCAGGCCCTCCAACCAGGCAGGCTGAAGCTCTGCCTGCTGGGTAGGAAGCCTGGGGAGAGAGCTGGGCTATGGATGAGGCTAGCTAGGCAGGCAAGAGTCAGACAGGCAGATCCAGGCAGGCAGATCCAGGCAGTCAGAGCAGAAGGAGGCTCAAAGCTCCAGGGCTTTACAAATGGATTTTGCTGAAATGGAAATTTCCACCCATCCCTGAAATGGAGTCTAGCAGTATGGCCAGGTCTGGTGGGGACTGCAGCAGCCGAGGATGTGGATGAGGACAGAAGGCAAACTATGGCAGTTCCTCAGACCACTCCACACCCCCTCCCATGATGTGACCCCTCCTCCACACTTGTTTCCCCTGCACACGTCCTCTAGAGCCTCAGGGACCTGCACAGTCCTCACACTTTAAAAACCCTTCTCACTTCCTCTCTCACCACTTCATGCCCCTCACACCCTCCTCACCTAGCACCCTCCACCTCCTACTCATCCTTAGGCAGCCTCTTACCACCCACCTCCCCTCCCCCTCCCATACCTGACCTGCCCATCGCCCACCTCTTCTTTAACCTCACCCTGCCCTTTCACCCCTCACTCCTCCACCTTCTCCACCCTCACTCACTAGCTCTCTCCCATCTGTACCCTTCACTCCACTTCTCAGACTCACCTCAATTCCTTCTGCCTCCCTCCTTACCTCCTATCTCCTCCCATCCATGCCACACATCCCTCCTCACCCCACTTTGTGGAACCCTCTGCTTCATCCCACACTCCCTTCCCAATTTCCCGCCCGCCCCCCCTGCCCTTGGCATGCCATACCCATCATTATTCCACTCTAGCCTGCTTATAACTCCATCAACATACTTTATCGTCAAATAGCTCCTGGGCAGGACTTGATTTCTAGTAGCATCAGGCTCCTAACTCATCAATGGTAGCTTGGTGAACCAGGAAACTGATTTCCTGGAGATTTAGTTCCTTATCTGTACAATGGAGTTGACAACTGCCTGGCCTCATGGGGCTGCTGTGCACTGAGTTGGTTAATGCCTTTAAAAAAGCCCTTGTCCCAGTACACAAGAGCACTGATTTTTGTTTTTTGCCATTTTTATAATTGCTTGGTTCTTCTAGAGAACAGAAGGAGGTGAATGTGATTGTACTAGAGAGCCAGAGAGACAGAAGATGAGTTATCTAGGCTGCAAGCAATGTAAACAACCCTGGCTTGAAACTCCATAAATGTGTGCCCAAGGAGGGACCCAAGACCCTCCTAAGAGTCAGGCCACCCTTTCCTCCCTACACCACTGCCAACCATAGCCACTGGAGGGCAACATGATCCTTCCCGTGGCTGAGGGGTGTCAAGGTCTGGGACATTACCCAAGGGGTCTTCCAGGAGCTGGAGAGGGAAGACAGGGACTCACCATGGACCCCTTGCTGAGCATGGGGAAACTGTCCATGGAGGTGGGAGAGGGCAGATCCTAAATGGGATAGATTTATGACTGTGGTTTGCTCTGGATGACTCCTTGATTCAAATACAGAACTCAATCCCAGGTGGCTGGCCCCACATGGAGTTTTGAATCCAGGAGAGCACTGGAACTGCTAGGCCTTCAGAGGATGGACTTCATGCCCAGTGGGGAAGGGAAGGCTAAGAATGAAGCACAGGCAAATCTTAGCCTGAGAACTGAGTGAGTTGGAGACTTCAGGTCAGGGTACTGGCCAAAGAGCCCATGTAAACTTTGAAAGAATTCAAAGGGTGTTTTTGTGAGGAATTGAAAGTGTGTTTAGTGAAGCCTAGGGAGTAGTACAGGGCCACGTATGGCCAGGCTCTGGCCAGAACCCAAGGAGCATAGCCCTCATCCTCTAATAACATTTGGCATATTACTTGTTATGAACTAGACAGAAGCTCTGAGAGGCTCCAGTCCTCCTCCAGTTCCAGCCTCAAGTGCTGGGCACCAATCCCAGAACCTGGGCTGAATTGAGCCAATGAGAGGAAAACAGGTTGCTAGAGGTGGTAGTCATGGGTGATGCACAGGGACACCTAAGGTCCTCTCTGAAAAGTGGAAGGAAAGGAAAAGAAAGTGATGAGTGAGGAAAAGCAGCTTCCTAACAGTGAGGCCAGGAAGGGCACAGGAAGGGCCATGGGAAGCCTAGGGAAGGGCAAGGAGCTGGCAATTCAGGGGGATGCTTGAGAGACCAGAGGCAGAGGAGCAGGGTAGGTGAATGCTAGACCAGTGGTGGCCTGTGTCTCCAGGTTGAGCACACACTAGTGCCTTTGTACTTGTGACTCCATCAGATTTCCTTGTTCCTCAGATTGCATTGCCTTTCAAGTCTAAAGCCTGGATTCCTCTAGGCCTGGCAAGTGGGTGTGTGCACAGTTCCTCAGAGCATTGTGGGATGTTGGTGTCAACCACAAGCCACGAGACTCACCTGAATTCCTTCAGTTCCATTTTTCCTTTCTGCAGGCATGACAATGGTGCGCATGTATCCATACTGGGGAAGGGGAGCAGGGAGGGGCTAACCTGCAGTCCCCCAGGCACAACTGATAACTATTCTAGTTGAAAGAATCTTGATGCTACCATGTTCTAGTTATATGTGGCCACCTGGCTTAATTGCCCAGTTTCCTCAAATGTTATAGATAGATAGATAGATAGATAGATAGATAGATAGATAGATAGATAGACAGACAGACAGACAGACAGACAGACAGACAGACAGACAGGCAGGCAGGCAGGCAGGCAGGCAAGCAATCCTGGGGTTTGGATTCAGGACTTCACACTTTCTAAACAGGTGCTCTACCACTTAAGTCACATCCCCAACCTCCCATCCCTGATTTCCTGGCTCCAAAAAAGGGGATAATAATAATTATTATTGATGATGATGATGATAACAGCCATTCACATAAACCAACCTTTGTGCCAGCACTGGTTGAGTCCTCTCACAACTCTGTAAGGTTGATCTTGTTACTTTGCAGATGAAGAAATAGGGGCTCAGGGAGGTTAAGTGCTTCTCCTTGGGTCATGAAGCTGGCAAGTGAGAAGGCTGTGACTCTGGACCTGAATAGTGTTCAGTATCCATATCATTGGGTCACCATGGGAATACATGAGCTAATGCACATAAAGAAGTATCTAGCCTGGTGCCTGGCACACTGCTAGTGCTCACGAAATTATGTGGCCATTATTTATTCATCTGCACAGGTGCTCCGAGGTTTCATTTTATGGCTGGGCAGGTAACAAGGGAATCAAGAAAGGATGCAGAAGTTGATTGTGAGGGTGGAGGGGTGACAAGCATCTATGGGTGTGGGGACTTTGAGCTGTGGTGAAATTGGGAGACTGGATACAGACAACACAGGAAGCCAAGCCAGCATGGAAGAAACAGAAGTGAGTGACTGTATTTACTTAAAGATTTTGCTCCTGTGATCGCCTCATTGGGCAGACATCTGGTTTTCCCGGGCATCCCGGGGGAATGGAAGTCAGACAGCATTACTTCGGCTGCTCTGGTGCCATCCACCTCAGGTCCACTTGTACTGACTCCGTGGCTTGTAGGCTCCTTTCCTGAAGACTATGGCCAGAGCGGCAAGCTTGGTCCTGGAGCTCCCTGGGATGGAGGGACAGTCACTTCAGTTGCTCAGTGAGAAAACACTCCATCTCCCCATCCTGACTTTTCTCCTGGGTGTGGGGGTGAGAGGTGTCAGGGGGCTGAGAAGGGTCACCTAGCAGATTGGAAAAAAGAGTATTCACCAAAGCATAAGGACATAGTTACCAGGAAGTATATATATAATGTGTGTGTTACCATGTTACTACATGTATATGTTACCATGTTTATATATATATATAGTGCTGGAGTTTGAACTCAGGGGCTTGCACTTGCTAATCACTCTACCACTTGACCTGACTCCGTGGCCTGAAGTTTTCTTAAGGTCCCTGGCTCCCTCTTCCCTAGGCTGGTCATGGAGTCTAGGCTACAATGTGTATGTATGAGGAGGCTGGGGTGTGGGTAGTTTTGGGTAAGACAAGGGAGAAGCTCCAGAGGGCTACACAGGCCTAGAAAGGGATTTAAGGAGGATTCAGAAATTAGAGAATAAAACCTCCTGCCTCTTCCCCACTAGAGCCTAGGCAGAAACACTACCACTTGACCTACTCCTCCAGCCTTTTTTTTTTTTTTTTTTTTTTGCTTTAGTTATTTTTTGGAATGAGTCTAGAGCTTTTGCCTGGAGTCTTGGGTAGAGAACATCCTATTTATGCCTCCTGAGCTGGGATTAGAGACATGATCTATCACTTCTGGCCTCCAGAACACTTCTAAAAGTTTTTTGATAGGAGCAAGATACCTCAAGCTGCTGAGGCTACAAGGATCATTTGTTAAACTTCTTCCTTTCTAAGGTGGACACCTGGGAAACAAAGAGTTTCCATGAGGCTCAGTGGGGTTTTGGGGGTCAGAGCAAATTGCTTGGACTGATGAAGAGAGGCTGGGAGATACAACCAGATCCCCACCCCCACCCCCACTCTGCCCAGTCCCCATACAGCTCTTCTCCCAATAAATATTGAGCAAATATTGAAAGAGAATTGGTTTGCAAAGGCATCAAATAATTAGTTGGCCCTTGAATCTAATTTTTCTGTCCATGCTGTTGCAGGAGTACCATAATAATAACTGTAACAATTCCTTTCTTAAGTCATAACTGCATCTCATCCATTCAATCCTGCATTCATTCAACAAACATTTCCAAGCACCTACCTACTGCCAGGTACTGTTGCAAGGTTAGAGTCATATCAATACACTGCATCCTCTCCTACTTACCCTGTTGCCACTGAGCCTGTAGACCTTTAGAGTATTTTGTGTGTCAGTACTGAATTGGGTGAGGATGAACCAGAAATCTCCAGTTTGGTCTCTGCTCCAGGAGGAAATCATCCCCTTGGGTACTAAGGAATTCTGGTGAGGCATTATCTGGGGTCTGTCCATGGCCCAGCATAGGTTCCCTAGTTTTCTCTAACTTCATCTCTGCAGCTTTCCACATCTTCAGGACCTTGTATGTTCTTCTGAATTCATGCTGTGTATTTGTCTCCATATGTGTGTGTGTGTGTGTGTGTGTGCATGTGTAGCTTTTCAATGTTTTTATCTTAAGCAGTTGTACAAAAAAGGTTCAATTCAACATATCAATTTGAGTCTAATGCTACCTTGATCAATGTCACCTCTTCCATCATTCTCTTCCATTTCTCCCAGCCCCACCCATCCCTTCAAGTTTCTAGTTCAATTTTCACATGTGCACATTGAATATTATGACTGTTTCACCCACCGTTTTCTCCCTTGTGTTTTAAGGAGAGGCTATGCAGAGAGACTACTTTCTTGCTGAAGAGCAGAGCTCTGAGGCTGGGCAGCTGGGTAGAAGCCGATGATGCCATACTCTTCCTTCACCTGTTGCAGCCCCCACTGGGTGTCTAATTATTGGGGCTGCCCATAAGAATCAAACACCCAAGCAGGACAGTGGGATTGGCTGTGGTTTCTCTGTCCAGGTTTGGGGGAACGGGGGCAGGATGCATGGGCAGGAAGAGAGGTGGGAGAGTGGAGGGAGAGGCTGGGGGAGCCTTTTCCTTGGGCAACACAAAGAACTTAGAACACAGGCCCCCTCTAACATCCCAGGGCTCCCCTTGCTGCCTGGATTTCTGCTCTTCATTCTATTCCTGAAGGTGTGAAGTGGTCCCACTGACCTTATATGGCTTGAGCGGAGTGGGAAGAGGAGATCTCCGAGCTCAGGTTTTGCTCAGACTGTTCACTGAGCTCCTGGATCCTGAGCAACAGCTGCGGCAGTGGGGGAAGGGTAGCAGAGGCAAAGGGCATATGTGGGTGAAACTGGGGAGGGGTTCAATATCACATGCGGAGAAACGGGGTGCCGCGTCTGCAAGGCACCCTTCCCCCCACTGTCTGACAAACCGAACTTCGTCCTTGCTTGCCTCTATTTTTAGTCAGAACTGGAAGGAAAGGAAGTTCGGGGGGCCAAGCCACCAGCCCCAGCTCCGGCTGCCAGCACCCAGGCCACGTGGTGCGGGGGCGCTGGAGGAGCCCCGAGTCCCAGCTCCTCCGGGGAGGCAGCAGCACATTGCTCCCTCCCACCTGCCAGCGCAGGCACGGGGCCTGATGGCTCCCAGAACGCTGGGACAACTCTGCCTGCAGGCCGGGAGAGTGGGCCTCCGCTGCTGTCTGACCCCACAGCTCTGCAGGAGGGCTCTTTGGCATGAAGGCCAACGTGGAAAAGGAGAAAGACCCAGTCTGGTTTCTTGAAAATAAGCCTTTGGTATCTCCAGGGTGCTTTCCTTTATGGACTCTTTGCATGGAGCCCCAGGCTCCATGGTAGAGAGCCCATGGCTCAGTGGTAGAGTGCTTGCCTTGAGCAGAGCCTCAGCATCGTTCTATCTTGTTTACACACCTTAACCTCTATTAAAAGGTGCTGCTGACACAGGCTGGGAATGTGGTTTAGTGGTAGAGAGCTTGCCTAGCATGCATGAAGCTCTGGGTTCGATTCCTCAGCACCACATAAACAGAAAAAGCCAGAAATGGTGCTGTGGCTCAAGTGGTAGAGTGCTAGTCTTGAGCTAAAGAAACTCAGGGACAGTGCCCAGGCCCTGAGTACAGTCCCACGTCTGGAAAAAGAGGAAGAAGAAGAAAAAGGAGGAGGAGGAGGAGGAGGAGAAGGGGAAGAGGAAGAGGAAGAAGAGGAAGAAGAAGAAGAAGAGAAGGAGGTGGTGCTGGGGGCTGGTTCCTCCACTCACCCCAATAGCAGAGATGGGATAGATAGGGGAGAGCTGTCTAATTCCCCCACTTCCCTAGGCAGAAGGACTTACTATCTGAACCCCACAGATCCCAGGGTCATTACTGTAGGACAGGGATAAACTTGGAGACTGCAGTCTGCACCCAGAAATGGGTCCAAATCCTGACCCCTCTGCCTGCAGCAGTGTGACACTTAGGAAGTGCCCAGACCTTCTCTGAAAGTCTATTTTCTAATCTGTAAAGTAGAATGCTCATGGGACCTGTCCTGTGGGAGGATTAAATGAAATAACATAAAAAAATGTATGTGGTAAAAAGCCAGATATAGCTCCACCCTGGGGCTAATATCAGGCCCAGGTTACAGTGGCCATAGCTTTCAACAGATTTGTTTTTAAGGGACAGAGGAGCCCAAAACATCTAAGAACCACTATAGACTCTGATCCAGAAGTCAGGAGATTGGGATGTTAGATCTTTCTCTCAACTGCTAGGCAGCAATCTTCCTCGTCAGTTTCCCAAATAGGACATCCTGGGCCCTACAATGCCTAACATCTCTAGGGCCTCACTCTGCTTGCTTGCTTGCTTGGCTGGTACTCATACTCTGCCACTTGAGGAACTCCTGCAGTCCTCTTTTTTTGTGTGTGCTGGTTCTAGCTTGAACTCAGGGCCTGGGTGCTGAGCTTGTTTGCTCAAAACTAAGCATTCTACCACTTGAGCCACTGTTCTACTTCTGGGATTTGGGGTTGTTAATTGGAGGTAAGAGCCTCTCAGACTTTCCTGCCTGGGCTTGCCTTGAAGGACTCTCAGATCTCAGCCTCCTGAGTAGCTAAGATTATAGATGTGAGCTAAAAGCACCTGGCATCCTTCCTTCCTTCTTTCCTTCCTCCCTTCCTTTCTCAAACTTGGATACTTCTGCCTTTGCATCTGCCTCATGTGTGCTAGGATTAGAGGCATGTGCTATCACATTCAAGCTTTCTATGAAATCTAATGAGCAGTGGTGGAAAGAATAACCAGACCTGGTCTTGGGGGAGCAGGTTCCAGGCAATGGAAAAGAGCTTCTTCTTACTCCTTCTCTGGAACTGATCTGGTCCATCAGCCAACATGTCAGCCAGCCAGCCGACAGAAACTGAGCTGCATCCCTCCACCAACCCAAGAGGCTGTTGCCATGGCAACTTCATATTTATCCACTTTAGCTCCTAATTAAGGGGAAAAGCATATAACATATTGGATGTCAAGGAGGCTTTGTGAGCCTCAATTTAGCGGCCGTGCCTGGATGTCAAACTCAAGCATGATTGCTGTTAATCACCTCCCAAATTACCAAGACAGGTCACAAAGGGAAAGGTCCATCAGCAGTGGGGGCAGCTGGGTCTAGGGGAGATAAGGTGGTGCTAGGGGCAGTTAGGGAAACTGTATTCAACCCAAAGACTTCTGGGTGAATGCTGGTTCTGGATGTCTGATTATAAGGTCTGTAGGGACAGTGGCTAGGTCTGTTCTCTCTGACCCTGAGTCAGGGAACTCTACCCTAGAGACTCACAAATCAAGCCTTTTGGTCTATAGAGAGAGACTGACCAACTGATGAACCATGGGGCAAGTAAGGACCATCTGGTGCCTTCTACTGTCAGAAAGAAGATGCACAGATGAGCAGGGTTAGCATGGGATGGCTGACCTAGCATTTGCATGGATGGATGGATGGATGGATGGATGGATTGATGGATGGATGGATGACTGCCACATGGTAGATAAACGGTCCAATGGGAGTCCACTTAGAAGAGACTGGCTGAGTGGTTGGATTAGTCAGCTTACCTGTAGCTCCCAAGGGAGTATCCAGATCCCTACTGATTCAGGACCGAGACTATCTCAGGCTGTGGTGCTTCTCATCTATCTCTAGGCTATGGGCCAAATGCATGTTCCTTGGGATGATGCTTTGGCTGGTCCTAGGGATATGAGCAGAGATTAACGTCAAGGTTAGGAATTGAAGGACTGAACAATGGCTGTCAGCAAAATGTGTAAGAGCATGAGTGAAGAAGTTATACAGAGCTGGGGCAGGGTTTCCTCTTGGCTACAGCTGGGAGACTTTAATCACGTCACTTAGCCGCTCTACTCTGTGTTCTCATCCTGTGAAGTCGTAATGATAGTAACTCATATCTCCTAGCGCTTTGAGATGATCTGGCTTGACAATAAATGTTAAGCTCCCAGCATCATGCGTCATGCGCGGTAAGCCTTCAACAACCATTTCGACATCCTTATCAAAAGAGGCAGGCCAGGAAAGGAAGGGAAGGAATGTGGTGCTTAAGGGCCAGGTGAAAAAGCAGGCCTTGTGCTCCCTTTTGGGGGCTTCAAGAGAACTAAGAGAAAGGAGTGCTGATGTAGACAGGCACAGAAGGCTGGGAGCTGAGGGAGGGACTCACCGTGCCTGTGTGGGATGATGCTAAACCTAAAAGGAGGCCATGGAGAAGAAGGTCCTTGTACCCAAAGTCACAGTGTCACCTTAGATCCAGAAAGAATCTTAGTGGTGCCCTAATCTGGGAGAACAATAGAACTATCCAGGATGAATCTACTTACTAAACCTCTCTCTGGATTCACCATAGACTTCCTGAATAGGGATCTTAGGGACAGGGTCTGGTAACTGGCTTAAAACATCCCCTGGAGGGGCTGGGAATATGGCTTAGTGGTAGAGTGATTGCCTACCATTCATGAGGCCCTGGGTTTAATTCCTTAGTAAACAAAAAATAAATACAAGAAATAAAATCCTTTTTAAAAAAACCCCACAAAACATTCCCTGGAATGTCAGAGAATTAGCTAAGTCTAAGACTCACTGCTGCTCTAAGCCAGACAGGCCACTGCAGGTCAGACTTGGGAGAAGAGGTAGACAAGCTTTCCCACATGACTTCACCTTTACCTGTAGTATTGGTTTTGCTTTTTTTTAAAAAAAAAAAAAAAAAGGTGGGGGAGGGAACAAATCCACAGCTAAATAAGTTTAAAAAGACTTATTATGATGATGACAATAATGACAGCTAACATTTTATTTCCTGGAAGCCAAGCACAGTAAGTGCTTCACATAAATTTTCTCTTTTAACCCACTGCACAGCTGTTGACATGGTCAACCCACTATACAGATGAGAACATTTCTCCTATACTTCAGGAAATGGGAGACCCTAAGAGGTACAGTGATTTTTTTTCAAGGTCACATCAGAAATTGGAGAATTAGAGCCCCAAAAACCTTTGTCTTCTTCCTATTCTCCATTCCCTCCCTTAAGATCCTTTTACAGAAAACCTTAGACTAGGCTGGTTCCGGAGAAGGATCCCAACTCTGTCCCTCCATTATAAGCAGAACCTCCAAAATAGCAGGTGGAGTGATCAGGAGGTGACATGGAGGCAGAAGGAGCAGCTTAGGACACAGTGACGATGGTGGCTGTGGCAACCTTGCTGGCCTGGGAGGAGGAGTTGCATGGCCTGGTTTCTACAGATGTGGGCTGCAGCCGCCTGCTGAATGGGAGGCTATTAAGGGAAAATGCTTTGCAAGGAGCCCAGCAGCTGGGAGCGCACATCGTGGGGCATTGAATGAGGTCTTTGTCCCTCCAGCCTCTGGCAGGCACTTGCTGCCCATGTCTGTGTCTAGAAAAATGGCTAGTCACAAGGCCAGGGGGTCATCTCAAGAAGCTTCTATTCCCTTTCTGGACTTCTCATCTTGGAGGCTGACCTTCACTTCTCAGTCTCTTTCCATCTCAGACCTCACAGTCCCAACCAGCCTCCTTTCCCACCAACATCTAGTCAAGGGTCCAAGATGGACTCTGAGAGAAGGTAAGGCTGTAGGTGGCAACATCCTAGAAGGAAAAGCTCTGAGGAGAGTCCACATTGCAGCTTTTCATTCTCCATTGCTTCGATTTGACTTAAGATACCCTCAAAACTAGAAATGTGTGGCTATCCCACCCTAGCAAGGCTTTTTGCCAGACTGGATCTTCTGCCTGGACTTTGTCTCCACTTTGCCCAGCATCTCCTCCCTTCCTGATTTCCAGATGTACGTTCTGCCTTTTGGAGGCCATCCGCCAAACCAGAATGTCCTTCTGAGTCTCCCCTCCAACACTGACAGGGTACCCTGTCTCTCCACTCTAAGCCATGACTCCTATGTGGTTAAGGACCTCAGCTGTCCACTTTTCTTCCAGCCCATATTACAGGGCCGATGTGAGTCATGAATAGTTGTTAAAGGAAGGTGTGTTTGCATGGATGAATGTGTGATTAGATTCTTGTCCTAAGGTAAAGCAGGGAAAAGGAGACATGTCTAGTGGGATGGGATGAACAGAAATGGAAGAAGTGAGCATGCACACAAGCACACACATGTATATACACATACTCTTATTGTATACACACCTCACTGAATTTTTTCTCTTTTTGTTTTGTTTTGGTTTTGGTACCAGTCTTGCATCTTAAACTCAGGGTTTCATACTCTCATTTAGCTTTTTCACTCAAGGTTGTTTGAGCCATACTTCTACTTCTGGCTTTTTGCTTATTAATTGAAGATAAAAGTCTCATGGAATTTTCTGGCCAGGCTGGCTTTGAACCTTGAGTTTCAGATCTCAGCCTCCTGAGGAGCTAGGATTACAGGCATAAACCACTGGTATCAGCTATCTTTTTCAGTTTTTTTTAAGGAAATTCTGGAATGAATCAAGCACCTTACCACTGAGCCACACCCCAACTCTTTTATTTAACCCTTAAAGCAACCCTGTGAGGCAGGTGCCACAATTTGCACAACAGAAAACTGGTGTTCAGAGAAATAGAGACCACTGCCCAAGGTCACACAGCTAGCAAGCAGTAGGACTAGAGGTAAGCTTAACACTCAGACAGGTATATTGGCTTTAGAGCAGAAGTCACCACTCCACCCTCCCAGGAAATAGAAGTTGCTGGGAGATGAAGCTAAAGAAAGATCAGTTCAGTTAGCTTTTGGTGAGCAACCACGATGCACTGGGTCCAGCAGGAAATGCAGAGTTGGCGATCAGCCCAGCCAGCCAGCTCCCCATCTGAGCAGACAGACAGACCGACCCCAGGAAGAGGGATGGGGGACAATGGTAGATTGGGGGATACCAACTCATGCAGTGGCAATGGATGGCATTTTGTCACTGGGTAGCTTAAAGGGGGATAAGTGGTGGGCCCCGGGAACTGGGCCCAGGTATATAGGAGTGCTCTGGGTGGATGTTAGGAAGCTTTGCTCTGGAGGCTTAATCACACTGCAATTGCTGAGCTCAGCCAGTGGCTCCTTGGCACTCCAGGCACCAACAGGGACACTTCTTTGCCATCTCCAGATAGGAGATTTTCCTGCTTCTTAGGGCTCAGGCAGAGCACTCTAACTCACTTCCCTCCCCACTGTAGGATGCCAAGTTTCAGAGTGCCCTTCTCTTCTGACAAATGTAAATACCATCCTTTTAGCAGAGGCAGGGGCCCTGGCTCTGGTCTGCGGGGGACCCTTGGGGCTATGTTCCCTGATTGTCCACCAGGCTGGAAGCAGCGACCCATTAGGCTTAGCCTTTGCCATGTACAAATTACCCACTGAGGTGTGAGGAGTGCAGTAGTGGGATGCCTATCCAAGTGCTAATTTCTTGCCATTCTTCAGGAAAAGCTTCTCAGCTCTGTCCTGGCAGCTAGGGCCCTGTGACATACCTGCTCTAGTCCTGATGTCAGGATCTGGACAAGCCAGAAAGGGCCCAGACCCCTCCATTCAGAGCTGGGATCTTGAGAATGCTGGTTAGTGAGAGTTGCCACCCTGCAGTCCCCATGGTTTGGGGACTCCATACTCGTCCTTGTCCAGGGGCCATGAGACCAGCCAGAGTCTGGGTGTGGTGCCAGGGTGAGGAAGGAACTGGTGCCAGTCACAGGAGGTCAGACTGAGGCTGGAGAAAGGGTTGGGTTAGGTCACCAATTATGACTGGAAAATGGGCGCAGATATCCCACCTGAGGTAGCTATTAAAGGCCTGAGATCAGAGTAAGGGATATGGTTAGGGACAGCTTAAGATTAGAAATATATAGTGAGTCACCAGCTCTTGCCTGTAATCCTAGCTACTCAGGAACTGAGATCTGAGGCTCACAGTTCAAAGCCAATCCAGGCAGGAAAGTCCATGAGACTTTCATCACCAATTAATATTAAAATACTAGAATATATACTAGAATACTAAATACTCGAATACTAAAATACCAAAATGCTAGAAGTAGAGCTGTTGCTCAAGTGGAAGAGCACCAATCTTGAGGGAAAAAAAAACTAAAGGAAAAGCCTAGGCCCCAGGTTCAAGACCCAACAACAGCATGGGCACATACACTCAGAACAAAAGAAAGGGGAAAAAGGAAAGAAGGAAGGGAGGGAGAGAAGGAGAAAGAGAGAGAGGGAAAGAAAAAAGGAAGGAAGGAAGGAAGGAAGGAGGAAGGAAGCAAGGAGGGAGAAAGGGAGAGAGAGAGGGAGAGAGGGAGGGAGCGGGGAAGGGAGTAGGAAAGAAAGAAAGGAAAAAGGAAGGAAGGAAGGAAGGAATTTAAGAAATATATTGGGGACTAGGAGAGTTGCTCATTGATAAGAGTATATGCTTAGCATATAGGGCCCTATGTTCAATCCCTGACAAATGGAAAAATAGATATGTGTAGATAGGAATTAGGGTTAGAAATAGAATTAGGATTATTATTGCAGCTATTGTTCAGATTTGGGGTGGACATCAGTTTGATTTTGGTATTAAGGTTGGGATTAAGGTCAAAATTACAGTTAGATGAGGGCAGGATTTAGGGTTAGAGATGAGGAGAGAGTCCACACAGTTGTTGGTGAATTGAAGTCTTTGTATAAATAAGGGTTGGAGTCAAAGAACTAGACCTGGGAGTGATGGAAACAAGTTTTGTCTTCACCTAGCAAGGTGTGTACTTTCTCAGCAGGTGGAGCAATCTCAGGATTGGGTACCTGTCTCATTACAGGCCTCATCTCCTCACCCCTTCCTTCTACTTCCATCTCTTGCTCTTGGACAAAGCCACCGTTCAAATGTCTCCTTGTTGATCACAGCAGACTGTCTGAGGTTTGCAAGTATGCTTTTCTCAGGCAGCTGCTTTGCACACAGTCTTCCAGGCAGGGGCTAGAACCAAGGCATTCTGGGTAGGTTCCATCAGCTCGGCCCTCATCTTAGAGGTGAGTGGGGACATGGAGTACCCCCCTCCTTCCTGGCCCTTGCCAGGGCCCTGACCTCTCTCCTTCTTTCTGCAGAGGCTCCAGACCTGCATGCCCCTTCTCGCTTCTCAGGGTGACAACCTGACATACTCTAGCATTCTGTGCTGGGGTCAGGCTTTTAAAGCTGTCATTGGGGAAACTGTGGCCCCTCTTCCTCCCCACTCCCCCGCCCAAGTGTCCCTTCATGCAGAAGTGCGCATCAGGGCATGAAGCAGAGGACGACCGTGGCACTGCGATGCCTTTTAAATGCGGGCAATTAGTGGCTAAATAAAATATAGAACAAGCATCTCTGCCTGCTACTGGCAGGGACTCACTGAAGGCTGCCAGGGTTGGGGATCCTGGGAATTAATGGGGAGAACAGAAGAGGGTGGTCCTGGTTTCCTGGCATGGACTTTCTTGCTGAGGTAGAGCTGCTGAGAATAGAGATTTCCACAGTCTCATTAAAGAGTTGGGGGGTGTATCTTAGTATGTTCAAGCTGCTGTAACAAAATGTCATCAACCAGGTGGCTTAAAAACACACAAATGTCTTTCTCACAGTTCCATGGTTGGGAAGTCTAGGCTGGAGGCTCTGGTAGATTGGTTGTCTGGTGAGGGCCAGCTCCCTCACAGCCAGTACCTTACTTGGCCAAAAGGACAAATTTGCTCTCTGGGATTTACTTTATAAAGATATCCATGAGCCTAAAGAAAAGGTAAGTGACACTTTGGAAGCAAAAGCCTCACCCTGTATTGCCATCACTTTGGGTTTAGGCGATGTCAGCATACATGAACTAAAGGGGTATAAACTTTAGCTCATTTAATGGAGCATAGAGTGAGGGAGAGTCCAGCACCATGGTGAGGGGCAGAGGAGTAAGAAGCAGTAATGTAGGACATGACAGACTTGGGTTTTCACCCTGGCTCTTTCACAGCATTACCTGCCCATTATTCTGACAAAATAGCTGAGATAATCAGGAAGAAAACACTTATTTGGGTTCACGGTCTCAGAGGTTTTGTTTGGTCCCTGCTTGCTTGGCTCCATTGCTTCAGGCCTGTGGTGAGGAAGAGCATCATGGCGGGAAGCACATGGTGGCGCAGAGCTGCTTGCCGCATGACTGTCAGGAAACAGAGCAAAAAGGCCAGGGTCTCAGAGTCCCGGAGTCCCCTTCAAGAGCCTGTCGGAGACCTTCCTCTAGGCCCCATCTTCTAAGGGTCCCACCATCTTCCAATAGCATCACAAGCTGGTTGCCAAGGCTTTAACAAATGGCCTTTGGGAGACATTTAAGGTCTCTGCTGTAAGTGCTATTTACCAGCTATGTGACTTAAACAGGTTATTTACCCTTTCTAAGCCTCTGTTGCCATGTCTGTTAAATGGGATCAATCATCTGCAAAACACTTAGCGACTTTAACTTTAAATGAGGTACTTACTTAATGATCAACACCACTCAAAAAAAAAAAAAAAACAGACCTCCCAGAAGGGAGTGGGAGCTGAAGATTGAAAAGAGCTAGGGACAGGGCCGAAAAGTCCTGTCGTGAATCGGAGGTCAGGCCAAGAGAAGTTGAGCAGAGTCACACTGGAATGGGACTCTCTCCTCACTAATGCCCTTCTCTGGTCTTCCAAAGAGAAACAGGTAACTGACTAGTAGAGGATGGAAAAGAAAGAACGATTAAGTCTAGGAGCAAATTACCTTTCCCATTCAGTCCTTTCCATCATCCACCTACCTCTCCATGTTAGGAGGACTACCTGAAGGTTTTAGAGCCTCAGTTTCCCCTGCAGTATGGCTTTTTGAAAAGTATGCCCCTTGGTTGCAGACATCCTTAACACAAGCACTGGCAGTTAACATCCTCTCGGGCCTCAGCACCATGTCCAGGGCTAAAGCAGACCCCCCTTGGGGGTTGCTTCTCGAAGATAAGACAGGAGTCATGAAGCAGCTCAGCAATGTGCAGCTGGGAAAACAGAAGAGGCCAGTCAGTTGCTTCACACTCACACATGGACCCTCAGCCGTGAGCTCCAGCTCAGCCCGTTTCTTTAAATAAAAGCAATGACATCATCCTGGTGCTTAGTGGCTGAGAGAGAGAGAGAGAGAGAGAGAGAGAGAGAGAGAGAGAGCTGAGACATTGTGGAGGGGGAGCAGAGGAGCTGGGGCTGGGGGTAGGGAAGCCTTGGGGCCAGACAGGGGACAAATTCCACATTGCCCTGGGGGTCCTATGTGGACCTTCTGGGATCCACTCACTTGAGTGTGCTGGTAACAGTCACAAGATGTTAACTCAAGGATGAATCCTCACAGTACTGTGCACAAAACAGGCTCACAGGTAACATGGAAGAATCCATCCAGACCAGCCTCTTCCCAGGCTGCATCTTAGTTTTGCCATCTGTAAAATAGGGGAAGCAGCACACAAAGATTGACCTCACAAACATTTTGTCGAAAGGACTGAAAGAGGTAAAGTCCCTGTTGCATAGTAGGGCTATCAGTGATGACCTCAGGGAGATGCTAAGGCTGACCAGTGCATGCATGAAGTCTTGGCTAACAGTAGGAGGCCTGGATTGGGAGGGGGGACAGTCCATCCCTCCCTAGCAGAAGTCCTCGGTCCAAGCTCTCCTGTGGGGTCACCTGTTATATATTTGGGCTCATCTTGGAACACAGTTCTGGCTCTGGAACTGCCTCTGCTCTTCTGCCCCAGGCACAGCTCCAATCCTTTCCTCCTCATCTTCAGAAGCCCTGGGTCCTGTTTTGCTTGAGCTTCTCTGAGCTCCCTTCAGGGCTTGCTGGGGCTCCTGACAGCTTCTCCCTATCTGACTGTTCACCCCTGTTCAGGATCCCTTTTCATTTCTTTCCAGCTCCTAATCCTAACCTCCTCATCCTTAGCTTCACCCAAGAGCTTTCTTCCTCGGTGCCTCTTCCTTTTTCTTTTCCTATTTGTCGCTCCTCATCCCTCTCTCTGATGTCTCTTATTTCTTCTCTAGTTATGGTTTTTCTTCCCCGACTCTCTGTCTCTGCCTGATACCCCCTCTTGTTGCCACTACCCGTCTCTGAGTCTTGCTATATCTCAGGTTGCACTAAAAGATGAGTCCCAAGCCCTGGACAAAAAGACCCAGGGGCAAAGGACAGCCTTGTTACCCAAAGAAGGAAAGGTCCCTTCACCAGTCAGCCCTCCTCCCCACTCATGTGGGGCATAGCTCTGGCTCTCTGTGCTTCCTGAGCATGGGTGTGTGTGGGCTGAGGGCAGAAGGCCCATCTTGCCTGTCATCTGGAGAGACGTGTGTGCAAAATGTTAGTTCTATGGCTCTGATTCAGCTCTCAGGCGCTGGCTGCGGAACACAATAATGAGGGGGTGATAGGGACTCAGAAAAAGGAGGCGGCTGGGCTAGAGATAGAAGTCCTGAGCATTGGCAGAGGTCTCATGAAGGGAGCTTGGGTGAGGGGTGATACTATTGGATTCAGTGATGTGGGCTGGAAGGGAAGACGGAAGGGGTTTAGTGGAAAGAGTGTGGTGGGCAGAGGGCATTGGGTATGATGAAGAAAACTCTGGAGAAGAGGAGACCTTGTGTGAGGGTTCAGGGAGAGGGGGGGGTCAGATAGACACACTCCAAAGGTAATGGAATGGACCCCTTGGGATAACCCTCTGCTTCTCATGCCAGGCCTCTGAAAAGCCCCCTCCCCTGGCCACCCCATCTCTCCTCTCCCTATATAGTTTGTTGTCGTTTTATTTTTGTTTTAGAGATCAGATATCTCTATGTAGCTCCAACTCTCAAGCCTCCTGCCACAGCCTCCCAAGCTAGGAATACAGTGTCACTTTGAGTGGCCAGTGGCTTTCCTGATTTAGGTTTCCTTATCCTATAAGTGACCCAGTATTGAACTGTCAATGTGATGGACAAAGTCGAATTCAAGTTCTTGCTTGCCCTAATCTGGTTTGCTCAGCTGTTTCCACAAGAGATGGGACTTCTGGCCGCTCCTTCCCTGGGTCTGTTCTCCGACCCAGCAGGGGAGGGTCACAGCCCAGGGAGGGTCTCTAACAGTCATCACTGCTGACCCAAGCCTCAGTGGACAGTGCTCCTGTGGGCAGTACCCCCGCCCCCAGACAGTTCCCTGCCTGGGGTCCAAGGAGATACAAGGGATGGAAGCAGGTAAAGATGGATTGGGACTATTCCTGGGAACCCACTCATTGATGGATACCACTCTGGGAAAGCTGGTGCACCTGACTCCTCCCCTCCCAGTCCCTCAGGGGCCTGAAGATCCCCTGCCTCCACCAACACCCTGGGAAAGCTGCTAATTGGTTATACTTGCAGCCAATGGGGGTTGGGGAGGTGACCTAAATTTAGGCCACTTTTGGGGGTGTAGATGGAAACGTGGGGTGGCAGTTGAGGGCTAGTCCAGGGTCCATTGCTGCCTGTTGGCTGTGCCCTGCAAGGCTGCAGGAGTCCCTGCCAGCTGGGTCTGAGAGAGGTGCATGAAGACCCTCTTTCTGTGGCTTTGTGTGGGTGAGCTGGGCTGCTGTGTTCCTGAGGCGCCGGTGGGTGCGTGACGATGGCAGCTCCCACCCGGCAGAGCCGTGAACAGAAGGGGCGAGCTGCCGGCAGCTTTAAATAGCTCCTCGCTGTATCTCACTTACAGAAGCCCCATCCCCCCAAGTCTGCTGCCCCAGGGAGGGGCTGTGTGAGCCCCAGAAATGAGGCCAAGACAGAGGGGCTCTATCCCCCAACTCAGAAACATCCTCCACTCACGGAAACACCTGCCAAGCAACACCTGTTCATGCCTATAAGGCAAAGCCCACATTTTTCTTGGAGGGAGGGAGCTCTGGTCTAGATGTCTTAAGGGACTGTGGGTGGTCAAGAGACAGCTCTGCCTGGGCCTGCATTTGGGCTGAAAAGGGGCAGCAGCCAAGTCTCCATGTAGGCCTTCCTTTAAAGGACACATACGTCCCCACTATCCCAGGTACAACCCTAGCCACTTCGATACTGAGAAGCAGCCCACTACCCCCTGCTCTCAAGATCTGTCAGTGGCTAGGCCCTTGTCCATCACCCACCTGCTAGTCTTAGCCTACATCTCTCTAGGTACAGACCTGTGATCATCTGTCCCCAATCTAGCTGTCTCACTTGACCTTTCTGTATCTCCAACATGCCCAGTCCAGTCTCACCTCCAGTCCTTCCCACTTGCTCTTCCTTCTACCTAAAATGTTTTGCTGTGATTTCCTATGGTGGGATCCTGGGGCCACATTTTTATTTTCATGGGCTCTAGGTGCCTTTGCCTTTGTGAGCCCCTTCTTCAATTGAAAATAAACCAAATAATAGTTTATGACTGTAACGGTGTAAGCACAGTTACATTAATAGTCTATATTAAAAGATTTTCTTCAACCTGAGAGTTTATTATTGTCTTCTGGTTTTAAAAGAAATTTAAACCTCTCAGGGCCTATGAAGCATGGTAGATCCTAAGACCTGAGTGATTGTCCCTAATGATGAAATTAGCTCTGATTGGAGTCTTCTCAAAATTTAGAACTCAGCTCCAATGTCACATTTTCTGAAAGGCCTTCTTCCAATTATCCACATCCACACACTGGCCCATTACTCTGGGTTATTTCCTTCCCTGAATGTACAATACCCTGACAATTCTTTCTTCATTTGTTTATTTGTTTTGCCTGCTATAATTAGTATGTAAGCGGCAGAAGGGTAAAGACTTTGTTCGGTCACAGCTGACTAACCAGTGCCTTCATCAATGAGGTCCCATTGCCTGAGCAAAACATAGAAACCCTCCTGTCTGCTACAACCACCTGTACTCTCCCTTCTCAGGTCCTCTCAGGCTCCTTTATATTTGAAAGAAAAATGGGAGTCATAGACAGGCCACATACTTACTTGGCCTCTCAGACTCAGTCTCTTCATCTGGAAAGCTGTTATAATTAATTTGACCAATTCTGCATAATACAAAGGACCAATCTACAGAGGAGCTCAGGAGGATCCAATTTTCTTTCCTCCTTCTCATTTCAGCTCCTTCCTATCCAAGGCAGAGATTTTATGGATAGATGCCTGATAAATATTTGTTAATCACTAGTTGGCCGTGTCCTCACATCCTCTTCCAGCAAACCTAAACAGAAGCTTGGTGGAAATTCAGTACTTCCTTTCTGTGAATATTTACTGAGTCCCTTCTATGTAACAGGCCCTGTGCTGGACTTGAAGGAATCAATCACGGGGGAGGGGGGAAGGCTTATGGTGTGGAGGGTAAAATGCACCACAAATAGTGGAACTATGTGGTGTTCAATACATTCAGGAAGAAGCTCACTGATATATTCTCTCACTGAGAATATATCTATATCGAGGGAAAATTTGACCAGGTCAGGAGGTTAAGGACGATTTTCTTAAAGACACAAGGACTTACCTGACATCTCTAAACAAGACAGAGTTAAATAGACAAGAAGACTTGATGATAAAAGCACTCCAGACCTTGTGAATGGCATGTACAAATGCCCCTGGTGCTAAAATTATACTAGCCAATGATATCACCTGAAAGGATACATAGGTGGCATTATGAGATGGGTTGGAGATATGGGCTGTGGCCACCCTGAGTAGAGCCTTGGAGGCCACATTATAGCATTTTTCTCTTTTTGCTTTAAGTTTTTTTAATTTTATTTTGTTTTTTGTTTTGGTTGGGGATTGAACTCAGAGTCTGGGCGCTGTCTTTGCCCTTCTTTGTGCTCAAGGCTAGTGCTCTACCACTTGAGCCACAATGTCACTTCCTATGGCATTTTTCTCTTTAGAGAGGTCCTCAATGGATTTTAAGTCTGAGGATTAGGATTAGATTTTTTTTTAAGTGCCTCTGACTGCCTCTGAAATGATGATCTACAATTTATAACAAGAAGATTTAGTAGCCCTGTAGAGGAAGGTGGCAAATGCTTGCCCTATCTGTCAAAACTCCCTTCCTACGACAGACTGCTATAGATCTCAGTGTAGTTCTGAAAACGGCCATATCAGTATCACCTGAGAATTTGTTAGAACTGCAAATCATCAAGGCTTACTGCTTCCCCTTGAGTGGGCCACCTGGGGAGGGGGGAGTTAAAACGTGTAGTTTGTATTATGTTTTGTGTTTTTTTGACTGGGGCTTGAACTCAGGGCCTGGGCACTGTCCTTGAGCCTCTTTTTGCTCAAGGTTAGTGCTCTGCCACTTCCAGCTTTTTCTGAGTAGTTTATTATAGATAAGAGTCTCACAGCCTTTCCTGCCTGGGCTGGCTTTGAACCATAATCCTTACATCTCAGGCATGAGCCACAAATGCCTGGCTTAGTCTGTTTTAACAGAGCCTCTAGGGGATTCTGATACAGGATGAAGTTTGAGGTCCACTGAACTACCAAACTTCAGCCAGTATCAACACCTCCTTATGGAGACCCCTTAGGAAGCCACCATAAACCAGGCTAAACTGGACTGTGTTGGGCTGGGAGCTCTTCAGTGGGGACTGCATGACCCCCGCTTTGAAGTTCAAGAAGCTAAGGCCCTACAAAACCCTAAATGTAGGCAAGCTGACCTGTGTACCAGAAAAACTGGGAAGTCAGGAGAGCTGGCCTCAAGACCCTGCCCAGCCTCTGCCTGATGGCAACATAACCTTTTGGGCACTTCCTCCCTTCCAAGCCTCAGTTTCTTTATCTATGCCTTGCAGAAAATATGCCTGAGTAGAGCCCCTTTCCTGAGTCAGAGGGAGGTGGATTTGGGCTTGGTCCTCCAGAGAAACCTCCCATAAATCTCTCTTTCCGAGGCTGGGATGGAGCCGGGACTCAGCAGTGACAGAGATGTTGCCCAGAGCTTGTATGAGCTAGCACATGACTCAGCCCTGGAAGGAGGCATCCATCACCCTGGGCAGCAGAAAGCCAGGGGAGAGACAGTGTGGGAGTGAGGAAGGAGGAGCAGAGCTGCTAGCCCCTGAGCACCAGCACTTTCCCAGGCCTGAGACCCATTAACTACCAAGAGGTCATGAAGCCACAAAGTGGGAAACCTGAGACTTCAGGAGAGGGATGAGCGTGGGGGTCAAATTCTATGAAACCACATAGGATACTAAATATGTGGCCCTGAACGTCTCACAAAGACTCAAGACTTAGAAAGGAAAATTTTCCTGCAGATCCACAATTATCTGGCTTCTTCTTGGCTCAAATGTCGCTTCAACAGAGAAGCCTTCCCTGATGAGCCATCTGTCCCTGTCACCTTTTTATGGTCCTTTTTTATGGCCCTCCCAGCTCATATCACTCTTCAGAATCACTGTATTGATTTGCTCACTGGACTCTGGCCATCTCCCCTCGTGGGCTGCAGCTTCTTGAGGGCAAGGGCTCCCCTTCTGTCTCAGGGCTCCCCCACCCACACCTGGAACAGTTCTTGGCACCGAGTGGGTGCTCAGCGGAGCTGCCATGCTGTGGAGGGAATGTCTGGGAATGATTTACTGCATGATGTCATTGTGTCCCAGCAATCTCTGAAACAGGAGATATGGCTATTTCCCATTGTTCAGATGGGAACACTAATGACAGAAAGATAAGTGACTTACTCAAAGGTAACACAGCTGCTAGGTGGAGCCTCTCTTTGGGTCAGACTCCAAAGCTCAGAATACTGAGGATGTAAGAGTAGGAGAAAGGGCTGCAGGAAGCATTGTGGGGGAAGTCAGGACTGAGGAGTGTTGGCCCACCCAAGCTCTTGATAAGAACAAGCTGCCCAGAACAAGGAGGACCCATTTCAAGCCCTCACAGTCCCTACTTCAAGATCTCTAGAGGGAAAAGGCCTGCCTTACGCAGCTGCTGTGCACTTTCTGGAACTGGTTATACCCCAAGGGGGTCTTCACAGGCTGAAGATAGAAAGGAGTTTGAAAAGGTGGTGTCACATTAAAGGTGAAGGCCCCTAGTGGAAATTACAGAGAGTAGGGGTTTGGGTCAGGACGCTGGAGGTCAGCATCATGCTAAGGACTGCCATGGTCTTCCCCGTGAACCCCAGGTGCCTCAGGCCAGAGCTATAGACTGGAAGCATGGGGGAGGCACTTGATCTCAAAGTCCATTGTCACTGGATCAGTTGGATTCAGCTACCTGGTCCTTCTCCTGCCATCCCAGGACCACTGGACAGGTGAGGGCTGCCTGTCTTGGCTTAGGAATTTACCTGTCCAAGAGGGCCAATTTGCCTGTCCTGATATATTCTTTGCTGACTCTTCTCCTTCCCCTCTCCTCTCCTTCTCCTCTGTCCCCTCTCCCCTCCTCCTTCTCCCCCTCTCTTCCTCTTCCTTTCTCTCTCTTTCTCTTTTCTCCCTCCCTCTCCCTTTCTCTCTCCTATACCTTCTCTTATTCTCCCTCTCCCTCTTCTTTTCTTCTTCTCTCATTTTCTCTCTCTCTCTCTCTCTGTCTCTCTCTCTCTCTGTCTCTCTGTATGCTAGAACTAGGGCTTGAACTTAGGGCCTCTCACTTTCACTTGGCACTTAGCTTTTTCCCTTAAAGCTAGCACTATACCTGTACAACTCTATTTCTGGCATTTTAATGGTTAATTGGAGAAATGAGTCTCATGGACTTTCCTGCCCATGGTTAGCTTCAAAGCTCAATCCTCAGTCTGCTGAGTAGCTAGGATTACAAGCATGAGCTACTGGTGCCTGCCTAAGAAAACCTTTTTCTTAAAGAGAGAGAGAGAGAGAGAGCTGGGGGGGGCTCATGCCTGTAATCCTCACTACTCAGAAGGTTGAGGTCTGGAGGACTGCAGTTCAAAGTCAGTCCTGAGCAGAAAAATTCCACAAGATTTTATTTCCAAACAGCTAGCAAAAAGTCTGGGCTGGGAGCAAAGCTCAAGTGGTAGAGCACCAGCTGTGAACAAGAAAGCAAGAACAAACAGGGGACCTTGAATTTCAGTCCCAATACCAGAAGAAAAATTGAAAAAAATTCTTCCAAAGTCTTCATACTACCTAACTATTCCTACTCTTTCATTTATTGTTAAATACAAAATTCATCAAGCAACTCACTTATCTGACTCAGATTAATTATGAATTTCAAGCCCAGGTCCCTTTCCCAGTGGGAGCCTCATTCACCCTGTGGGTGATTTCTCTCCACCAGCACCTCCACACAGGCTTTGAGTTCACCATCCTTCTTCCCTGGCCTCTTCATCTCTCCTTACCTTCCCCTCCACTAGGCAGCTGCTCTTCTCCCACATTCCCTCTCCCTCTCTTCCTCTACCTGTGGAGAGTTCTAGGTCTGGGGAAGAATGACCATGAAAACATCCACACTGCGCTCAGGCCTGGATGCCCACTGCTGTGGTGGATGCTGCTGGTGGTCTGGGACCCTTGCTCTGAGAACCACTGCTCTAGAGATGCCCACTTGTGCATTTGGTAGGGGCACACAAAGGAGGGGACACATCTGTGCCCAGGAGATATTGCAAAACCACAAAAGGGATAAGGCAATGAGAGAATTAGAAGGTACAGCTGAGATCGGAGATTTCTCTACCTAAGTCCTCTCTGTGTCACTTTCTCTGACATCCCCTCCCTGCAGCTCCCAGCCCCAGCCAGATCCTGCAATCTCTAGGTGGTCTCCCAGAATCTCTATACACAGGAGCACATCTATCTCCATCACCCCCTGAGTGAGAGGCATGCAGGTAAGAGAAGAAGATTACAGAACAGGCTCAGCTCCCTGCAACTGGGAGTTTGCTCACAGTGAGAACATGGCCAATTATTCCTCCTGTTTTAAGGGATCATCATTAATACCACAGGAAATTCTAAACAAGCGATTAAATCATTACTGGGGAAGGCACAGCGAGTCAGTGCCACCATTAAGCTTCCCCTGTACTAGTGGTCTCAGGAAGCATTACCTGGAAGGAGGGGAAGGGAAAAGGAGGGAGGAATCACCCCAGCCCCACCCTGCAGCGTCTCCAGCAGCCAGTCTAGCAGGGCTAGCCCAGGACCACCTGCCCTTTCATGATCAATTCAATCAGCAAATGTTCCCTGAACACCTACTATGTGCTTGGAATTATTCTAGGGATAGGAGATACAAGCTGAATAGGAATGACAGGTCCTTGTTCCTAAGGATCTAACAGTTCTAGTGGAGAAGACTAATAGTGACAGAGTAAACAAGTAGGCAGGAGACATGCTTAAATAGTAGTGTGCTATTTGAGGCCCAGAGCTAAAACTCCAATCAATCAATCAATCAATCAATCAAATCAGATACAACATACACATACACACACACAAGGTAAATAAGTAACTAATAAAACAACCAAAATATAACGAGTATTCAGGAGGAAATAAGCAAGAGACTGGGAGTTTGAGTCTTATACACAGAGAGGATCTTATAGGGCCTCTGTCTCTAGCAGACTGCCCTGCCTTGGGTTCTGACAGCCCTCCAACGACCAGCCATCTATGACCATCTCTGAGCCCTGCAGATCACGTTTTATGTGAACATCTGCAGTGTCTGAGCAGTCTGCTACCTCCCCCTGCCCCCGGCACGCTATCTTTGGAGAGATAATGAATATCTAGAACAGCTACTGCTTTTTAGCACTTACTATGTGCCAGGCGTTGCACTAAGCAATTTATGGTCATGACGTCATTTCATGCACAGAACAATAATAATGTGTTGAGGTAGGTGTCTCGAATCCCCATTTTACAGATAAGGAAATGGAGATCTGTAACATGGGCCATTTGGCCAAGTCACACAGTCACTGGGGTTGAACAGGCTCTGTCTGAGCTCTGAGAGGAGCCATTTTAGCCCCTACCTTGTCCTAACTCCTGGGAGAAACTTTTCCAGATTTACTTCAAAGCTAGGAGATATGCAGCCTGGGGTCCTTGTGGAAGCAAGGCTACATTAGAGCTGGCCCACCAGGGCTTCTTAGCCAAATATAACCATATATAGGGAGTTATCTTCTCTCAGTAGCCTCTCAGCCCAGTGAGAAGAGGCAATTTGAGATTACCAGCTACAGGATCCCATGCATTCTGAAACTGTAGGTGAGTCCCAGACGGTGGGTCCTTGTAGAACCCACAGAGGCCACCAACTCTACATCCTCACTGCCCTCTAAGACTCTGCAGCCCCCAGAGACCCTCCACCTCCCTATCTGTGTCCTCCACCTCCTGCCCCTGCTGCCAGGATGTCTTCCCCAGAGCCAGTGGGGCAGTCAAAGGCAGACAGGGCCGGAGCCTGGGTCTGCAGTGACTAATCGGCTGGTGCTTGGGAGGTCATGGTGAATTATTCACACGGATTCTGTGAATTATTCACGTTGTTATTATTTATTTTTCAGATATGCCTGCAGCAGAGCCTGCAGGCCCATGTTCAAAGGATGACATAACTCCTGACTCCTGATCACCTCTGTATATGGAGAAGGAGCCAGGCCTCATCCTACAATCCCAAAGCACAGGCCCAGGCTGGGACCTGTGCCCTGAGGCAGATCCTACAGAGCCCCTACCTTGGCACCAATTACAGAATAATAGTCACCACTCACGGAGGCTTTATAGGGGTCCCAGCACTGAGCTTCCCTAGACAGGCTCAAATGACTGTCATGGTGCCTGAGGAAAAGTGCTGTCAAACCCATTTTACAGATGAATGAAGTGAGGTTCAGATAGGTGACATTCCTTATCCAACGCCACCAGTTAATCATCGAGATTCAGGCCCAGGTCTGTGGCTCTAAAGCTAGTGGCAACTACATCACATATCTGTGAGTGCTACACTTGACAAGGTCCAACCCAACCCCTCTGCAGCCCCAACTGCATCCTTACCTCTATCTCAGGCTTCCAACCATGGTGCAGGCCACACCTCCATGCATCTAATGCTCTCAGAGGATGCTCAGCATCGCTATGGCAACAGGATCCTGAACAGCTAGAGCTGAGCTTGGTCAGCCTCCGAGGAACGGAAGTGGCCTTTGTGGGCAGAGGCTCCCTCCCAGGTGTCCTAGACTCTAAGCGAGTATGATTCAGGGATCCCCCAGGAACTCCCAGCCTCACGCTTCTTCACCCCCTAGATACAGACAGGGCACTGCTCTCTCCCTACCCCCCAGAACTCTGACAGAGGCAGCCATCCTTGCCTCCGTTCCTCCCTCTTTTCCCAACTCAGCTCATTGCTGACAGTCTAACCTTTATCCCTCTGGCTGTAGCTTTCCCTATGAATCCTTTGCCTCCCTCACTGCCATCTGGAGGAGGAGGGACAGATGTGTGGACTCAACTCTAAGGAGGCCTGAGGGCTCATCCAGGTAATCACACTGTCTCACAGAGATACCCTTCTGTCCTGGGAAGCACCTCTGTCTTCTGCCACTTCAGTCATTCCTTCATTCATTCAGTGACTACTTATTGAGTACCAATTATCCACCAGGCACTGCTCCAGGGGCTGGGGAAATGGCTGAGAGCAGCAGGCCCTCCTTGTCAGGGTCCTGCATCCCCGGGGGACCTTGCCTCCTCTCCTTGGGCCTGTCTCTTTGACCTAAGGAAGCAAAATCGCAGATAAGCAGTATTCAAGCCTGACTATCCTAGCCCTCGTCTCTGGCTGACCCTAGTGGGCTTCTGCTTTCTGCCTTTTGCCTTTTGCAAGGCCCTGCCAGCCCTGCTTTTCTCAGGTGTCAGTAACTCAATAACAGGAACAAAATAATCATTTCCATCCCATAGCTGTGACAGTCAGAGCTCAGCACGTGCTCCCTCTCAGGTGGACTTAATAATAACTGTCCCCCTCTTCCCAGCTCTGTGCATTTTAAAGAGGAGTCTGAGGACAGCTCTGCTGCTATAATGGTGGATTTCAGTTGCCAGCAAGGAAAGGAAACAAGCATTTGACGAATGCCCATGTTCTTTTTCACAAAGGTTTTTCATTCAGCTTTGTAGAGGGGAGTCCTAGTACCCATTTTTCAGAGAGGAAAGCTGGAACTCTGACAACATGGCTAGTAATGGAGCTTGGATTTGAACCTAGGCCCACGATTAATAGACCATACTCTTGTTGCTGCACCAAGGTAGAACATGGCTCTATCTTCTAAAGACTGTGACAGAGCTTGGGGTAGGCCACCAGGCCAGCCTCTTTCCTAGGGAATAGGATGGCACCAATTTCCACTGTCTCTGCCAGCTACAGAGGGGACATCTTGGGCCCAGCTGTACTGAGCCATCTATGACCTAGGAAGCCCAGGTTATACTTACCCCAAAGAAGCTATCTCAGAACACTGGGGTCTATTACCTCCGTATCTCACAGCACCTAGATTTGGGCAAGGGTAGACAGGCAGATGGAGAGTCTAAGCACAGGGGTTCGGCTGAGTGCTCCTGCTCTGTGGCACCCACATTTCTGGCCCAAAAGATGGCCTTGTGGGCTGAGCACTTGTCTCCTCATCAGCCTGGATCTTTCCTCACTGGTCTTAGGGCCTCCTCTTCAAGTGGAATCCTTAGAGCAGCAACATCTGAATGCATGGACAGCTTGAATAACTTGTGTGTATATGTCCCTCTAGGCCTCCCCCCTGCAGGATTTAGTACAGCACCTAGGATGTAACTGCGTTTCCCCTAGTCCCTCAAGGTCCAGTTTTGGAGAACCTGAGCCTAAAGCCTGGGGCTGCCTTGGACCAAGCGTTGCATCACTCAGGCCTTAGCTTGCCCATTTGTGAAACTGAGACCCCCCCCCCCATTCCCTTCTTGGAAGGGTTTGGGGTATGGCAATAAAATGCTTGAGAAAGTCTTGTTCAGATAAAGCAGCCTCTTCTCCCTCCTCTCCCCTCTCCCAGCTGGAAGCACTGAAGGGTCCCTGAGCTCCTGGCTCCTCAGAGCTGTCGTGTATCTGATGACATTTCTAAACACTGTCCTGCCAGCCAGTCAAATGTACCTGTTGGCTCCTCCTAGTGCTCTGCGAAAGCCAGCTGCCCACACCTCTCTCTTAGACAGGCTGGGGTGGTGGGAATGCTTCTGTAGCCTGTGAAGTCCGAGCCTGTGAGGTCAGACCTGTGGTTCTAAATTATGATCTAGACCTAGGCAGAGGTGCTGCTCTATCCTGAGAAGCTGCCACTTAGGCCCAGGCAGTGGGCTGGGTTAGGATTAGTAGTTCTACTTGCAGAAAATCAACCTGAGGCTAAGTCTTCCAACTCAATCCATGATGCTGCAAGTGCAGAGGCTGGTGGCATTGGTACCTGGCCTTCTAAGATTTGAGCTGATGCTAACGCCTAACATAGGACCGCCCGTCCCCAAACTCTCACCATCGTGGTGAGCCTTACTGAGTACTCTGTGACAGAGGCTGGGTGGGCTCTTGAGTGAGGCTCTCCATGTGCTTTTGCCCATTTAACCTCCATGACAACTCTCTGAGATAGACAGAAAATATTATTGCCATCTTACAAGCGAAGGAAACGGCAACTCAGAAAAGCTAGGAGCCAACAGGTACTAGTGACTGAGGCCTGTAACTCTAGCTACTTGAGATGCTGAGACCTACAGCATCTCAGTTCGAGGCTCACCTGGAATGAAAAGTTCAAGAGATTCCATCTCCAAAGTCACCAGCAAAAAGCAGGCCTGGAAGTATGACTTCAGTGCTTAGAGCACCAACCATGAGCAAGAAAGCTAAAGGCAAGCACCAGGACCTGAGCTCAAACCCTAGTACTCTCCTACCACTGTAAAAAAAAAAAAAAAAAAAAAAAAAAGCTAAGAGACTAAACTAACATATTAGCTCTTTCACTCTTCTATCTGGGGTCTGGGAAATTTTTCCCCATGTTTGGGCTTTGCCTCAAAGTGCTGGTCTGTGTCCTTGCCTTCTATTTGGAGTTTTCCTCACCTTTCCTGTACTCTCATTCTGGTTCTTCTGGTCCAAAGCCTGAGCTGAAGGGGCCACACCCCTAATTCCAAACAACCCACTGCCCTTCCTACTGCCTCCAGGCCCCTGGGAATCCGCCCCTAATTGCATCTCAGGCTGGGAGGCTATTAGCCTGTGATTGCATCCCCAGGGTCTGTCTTGTCCCCTGGGTACCATCTCTCAGACTCCCACAAGGGTTTAAGATGACATCAATCTCTAATCCTAGGGTGCAGCCATCTTGTCTTCCCAACACTCCCACTTCCTTGTCTTGGGCAAGGAGGTGGATCCCATCACCATAGAGCAACCAAACAACCCCCCTGACTCTAGCCAGTCATGGACCACATATAGGCCTCTGCTCACACCCATCACAGGCTCTACTACTTTGGAATGCTGTGCTGATGGTCCCCCATGGCAGCTCCTGCACATCTCTATCAGCTGCTTCCCCCTTCCTTCTGCTGCCAGGGAACAAGAGCCTGTAAGTGAGGCGAGTGAGTGCTTTTCCTCTCTGCATGACCTTGATCCTTTCCACTGTCTGGGCCCCCAAAATAAGGGATTCAGGGTCTGGGCAAGTGGCTCATGCCTTTAATCTCAGGTACTTGGAGGTGGATTTGGGGAGGATAAAAGTTCAAGGCCATGGGCTGAGAAAGTGGCTCAGAGATGGAGTGCTTGCCTTGCATGCATGAGGCCCTGGGTTCAATTCCTCAGCACCACATAAATAGAAAAAGCCAGAAGTGGTGCTGTGGCTCAAGTGGTAGAGTACTAGCCTTGAACTGAAGAGCTCAGGCACAGCACCCAGGCCCAGAGTTCAAGTCCCACAACCGACAAAAAAAAGAAAAGAGTTCAAGGGGCTGGGAAGGTGGCTCAGAGGGGAGTGCTTGCCTTGTATGCATGAGGCCCTGGGTTCAATTCCTCAGCACCACATAAGCAGAAAAAGCTGGAAGTGGCACTGTGGCTCGAGTGGTAGAGTGCTCACCTTGAGTTGAAGAGCTGAGGGACAGCGCCCAGGCCCAGAGTTCAGGCCCCATGACCAGCCAAAAAACAAAAAGAAAAAGAAAAGAAAAGAGTTCAAGGCCAATCAGGACAAAAAAATTAATGAGACATTCTCCCCTCTTCCCCCATCACCAACATTTCACAAACAAGCACACCTTGTGGTGAAAACCCGTAATCCCTCTGTAATCCCAGCTACTCAAGAGGCATAGGTAGGAAGATCAAGATCCAAGACATTAGCTTGGGGCAAAATCAGGAGACCCTACCTGAAAAATGACTAAAGCAGAAAGGGCTAGGGACATGGCTCCAATAGTAGAGTACCACCTACCTAGCAACTGTGAGGCTCTGAATTCAAACCCCAGGACAAAAAAAAAAGACTGAATGAATGAATAGAAAGGAAAGTATTTGGCCTGTTTTTTCAACCTACTTCTAGCAGGAAGTGTTAGCATTTAGTAATTTCTGGGATTTCCTTCCATCAGTATCTAATGGAAGCTAGACACTGTGAAAGTTCCTGTGGTCAGTTACAACTCAGGCCCATGGGTTGGGATGGAGGAAGCCCAGGCTACATGGAGAGTGAGGAGGCCAGTAATGGCCTGCTGGGGACCAAAAGGAAAAACTTACTCTAGCTTACAGATGTGATCTGAGAAAACTTTCTTGTTTCTGGGGCCTAAAGGATGAGGAAGAATTGGCCATGTGGAGGACAGGTGTAGAGGTATGCTAGGAAAATGTTCCAGGCACAAGGAGCCATGCTAGGAAGAGCCCTTGAGGAGATGGAGTTCAGTGCATAGGCTGGAGGCTGGGCCAAAGCCCTGCTGAGGAATTGGTCTTTATTCTGAGGGCATGGACGAGTACAGAAAGACAAGAGAGGAACATGATTCAGCACCATATGGAAGAAGGCCTGGGGGCCAGAGGGGTGAGGGCAGGAGACCTCCGAGCAGGCTCCCAACCATCTGCTTTTCCTCCCCTACAAGTGGGAAGAGTCCTGCCCATCCCCATTAGAAAGGGAGGCAGAAAGGGAAACTTCCCTTCTGACTTCCATCTTACAACACACACACACACACACACACACACACACACACACACACACAAACCCCCCCCCCCCCCCCCACACCACCGCCACCACCACCACCACCATACCACAGCAAGACCTGCTGCAGAAGAAGGGCAGAAATGGCTTGAGGGAGGTGACAGAGCCACCTGCCCTATCACAGCTAGAAGGGAAGGGGTCTGGAGGCTTCATGCCAAGCTGAAACAACCCCCCCATTCCCCTAAGGGGGGAATCTAGCCAGAGCCACAGCACGGGGCTAGGAATATCTCCACTTTATCAGCTCCAGCAGCCTACTGGAGTCTCCTCTCTTCCCCTCCCCTTCCCCATTTCTTTATGCTTTAAGTTCCCCACCTCCTCCACCACAGTTCCTATCACCCATTGCCACCAGGTGAATCTTCAAGTCTCAACTCAGAAGTTACCTCTGATGGGAAGCCAGAAGCCTCTGCCTCCCTCTTAGGCAATCCCTTTAAGGCTAGTGATTCTTGCCTCTTCCAGAAATCCACCATGCATGGCCCACATTGTATAGAGGTGTGTTTAATCCTTGTACCTCCTTAGACCTGTGAGAACTCAATCATCTATTCAAGTGCATTAAAGAATGTTTAGGATGAAGAGAGGCAGGTGGCAGTGTCCTGCTGTGGGTAAATGCCACAGGCACGACGACATACATGGCAATGGAGTAATGTGAATTGTGTCAAGTTCGTGCCAGGCTCTGCTGAGCATTATGTCATTCACCATCCCCCGTGACCTTGAAAGAGGAGCATTATTACCTTTTCCCCATTTATAGACAACGAACACCCCATGATATGAACATGATCTGAACCCACTAAGACTCAGGTGAGGCCTAATCCCCCGTGAGGTATTAGGAGGTGAGACCTTTTAGAGGCCAATTAGGTGGCAAGGGCTATGTCCTCATGAATGAATGAATGAATGAATGAATTCATGGCACACACGTGTGTGTGTGTGTGTGTGTGTGTGTGTGTGTGTGTGTGTGTGTTGCTAGGGATCAAACTAGGCAAGCATTCTATCACTGAGCTACATCCCCAGGCCCCATTGGTAGCTTCACAGAATGAAGTGTTCTCTCTGGAATAGTCTGACATAAAAGCCCATTTGGTTCTATGTTGCTCCAAACCGGCAGTCACCCCACCAAGAATGCCCTCCTCAGATGTGGGGCTCAGAAACCTTCACTGACCAAGGTTACACAGCCATCCTATGTAGCAGGCTGGAGGTGAAGCCCTTGTGCTGTGAGAAATGCATCTGACACTGGAGAAGGCTATGTATCAGCCCAAGAGCATTCAGCAATCCACATAAAAGTCCAGGACACTTGAGTTTCGTTTCCTGGCCATGAGCTAGGGGTCCCTGAGGCCCTGGGGGAGGGTGTGTGTCACCCCTAAAACCTTCCAGGAAGTGTAAGGACAGCCAGCCTCTCCTGACTTCTTGTTCACTCTCCTGTCTTTCAGAAGCAGAAGTCAAGAGCATATCCCCTCGTCATCAGGGCAGAAGGTAAGGTGCTGAATTTAATAGCGAAGCAAATTTGGCTGGAAAGGAAATGAGATTTCTTTGTCAAGGTGAGCGTGTCTGGGAGAGCCAGGAATGGGGTGGGGTGGGGGTGGGGAGACCTTGGCACAAGGGGGGGCGGTGGCTACAAATAAGGGAATACGGATTTGGAATTATTAGAATGTTGATTATGTCCTCTTGATTGTTAATGAAATTCTTCACCTTGGATTTCTTGGACCAGAGGGAAAGCTCCCAGAGCTCATTTCCTACTGATGAGAACGCGAGTGAGGGCAGGAGGGAGCAGAAGACTCTCTGCTTAGGCAGAAATTAAATTCTGCCTAAACAAATGGGACTGGACAAGCTGAGCTGCTGCCATTTGGAGGCAGAGCCCCGGGCTGACCTGAAGTCCCTTGAGGAGATGGGATGGAGACTTCGTGGTAGGGCATGGCCTGAGGCTGGAGACAGCAGACTGCAGATATGATTATGACAATGGACTCTGAGCACCTGCCATGCAGCCCAAGCAAGACTGTGCATGTGACACCTTTTTGGATCCTCCAAACAGCCCTTAGAGGTAGGTACCAAAATTGTTCCCATTCTGTAGTTTGGAATACTGAGGTACAGAGAGGCCACAGGCTTGTCCAAGTTCCTGCAGCTGGGAAACATAAGTGCCAGTATTTCAGGCCAGGAAAGATGCCTAGCTCTGTGCACTGCATCTCAGAGCCTTGGCGGCCTTACTTACAACATGAAGTCACGAAGTGTTGGTTTTTTGTTTGGTTTGGTTTGTTGTTGTTTGTGCCAGTACTGGGACCTGAAGTCAGGGCCTTGAGCACTGTCTCTGAGCTTTTTCCGCTCAAGGCTGGTGCTGTACCACTGGAGCCATAGCTCTGCTTCCAGCTTTTTGCTTAATGATGAGTCCCATAGACTTTCCTGCCCAGGCTGGCCTTTGAACCGCTGTCCTCAGATCTCAGCCTCCTAAATAGCTAGCATTACAGGAATGAGCCACCAGTGCCCATCTCCACAGACGGTTGTTAGAAGTTGGTGAAATTATAAAAATTTAAAAAAAAATGTTTCAAAATTTGAAGGTAAAGTCAGCCAATAAAAAATAAAAACCCGGGGCTGGGAAGGTGGCTCAGTGGTAGAGCGCTTCCTTGCATGCCTGAGGCCCTGGGTTCGATTCCTCAGCACCACATAAGCAAAAAAAAAAAAAAAGCTTTGCAAGGATTGGGTATTCTCTTTGGAGCCTTGCTTCCTGCCTTACGAGGTGGGAGGTGGCCTTCTTATTTGGCCCATTGAATACCCATGATGGGTAGGCACTGTTCTAGGCACTAGGGACATATCAGTGAACAAAATGAACCAAATCCCTGCCTAAGTAGGGCTTATATTTAGTGAAAGGAAGCGGATCACAAACAAGCCAAATAAGGAAATTATAACACATCTTAGAAATGGTGAATGTAGTAGAACAAAACCAAGCAGCAGAGGAGAGGGAGCATTGATGGGAGGGTTGCAATTAAAGTTAAGTGATCTGGGAAGTGAAGAAATGAGCAAGCAAACATCTGGAGAAAGCATTTCAGGGAGAGGAACTAAGTGCAAAGGCCCTGGGGTGGGGCCATACCTGACCTGATACAGACTCAGCAAGAAAGCTGCACTGGAAATGTTAGGGGAGGTAGAGTGGTAGGAATTGGATAGTGAAATAATGGGGAAGTCGAGATTGTGTTAGGCTTCGTGTGCCTTTGTAAGGACTTTGAGCTTTTATCTGAATGAGACAATAATCCACAGAGCGTTTTAGGCACGATCTGATTTCTGTTTTAAAGGTACCACTCTGACTGGCATTGAGAATGGGCTATGGGGGGTCCAGGGCAGAAGCAGAGAGGAGAGTCAGAAGACTATAGCAATAATCCAGGCAAAAGGAGATGGTGGCTTAGCTCAGGGACGTAGAGACACAGGTAGTGCTAAGAGGTCAGTTTCTGGACTCATTGTGAAGATAACGCCAGCAGGCTGAGCTTAAGATCCAAAGTAGGGAGAGAAAGAGAAAATTCACTGTTGATCCCAAGGTTTTTACCTTCTCCATCTCTCAGTCCCTGAAGACCTATCTCACAAAGCTGTCAAAGACCCACCTCCCACCAGTCTGCTACCATGGGTCCAGGCAGAGCTTCAGAGAGCTCAGATACACAAGCCTGGATGCAATTGGCTTCACTGAGGATATAAATCTGCTCCCTAAGACCTTTCCATGGCACAGGAAGCCCCACTGCAGTCTGACAGCTCTCTCAGCAGCCCCTCAAGTCCTCAGCTCCTCTTGACTACACAAAGCCCTGCATTTACTGTTGGAATTGGCTCCATTCATCCTATCTCCCTGCTGCCCCCACACTGCTCTGCCATTTCTGTGTATCTCCACCCAATAAAGCCCCAGTTCTAGCTCTGCAGCCCGGAGCCTCCACCTCAGGGGTAAGAGCCTATCTCCTGTGTAGTCACTTGACAAAAGCCTGTCCCCCCCCAACACCTAACTGTAACCCCTACAAGAGCAGTAGCCCATCTGTGTCCCCAGAAGCAGGAAATTCACTGGAAGAGACAGTCAATAGTTTTGCCACCGACCCTTAGGTTCTTGGTAAATTAACTTTCATTGACCTGAAGTCTCCAGCTGGTAGCTAAATGCCTAGCACAGAGCAGGCACTTAACACTTATTTATTGGGGGGGATAAATCAGAGTTCTATAAAACCATGGGCATATGACAAATCTTCTGTGCCTCAGTTTCTCCACATGAAAAGATGGAAATAAGAATATCTACTTTGCCAGATGCCAGTGGCTCATACCTTTGAGACTGTTATTTCCAATTAACCACTCAAAAACTGGAGGTGGAGCTGCAGCTCAAGGTGGTAGAGCACTAGCCTTGTGCAAAAGTACTCAAGGACAGCATCCAGGCCCAGAGTTCAAGCCCCAGGACTGGAAGGAAAAAAAATCTATTTTATGTATCTTTAGAATGATTTTAAAACATAAAGCATGGCTGGGCACTGGCGGTTCACACCTATAAATCCTAGCTACATAGGAGGCTGAGGATTGTGATTCCAAGCCAGCTTAGCTATGAAAGTTTATGAGACTCTTATCTCCAATTAACCACCAAAAAAGCTGAAAGTATAGCTGTGACTCAAATGGTAGAGCGCCAGTCGAGCAAGAAGCTGAGGGACAGCACCTAGGCCCTGAGTTCAAGCCCTAATATTGGGACAAAATATAAATTAAATAAAAACCTAAGGCATGATCAACATTTCACACAGTAGATGCCCCATAATTGTTCCTTCAGTACATGTTTTGACAATTACTCTCTTACTCCCTCCCCCACAGTCTCCCTTTTCCCTCCTATAAGGACACCCAGATGTGGCATCACCAATACCTACAAATGCTCACCTTCTCCTCCAAGACCCCCCAATTCTACACTGGATACATATTGATCCTGTTTAACTTTCCCAATGGATGATAAACATGAAATTAAAATGACTTCCTGGAATATTAATGTAGTAAATGGCCCTATTAGAAGAAAGAAAATACAGCTGAGAAAATTTGCTTTGATGTAGCATTTCTGCAGGAGGCTCATTTATCTGCAGCTCAGACTCTCCAGATGAGATTCTGAAGGTTTCTCTGATGTCTCTTATTTTTCTCTCACCCAGGATTTAAACAGAAAATAGAATCACAAGCTAGTGTCAAAAAAAAAAAAAAAGTGGGCCTTTTCCCTTCACAACTGAAAAGCAAATGAAAACAAGGCCAGATAGATGTCATACTCTGCAAACACAGGGTAAGGACACCCTATCCCTTCCAGTCTCCCCTGAATCCTGCCTTCGGTGGGTACAGCTGCCAAGCTAGCCCCTGTCAGAGGGGCACACAGTTATTCAGAAGCCTGTGCTGCTGTGGAAATGAGAACAGGGGTCTCACAAGCATGGTGTCCCAGTACAGGTTAATATTCTGATTTTGTGGCCTTAAGATCTCATCTTAAGGTCACTTATTAGATATCTAATAAGTTTAAATAAATATCTAATACGTTTTTATCTTATCTAATATTTTAAATTATTTTTAAGTAGTCGTACAAAAGAGTTGTTATTCAACAAATCAGTTTATGAATACAATGGGTCTTGATCAATGTGACCCCCTTTCAACCTTCTTACCCATCCCTCCCATCCCCAGCCCTTCCCTCACGTTACGTACTTTTGTAGGCTATACACTGCATTTTATGACTATACTCTTCCCCACTTCTTTATTCTACTTCCCTCCCTTGACCCCACTTTCCCTTTTAAAGTTCTCCAATTCCTGGAATTTGGTTGAACTATGAGTTGGTCTTTCTAAGGAATTGTGTGAGTGCTGGTACTAGGGCTTGAACTCAGGACCTGAACACTGTCTCTTATTTGGTTTGCTCAAGGCTGGTACTCTCTACCACTTGAACCACGGCATTTGGGGTGGTTAATTGGAGATAAGAATCTTAAACTTTCCTACCAGGGATTGGCTTTGAACCATAATCCTCAGATCTCAGCCTCTTGAGTAGCTAAGATTACAGACATGAGCCATCAGTGCCAGCCTAGGTATATGATCTTGAATAAAGTATTAGCCTTCCTGAACCTGTTTCCTTATCTGTAAAATGAAGAGGCTAGTACCTAATCACAAAGCAGTTATCTGTAGAGATGAAATGAGCTATCTCTTGTGTAGAGTGTGCTTCAGTATTGCTTTGGTTGTTGCTGTTGACGCAAATACTTTTGTTAGGATGGTCATTCAAGCTTAAGCAGCCAAAGGCCTGAGCTTCCCTGACCCCAGGCCGGTTACAGCCCTGCCACCTCTGCCAGCACACCTGTTCCTGGGCAAGGTATGCTATGACCATCCAGTGGCAAAAAGTAGAATGTGAACATCTGGTCAGAACCAATGCACTGGTGGTAGAGTTCCTATTCTCAACTGGCAGGGATCACAGTGTACTGCCACACAGCCATGACAACCCAGAGTACACAACATGGGGGTGAATGTCTCTTTGTCTTCTCCAGTTCTCTGTCTCACCTTGTTGCTGGGAAGCTGTCCCCTCAGAGAGACAGCTGGCAGTCAGCTCCTAACTCTTTTCTGTCAATATCCCTGTTTTCCCCTTCCTCAGCAACTTCTGCTGAGATCCTAGGCCTCCATCACATGGATTTGCCCTGTGGGCAGGTGGAGGGTGCTGCACCTTCTGCTTAAGTACCTCTGGATAAGCCTGAGGTGGGATCACAACCCCTTAGCTGGGCATAGCCAGTCCCTGCCATCTGCAATTCATGCTCTTCTGGCCCTTCCCATTGCCAGAGGGGCTCAGGCCCTATGTGAGGACCTAGAGAACAGCCGCATTCCTCCCAAGGAGCCAGGCCCTGCCACCGTGCTTGGTGGGCACCCTCATGCACACGTACACACACAGACACATACAAGGAACACTCAGTTGCTCCATCACACAAGCCGGTCCCTGCAGTCCATAGCCACTGGACTCAAGACACAAGAGGGACCCCTGTGAGCCAGAGGCGGGGCTGAGGCTGTGGAAGACTGGCTTGCCTACCACGACCACCAGAGACCCCATCCCAGCCAGCTCAAGGCCCCCTAGCAGGAAAATGAGAAGCTGGAGCCCAGGGGTTAATTTGGGGAAAGCAGCAGCTGCTTGGAAGAGTGAGGGCGGCCTCAGGGCAAGCGCTGCTCCTGCTGAGATAATGACTGGAGGAGGCTGGGGATGGGGCAGCCAATCCCAACCAGCACAGAGAGAACAGGCAAGGCATCTGTTTAGATATGCATACACACAGGCACACACATGTGTTCATGGAACAGACCACATGTACACACGCATGCATGCATGCACAGGCACACATGTGCAACACCCGCATGCAATATGCATGCATTTGTGCATAGAGCAATGTGCTCTATATGTGTGCTGCCTGTGTGTAATACCTACATGCATGCATACACATACATGCAAAAATACATACCCAAACACATGCATTCATACACAAAAAGAAGCACCATAACCATCTACGCATGAGACAGGCCCTTACACAATTACACGAGCACTGTAGTTGCTGTGTGTGAAATTACTTGCATGCTAACATGACCTCCATCTCTGCACAAGGACAGAGGACTCTTCCCTGTAAGATGAGCAAAGAGTTGGGGATACCTGCCTGGAGCCCCAGGGACTGGCAGAGGCTGTCTTTAGGAGGCTCCACTTCACCTAACATCAAGTGCAATCAAATACACCCGCTCTCATATTACAGATGATCTGTGTGGATGCATATGAGTTGAGTAGCTTTGCAGTTGGCATAATGTGATGGTTTGTCGGCATTTAATTAAGCATTCGTTCCTCGTGATTTCTTCCTGTGAGTTCTCGTCATAGTTAAGGTCATTGATCTTTTCTAGCCAAACCCCCAAAAGACTTTTGCCTAATGCTGGAGCTGTGGCTTCAGTGGTAAAGCACCTACCTAGCAAGCTGGAGGCCCTGAGTTCAAGCCATAGTACTTCCATAAAACAAAAACAAAAAATCTTTGTCCTGAATCTTGGGTCCCTGGTAGAAGAGAGATAACAGAACTAGGGGAAAGGCAGTGACACAGGGTGGGAGGCCAGACTTGCTTGGGTAACAGCAAGCAGGAAGCAGAGCTGGAGACTCTCTGGGATAGCACAGGCACATACATGCAGGGGCAGACACATATACACACAGGGGCTGTGTATGCCAGTACACGTGTGTGTGTGTGTGTGTGTGTGTGTGTGTGTGTGTGTGTGTCCAAACAGATGTCTCACCTGGGCTGAATCAACCGGGAAGCACCAGGTGGAGAACTGCAAGGCCCTAGCTGGATCACCAGCTACCAGCTTGTGGATCTGGAGAGAAAGCTACATAAAAACTGTGGGCCAGGGATGTCTACATTGACACTCTGCTCCATGCACACAGCCACACCACCACCACCATGCCTCGCAGTGCCATGATGTGTGGGCACTGACACAAACACAAGGACAGCTGCACTGCTCCTTACCTGCATGTACCCGAGCTGATCTGCATTGACCGCAACACCAAGACACAGCCAACAGACCCATGCAGCCTACGTTGACTCAGACGCATGGCAGTTCAACATACCTACACAGCGTGGCCCAGGAGCATCCCTCAGCAAAGTGAGTGATGGGCGACCAATCTGGTCCTTGAGTCCACACACTGAGACCCACCCAGGCACATCTGAACATCTCTGATCCCTTCTTCTTACCCTCACCCCTATCCCTCATGTTCCCTATCCTGTCACGGGGAGACAGAGCAGCCCCGTCAGAGCCCAAGGGGCCTGATTAACAGGAAACCTTACGAATGCCAATTAGAGCCAAGTTTACTGAACAAATTGTTTGCAGTTGTGCCCCGGAACCATCATGAATTTTAATCTTGCATTGATTTGTGCTGATGTGAAGCTCACAGATGCCAGGGCTTTTGGTACCACCTCCCTTTTCCCTGTACCAGAACTGTCATCACCCCACCTCAGATCCAGGGCACCTGGACAGACTTCAGGCTCAACCAGTGCCCATGCCAGCCACCAGCCCAGGAGTGAGAAAACCAACATGCTCAGAATGTGGGCATAAGTCTTGGGAATATATGATAGGGATGAAAAGGATCCTAAGGTTTTCAAGGACCCGGAGAAAGGGCTAGAGGCCCTGGAGCCCACACAGCACACATGGTTGGGCACAGGAACAGTCGAGGATGTGGATATAGATGCAAAATTGGCAGAAACAGAGGTGGAGCCAGATGTTGTAATAGTCATTTTGACATAACTTCTGGCATGTATATAATAACCTCTATCCTTTCCACTGAATTCTCCTTCCAAACCCACCAATGGTTTCACAGTACTAAAACAAACAAACAAACAAACCCCCACAACTCTGAGCCAGTGGCTGAGGCCTGTGATCCTCCTACCTATTCAAGGGGCTTAGATATGAGGATGAAGGTTCAAAGCCAGCCAGCTCAAACAGACAAACCCAAAACACTCTTATTTCCTATTAACTAGCAAAAAGCCACTCAAATGGTAGAGTACCACTCAAGTGGTAGAGTACTCACCTTGAGCCAAAAAGCTAAGTTACAGTACCCAGGCCCTGAGTTCAAGCCCTGTTACCAGCACACACACACACACACACATCTCTGCCTGAATTGTAGACCCATACTATTACTCTCACCTATTCACCTCATTCTCCCTTATTCAAATAGTCTCTTTCTGACCTCAGGACCTTTGCATACTCTAGTTTTCAAGTGGGAAGAGTTAATCTCCACTCATCTGAGTTCAGGGGTCACTAACTCAGGGAATGTTTTCTTTCTTTCTCTCTCTTTCTCACACACACATATTAGTTCAGAGGTCACTAACTCTCAGGGAATGTTCTCTCTCTTTCTTACACACACACACACACACACACACACACACACACACCACCTAAATGAGCCCTCCCTATCTTCCTGCCATAAAATTCATCAAGCATTCTTAAGGTCTCTCAACATTCCACTATAAGCTGCCTGAGGACAGGGAGCACACCTGACTTTGTTCATCTGTATCCTCAGTACTTAGCATGGTATTATAGTATAACAGATGTTCTGCATAAATCAACTTTTTGCTCTAATAATGCTGTTCACAGCCACCTCCAAGGCGGATGCATATAGCACTATTTACTTCCTTCAAGTTGACTAGGTTTGGCTGACCTGGACAGGGCTCAGCCAGGTCTGGCTCCAACCTATGGGATGGCTGCAGCTTCCTGAGGCGTGTTCTAGAAAATGTAAATGTGCAAGAGAACATATCCAACCAACAGGCATTCCTTGGCCAAGTAGGTTTTGCGGCTGAAACAGGCCGCAGAAGAATTGAAGAATGGGAGCAGGTACCTCTGCCTTTCCACACACTCAACAACTATTTGTGGCATGGAATCTAATACTTTCTGTGTGCTAAGGAATCATGTTAAGCACTTTGCCTGCACTAGATCACTTAGTCCAGAGTCAACGCTACAAGTACAATTAGCCCCGATTCTTTTTTTTTTATTTTAATTTTTATTTTTTGTGAACACACTGTACAGAGGGGTTACAATTACATGGGCAGGTTAATGCGTACATTTCTTATCAAGCATTGCAGTCTCCTCCTTTGTTTACCCTTCACATCCCTTCCCAGCCTCCCTCCCCCACCCCCCCTAGCCCCGATTCTTAAAAAAAATTACTTAATTGAAAAATAAAACTGGTGCAAAGTAAACAATTCAAATTGTATCAACTTTGTTCCATGAAGAGTGAGTCTTTTTTTTCCTGCTACAAACCTAGCTCTGCTCCCTAGAGAAGAGCTATTTTAGTCATTTTGTGAATTTTCTGATATAGTGGATGCACATACACAAAACACACACATATACAAGTTGTTCTTTTAAGAAATGTTCATTAAAAAAAAAAAAAAGCCAAGTACCAGTGGTTCATACCTGCAATCCTAGCTACTCAGGAGGCTGAAATCTGAGGATTGTTGTTTGAAGCCAGCTCAGGTAGAAAAGTCTAGATGATTCTTATCTGCAATTAATCAGCTAAAAAGACAAAAGCAGAGGTGTGGCTCAAGTGACAGAGTGCCAGCCTTGGGCGAAAATGCTAAGGGAGAGTGCAAGGCCCTGATTTCAAGCCCTAGTACGGGGATGGGGGGGGATGGGGAGGGGGGGAGTTGATAATGCAGACACTGGTGGCTCATGTCTGTAAACATAGCTCCTCAGGAGGCTGAGATCTGAGGATCATGGTTCAAAGCCAGACGAGGCAGGAAAATCTATGAGACTCTTATCTTTAATAAACTACCCTCCCCCCATGCCACACACACACAAAAGCCAGAAGTGGAGTTCTGGCTCAAGTGGTAAGACAGTAGCCTTGAGCAAAAAAAGTTCTCAGGGACAGTGCCCAGGCCCTGAGTTCAAGTCCCGGGGCTGGTACCAAACAAAACACAAAACAGGACTGATTGATAAATATCGTTATGACAAGATACCAAAATTTTTTCCAAGCAACAGTGAACCTTGCAGGACAGAGGCCCCATGATAAGATCACACTGCAAGTGAGGCCAACAACTCATGATGATGAGGCTGCTCCCAGAGCAGGAGTCATCATTTCCGGAAGCAGATCTCTCCTCTCACGTGATGGCAGTGATAACTTATGACTTCTCACAAATCCTGGAACCACCAGAACTGGAATAGGGTCAATCAGACTACTGCTTGGACAAAAAGACCTGTCCTGAGGGCTATGCATACCCCACTCTTCCTTTGTTTCCCCCCTCATCAAATTCCAAAGTTCCTGACAGCTCCTTGAAGCCGCATAGGACTGCTCTTATTCCCAGAGCTGGGACTTTAGTTCTAAAATTTTGCTAACTTTTTTTTTTTTTTTTTGTCAGTCGTGGGGTTTGAACTCTGGGCCTGGGCACTGTCCCTGAGCTCTTCAGCTCAAGGTTAGCACTCTACCACTTGAGCCGCAGCACCATTTCTGGCTTTTTCTGCTTATGTAGTACTGAGGAATCGAATACAAGGCCTCGTGCTTGCAAGGCAAGCACTCTATCACTGAGCCACCTTCCCAGCCTGGTAACATTGTTTAAATGGATCTTGGAACTCTTTCCTTATGGCTCAAGTGGATATACATTATTTTTCCCTTCCATTTCTCAGATGAGGACACTGAGGTTGAAAGAAACAGCTGAAATCCTAGCTATTCAAAAGGCTAAGAATTAGAGGATTAATATTTGAAGACAGCCCAGGCTGAAACATGCTTGAAATTCCATCTTCAATTAACCAGCATAAATCTAGATTAGAAGAATGACTCAAGTGGTAGAACACCAGTCATGAGCAAGCAAGTTGAGTTCAAGCACCAGTACGGACACACACATAAAAAGAGACCTGGGACTGGGAAGGGATGGGAAGGGTAAACGAAGGAGGAGGCTGCAATGCTTGATAAGAAATGTACTCATTATCTTGCCCATGTAATTGTAACCCCTCTGTACAGTATGTTCACAAAAAATAAAAATAAAAAAGAGACCTGGGATCTAGCTGTTGCAAACTCTCTGCATGTTCCAGACTCTCTGCATGTTCCAGATACATACAGTCCTCCTCATGGGATGCTCCTGGTGACTATATGAAGTAGGTATTATTCCCAACAGACACAAAGAAACTGTGTTTCAGAGAAACCTCCTCTAGCCTATAAAGCACAGAAGGAAATGTCTGTTTTTCTGAATCTTGGTTTCCTCCTCCATTCAGGGGGTACCATAATGCCTATCTCACATTCTTGGCGGTGAGGAGATAAAGAAAACTAAAGTAAGCAAACTAAACTGGCAGGGCCACAGGTACCTAGCACGGGTCTGGTAAACATGAATCCTGTCCCATCCTCTTAGGTGGAGAATGAATTGAAATTGTAGCTTGGAGTTCCAACACAGCCTGGGTGACCTTAACACAGGAGCATTAGTGTGACCTGCTGGGCCAAAGCCCCAGAAACTCTACAGCAGTCTGGACAGCAGGATGCATAAAACCCCACTTAGCCAGGTGCCAGTGACTCATACTTGTTGGGGAAAGCCGAGATCTGAGGGTCTTGGATCAAAGCCAGACTGGGCAAAATCTGTGAGACTCATCTCCACCAAAGAGCCAAAAGTGGAACTATAGATCAAGTGGTAGAACACTACCTCTGAGGGAAAAAAAGAAAATCTAAGGGACAGAACCCAGGGTATGAATTTGAGCCCTAGTGTGCGCATGCGCGCGCACGCATATATATACACACACACACACATTTTTAAATCAGGGATTAGAGGCCTGATTTGGTGGTAGAAGATGTGCTTAGAATGCACAAGTCCGAGTTTGATCTCCAGCAATGCAAACCAAAACAATAGCAAAGAAACAAACAATAATAAAACTTAGATCATTCCCTTTCTATAATTTCCAGCTACATTTACAGTTTGCAATAGAAAGAAATTAGCCTACACCAGTGGCTCATGTCTCTAATTTAAGCTACTCAGGAGGCTGAGATCTGAGAATTGTGGTTTGAAGCCAGCTAGGGAAGGAAAGTCCCTTAAACTCTTTTCTCCAATTAATCACCAAAAAGCTGGAAATAGAGCTGTGGCTCAAGTGGTAGAGTGCTAGCCTTGGGCTAAAAAAGCTCAAAGACAGCATCCCAGCCCTAATTTCAAGCCCAAGACTAGCACAAAAAGAAAAAAAAAGAAATCCACAGGACCTATGTACTGTGTTCCTATGGCCCCAGCATTGGTTTTCTTTTCTCTATCGTCCATTCTGTTCTCTTTCCAGTCTGTCCTGGACGGTCCTCTAAGCCTATACATTTTCTCTTAAGCAGCACTTCCACAGAGCACTTCCCTGGCCAGCCATCTAGAGTTGGCCTTCAGCTTTGCTTTCCAGACACTGTTAAATGCTCGATGGAATGAACAAGCCTCATGGAAAGTCATTCCTTCCCTGTATGTTTGCCCGCTCAGTGTTTCTCCCTCATTGAATGCTCAGCTCTAGGAGGATGAGGTCCTTGTCTGCTCTCCTTCACAATTGTATTACAGTAGCTAGCACAGTGACTGAGAATTGGTGCTTTGTTTAATTGGCAGTATTCTGTTTGAATTAGGGACTTGTGTTTGCTAGGTCGAACTCTATCATTTGCACCATTTTGGCTTTAGCACCTCTGCCCCATAAGCTTTCTAGTTTTTGCCTGAAACCAATCTGGACCACAATCTTCCTACTCATGGTCTTGTGTGTATACATCACACTTGGCTTGTTTAGTGAGATGAGGTCTTGCTAGCTTTTAGGTTAGGCTGGCCTCCATTCCAGATCCTCCCAATTGGCATTTCCTAAATTGCTGGGATTGTAGATGTCGGTCGCTATGTGACTAGAATCAATGCTTAATGCATACTTGTTGGGGACTGGGATATACTTTGGGTCAACACTTGTCTAGGATGTGGAAGACTCTGAGTTTGATTCCCAGGACTGTAAATAAAAATACTGAATGAAAGAATGAATGATATCAGCTACACAGCATGTTGAGATAGGGGCTATATAGTTGGAATTTCAAAATAATTTTTAAAATATGTTAATAATAGCCCTTAACTAATGATATACTGGCCCTTTGTGTCCCTAGGCTCTGAATCTGTGGCTTCAACAAACCTCTGATAGAAAATACTCAGAAGAAAACAACAACTGTATCTTTACTGAACTTAGAATTTTTCCCATTATTCCCTAAACAATACAGTATAACAACGATTTACATAGCATTTACACTGTACAAAGTATTATAAGTTATCTAGAGATGATTTAAGACATTCTGGAGGATTGTGTAGGTGATATGCAAACCATTTTCTATAAGGAATAAATAATACCATTTCTATAAGGAATGTAAATACCTATGGATTGTTATATTCAAGGGGAGCCCTGGAGCCCACTCCCAAGGATCCTAGGGATGAGGGGACATTGACTTGGGATGTCTCATTTCAGTGGGACAAACAGAAAAGACTGAAACCACACATGCCTGTAATCCTAACTACTTGGAAAGCTAAGATCTGAGGTTTGTAGTCTGAAGCCAGCCCAAGCAGAAAAGTCTATCTCCAAAGAACCACCAAAACCTGGAAGTGCAGCTTTGTCTCAAGTGGTATAGCACTAGCCTTAAATTTTAAAAAAAGAAAAAGCTCAGAGTCAGTGCCCAGGCCCTGAGTTCATGCTGTCAGACCAGCACACACACACACACACACACACACACACACACACACACACACACACACACACACACACACACGGGACTGCAAGGGTCTCCCCTTTTTGCATCCTCTCCTGTACCCTCCAGAGCACGACTGCTCTGCTCACAATTCTAATCCTGTATCCTCCCTACACATCAGCTGTGTGTCCTTGCATCCTCCTGTGGGCCCCTGGGTAGATCCCTAAGCAGCCACATCAGAAGGGCTCCCAGCCTTTCCTAAGCTGTAGCTCCTCTGGCGGTCAGAGCCCTGGGGGTTCTTGCTAGGCTGGGGGTACAACCAGCAGCAACCAATCATCAGATAAAGCAGCAAGGGAATGATTAGAATAAGAGCCATGATCTGGTGCCAAGATGACAAAGAATAGATGCTTTCAAGACCATTAGTGCATACCTCCATCTCTTGCACACTTTCCCATCTGCTAACTTCCCTGAATCTAGCCACACAAGAGGAATTCAAGCCGGGCGCCAGTGGCTCACGCCTGTAATCCTAGCTACTGAGGAAGCTGAGGTCTGAGGATCGTGGTTCAAAGCCAGCCTGGGTAGGAAAGTCCATGAGACTCTTATCTCCAATAAACCACTTGAAAGCTGGAAGTGGTGCTGTGGCTCAAGCGGTTGAGCTGAAGAGCGCAGGGACAGCGCCCAAGCGCCCAGAATTCAAGCCCCATGACCGACAAAAAAGAAAAAAAAAAGAGGAATTCAAGCACCTAGAAGAAGCCATGTAACCAGCATCCAAAACCCCTCCTCGTCTCTATCATCTCTGTGGCTGACTGGGCCAGGCACTGTGCTGAACACCTTACACACTATTTTTCTGTTCCCTCCTCACAGAAGGTCAGCCTCATCATAATCCTTAAACTGAGGAGGAAACAGAGTCAGAGGATCATTTGCCCAAGGTTACTATGTTTGTGTATCCTGGAGCCCAGCTCTTAATCACAATGCCACACATGGCATTTGGGGACCCAAAGGCTACTGCCTAGAACCATCACAATCCCCTAATTCAGAAAGGACTGCCTCAAACAAAATCGAGGCTACATGTATGTCTTCTGGGAGGAAATGGGAATGCAGCCGAGCCTGGCCATCATTCTGATAGTAGCTTTCCCTTCACGCTCAGTAGAGGTGCTGCAATTACTGTGGCCACCTCTGGCACTCGGGAATTTAAAGGAAGACAGAATCGTAGGATGTCAGGCTGGCACAAACCTAATGCCACACCTCTCAGCTTGCAGGTGGAAACAAGGGGAGAAAATGCTCACAGAGACTCCGCACCCCCATCCAGAAGCAGCCATCTAAATTGCTGATGTGAATTCTCTTGATGTTTCTGCTCATGTTCTCATGGAGCCAGGTCCTTTGCAGCCAGCCTAGGTGCCGATTTGGTACATTTCCATTTTGAATTTCAGCTCTCTTCCCCACAAGCCCCTGGGAGCCTTCTGCTTCCTCTCATTTCTGTGTCTTTAAACTCTCCTAGCCTGCATCCCTTCCATTGGAATTCATTCTTTGGAGCTGGAGCTCTTTTCTCCCTCCCTTCCTTTCTTTTTGCCTTCCTCTCTCTGGCCTCCCACCCTACCATCTTTCTCTTCCCCTTTCTGCATCAGAAGCAGAAGTCCCCCAGCCCCCCCAGCCCACCATGCTACGTGCCCATTCTCTCTGGTGGGTGAGGGTGGCTGGCTTGGAAGGGGGGAGGGGGCTGTAGCTGAACCAGTGTCTCTAACTGCAGCTTCTTCCCTCTCTCAGGGTTGCTGGAAGATTATTAGATAATTTTCAAATTTGTAAAGCGCCTTAAGCTCCTCAGAGGCAAGGTGGTATATGAGTGTAATAACAATAACAATCCTATCTGTCAGCGCCATTGAGAAAATGAATCTTGTTATCCTCAGGAACCAGCCTGAGGAGCCTCAGTAAGAAACACGAAAATAAAGCATGGCGCTTGGTCTCCTGCCCAATCAGGGCTGGAGAAAGTGCCACCTAAGAGCTGGAGTGGCATTCGGAAACCCCACTCCCACCGCCCACGGCTAGCGGGAAGGGGGCTCTCAGAAAGTCACCTAAATTGCCTCTGACGCTTCACCAATTAAAATGACTTTAAGACAAGTTGAAATCAACTTAGAGAGCAAAGCATGGTGATTTCTGCAACTCTCCGAAGGCAGCAGGGAAGGCGAGTGTCTAAGCAGTTGTCACTCACTCAAGAGTAATGATGGGAAATCCATCATGGGACGTGATTAAGTCTGGTGAATTAGTGAGGCTGCTTACACTGCGTGCTTTCTCTGGAAGTTGGAGAGTGGCTGGCTGGTGGCCGGCGTTTTTGACATGTGTGGCAGCTTTACTCCTAATGAGCTTCTCGGACTCCACACTCACCCTCGCTGCACTTGCTGTCACCAACTGCAAGTCAGGCTACATCTGACTCTTCAGTGGCTAAGGGCAGGTAGGCTCTGCAGATGGGACTGGGTTAAAGTGCAAGTTCTGTCACCACTGATGATGGGCCGAGCCTCAGTTTCCCTAAGTGGAGAAGCTGCATGGGAGTAATGTGATGCATAGTGTTGTGTGCAGTAAGGGGGGAATACAGACCTCCCTTTTTTGTTGTTTTGTTTTATGCTGGTACTTGAAATTAGACCCTGGGCACTGTCCTTGATCAAGGAAGGTCGGCTCTCTAACCACTAGAGCCCAACTCCACTTCTGGCCCTTTTGGTGATTAATGAGATAGACGTCTCATGGACTTTCCTATCTTGGCTGGCTTTGAGCCACAATCTTTAGATCTCAGGCTCCTGGGTAGCTAGGACCATAGGCCTGAGCCAAGGCATCCAACTCAGACCTGTATCTTTTGTTTCCTTATCACCTCTCTTTGCAGGCCCAGTGTAGCTTTGGAGAGAAAGGCAAGTTAGGTTCATCCTTCTGCTCTAGGCTATTCATCCCCTAAGAGCCAAGGGGAGAAAAGTTAAGTGGAAACTTGAAAACAATTACAGTTCAAATGAGGCCCTCCTTCTTCCTGGCCATGTGATCTGAGCTATGGTTTCTTCATCTGCAAACCAAGGTAAACAAACAACTGGAAACTACTGGAAAGCTACCAGATGACTGCAGCAGAAGACTGATGTCAGATGGGCCATAGACTTCTACCCCTTCCTAGACTTTTTGGGTGCATTTGTAGAAAATTTTCCCTAAGAAAGGGGCTTATCTAGAGAGCTTGACCTTGCTAGAGAGATGGTAGAAAGGAGATTAGGCCAGGCCCAGTGGCTCTTGCCTGTAATCAGAGCTACTCAAGAGTTGAGGTCCAAGGATTGCAGTTGGAAGCCAGCAGAAAAGTCACCAATTAACCAGCACAATGCCAGAAATGGTAGAATGCCAGCCACAAGCCAAAAACATCAACTGAGAGTGTGAAGCTCTTAGTGTAAGCCCCAAACACAAACAAAACAAGAACAGATAAGGTGGTCAGGGGCATTCTGAAGATGCTTTCCCCAGCAGGAAGAAGGAGGCCACTGTGGTACAGTAATCCTCTGGAGGCTTCCCAGAACCTGCAGACACCCTAAAGGGAAGAAGTCATGGCTTGTCCTGGGAATCAAGGGTTGCATCCTCCCAGACAAGCCCAGGTCAGTGCCAGGTCATGGCTCTGTTTTTTATTTAAGGTTTTCATAGATCTCCCCCTAGGCTGGAAGAATAGCCGGGATCCTGACTCTTCCTGCATAGGAAGTGGAGCAGCTGTGCCCAAGGCCTGGCCTGACCTGCTGGTGACAGCAGCCTTATTGTAGTTTCTCAGCCCAAGCCACGTGGTGTGCAGAGATGAAAATACCTGGTGGGGCCTGGGCTCCTTGCTTCCACCAGGGGCAGACCCGTCAGCCTCAGCCCTGCACACCACTGCTTGTGGACTCAGCACTGATCTTATTGTAATTTCCTCCTTGTCGCAGTTAATAGTATTCGTTTGTTAATTACTGTATATTTTAAAAGGAAAAGGAAAAGGAATTCCCACTGGAGACTGGTTCTTGGCTGAAACAATGTGCTAGGAGGAAGGGAGAGAGCTCTGGGGTAATGAGCTCACCCTGCAGGTTCTCTTCTTCTTGTCTGTGTCTGAGGCCAGATGAGGGTACAAAATGGGAAGCACCCAAGTCTCCCCCAAAGCACCATTTCTGAGCTCCAAATCTCTGCCCTGCATGGTTATCAGAGGAAGAGGCTGAGGTCTGGAGCCCTGCGGCAGAGGGAAGCAGATTTTCATTAAGGAACCTGACCTGGGATAAGGGCCAGATTAAGTAGAGGTACTTGCATCAGCAAACACATGGAACTTGGGGAGGGAGCTCCCACATTGAAACTGAGCTAGAACTGCAGCCCTAGAGGGAAAGTGAGGGTAAGTACATGCCCTGGCAGAGGTGGCAGGAGAGCTGCTGTAGTTGTAACCAGAGAGACTGAGGGATGGCAGGGCTGGCATTAGCAGGCTGGCTGGTGGCCAAGTTGCGTGTCATAGATGGCAAGGAAAGGGTGCTTTTGGCGAGTCTTACAGTGTGCTGGAGTACATGGCGTCCATTCCTCCCACCCAAAGTCAGAGTCGGAGTTGCAGGGAAGAAAGGCTGGGATGAACTGAGCGACTGACCCAGGAGGAGCAGACAAGAAAGATGTGAGGGACCTGGAGAGAGGGAGAAAGACTCCCAGACAGAAAAGATGAAGCCTGAGAATGAAGCACACACAATCTAGAGGAACTGATTAAAATCCTGGAAGAAAATGTGATGGAAAGACTTTCTATCTTCCTACTGAGACATTTAACCTAAAAGAAATGAGTTCAATAATTTATACAGAGAAAGAGTGAAATTTGCTTTGATCAAATTAAAAAATATGACTGTGGAAATAAAGTGTCCGCCGCATCCTTTCCAGGCAGCAGAAAGAGCTGCTGAGAAACAAACTGACAAAGACATAAAAATAACTAACCCTAACCCGACGAATATTAGCACCATATTTTTTGGGAGATTACACAGCATCACTGTAGGCCATGCAGAGAAATCCTCTCTAAGCACCAACAGGAGAGGTCTTGCTCATTGTGGAAACCCCATAAAAACCAGAAAATGGATAAAATTTTCTTTTGCAAAAGCGATCCAACTTCACTCAAGGGTTGGCCTGGAAGCCACAAGGGATCAAGTTAAATTTCCCATCTGTGCATTTCAAAAACGAAGAAGGAAGAGAAGAGGAGGAGGAGGAGGAGGAGGAGGAAGAAGTTGTTCTGCTCCCCACCCCACTTTGTTTCTTGAACACAATTCCTGTTCTTCCATTTATCACACACACACACACACACACACATACACACACACACACACACACACACACACACACACACACACACACACACACACACACACACACCCCACAGTCAATGGATAAGCATAAAAACCATTGACTTAACCTCTCAGACTTCAGTGTGCTACTCTTCAAAGTGGGCTCACCTTCAGTGCACAGGGCTGTAGTAAGGACTAAATGATCCTGGTGATGGGACACTCAGTCTCTTCCTCTTCCAGCTGAAATGCCAAGCCTAGGGGACATAGCTGGAAGGTCAGAGTGCTGGCCTAGCCAAGACCAGTCCAAGAGATCATGGTGGGATGCCATCAGTCTACTGAAGTAGACAAAGCTTAGCTTGAGGGAGGTTTGAGTGTTGGTTTAACCCAAAAGACACAGTGTTGGAGAGAACATCAAGAGGTTAAAATCAGAGTCTTTGGAGCCCAACAGGATTAGGTTCAGATTCTGATTTCACACTTAACATAGTCCATGGCCGAAGGTGAGTCTACCTACCTCTACCCATTCCCACCTGAAACATGGGAATACTAGTGGGGCAGAACACCTAGGATTGCATGAGATAAGGGGTTAAAATAGGGTAGCTAGCATTTGTTTCTATAAACAATGACCGTGGGGCAGACGTTCAAAGTTAGAGGGACACTAGGGTTTCCAATTCCCAGGTGGAAGGAGGGGCTGGTAGGCATCTTCTGACTGTCCCACAGGTAGCAATGAAGCCACATATTCTGGTGACACAGAAGAGAGGAACCAAGATGGAGCGGGTAGTTAAAGTCACCAACACAGGAAGCATAGAGAAAGGAAGGGGAGGTCCAGCTAGTGAAATCAGAGGCATCAGAGATCCAGATAATGGCTTCCCACTCTCCAAGACCCATCACTTGCCTTTGGAGTTCTGAGAACAAATGTGAGCTCTCAAGGAAGGGGCTCTTGAATACAATGTAGAAGCTACCTCCAGAGGGAGGTCTGGTATACACAGAACCTGGGGCCACAGAGAGGGCCATTGGGTACCCATGGAGGGGTCCAGGGGATTTCAGTGCAGCTCTCAGACTAGGTCTGGAAGGCTTGAGCTCAGAACTCACCCAGCCTGCTTGGTCTCAGGGTGTCAGACTCCAATCTTTTCTGTGTTCCCTCTTATTTCTCAATGGAATGATCTTCCCTTATCCCCATCCAATCCCTCTGAGGACCCTTGAGAAACACAAAGAACATATGGGAATAGAGTCTGTGCATATGGTGGGTTTGTTTGGTTGAATGGTGCGAAGATAAAGAAAGAGAGGCAGGTGATGGAAAGGCAGGTGATGTAAGTGGGGGCAGGGAAGAAGAGAGAAGAGAAAGAAGGAACAGAAAACAGGCAGGGAGACACAAAGAGAAAGGGAGAAACAAGAGGAACAGAAAAAAATCAGATTTTTCAAAATGGAAAGGGTAAAATGAGAGAAAAATGCTGAGAAGGAAAAATAAAAACAAGAGACAATGCAGAAGCACGCACAGCACCTGCAGCTGTCCAGGGAGCCAGGCTGTGGGTGGGCCCAGGGCACACGCGCGTGCATGCACATGCACACTGTACCACCATGTCAGCGCAAGTGTGCCAGCCCCAGGATGGGGATGAGCCGGCTTTTATCTCCTCGGGCTGCACAGGATTTACAAGCTTTTGAAATGCAGGATTAATAAGAAGAGGCCGGTGTTTTAATCTATAATGGAACAGAAAGTATCATTATTGTTAAATAATGCACAGCCTGTCGTTTATTAAGAATTAATGGTTTATCGAGTGCTCAGGTTCCGCAGCAGCCTGTGCCCTCCCAGGCCTGGGCTCCTAGCCGCTGGCCTGGCTGTCCAGCAGTGTCCCCCAGAGCCCCGCTGGCCAGGGAAGGCTAGAGGAGCAGAGCCGGCCAGCAGGCACAGCCTAGAAGCCTCTGTACTCCTGCTCAGAGGCACAGCCTCTCTCAGTAGGCTTTCCTAGTAGGGGCTGTGGAATAAATAGATTCAATGGCACGGAGTAAGAGGTGACACATTTTCCAGAAGTCAGAACCTGCAGTGACCTCCTGGTCTCAGGAAAGAAAGCCACACTGACCGAGAACTCTCTTGGGGTCAGGTGTTTCCCAGATAGCATCTTGGAACTGGCATCATCACCTAGAGTAGATGATCTCCACTCTACAGATGGGTAAACTGAGGCTTCTAGATTATGACATCTGCCTAAGGCTACATGGAAGATGATAAAGCTAAACTATTCTCTTTTATTCTAAAGCCTTTTTCCACTCCAAGTACTTGGGGTACAAGCGCTGGGTTCCCCCACTGTCTCAAAATAGGTAGCTTTGCCAGGCAACAGTGGCTCATGCCTATAATCCTAGCTAGGATTATAATTCAAATTCATAATTCAAAACTCTTATCTCCAATTAACTACCCCCTACCCCCCCCCCAAAAAAAAGCCAGAAATAGAGCTATGGCTCAATTGGTAGAGTACTAGCCTTGAGCACAAAAGCTCAGGGACAGTGCTAGGCTCAGAGTTCAAGCCCCAAGACTGGCGCGCACACACACACACACACACACACACAAAGAAAGTTAGTGGCTTCAAAGACAGCATTTGAGAACCCTCATAGAACCCTTTTGTGTCTGTCACATGGTCCTATGACTGCAATGACATGCCAAACAACAGCTAAGCCAGCATCTCCACCAGCAGGGAACACTGAGTACACAGCCAGTGAGTGATCTCAAGGATGACAACACAGGGGCCTGACACTAGCTTACCAGAAACACTCCATCCTTGAGCCTTTGGAACATCAAACCCTGACATCATACATACACACATCACTAATCTGCAATGTGGGTTTCTACCCAGTAATACCCATTCCCACGGTCAGCTTTTGCAATCAAAGCTATATGACCTGGGACAAATTACTCAACCTCTCTAAACCTCTGACGAATGGTAACAGAGTCTGTATCAAAAGATTGCTTTTATTTTTGTCTTGGTTTTGTTTATTTTTTTTTTCCGGTCGTGGGGCTTGAACTCTGGGCCTGGGTGCTGTCCCTCAGCTCTTCAGCTCAAGGCTAGCACTCTATCACTTGAGCCACAGCGCCACTTCCGGCTCTTTTTTTTTCTTCTGCGTATGTGGTGCTGAGGAATTGAACCCAGAGCCTCATGCATGCAAGGCAAGTGCTCTACCACTGAGCCACCTTCCCAGCCCTTGTTTTGGTTTTGTGATGGTTCTGGGGCTTGAACTTAGGTCCTGGATGCTTTTGCTTGAGGTTAGTGCACTACCACTTGAACTACAGCTCTTTTTTGGTGGTTAATTGGAGAGAAGAGTCTCACAGACTTTTCTGTCTAGGCTGTCTTGAATCATGATCCTCAGATCTCAGCCTCCTGAGTAGCTAGGATTACAGGCAGGAGCCACCAGCCTAGGCTTAAAGGATGATTGTTTTAAGTGCTCGATAAGGTCATCTGTGTCATACTAACTGTAAAGCACTCAGGGTAGACATGGCAGAGGGGTGTGGCATCAGTGTTGCTGGGTTGTGGATTACACATAGGCACACTCCCAGTGTCAACAGCTCCTTCATCCATGGCATTGATGACACAGCTAACATATACCTCCTTGGACCATCCAGGGGCCAGGCTGTATACTGAGGACACATGTTGAGGCTGAGGGAGGCTATGTCTAGCTCCAGATGCTGCCTTGCGATCACAGGTTCCCATAGCTCCCTTTCTCCATTTCCTTCCCACCATGCTCCAGCTCCCATTCCTATTTATCACCTCTACCTTCTTTTTGTTTTTGCTTCTGCGTGCCAATAGTAAGGCTTGAATTCAGAGCCTTTCATTCTCTCTCAGTCATTTTGTTCATAGCTGGCACTCTACCACTTGAGTGGTAAAGTGTCTCTAGCTTCAGCTTTTTGCTAGTTACCTGGAGAAAAGAGTGTTCAGGATTTGTATGTTCTGGCCGACTTTGAACTGTGATCTCAGATCTCAGCCTCCAGAATAGCTAGAATTACAGGCATGAGCTACTGGCAGATGGCTTCATCTCCACCTTCTAACCTGAAGCCCTCACCCGACCAGGCCTTGCTCACTTTTACCCCCATCCAGACCTCTTTTCCATGCTTAGGTCTCCCCCATATTCCACCCTCATTTTATCCAATACCTCTTCCCTCCCCCTGCCTCATTCCCATCTCTTTCCTCAACCACCTCTTCTTCTTTCTTCTTCCCTGAGCTTGACTCCTCTCCTGCCTCAACCCCACCTTACCAACTCTCCTTCCTAGGCCCAACTCCTCACTGCCTCTCTGATTTGTTCAGTCTACATCTCTCCCTAATCCCCAGTGCAGGCTCCTCCTTCCCATTACAGCTCCTGCTGGAGGAGGGGACACTGCCCCCAGAGGCCACTTCGGGGAATGTGCATTCCAGAAGATGAACCCCAAATCCCTCAGGGCTGGTGTAGCCCTAGCACCTGCAGTGGGTGGAGCTCTTCGATTGGCTGCACTGGGGAGGGCACGGACTGAGCAGCAAGCCAGCTCCTCACTCCCCACCTCCATTGTCCCTCTCTCCTCTGGGCGGGCCACCACGCTGGGACCTCGGCCCACAGCCCAGCTCCTCACGCGGCTCCTGTTTTATTAACCTGCCTGTCGCAGCTCTCACCACTGAATAGGGCCTGTGGGGGGGGGGGGATGAAGGGGGAGGACGCCTGGGCTTTGCTGGAATCACCATGGAAACAACAGTCTCAGCCAATCAGTAGGCATGCAACACTGAGTGCAGCGGGCAGCTCAGTCTCTGAAGCCTCGTGCAGCCTACAGGCTGACTCCTGCCTGACAGGTCCTCACAGTCCCTGCCAAGGGGGAGGATGAGGTGGGGGGGGCAGGGGAACTCTAGGGGGAGGGGTTTAGTGAGCAGAGAGGTGAGTCCTGTGAGGCCAGAGGGCACTAAGAGCTGGAGTAGAAAATGAGGAGAGACTGGAGGGTGAAGATCAGAGACCCCTTGGGGAAAGGCCCCCCCACCCTGAGCATTTACAACCTAGCACTACTGACATCTGAAATTAGGCACAGCTTTGTGATGAGCAGCTGTCTGTCCCAAGCACTGCAGGATGGGTAGGTAGCTGCATCCCTGGCTTCTACCCCCTGGAAGTTAGAAGCGTTCCTGACTCCACAGCAGTGACAATCAAAATGTCTCCAAACATTGTCAAAGGGAGAGGGGCAGAACTGTCCCTGATTAAGAACCGCTGGTCTAAGCACTCAGAAAGGCTCCCCTGAGGGGAGGAGGAGGAGGAGGAAGAGGACTAGGAATGGGAATGAAAGAGAAAGGAGGAGGAGGAGGGAGCCCTGGGGCATGGTTCCAAGGTGGGTGAGAGAGGCTCTAGAAACCCAGATGAAGGAGAGGGAAAGAGAGTTGGGGCTTGGGGTGAGGGGAGAAAGACATAGACAGAGGCAGAGAGATAGAGGGAGAGAGACAAAGAGAGAGACAGACAGACAGAGACAGAGACAGAGACAGACAGACAGACAGACAGACAGACAGACAGACAGACAGACTCCTAACTCCTGAAGGGAAGAAACAATGATTAAAATAAGGTCTTTAACTGTCTTTCCTCACAGGGGTTCTTTCCCTGTCATACCCAGTGGTCCTTCCTGCAGGCACATTTCAGTTACCACCTCCTGGAAGCCCTTCTGTGATTCCCTTTTCAGCCCTGGTTTTCCTTTTCTCCCCGATCCTAAGCACCATTCTCCCACCTCCATGCAAGCATTCCATCTTCTAGGTCTCTTCTAGGAATTGTGACCCTTATTGAGTTTTGTTTTCTAAAAACAAAAACAGAACCCAGATTAGTGGCCTTAAGCATATTTCCTTATTTAATCCTCTTCACACAAGCTAGGGATGTTGCTCCATTTTGCAGCTGAGAAGGCAGAGGCTGCTTGGCTTAGGGAACTCATCCAAAGTCATTCACCCAGTTAAAAACTGCAAAGTGAAAATTCAAAGGATCCTAGTGTTCTCGTTTCTAACCTCTGATACATGCAGTGTAAGTGTGCATCTCCCTGCTAAATTCAATCTGCTGCCATGGCTTGAGAGCTGCTCTTAGTAGCCTGGTGTCTCTGGAAAGGTCTGAGTGGGTAGCTTGGCACCAAGCCCAACTAAACTGAGACTGACTGGCCCCCCCCAAAGACCCTCAATTTTGTAGAGGTGTGGTTGGGGGTGAGGGCAGCCCCATAACAGACGAGTATCACCCACTGAGGCTACATCTCAGCCTTATTACCTCCCTAGGCCACTACCTCCAGCACCAAACTGTCTCTTGGTTCCATGGAAACTGGCCATGTCCCACCCTGTGGCCAGAGGGGTCACTCTGATGACAGCCTTGCTGGTGTTAGGGGATCTCAGATATAGCCTATTGGGGTTAGAGTGAAAGGTTAGAGCCAGAGGCCTCAAGTGACTGTTCCGGTGGAACTGAAGAGCAGACAACCTCCCATCCCTGCTCCTCCCCCACAGGAAGGGCCCCTTCCATTCTTTCCCCAGATTCAATGAAGGTAAGGTAGCCCTGAGGATTCTGCCCCATCCCTGCCTCACGTTCAGCTAGAGAGGGCTCAAGGCTGAGGGGTATCTGCCAGGAAGCATCTCATGATGCCATTTCCCGCAAAGGTTAGAGTTTTGATCTGGAATCCAGGAGATGAATCCCAGGGGGGCTCACATCAGAACTGCTCCCGCATGCACCACCAGCCTCCCCCAGGAACCTGCCACACACACACACACACACACACACACCTTGGCTTTGAAGGCAGGACTCCTGGCAGGCTGCTGTTTCCATAGCAACTCCATCCCAGGCTGCCCTACCCAGTGCTTCTCTCCACCCCCTTCCTCCATCCTGAACCCACATCACCTTAATTCACAGAACGAGAATTGCTTTGTAGCACATCGGTAAAGTGGACACCCCTTCCCCCAGTCCTTTCTCCTTCCTTTTCTTTCTCTCTCCTTTCATTCAATGAAGAAACACAAGCCAGAGGCAGACTTGGATGGAAGGACTGGGGGTGGGAATGGGCTGGATGAAGGTGGATGGAGGGCTCATGTAGAGACAGAAAGAAGCCATGGCTCAGCTCTCATCCCTGTCCTGTTCCTCCAAAGCCTCTCCTCTTTCTTACTGTTTTCTCAGTTCATGGCTCTGTGTCTCTCCAAGGTGAAGATCCAAAGCCCAGACAGGTCCCCTGATGAGCCCCAGGTCCAAGCACAGCAGGGCTAGGGGCTCAGCCTCTAGGCCAAGGTCTTCTCTCCAGCACCAGCCAAACTAACTCCAAGACCAGATGCCCTGGAACTCAGCCCAGGAATGGAGGCTGCTCCTTGTGATGACCTGGATACCCTGCTTATTTTATTTAAGGCCCTACCCTGCAGAGTGTTGGGGCATGAGAGGCCTGCAGTAAACTAGAGGGATTGTGGGGGAAGATGAGTGGGGAGTCTCAGACCCCAGTTCTCCGCTAGCTGATAGAAGGAAACTTGGCACTGGGGCTCTGGCAGATGCTGTTGGAGTCAGGAGAGGCCTGTGCAACAGGGGGCCCTGAGCAAGGGTGGTCAGCAACAGCCTCAGAACAACCAGCCTGTGATTGAATTCTAACGCCCTCATTAATTCAGAGGCTTGCCACCTCTGAGCCTTGATTTCCACCTCTGAAAGATGGAGACAGTAATTACATACAGGTGTATGGCTCTTATAGTCCCTTCCAGACACAGAGCTCGTGGTTGAATTATTTCATTTAACCCTCAAAGCGACTCACTGAGGTAGGTATTAGTATTTGTCCATTCTCTAGAGAGGAAACTGAGGTTCTGAGATGTTAAAATGGAAAAGCATGGCTTTATAATCTGGGCAGTCTAAAATCATGTATGCCTAAGATCCAAAAACTGGTATATACTTAGAGAAGTGGGGGGGGGGGGGAGGAAGAGGAGGGGAGGAAAAGGGAGTTGGAGGGGGAGAGGGAGGAGAGATTGAAGCTGGGGGTGCAGTTTGGTGTTAGAGAACACTTGCAAGGCTGGAAGTGGGGCTGGGTTCATTTCCAGCATGGAGAAATAAAAAAGAAAAGTTTGTTGTTGTTTTTTTAAGTGGGGATATCCTTCCTTCCTTCCTCCCTCTCTCCCTCTCTCTCCTGTTCTACGAGTCAGGGTCCTGACACACAGCCTTAATTAGTAAGATCCTGTGACCTAAGTTGATCTTCCTATCTCACTTGCCTTTGATCTACGGATGCACGGCTGGGGACCAGACTGTGGACCCGCTTGGCAGCTTCGAGATCAAGGGGGGGGGGGGGGGCGTGGTGAGGAGCTTGGTGGTCCAGGAGGGGATACTAGCTTTGCAGAGTTGTGAAGACCCTCTTCTGGCCAGTCCCGCTACCCTGGAAACACAGCCTGGTGGAAGCGGTGAGGGTGAAGGGAAGACTCAGGCTGCCCCCGTACCCCATAGTGTGCAGCCCTTGGAAATCCCGTCAAGGTCTGCAGCCCCGGGGCTTAGCATCCCTGGGGGAGGGTGGGAAGACGCTGGTGGGCAAGGGAGGGGGGATGCAGCCATTCAGCCTGGAACTCAAACCCACCCAGCTAGTCCTGCAGCTCCCTAGAGACTCATCCTCTCCCTCCTTCCCCGAGCCGCCCCCCCTCCATCCCCGAGCAGCCCGCCCCTTCAAGAACTATCTCCTCCACCCCCCACCTGGAGCGAATAAGCCCGACAAACAGTATTGTTCCCCTACACAATGGACACAAAGAACTTAGGAATTTACAGAATGGTCCTGAATTTCAGCTTCCTTCCCCTCGAAGCCCTAGAGAGATCCATTGTCTGTAAACTCCACTTAAAATACACACCATTGCTCCAGCTGCGGAGCCACTTAAGACACGCGGAAGAGCCGCCCCCCCTTCCCCTCCCCGCTCCCCCTGCAGAGCCTGGCCTGGAGGAGGGGGGAGCAGCCCCAAGGCTGGGCTCCAGGAGGCTGAAAATGACCCTGCCTCTCAGTGCCACTCGGGGGCGCCCACTTTACGGCTGGGAAGTCCGTCTAGGACTAGCTGTGAGTGTGTGTGTGTGTGTGTGTGTGTGTGTGTGTGTGTGTGTGTGTGTGTGTGATATCTTGATCTGCCGGTAGCCCGCCTACTCATCAAGTCTAGGTTAGAATGAACTCTCCCGTGGGCCCCTCCCTCTGCTTACAGACCTCCAATGACAGGGTGCTCACCACCTCTTAAGATTCACACTCCACTCTTCAAAGTTCTTGATTACAGAGCCTTCCTCTGGCACCTAAACAGGTACGTACATAGTGGATTTTGAAGATTAGTGGATTCGTCTTAGACTTTTCCCAGTTCTGACCTCCCTCTCTGGTTTCTCAACTCAGTGTTTCTCCCATGACCTTGAGGTGCCTAGAGGTGATTCCAGCCTCCCACCCCCCTAAATATTCATCCAACATAGCTTCCAGGTAGGTACCCAGGCACTAGTATCAAGATCCCAGCTCTCCTGGGGTTTGGGATTCTGCTGTGGAAGTCAGATACTGATACTAGATAAGCATGGGAATTAATGCATGGCATGGCGAATTGGCCAGATGAAAAACGTCTAAGGAAGGAGTTTGGTTAGTGTGGAAAGGAGAGAAGTAGCTCACCCCTGGCTTCCTGAGATATAGAGGAAGTAGGACTTAACTAAAGAAGAGAATGGGCAGCATTGAAGACGGTGAAAACAAGACTATGCAAGGGCTCTGTGGCAGGAGAGTATGTTCTTATTCAAGGAACTAGAGGCCAATGGGATTGTAAGCTGTGGTATTGTAAGGGTGGGGTTTCAGAGCAGCTGTTAAGGAAGAGTTTGATTCTAAGACTAATAGAAAGACATGTATGTACAATAAAGGCTGATTGGGGGCTGGGAAGGTGGCTCAGTGGTAGAGTGCTTGCCTTGCATGCGTGAGGTCCTGGGTTCAATTCCTCAGCACCACATAAGCAGAAAAAGCTGAAAGTGGTGCTATGGCTCAAGTGGTAGAGTGCTGGCCTTGAGCTGAAGAGCTGAGGGACAGCACCCAGGTCCAAAGTTCAGGCCCCATGACCTACAGGGGTGGGGGGCGGGAAGGCTGATTGATTTCTGTCTCAAAAAAGACACAGGTCCTTAGAGTCATTGATCTTGAAGCAGTCCAAGTCTTTGCATTTGCTGTCCCTCTGTCTAGGATGCTGTTTCCAGAATTTTCCCAGGCTGTTTTGTTTTGCTTTGTTTTCCTCATCATGCAGGTCTTTGCCCAAACCACCATAACCTTCCCCGGTAAAGGAGCTCCTTCTACATCCACCATTGGTCGCTATCCCTTTAGCTGGTTTTATTATTTTTTATAGCATTCACACAACCTGAAATTAAATTATTTATTCCTCTGAATGTTTACTGTTACTCTCCCACATACACACTAGAAAATAAGCTCAGTATGGGTAGGAATTTTGCCTAGTCATGAAATTTGCATGCTTCAAGCCTATTGGTTGGAATGAAATGATTCAGGAGGCAGGGATGCAGATGAGCAGGAGCCCAGTGTGGTACTGAGAGTGTCCCCAAGTGGCCCTCTTCCCTAGTCATGGTAGAGAGAAGGCCAATTCAGCCTCCTCTCCAGTTACCAACTCTATTACAGAGAGGGAACTAGAGAAAATTTCAGCCAGGGCAGTAGTGACTACCACTTCATAGCATCTAGCATAGTACTAGCAAATAGTAGGAATTACTGAATGTGCTCTATGATAAAAGGACCAGTGTTCACTCCAGGCATATGTATATAAATATATAGCTACAAATGGACAAGTGCATGGATGTCCAGTCACTGGCAGACACCTCCCTCACCTACATGGACCACTCAAAGGACCTCTTAGTCAACTCAGAGTCAAGGCCCCCAGCCGTTCACTGCACCAGTCTAGCTATTCAAACCACACCTCCACTGGCTAGAGGAGGACATGGACAAGCAGACATGGGTCAGATTCGCAGGTGGCTAATCGAAGATGAGGGTGGAATATTTAATGTCCTATCAGTGGGGCAGTAGAGATATTGATCTATGTGGCCAGAAATGGTAAAGCCCTTGCCAAGCACCAGGTATTTCCAACCTCCTGTCTCCTATTCTCCTTGTCCCCAGCCTGCTTCCACCTTGCAATCTACTGTAGTAGGAATGGCAGAGCCAGACACTGTGTGGGTACCACACAGATTCAAATGTTGTGGGATTTTCCAGGGCCCTTGAATGGTGGGAACTAGACTAGCTCCATAATTATTTTTTAATTTTTTATTGTGCTGATACTGGAATTTGAAATCAGGACCAGGGCTTTTTTGCTCAAGGCTGGTTCTCTACCATTTGAGCCACAGTTCCACTTCTGGCCCTATGGTCATTAATTGGAGATAAGAGTTTCACAGACTTTGCTGCCCAGGCTAGCTCAAAATAGGACCCTCAGATCTCAGCCTCTTGAGTAGCTAGGATTATAGGTATAAGCCACCAGCACCCAGCTACCTCTCTATTTTAACTTAAAACTTCATTTTAACTTAAATTTGTTTGTTTGTGCTAAAACTGCAAGATGGAGCTTTCCTTATGCTAGTTCTACATCTACATGATATCTGTAGTCTAGAACAACTTTTTAATTTATTTTTTCAGTCACGGGGCTTTCACTCTGGGTCTGGGCACTATCCCTGAGCTTTTTCACTCAAGGCTAGCACTCTATCACTTTGAGTTACACCTCCACTTCCAGTTTTCTGATGGTTGGAGTTAAGAGTCTCATGGACTTTCCTGCCTGGTCTGGCTTTGAACCACAATCCTCAGATCTCAGCCTCCTGAGCAGTTAAGATTACAGGAGGGAGCCGCCTGCACCTGGCACAACTTTTTATTTATTTTAGTGGTACTAGGGCTTAAACTCAAGCTTGTAGTTGCTCTGCTTGCTTCCTAGGATGGCAGTCTACTACTTAAGCCATGCCTCCAGTTTGGCTTTTTGCTAGTTATTTTAGAGGTGGAATATCATAGACTTTTCTGCCTGGACTGACTTTGAATATTGATCCTCTAGATCTCAGCCATCTGATTAGCTAGGATTGTGAGCATAAGCCATCAGTGATAGGCCTGGAACAACTTTTAAAATAAGCCTTGACTAATGATTGAATGCCTACTAAGGGCAAAGCATGCTCAAGGATGGCTGGACTCATACATGATAGGTGAGTCAGAGGTTATGTTCCCAGAGTATATATTGGAGTAGAGTGTAGTTAACAGTTAACTCCCAGCTGTGAAACTCTGGAAAAGCACTGGTACTGGAGTGTTTTCAATGATATTGATGGAGTTCTTACTAGGCATTAGGCACTTTTTACAAAGATTTTTCTCACTTATTCCTGTGTGTGTGAGAGAGAAAGAGAAAAATTGCTATTATAATCTTACAGATATTCAAACTAAGGTTCAGGAAGGATTAATTAGTTTGCATCCACAACTATTAAGTGTCAGGGTGGATGATCAAGTATAAGACAGTGGTCGTGGTTATGTCCTTTTTTTATTTTTGTCTATCATGAGCCTGAACTCTGGGCCTGGACGCTGTCCCTCAGCTCTTCAGCTCAAGGCTAGCACTCAACCACTTTGAGCCACAGCACCACTTCCTGGGTTTTCTGCTTATGTGGTGCTGAGGAATCAAACCCAGGGCCTCATGCATGCAAGCACTCTACTGTTGAGCCACCTTCCCAGCCCCTGTGGTTGTGTCTTGAAGCAAGTAGAACTTGGATGGACAGATGGGAGAAGTCCCTTCTAGAAGAAAGACACAGTTTGACCTAAGCTGGTAGGCTATGCTGCTTTATCTGTTTTTTTCAGTGCTAAGGATCAAATCCTGGGCCTCACATATACTAGGCAAGCATATATCACAATCTGTTTTATAAAATCTCTGGTAGCCTAAAGTTCTAGATCAGAAATGAGAACCAACAACAAAACTTGCCAGTTATTGCTAACTTTCCTCTCTGGCCTTTAGGATATTAGTCCCAGAGACAGAAGGATTCTCTACCTTGGGTGTGTCTTCCTTAGTCTTCACAAAAGAATGGTTGGGGTGAAGGGCTGGAGGGGAGGGATAAAGGATAGGGGGGAGGTTAATAATACTTTTGGTGAATTGCTGTTCTCCCTACCCTGGCTGGGGATGGGGGCCACTTAGGGACACTCTCAGGGCCAAGTTGGTCTTCTGCCCATCTGCATCCCGGCCTCCTGACTCATTTCATTCCAACCAATAGATTTGAGGCATGCAAATTTCATGAATAGGCAAAGAGGCGATTGGCTCATTTTCCCCTGATGTAATAATGCCACTATTCAAGTAATTCTTATGTACCCTACCCCCATCCCAATTCAGGGCATTTGATTATGTTTCTGGCAAGAATCTCTAGCTCCTCTGTTTCCCCGTTCTTTCCCCATTCCCAGTTAGTAAATCACTTCCAAGTGCCCAGCTAATCTCCCAAGGGATGGGACATGTGGAGCACCAGGAAGCCAGTACCTTGTGCCTGAACCGAAGCAGTCTTCCTGGGAGACCCCATATGCCTCTCCTGGCTGTGCTTAGCATCAAATCCAGGATAACAGAACCCATTTACTGAGACATTTTGTGAGAATCCATGTCCAAAGGCTTCCTGAAACCAAACCCCAGTATATCGGCTGTTCTTTTCAGCCCCTAATTTAGTAATTCTATTGAGAAGAAGAGATTGTGGGTTTTTTTATTTGGTGTGATTTATTCTTTATCATATAAATAATAATAATTTACACAAAGCTCTTCCCCAAACAGAAGAGAATCTGTACATAAAAATAAACAAAAATTAAACTGAGCTGGGCCTGGTGCCCAGAAAACCAGCCAATTCCAAACACAACCAAGGGAAAAGAAAAAAAAAAGCCCTCCAGGTCCTGGGAGCTCTAGGGCCATGGCTGGAATTTGGGGTGGAGGCTCTGATCTGGAAAGGTATTGCCCTCTCTCCCTAGTTCTTGTGCAAGCTGATGGCGCTACTAGCACTGACGCAGAAAGCTTGGTGGGTTGGGAGATAGGTAGGGTTTGAACTGGAAGGAATAATCAATTTAAAAACTCCTGGACAGTATTGCTTGTTGCTGCTGGCTTCCAGGGGCTGCAAGAGCTACTGTGAATGCAGAAGATGGGGCATGGCCAACAGCCAAAGTGGGTAGAAGCTGTCTGTCTATGGCTCTCCTGCATGTCTTTAGAGGCTGGGGAGAGCATCTGCTGGTCTTCTGTTCCCTTGGAGCCCAGGTCCCCTCTCTGGAGGCGTGTTACTACTATAGATATTGAAAGATGACAAGCAATCTCCTTGGCCATTGATTAATTTCCCTCAACAGATACTGTTTGGCTATTTGAAACTTCTCCTTCCACGCCCCACCTCTCATCTCTGACTTCATTTCCAAAGTCTCATGCGGGGAGTATCTGCCTACATTCTGACTTCGTGGCTTCACTGGAATATGCATATGTGGCTCAGCCTGCGATTTTCTCCTTCTGTCCTGTGGCAGGTGCTAGGTGCTAGGTCAGCATTGGTCTATGAGTACACAATCAGTGCAATCAGAGATTACATACATGGTAAAGGTGATGATGATGATGATGATGATGATGATGATGGTGATGATGATGATAATGGCTATGGAGATGCTGAAGGAGAAGAAGATAAAGAAAAAGGGGAGGTAGCTGAGCCTGTCCTTGGGTCCAGGATGATTAGCTGGCTTACACTGAACTGAGAAATGAGAGAATGATTTGTGAAGGTGATGATGGCAACAATGTGAACATGAAGGACAAGAAAGGGAAAAGGAGGGAAACCACAATGTGAAGCTTCCAGAAAACACAGTATAATAGTTAAAGATCCCAGATGCTGGCATAGAGGCATGGCTCAAGCACTGCTCAAGTGTTAGAGAACCTGCCTCCACTCTGGTTTCAAATTCCAACCCCAGGGTGTGACTCAGTGTTAGAGCTTCTTACTTCAAATGTGAATGCAAGGGACTCTGGGCTCAATCCCCAGAGCCATCAAAAACTACATCTGCTATTTTAGGTAAGCTATTAACCTCTCTGAGCCTCAGCTTCTCCATCTATAAAATGGGAATCACAATAGCACCAGCTTATACCGATCACACCCAGTATGATGGTGCAAATCTGTAATCCCGGCACTTGGGAGGCTAAGACAGGAATATCACACTAGGTTGGCCTACATGGCAAGACTGTCTATACAAATAAAAATGGCTGGGTGCTGATAACTCATGCCTGTAATCCTAGTTACTCAGGAGGCTGAGATATGAGGATCGCTGTTCCACACCAGCCCAGGCAGAAAAGTACACATGAAATTCTGTATCTCGAATTAACTGCTCAAAAACCGAAAGTGGCACTGTGACTCAAGTGGTAGAGCACTACCCTTGAGCATAGAGAGGCCCAGGCCCTGAGTTTAAGCCCCACAACTGACAAAAAAATAAAAATAAAAAAAAAAATGCCAGCCATTGGTGGCTCATATCTGTAATCCTAGCTACTCAGGAGGTTGAGATCTGAGGAGGTTGAGATCTGAGAATTGCAGTTCAAAGCCAGCCCAGGCAGGAAAATCTATGAAAGTCTTATCTCCAATCAACTTGCAAAAAGCTAGAAGTAGAGGTATGGTTCAAGTAGTACACCTTGAGCCTTGATTGGAGAAAAACCTAAGGCATAAGCCAGGTGTTGATGACTCATGCCTGCAATCCTAGCTAACCCAGAGGCTGAGATCTGAGAATCGCAATTCAAAGCCAGCCCAGACAGGAAAGTTCATGAGACTCTCATCTCCAATTAACAACCAAAAAACTATTAGTGGTGCTGTGGCTCAAAGTGGTAGAGCGCTGGCCTTGAGTGAATAAACTCAGGGACAGTGCCCAGTTCCTGAGTTCAAGCCCCACAACCACCACCAACAACAACAACAAAACAACCACAAAAGGGACAGCACCCAAGCTCTGAGTTCAAGCCTCAGTACTGCATGCGCACATGCACGCGCGTGCGCGCGCGCACACACACACACACACACACGTGCTTGGTTCACTGTAAGCCCTTTGCAAAGGAATACAACTAAAGGTCTATATGATGCCACATCCAGAGTAAAGGCCCCAAAGGACCAAAGGCAGCACTGGAAGATTCAGGCGTCTAGGTGTGGCCTTATCACTTATCCTGTGTGACTTTCCTCCACCCCCATCTAGGCCTCAGTTACCTTGTGAATGAAATGAGCGCTGGAGAGCATGCTGTTTAAACCTCAGAAATCCCCCTGGGTAGTAAAACACTGTGCATGACTCACACATGGCCCCGTGGGAACATCCAGGCCCCAACAAGCCCTTACAGGTATGTGGGTGCAGGTGTAGATCTAGTAGTTATGACTGTAAGCAGGGGTCAAATGGCTGTGGGGGATGCTGAGCAGGTTGTACCAGCCTCCTTCCAGGGTGGTGGAAAGGCCAGAGAGTTAAGTTCCTGCCTGGGGGAGGACTCTGCATCTGTCCCTCATTTGGAGGCAGCAACCAGAGCGCTATGGCCAGCAGAACCTGGTTACAGAGCTTGGGTAAATATATTTCACCAACAAAATCAGTTGTTTTGAGTTCTGTCTCTTCTTTATATTCTTTACCAGTCTCTTCTTTTTTCCTTAGGTTGGAGGATTAGAATAGGAGACAAGCCCAACTCCTACCTGTAATCCTAGCTACTCGGGAATTGAGATTTGAGGCTCTCTGTTCAAAGCCAGCCTGAGCAGGAATGTTCGTGAGACTTATCTCCAATAAACTACTCAAAGTACTACTGTGACTCAAACGGTAAGGCACTAACTAGCCTTGAGCAGAAGAAGCTCAGAGATAGTACCCAGACCCAGAGTTCAAGCTCCAAAACTGGCAGGGGGAAAAAAAAAAGATTAGGAGGCAAATGTCTCCCCTTGCATAGTGCCTAATTAAATCTTTATAGAACTTGCCTTGGTTAGACCTTGTCTCAGGATGCCAGAGTCCTGTAAAGCCTCCCAAGCCAACAGATGCTAGCTGGGCTAGCTTTGCAGAGTTTTCCTTTTATGGGGTCCCAGAAGAGATCCAAAGTCAAGACTGGCTTATTGGTCCCTGAAAGTCCGAAGTTGATAGTGCCAAAGGCTGGGCTTTTATCACTAAGTTCTGCACCACCACGTGAATGAGGCTTTCCTCCTGAGACTCAGTTAACTAGGTGTGTTGAGACAATGAGAGCGTGGATAGCCAAGATGGCCACCCTAAGGTCTTAGACCTACCTGTCCATCCATGAGCTCTTGTCCACCCAAGTCTCTGGGGACTGGAGCAGAGCCCAGAGCTGCCCAGACAATGTGAGGAGATGGCCATGCTGGCACTATGAGAAGCTGAACAAGGCAAGAGCCAAGTCTCTGCTGAGTCAGCAGATACCAGCTATTGTGTCTCACGGCTTATTTCACCACTTATCCACCCATCTTCTCTGTTCCCTCTCCTACCTGCAGCACCCCTGGCTTCCTTCTTCTTATGGACTAGACCTGTAGGTCTAAAAATCCAAGTGGGCTTTGCTTAAGAGGTGGAGGTTGGGAGGAGTCACAGGGTCAGATGTATTTCTACATCATTGTGCCTAAACTCTGTGTGTGTATGTGCACAGTCTTGGGTCTTGAACTTAAGGCCTGCGCACTGTCCCTGAGCTTTTTATTTTTTTATTTTTTGCCAGTCCTGGGGCTTGAACTCAGGGCGCTATCCCTGAACTTCTTTTGCTCAAGGCTAGCACTACCACTTGAACCATAGCGCCACTTCTGCCTTTTTCTGTTCATGTGGTACTGAGGAATCAAATCCAGGGCTTCATGCATGCAAGGCAAGCACTCTACCATTAAGCCACATTCCCAGCCCCTTGAGCTTTTGATCAAGGCTAGTGCTCTACCTCTTGAGCAACAGCTCTATTTCTGGGATTTTGGTTGTTATTTGGTCATGAGTGTCCTGGACTGCTCTGGCCATGCTGGCTTTGAACCAGGATTTTCATACCTCAGGCCTCCTGATCAGCTAGGATTACAGGTGTGGACCACTGGCACTGGGCCTAGGCCTGTACTTTTATAAATTAAATGAAGACTCAAGTCTTCTACTGATCCTCTGGACCCCCCTCCTCCTACAACTTAGGGCTCACCAGCTGTGCACTTCAGTCAGGGGGAAGTGGGTAGATGCACAGAAACCAGCTTGTTTCTGAGGCTGGAAAACAGAACTGTAGGAAATTAACAGGCTGAGAAATGTCTGCCAGGCTCCTGTTTGTTTTTCCACTGTAGTCTTTCTCTCTGTAGTTCCCTCCTCCTGCCCCTTCCTCCTCTAGCCCTGGCTCCCCACCCCCACCAGTCCTGGGGTTAGGGAGCACCTGGAGTTTGATGAGTGCATGCCTAGGAATTTGGAAGAATGTGCAATGGGTGTGTGTGTGTGTGTGTTTCTGTGTGGATGTTTAGGGATGGCAGGCCTGCCCCTCCTTAGGAGGCAGCTTAGCCAGAAACGCCAGCGGCAGAGACAATTGTGCGCGGGTGGGGATGCTGAGCACAGAGCCGGCGGAGCCCGCGGGCAGGCAGAGAAGCACCACACAAGAAATTGATTCCATTAAAAAGTAATCTTAAATTTAATAAAAGTTATGATTTGATTATAGCCACAGAACCTACAGGCAAGAGGGAAGGGGGGGGTGGATTGTGATGATGGATAAACAGAGGGGGGGAAAACAAGAAGAAAGGAGGGAGGGGAAAGAAAGATGCTTAGGTTTGGATGGATGAGAGGATGGAAAGACTTGGGGGGTGGGGAATGAGACCATTTTCTCTCCTTCACATGGAAGGAAAAAAAGCCTGTGGCTGGTTTTCAAGCCGAATGAGTAGTGAGCACTACTGGGAGATGGAGATGGAGGCTGGTTGTTTGGAGGAAGCGGGGACCCAGATGCACAGCCTAGAAGAAGTGGATGTATGTGCTGGACGATACTGTGAGCCCTGAGAAGGAACACAAAACACTAGCAGTCAGGCAGGCAATCCTGGGTTTCCATTCCAAGTCTGTCTTGTTCTAAAGCAGGCATCAGGACTGAAAACCTCCCAGACCCTCAGTTTTCTCAGCTGCTAAATGGGGCTCTGAAGCTAGCATGTCTCCAAAAGGTACTTACGGAGTAATGCTGTATGTGGCATCTCCCATGTCTCCTATGAAAAGTAGTTGCCTTCCTGTAGCACCCCCGTTAGAGTTCATTGGCCCACACTGCCCCTCCCCTCCTGCCTCTGCAAGCACTGATCTATCATCTTCCTTCCTCTCATTCAGTCTTGCCTAGGTCCACAGTGAAAACTTTCCTAGAGAGGTGCCCCTTCTTTGGGTGAGACTTGCAAGTCCTTGCATCGCAGCCACTGTGCTCTGGTAGAATAGAGCACTTGGCTTTCATACAGGTTTTCTGTAGGTTCCTCTGCTATCCTGGGCCCTGTTTGATGGCTGGATGGGAGGATGCCTTCAGGGTCAGCATCAGAACTTGTGAGTGGAGCCTGGGCAGAAAGCCAGGCTAGCACTGTGAGAAGCTGAACAAGGCAAGCGCCAGAAGATCCCAGCCACCCAGCATCCAGGAAGCAGGAACCAAGAAATAATCAGGATATAGGAGTCTCTGTGGGGACATGAGAAAGCACCCATTCTGCATAGCCCTCTCCTCTCCATCTGAGCTGCTGTTAGCAAAACTCACCCACTGGAATTCACTCTTACCCTTAGGCCTTTTCAAGACCTCCACTATTGGGCTGGAGTGTGGCTGGCTCAGTAGAAGAACATTTGCCCAGCATGCAGGAAGTTCTGGGTTCCATCCCCAGCACTGCAAAACAAAGAATGAAAGCATACATTTGATGTACCTGTGCTTTTAGAAGCACTGAGGAAGATAGCATTGGAGGATTTGAGTATGGTAGCTCTTAGCTGTAATCCCTATCTCAGACATAAAATATAAAAACAAAAAGCCTGGAGGCATCACTACCAAGCACAGCTCATTCCTTCAATCCCTACTATAGCCCAATTAAAAAAAAAAAAAAAAGGAGCTGGTGGATCACAGCTATAATGCTAGCTACTGAGAATCATGGTTCAAAGCCTGCCAGGCAGAAAAGTCCCCATGAGACTCTTACCTTCAATTAACCACTAAAAATCCAGAAGAGGCACTGTGGCTCAAAAAGGTAGAGTGCTAGCCTTGAGCAACAAACCTCAGGGACAGTGCCCAGGCCCTGAGTTCAAGCCCCAAGACTGACAAAAAAAATAAAATGGACTGAATATCTTTGTTCACATATGCATCTATTTATAAGAATAATATCTAATAAGAATAAGGTTCTAGGGCCGGGAAGGTGGCTCAGTGGTAGAGTGCTTGCCTTGCATGCATGAGGTCCTAGGTTCGATTCCTCAGCACCATATAAGCAGAAAAAGCCAGAAGTGGCACTGTGGCTCAAGTGGCAGAGCACTAGCCTTGAGCTGAATTGCTCAGGGACCAGTGCCCAGGCCCAGAGTTCAAGCTCCATGACTGACAAAAAAAAAAAAAGAATAAGGTTCTGAAGCCGGGCACCAGTCACTCACACCTGTAATACTAGCAACTTAGAAGGCTGAGATCTGAGGATCACAATTCAAAGCCAGCCCATGTAGGAAAGTCTTGAGACACTTTATCTTCAATTACCTACCAAAAAACTGAAAGTGGCACCGTGTAGAGTGCTAACCTTGAGTGAAAGAGCTCAGGAATAGCACCCAGGCCCTGCGTTCAAGACCCACGACCAACAAAAAAGAAAGAATAAGATTCAAATAAGAACCTTTCTCTTTTTCCATCCTTTAACCTCTATTGTTTAACAGCTTTCAGTGAGATTCCTTTTTTATTTCAAAGTCTCATGCTCCCTGTTTGCTTGCTTGCTTGGCTAGTGCTCTACCACTTGACCCATGCCTCCAGCTTGGCTTTTTGATGGTTATTTTGGAGATAGAGTCCCATGGACTTTTCTGACCAGGCTGGCTTTGAACCATGATGTTCTAGATCTTAGTCCACTGAATAGCTAGGATCGAAGGCATAAGCAACTGACATCTGATTCAGTGAGATTCCCTTTGCCATCTTCATAAATAGGTATAATGTATTATTATACTTTAATGATTAATATTATTTTATTTCATAATATGAAACATTTGTCCTTTGTATTTATTTGCTTATATCAATTAGTAAAGTTTGATGTCTTTAGTCCCACTCAAAGCTAATAATGTACATTTTTTCTGTGTGTTAGTTAGTCCTGGGGCTTGAGGAAAGAGCTAATGGGGAAAAAGCTAATGGCTTGCATGCCAGCTCCAAGCTTGTGGCCAGGCCCACAGGGCACCATTTGATTCTTATAACAGCTATGTGAAACAGTTTGTGGGATTCCCAATCCCCAAGCTCAGAAAGGTTAAGTGACTTAACCAATGTCACACAGGAAAAACATAGATTTGAATCTGACTATAGCTGAAAGAGAAGCCATCTCTCTACTCTGGTGTCGTTTATATTTGGTTCAGTGACAAGGATGGGGAGGGATCCTTCACAGGAAAAAGGTCTCCACTTTAACTTGGCAGAATATTTCCTTTCTTTCGTCCTTCCTACTTTTTCTTTTTTTTGAATACGAGGGTTTGAACTCAGGGCCTCACACTAGCTAGACAATCCCTCTACCACTTGAACCACACCTCCATTTAGATTCTCTCTCAAAAAAAATTCTATACAGGGCTGGGGAGTTGGCTCAGTGGTAGAGCGCTTGCCTTGCATGCATGAGGCCCTGAGTTCGATTCCTCAGCACCACATAAGCAAAAAGAAAAAAAAAAGCCGGAAGTGGCGCTGTGGCTCAAGTGGTAGAGCGCTAGCCTTGAGCTGAAGAGCTGAGGGACAGCACCCAGACCCAGAGTTCAGGCCCCACGACCGGACCAAAAAAAAAAAAAAAATTCTATACATTTTGTCTCTTGGTTCTTCTCTTCTAGGAGCAAATAATCAAGAAAGCCTCAGCTGGGAGTGGTAGCTCACACCTGTATTCCTAGCTACTCAGGAGGCTGAGATCTGAGGATTGAGGTTCAAAGCCAGCCCCAGTAGGAAAGTCCATGAGACTCTGATCTCCAGTTAACCACCAGAAAACTGGAAGTGGTGCTGTGGCTCAAGTGGTAGAGTGTTCGCCTTGAGCCCAGGCCCAGAGTTCAAACCACACAACCACCACCACCAACAACAACAAAACAAACAAAAAAACAGAAAGCTTCATGGATGTCTATTAGATATTTTTATTTGCTATAGAGAAAAAGTCACCACTTAAATGCCCATTTATAAGGGAATAAATAAATAAAGCTCTATTACCATATACATCTAGGAAAAGGTGAGCGACACCAACTTTGCTGGCCAGGAAAGTGCTCTATATGAAGAAGGAATTTACAATACTTTGAATATTGATATTGTATACATTTATGTACATTATAGTTTCTACACAGAAGTATATTACACATATGTATTTAATTTACATAGTTGATTTTTTTTCCCTAGGGTATTGATTGTTTCCCAGTCAAGGGAAGTAAGAAAAGATGGGGAAGAGAAAGAAGGCTCATGGCCACCGTAAGCCAGTGCCTCCACCCTCTCTTTCTTCAGACCTGGTCCTCTTTCTCTGAGAATCCTCAGCACAGACATCCCAGTGCCTGGAACAGGGAAGGGAGTTTCTTATCAATGCTTGGCATGACTTCCTTATACCATCCCCTTTCCCTCCTGGCACCTCCCACAGTATCCTTAGACTAAGTCCTGGTGAGGGCCCTAAGAAGTCATTCATTAGGTTTATAATTCATGGGAGTGGCAGTGTGTACATCTTGTCCCTAGAGAATGAGGGGGTTTGGAGGTCACCCTCAGGGACTGCATTTCATGACATGTACAACTGAGTAGCCTAGTCTGCTTAGCTCTTTCTTCCTTCCGTCTCTTGTGTATCACTAAGTTTTGTATACTATAATCAGATGGGATCTGGGGACATCTGATAAGGAAAGGGTGGAGTGGAGGAAAGATTCTAAGCCTGGTCTGTTGAATGTGTTCATTCATCTTCAAAGATGGGCCTTAGAATAAAGTTGACCTCATGAGAGCTGTTAGTCAGGAACATCCGTTGGATGCTGATTCTCCAGATAAATTCTAACAGATCTATCTTCCTCCCAGTCCCCATGGAGACCCACATCCTGCACTGATTAGGGGTTAACTACTGTTGAGATGTTGACAGACAGAGAGCCAGGGTAGGAAACAAGTCTCTCCCACCGGCCCCCGTCTCAGATTGTTTTGCTGTGTGTTCTTTCCAATGAGTTTTGGTATTCCTGTTTCACTCCCCAATGCCAGCTCAGTGATCTGAATGGACCCCTCTCCACACATACTGTCTTCCCATCCCCAGGTACTCATCCTTGCAGTTGTATCTGCCTCTCGATACAGAGATGTCTCTCCATCTGTTTTTCTAACTGACCTAGAGTTTCTTGAATGCAAATGACAGAAGTCCAATTGGTATAAGCTTTTAGGCTGAGAGCTCAAGGATAGACTTCAGGCCAGCTAGATCTAGGGACTCAGACAATGTCATCTGGCCCTTGAATTGCTCTCACTTGGGCCCCTGTCCTTTGTGTTAGCTTTACTCTATTATAGTCCTACTCCCAATGCCTCAAGCAGCTCCAGGCCTGCACCTTCCAATGCAGCAAACCCACAGAAAGAAAACAGCCTTTCCCTACATCAAAGGCTGATAATCTAGTTCTGTTGAGATATTGTGGCCTAGAGATGAAGGCACAAATTGGCCAAATCCAGTCAGATGTCCCAAGCTTAGATCTTGGGGTAAGGAAGATCAGGACTGTCAGTCCTCTGTAAACAGGCCCAGGGAAGGGCTGACTCCTTGATAGGGATGAAGGTGGGGGGTAGGAGTTTTGGTCATGCTCACCAGAAGCAGGAAGCTGAGGGTGGGGCAGCAAACACCTGTACAACCAGTGCACTGATTCTGGAGTGGTCTTTACCTTTCTAGGTCTGTTTTCTAGTGTGGAAAACTGGGAATGAGGTACACACTTGAATCTCTGCTCTTGGGACAGTCTGATAGCCCGGTTTCTTTTCCAAGCTACCATTTTGGATGGATATTTCCGTTTGAAGGGGTTCCCGGAGACAGAAAAAGGAGAGGCAAAAGCTCATGACAAATGTCCAAAGCTGTGCAGAGCCTGGACCATCTCTGTCCCTTCTCCTGCTGCCTGAATCCTCAGCCCCTGGGTGGTACGTGATGGCTTACTGATGGCTTAGCTGTGCCCACAGCCTGGCTGGGCTGGACTCCAAGCTCCTGATGCCTTGTCAGGGTGTCATTATCCCTGCTCTGCAGCTTCCCTCACCTGGAGGCTCTTTCTTCTCCTTTGGCCCCCAAGCCAAACCTCACAGGTGCTCCCGGCTCACCTCCTGCTCAGCCATCAGCTCCTAATTGCTGCTTTCTTTCAGGGCCCCCTCACTGCAGTCTCTGCCAACAGGCCAGGGCCTTTACCCCTGTGGCTGCCATCCCTCCCTAGACCCATTCCCTCTGCCTGTCTCTCTGCCTTTCCTCTCCTTCTCATCGCCTTCTCCATACTCTCTAAAGAGAACTAAGAACTTTGCCTGGTGATCCACCTTTTCACCAGGGTAGGGTGCGGGTGAAAAAGAAGGTGACAAAGGTACCGGGTGCTAGGCAGATCCAGTTACATAACCTCTGGGAAAACAGAGCATTTGCCACAGCCCAGTCTGGGATGCCCCCATAATCTGCCCCACAGCGTCCGTCACCAGTGCCTTTACTGTTATCCCCCATGTAGGACTTCCAAATTTCCCACTCTCCCTGAGTCTCCTGTCTGTCTCTAGTTTTGAAACTCCACTTGGGTTTTCAGAGACAGCAAGCAGCTTGAGATCTATCTGCCACTCACTGTATAAACCCTACACAAATCCCCTCCTGGGTTCCTCAGTTGCTCTTCAATAAAGAAGTTGCAAGCTCAGACAGGCACCAGGCACTGGTGGCTCATGCCTATAATCCCAGTTCTCAAGAGGCTGAGATCTGAAGATCACAGTTTGAAGGCAGCCCCAAGTAGGAAAGCCTGGGACTCTTATTGCCAATTAAAGCCAGAAGTAGAGCTGTAGATCAAATAGTAGAGCACTAGCTTTGAGCACAAAGGCTCAGAGACAGTGCCCAGCCCTGAGTTCAAGCCCCAGAACTGCCTAGGAAAAAACAAAAAGGAAGTTGCTAGCATAGAGGAGTTCTAGCACACAGGCCACCCTTTTTGATCCATTGGCTATAGCACACATTGCTAATCAACAACTGCAATTCTCTTCTCCGGATGCACTGAAGGCAGCTGCTGTTCATCATTCCATATTAGCTCTGGACATTAAGCTTTGTTGTCACTCCTACATGGGCTGATCTCTAAGGGCCTTCCCACACAGACAGGCAAGGATTCTTTTGGCCTGGCCAAATCAGTATCACTGACTCCATTTCCCTGTTCTCCCTCTAGCTCATTTCTTTTGATCATACTCACCCCTCCCTCTCATCTTGCTGTGTTTCCACCTTTCTGTTGCTGAGTCCCCATAAGCTCTAGGTGATGTCTGGGTCTCCGAGGTTCTGTTTGCTGTCACTCAATTTCAGACTCTTTGAAGGTTACATTTTCCAGGCAGTCACACTTACACATGTTGGGTGGTTTCGTGGCATCAGCTCAGGGAAAGAAATCAGTGATAGAGACACCAGGGACAGAGGAGGGCAAGAGAGATTGGACCAGAGAAACATTAGAGGTAACAGACTGGACAGAGAAGAGGCTAGAGTTCAATTTATGTATCAAGGTCACCCTGATATGAATAGAGAGGGGCAGTTTGAATGGAATTTTTTCTGGTACCCTAAGGTTACAATGGGAGGATCAGGTAAGATCCTAACAGCAAAAGACAAAGGGAGCTGGGTGCTGGTGGGTCATACCTGTAGTCCTAGTTACTCGGGAGACAGAGATCTGAGGATCACAGTTTGAAACCAAGGCGAGCAGGAAAGTCCATGAGCCTCTTACCTTCAATTAACCATCAAAAAGCCAGAAATGGAGCTGTGACCCAGGTGGTAGAGAGTTAACCTTGAGCTCAGGGACAGTATCTAGGCCTTGAGTTCAAGCCACAGGACTAGCACAGAAAGAAAAAAAAAAGACAAAGGGAGCGTATAAATTAGTAGCTTAAATGACAAACATGAAAGGAGCAAGAGTTTTTGGTAGGTAGGGGGCAACTATAAGAATTGCTATAATGAGATGGACCTAACGGTGATTCATAGGCATAAAAGCATCCACTGATCAGAGGAGTTGGATACAAGAAAGTAGGTGCTGGCTAGCAGCCAATTAGAGGCTTAAAGCAAAGCCTGAACCAGGTTACTGGACATGGTTTATCTCACTAGAACTGCTTGGAGCAATTTCAGAATTTCAGGAAATGCCAACTTTACCTGAGAGGCAGATGCACAAACAGGAGAATAATAATAAAAAGTAAAATAAAATATAAACAAAGTCTGAGGCCAGGCACTGGTGGCTCATACCTGTAATCCTTGCTACTCAAGAGGCTGAGATCTGAGGATCATGGTTCAAAGTCAGCTGGGCAGGAAAGTCCATAAGACTTTTACCTCCAATTAACCACCACGGACCAAGAGTGGCGCTGTGCTCAAAGTGGAAGAATGCTAGCCTTGAGTGAAAAAGCTCAGGGACAGTGCCCTGGCCCAGAGTTCAAGTCTCACAATTGGCAAAAAAAAAAAAGTTGAAAAAATTATCAAGCAAACAAAGTCTGGGTTCAAACCCTAGCTACACCACTTACTCTGGTCTCAATTTTCTCATCTCTAAAATGAAGATGACTAATACTTAAGTCTTAGGCCTGTAATCCTAGATATTCAGGAGCTACTGAGCTTCTGAGGATCCTGGTTCAAAGCCAGCCTGGACAGGAAAATGTGGTACTCTTTTTTTTTTTTTTTGTCGGTCGTGGGGCTTGAACTCTGGGCCTGGGCATTGTCCCTCAGCAATTCAGCTCAAGGCGAGCGCTCTACCACTTGAGCTACAGCGCCACTTCCGGTTTTTTGGTGGTTTATTGGAGATAGGAGTGTCACGGTCTCTCCTGCCCAGGCTGGCTTTGAACCGAGATCCTCAGATCTCAGCCTCCCGAGTAGCTAGGATTACAGGCGTGAGCCACCAGCGCCCGGCTGAAAATGTAGTACTCTTATCTCCAATTAACTAGTGAAAAACTGGAAGTGAAGCTGTGGCTCAAGTGGCAGAGCACCAGTCTGGACTGAAAAAGCTAAGGGACGGCACCCAGGCCTCAAGCTCCAGTGCTGGCACAAATATAACCCACCAGGCATTGTTATCTCATGCCTGTAATCCTAACTACTCAAGAGGCTGAGATCTGAGGATCCACGTTAGAAGCCCAATGGGACAGGAAAGTCTGTAAGACTCCTATCTCCAAATAACCACCAGAAAACCAGAAATGGCACTGTGTCTCAGGTGGTAGAGCACTACCTTGAGCTGAAGAGCTCAAGGAAAGTGCCCAGGCCCAGAGTTCAAGCCCCACAACAATCTGGCTGGGAATGTAGCTCAGGGGCAAATCACTTTCCTAGTATCCCTGAGGCCTTTAGTATACAGTTATCCCAAGCAAAGAAGAATAAAAATACAAATTAGAGGAGGGGAGAGAAGAGGGGAAGGAAAAGGTAGAGGAGAAGGGGGAAGAAGAGGAAAGGGGGAGGAATAGAGGTGGAAGAGGAGGAGAGAATGAGGAGAAAAAGGTAGAAGAAGAAGAAAAAGGAGGAGAAGGAAGAAGAGGAGGAGGAAGAAGAAGAGGAGGAGGAGGAAGAGGAAATGGTTATAAAGTGTCAGGCTTATGGTTGCTATATCTATATTTACATGTTGCTGATATATCTACGTTCACATTCATATATATGAACTAGTATATATGTGTGTATTTACCTATGTCATCAACTTTAAGGGTGATAAATACATGTATTCATATATACACATATGTTTATGTACTGATACTGTTTTTTATATGTGTGTGTATATGGGGATGTTTCCTATGTTATCCACTTTAAGGATGGGCTCTTGCCACACACACCATTTCCCATGTGATAGATTAATTTTGTCTCAACCAAAAAAACACATAGTGTCTGCTCTTGGGAATTGTTCAGGGTACAGGAAGAGCCAGGAAGCTTCTGAAGGGCCTAAGGGCTAATTCTTCTCTAGGATGCAAAAGCCAGATGTGGCAGAACAGCACAAGAGCAGGCCTGACTGTGGCTAAGAATGAAAAGACTAAGGGGAGAGCGTGGCAGCCTCTTAAATCAGTCTTTTCTCCCCTGCAATTGTGCTGAAGGATGCCAGACCTATCCAGCCCCCACCCTAAAGGAGACAGGAAGGAACACAGGATTTCTGCTCTTGGTAGGCTGCCACCCACCAAAGGCTGCTTGTCTGGGGTCAGCAAGGGTCAGCTGGCCCTGCAGGATACGGCAGACTACAAGGTGCCAGGCACTCCAGGATGCTGGAAGGATCCTGGGATGAGGCTAGTGGGTAGCCTTCCAGAGCTCCTGAAGCTGGTCTCTTGGCCATCCAGAGGCTTAAAATGAAGGTGGCCAGCAGTAGAGGGAACCAGAGATTCCCTGACCCCATGTCTGGTGCCCAGTAAATGTGCCATACAGGATAGAATAGGAGCTTTAGCCAGGTAGAAGAAAACTGTAGCTCCTAGCAAGCTACTATCCTGGGGATACCATCAGAGCCACGAGAACTTGGGAACACCCTGCTTTCCAGATATCTTTGCTTTTCTGCTATGTTCAGTACCCTGAGGCTATAGGGAAAGGGCTGTGGAGTCAAACTGACCTGAGTTCCAGTCTCAGCTTTGGCATTTACCCAAGGGCCCCAGCTCGGCTCTGCAAGCAATCTGTAAATTAAAGATGATAAAAATTGACTTCTGGATGGGTGCTGGTGGCTCATTCCTATACTCCTAGCTACTCAGGAGTCTGAGATCTGAGGGTCATGGTCAAAGCCAGCATGAGCAGGAAAATCCATGACAGTTTTATGTCCAATTAACCACTGAAAAGCCAGAAGTAGAGCGGAGGTTCAAGTGATAAAGTGCAAACCTTGAACACAGACGCTCAGCAACCAGGCCTTGAGTTCAAGCTTCAGGACTAGCGCGCACACACACACACACACACACACACACGGATTAAGAATGAGAAAATGATGCATTTGTAAAGGAACATTGATCCCAGGTTGGCCATGCTCCATACTACTTACTCTATAGTAAGGAATGATGGAAGGCTCTGTATGGGAAGGATCCTCACCCCAGTACAGTGTGGTAAGTCTCAGCTCTTTCTGCCACTTCCAAACTATGACCCCAGACCTCAGGGAGGAATTGGGTGACCTTTCAGGCTACAGTAGAGCCCTCCTTTCCCATGACCACCGGGTTGCAAAACTGGAAACACAGGCAGATCAGAGATAATCCAACCTCCTTTGGCTTCTGTGCTGGCTGAGGGCCCAGAAGGAGGCAGAGGGCTGGAAATGGACTTTTCTGAACAGCTGGCCCAAAGCTGTCCTCTTCCCATTCCTGGGAAGCAAAGCAAAAAGTCCTCAGGGGAACAGATGCAGATCTATAGAGATTTCCTAGGATTTTAGTCCTGACTGTGAATGGTCAGGACTAACCTTTCAGGTAGGCAGTCTCCCACGTCTCAAGCAATTGCTGAGAAAGTAGGAGAGGGTAGTATTCATTTATAATGACAGAGAAGCTTTGTTAGGGAGCTTAGCTCAAGAGCTCCCTGGCCTTCAACCATGCTCTTCTTCCCCTGGGCCTCCTTTCTCTTCAGGAACAACTTTGTTCTTATACCTGGGGGTGGAGGGCTGCTGAGTCTCTGTTGGTGGGTCATTCCTTGTCCACTCTCCTGCCCACCCCCCCCCCCCCCACACCTGGCGGATGCCTGGGCTGGATTGTATATTTCCGGAGTTGCCTACTTGAATCACAGGCTCTTTATTTTTAGACGATTACAAACATAGGGGCTGGGACCAGAGGACTGGGTGTGTGTGTGGGGGGGCACAGATGAAGTGTAGGAATTTGAATATGGTGACTGGAATGAGAGTGAGGGACCAAGAGGGAATACATAAATAGGATGGTGGGAGGAAAAGAAAAAAACGAGGTGAGGAAGTAGGAGGGTCCCAGTCTCCCAGTGCCTTGAGGGCCCTGAGTGGGGATCAGAGTCTTTCCCGGCTGGGGAGGGTGTGTGGAGGGCTATGGGTCAAGGGTCATTTCTCTGGCATGTAGTTGGATCCCCAGGGAAGCTGAGGAGCCTGGGAAAGAGCTAAAAAAGTCTCTCCCCTCCCCCTTCCCTAGAGGCCTTTGGGACTGGGAGAGTAGCTTCCTGTACAGCAAACTCCTCTTGTCCCCTGAGCTGGGACGTCTTAACTCTTCAGCTGCTGCTGTCTGAAAAAAACACAGAATGCAAGCCACATGAACACATATGTGTTCCTTCACTATTGGGTTGTGAAGGGACATCAGCTGGAACTCAGGAGCTTGCAGGGTTAGGGAAGTCCTCTTTGGGCAAAGAATGAGCAACAAGTTGGCTCACATCTATAATCCTAGCTACCCAAGAGGCTGAGATCTGAGGATCGAGTTTCAAAGTTAGCCCAGATAGTAAAGTGTGACATTCTTTTTTTTTTTTTTTTTGGTCGTGGGACTTGAACTCTGGGCTTGCGCGCGGTCCTTGTGGCCTTCAGCTCAAGGCGAGCGCTCTACCGCTTGAGCCACAGCACCACTTCCGGTTTTCTAGCAGTTTATTGGAGATAAGAGTCTCACGAACTTTCCTGCCCGGGCTGGCTTTGAACGGAGATCCTCAGATCTCAGCCTCCTGAGTAGCTAGGATTACAGGCGTGAACCACCGACACCCGGGAAGTGTGACATTCTTATCTCTAGTTAACCACCAAAATTTTGGAAATGGAGTAGTGGCTCAAGTGGTAGAGTACCATCCTTTAGAGAAAAAGCTGAGACAGTGCCTGAGTTTAAGCCCCAGGAATGGGGCACAAAAATAATAATAATGGGAGCTGTGAAAGACCTGGCCACCTCAGTGTGTGACCTTGGGAGTTTTTTAACTGTCCTTCAAGTGCAGTCTCTAGAAAACAGAGAAATCAAAAAAGAGCTCTCTCACAAAAGACAGAGGAAGGACATCTTTTGGTCATTTATTCTCTGAAATCCTCCAACCAAAGCAGCTCCCAGTCAGTAGACAAAACCCTGGAGTTTTCCAGGGTTTTGCTCTCCTGCTGCATGAAGGCAAGAAGTCATTTGCTTCCCTCGCCTCAATCCCAAATCCTTACATGCAGTGCAGATAGTACCTTGCACATTCTGGGCTTTCATAAACAAACTAAGACTAAAACAGATTAACAACTCACTCATCTGCAAGATGGGATGTTCACTCCCTCCTCCCCGCCCCATTGTTTCCTCAAGAGCACTAGCTAGAAGTCAGAACTGACCTGGATTCAAGTTCTGATACTTAGCGTTAGGAGGCTTTGAACAAGTCACATTGTTCTTGTAAACTTCAATTTCACTTTATTCATAAATTGGAGGTCAGAAATAAAACAGCTTTTTCTTTGATTTTTGGTGGAACTAGAGCTTGAACTCAGGGCTTGGCCCTTTCTTTCTTTTGGTTGATTGTGGGGCTTGAACTCAAGATGTAGGCACTGTTGCTCCTTGAACTTTTTCACTTAAGGCAAGTGCTCTACCACTCTGAGCCACAGCGCCACTTCCGGTTTTCTGGTGGGTTAATTGGAGATAATAGTCTCATAGACTTTCCTGCATGGGCTGGCTTTGAACCATGATCCTCAGATCTCAGCCTCCTGAGTAACTAGGATTACAGATATGAGTCACCAAAGCCCAGCTAGGGCTTGGCACTTTTGAGGTAAGTACTTAATAGTGGAGTCATATCCCCAGCCCTTTTTGCCTTAGTTATTTTTTTTTTTAGGTAAGATCTTTTGCTTTTGTCCAGGGTTTGCCTCCAATCAAGATCCTCCTATCTCTAGCTCCTGAGAAAAGTGCAATCTTATTCAGCAATTTTTACTTGTTTGGTTTTTTTGTTTGTTTGTTTTGAGAAAGGCTGGCTATATAGCCCAAGTTGGCCTTGAATTTGTGATCCTCCTACCTCAGCTTCCTGAATGCTAGGATTATAGGTATGTGCTACCACTCAAGGCTTAAACTCTTATGATAAAACAACTACTCAAGATAGATCCAGAAAGCTTCTGCAAACATTAAAGGAATGTACAAAAGGAGTGTACCAGGTACCATAGAATTGTTCTCAGTCTTAGACTGGGTTCAGCTATTGTATAATGTATAGTTGTTTTGAGGCTGAGGTAGCTTGATTGATGTGTGTGACCTTGTGCAAATTTCTTAGGCTTTTATTTTCTCATCTGCAAAATAAGGATTCTTTTTTTCTTTTTCTTTTTGCCAGTCCTGGGCACTGTCCTTGAGCTTCTTTTGCTCAAGGCTAGCACTCTACCACTTGAGCCACAATGCCGTGTTTGGCTTTTTCTGTGTATATGTGTATTGAGGAATTGAAGCCAGGGCTTCATGCATGTTAGGCAAGCACTCTACCATTAAGCCACATTCCCAGCCAAGGATTCTAATAATACCTACAGTGAAGGGTTGCTGGGAGTGCAGATGAGAGGACACACAAATGGCTTGTACGGTGCCTGGCACATGGTGAACTCCATAAACACTGCCTATCAATACTGTCACCTCCCCCATGAACCCCTCCAGCTGCTCCTGCCTGGCCTCCCACCTCTAGGTGGTGACTGTTGTACCTCATACCTTCCTTGCACACTCACAGATAAGCCCCAGCTTTCTACTTTGGCTTCATTTGGATGAAAATATATTTCACAGAAGCTGTCTGCCTTACAGCTCTGAAAGGAGACCAAGGAGGGAGTGAGGGCGGCTGAGGAGAAGTCACAGGCTGAGGGTAGGTGAGGGTCAGAGGCCACCCCAATATCCCCTGCCAGCTGCCCTCAATGGGGCTGCTCAGCCTGCCAGGCAGGGCATATTGATGCTAGGAGCTGCTTATCAGGTTAAAGTGGAGCCTCTGTCTCTGGCTGTCTCTGCACATTACCCGACCCATCCGTCCGCTCTCCAGAGTGCCCTGCCTGCCCCCAGCTCTGCCTGCGCTAACTAGTTAATTGGATCTTGGCTAACATGGTTATGGGCCAAGTCAGCCAGCTCCTCTGCCTCCCTAAGCAGGCGTGGGGGAGGGGCAGGGCACTGTGCGTGCGCGTGCGTGAGCATGTGTGTCTGTGTGTTAGGAGCTTCTCTGAGATCTGATTCCAAGCCTCCTGGGATCCTAGAACCCATAGAGACTGGTGTCTGAAAGCCCAGCTCTGCCACTAACACAATCTATTGGGGGCAGGGAGCATGGCTGAGCCTCAGCTTCCTCCTCCGTAAAACTGGATTATAAAACGGTTCACCAAGGTGGATTGTGTGTGAAGATCAAGAGAGAGAAACAACTTCCATATCTATGCCAGCACTTAGTAGGCACACTGACTGCTAACTGATCACCACATTAGTCCTTCTGGGTTCTCGCCACTTCCCTAGGATCCTGGAGGAAGGGAGCAGGGATCTGGGGTGGGGGTAGAGAAGCTTTCATTCACAGATCCTTGCAGGTGTTTCCTCTAAGGCACAACTCCAATCTCCTCAATTGTTCCTTATGCAAATGCTATGCTAATGAGCATGGCTGTGCACCCGTGTGCTGTCCAGCTAAGAGAAGGTGAAGGGTGGGCTGACTCACCCAGTTTCACTTAAACCAGTACTGTCCCCTTCCTCCCCCAAAGAGAAGTCAATGCTGGTGATGTCCCAGTCACATCAGTCCTCAGAGCAAAGAGAGAGAGGAAGAGACCCTGGTGGATAGAAACAAAGAAAGGCTCAGTGTTGGTGGGAGAGGGACAGCCTAGTCATCATCATCGCCATAATCATCAACATCAAAAAGGCCTTTAGAAACGACAGTTCCTTCCCCGCCCTGTGCAGGCTACTCTACAATTATAGAGGCCCAGGCCCCCTTCCTTCCCCCCCCCCCCCCCCCCGCCCCCACTCAGGGAGCTGGAGCTGGCAAGAAGGTGGGGAGGAGTTGAGGAAGGAGAAAGGGAGGCTAACCAGCTCTGTTTGTTAACAAGACAAGAGGCCATTCTTTGCATTCTCCCTGTGTCAGGGATCTAATTCAGGCCTCCCTCAACATGCCTCCTGGTGGTTTCAGATGTTTGGAGGGCTTATTTCCATTAAGTGGAGAGACTGCAAGAAGTGATCACCCCATGCTTGTCCTGCCCAGCTGGTACTTTCTTCCCAGCTCTGTGACTTCATACTTTGTCCTCTGTCCTCAACTACAGAATGGGTCTAATAACTCAGGCTGTGCTGTGAGAATGGAGTGAACCCCATAGGCCATAGTGAAAGGCAATCCTAACTGAGGAGCACAGTATCAGCAAAGCAAAGGCAGATACCCCAGCCTAGTTCAGTGGCCTACAAGAGTAGGGCAGTCCAGTCTAGCTGTTCCCACTCTACACGTAATAGGTGATCAGTTTCCTGAGCCAAGGTAAATGCAGACAAATGCTGTATGCTCTCCCCACACTGGGTTCCACTGAGCATTTAAGCTGTGACCTGGATTAATGTTGGATAGAGTTTCCAATTGAAACTTAGTCATCAGACTCAATCATCTGTTATTTATTTATTTATTTTTGTGCCAGCATTGGGACTTGACCTCAGGGCCTGGACTCTGTCCCTTGACTTTTTTTTGCTCAAGGCTGGTACTCTACCACTTGTGCCACAGCTCCATTTCCTGCTTTTTGGTGGTGGTAGACTTTCCTGCCAGGGCTGACTTTTGAACCTGGATCCTCAGATCTCAGCCTCCTGAGTAGCTAGGATTACAGGTATGAGCTACCACACCAGGCTGGACTCTGTCTTGTAGATGGTATAAAACAGTGAGTATAGGCACAGATAAAGGAGGCAGCCAGGCGCTGGTGGCTCACACCTGTAATCCTAGCTACTCAAGAGGCTGAGATCTGAGGATCACGATTCAAAGCCAGCTGGACAAGGAAAGTCTATGAGACTCTTATCTCCAATAAATCACTAGAAAACCAGAAGTGGCACTGTGGCTCAAGTGGTAGTGCGCTCACCTTGAGCTGAAGAGCTGAGGGATAGACCCCAAGCTTAGAGTTCAAGCCCCACGACCTACCAAAAAAATAAAAAATAAAAATAAAGGAGGCGGCAGCAGCGGCGGCGGGGCTGCTGATGAAGCTGATGTAGACTCGGCCTCTCCCTTGGGAAATCCTGTGCTGCCCCTGTCAAGCTGTTTTGTTGAACTGCCCTGGCCTATCAAGAGCTTTCCTTCTACCCCTTTATCCGCACTTGGTACCTACTCCTGGGCATCTCAGGCCTTTGAAATATAGTAGATGCTCAATAAATACAAATTAGATGGACCAGAGAACTAGCCCCAAGGATACTGCCTAATAAATAACAAATTGTGCAAGCAGCAGGCTGCTGTAATTAGACCAAGGAGGACAGTCAGTTATTAATATCAAGCACACAGGCAGGGTTAACAGCCACTGAGGGTGGGGATAATGAAGAGGGAGTCACTTCCTGTGCCCTCAGGGACATCCCTCCACAGTGGCCTTCTGAACACAGCACATCAGCACAAAGCATCCTTGTTGCCTCGGGGTCCTGCTGCCCTCTGGGTGTCCCACATGGTCTCTGCCTTCGTGCCACAAAACTAGGAAGGATCCTGGCCTCTCCCAAACCTGCTTCCCTCCAAGAACCCACATAACCCTTGATCTGTGTCTCTATTCCCTTGTGATGCCTGATCGTGAGGATGGAGGTCAAATTAATAGTTCCTTTTACCTAAACCTTATCTCCCTAGTCAAATTCTAGGCTACCAAGGGTGGACTTTACTCTCTGTCCACTTCATGTCCCCTCCAGTTGGAGCAGAGCCTCTATACCATAAGGGAGACTTATGTTACAGATGTTGGGATGGAGTGGGGGTGGGGGTGCATGAGAGAGACAATAGAAAGGGAGAGAAAAGAAAATTAGGGAAAAGGAGCTAGTTCAAAGAAGAAAGATAAAGGGAGAGGAGAAAGGGGAGGAAAGAAGGGGGGAAATGACAGCAAGGCAACTATGTGTGTTCTCTAAGTCAAGAGAACACAAGCCATTTGGGGTAGCTTGTAGTCTTTCTGGAAAGACACTGTGACCACACACACCCTGCTCTGCCTTATGTCGGCTAGGGCTGGCTTGGAATCCTCAGCCGGAACCTGCTGGCTGTCCTGTCAGCCCAAGCTCCCCTCACAGGCTCCCCTTGGCAGCCTGCCCCTGAGGAGGCTCTCCTGGGTCCCATCCAGGGAGGTGGGGGTAATGCCGAACCAAGCCAAGCAGAGCACGACCAGGAAGGAGTCGCAAAGCAGATGCCGCCCCTCTCCTGCTGCCTTGATTAGAGAAATTGAGATGTTAATAATATTCTGAGATGCAAGGTGCTAATTAAAGTTAATTACTGTTTCCTTGTGAAGTAACCTCTCCTCGTGTTTACCAGGAACAAGGCTGCCAGCCGCTCCCTTGGCTCGTGCCAATCACGATGCCCGCTGCTCAGTGTACCCCACACCCTCACAGGTGCCCTCAGCTGCCCCAGCCCAACCCAGGCAGGCACTAGATCTGAAGTTCCCAGACCTTGCCACTTGGCATGGCACCCAGTGAGCCCGGAGTGACCCATGGGGCCTAGGGATGGGACTCATGGCTTCAGGGGCTGGCACCTGTCCTCTGTCTCCTCCCTTCCTACAGTTTTGCCCTGTCTCTTTCCAGTTATAGACTTAGAACAAGCAAGCCAGTTACCCTCCTGCTAAATCTCAGTTTTCTCATCTGTAAATAGGGCTTATAATCCTTACCTTGCACTGTTGTTCTGAGAATAGAATGGGATACTGCCTGTAAGTGCGTACCATAACTATAGAGCTGGATTTAAATAAACTCTCAATTAAGGTTAACTGATTATTGTTGTCTTTGTTAATAATCGTCTCCCTCCCAAATTCCCCTCCTGTGTGGTCTGGCCTCAGGAATGAGGTGAGTACGTGCCTGAGAACATGCCTGTCCTCTACCCACATTGGGACACCAGCCTTGGCACACTGCACATGTGGTCCCCCCACACCCTTGGGAAGGGTCTCCCTAGTCTAGTACCTCAGCAGATACAAATTCCCTCATGGCCCCTCTCTAGTCTCACCCACAATAGAGAAAACAAGGAAAAGTAGCCAACACTCTCCTAAGAATAGAATTCTGCAAAGCTCTGTGTGTGTGTACGTGCGTGTGTGTGTGTACGTGTGTGTGTGTGTGTGTGTGTGTGTGTGTGTGTCCAGCTTCACAGGGCTTTGGGGAAGAGACTACCCCCTTGGGATCCAGGTTCCGGGTTGGGTTGCCATGACAACTACTGCAGGAGCTCACCTCCAATCTCTTTGCTCACCATCACCTCCCAGGACACATACATAGCCATCCTGGCCAATTCTGGGAGATCTAGTCTCTTTGATGGGACTTGAGTCTCCAGTCCCACTTTGGGCTACTTCCCTGGTCCCACACTTGCTTTTGCAGGAAGCCCCTGAGCTGTAGAGAGTGCCAAGTGACTAGACAGAGTCCTGTGAGCAATTATTCTTTCCAACCCAGTTTCCTGTGGGCACTTGGTGCTAATGAGTTAATACTGCTGTCACCTTTGATTTGGGAGAATGGAGGCTCCCCAAAGGGCTTCCATGGGGGGGGAAAAGAGCATAGCATGGGGGAAGGAAGGGGTCAGGACCCCTGCTGGCTTTCCATGCCTATGGGTTAGAGGAACACTCCTGAGTTTTTTCTCTAGAGACAGGCACTGGTCAGTGCAGCCGGGGACATTTATGTATATGGGCTTGAAAGGACAAGAGGATAGCTTAGGTATCCAGTATAGATCTGAGGGTGAGGGTGATCTGGAGGGACAGAACCAGCAGGCTTTGGGAAGCACCTACGTCTCAGCTGCTCCTGGTAGGCCCTGCATTCCACCCTCTGTAGCCTTAGACCCCAATCTCAGGCTTAGCCTTGCCCAGGACAGGCTCTATCCTTGGCTCCCTATTCCAAATTGGACTTCCTCCTCCCCAAAGCCCCTGCCTCTAGTCCCATTGGGGACCTGTATCTTTCTCCCTGACACTCAGGCCTCCTGGTTCTGGATCCATCCCATCTGCTTCCATCCCAGGTCCTTCCTGAGCAACTTTCCTCTTCCAGTGTCATCACAGCCTCCCTTCCCCCTCCGCCCTCTCCACTTTCTTCCCCTTCTCCAAAAGAGTCCACAATCATATCCCTTTTTGGTTTGTCTTTTGGTGCTGATCCTGGAGCCTGAGCACTGTCTCTGAGCTTTGTTGCTCAATACTAGCACTCTACCACTTGAGCCACAGATTGGTTTCTGGCTTTTTTGATGGTTAATTGGAGATAGAGTTTCTCAGACTTTCTTTCCCTAGCTGGCTTTGAACAATGACCCTTGGATCTCAGTCTTCTAAGTATGTAAGATTACAGACATGAGCTACCGGCATCTGGCTTACCTATATCCCTTTTATAGTTCCTCTGCTGCCTCTCCAAGATTTCTTTTCATTCATTCATTCATTCATATATTCACCAACCATGTTTGGTGGTGGTAGTGAATAAGTTAAACAAGGTTTATGCCTCCTACAACTGTTATTTCACCAAACAAGAAATTGAACAAGTAAGCAAAATAAGATAGACTGGGATAATATCAAGAAAAAGGCCAAAAAGGAGGCCTGTTGATTAAGGCATCTCCTACTCTGCTTCTTAGACATGGAGTTAGGAAGCTATCATAGAGCAGCCCTCTATGGTAATAAAGGACACCTAAAGGAGGCAAAGACAGACCCCAGCTCAACTGGAAGCCAGGGCATAGATGCCATAAGGACCCTGTTGCTATCCACCCATCCAACCTGCTCCTTGCCCCAATGGTCACCTCCTTGGCCTATTCCTCACCAGTCCACTGCTTATGCTCCTAACCTAATCTCACCCAACATTTACCACCTTTCTGATAATACTGAGGTTATAAGGGTTAAGAGTACCAAGTCTGTGGGGAATTTTAAAAAGGCTAGGTAGCTGGGCGCGGGTAGTTCATGGCTGTAATTCTAGTTACTCAGGAGGCTGAGATCTGAGGATTGTAGTTCAAAGCCAGCCCGGGCAGGAAAGTCTGTGAGACTTTTTTTTTTTTTTTTTTTTGCCAGTCCTGGGGCTTGAACTCAGGGCCTGGGCACTATCCCTGAGCTTCTTTTGCTCAAGGCTAGCACTCTACCACCAGAGCCACAGCGCCACTTCCTGTTTTTTCTGTTTATGTGGTATTGAGGAATCAAACCCAGGGCTTCATGCATGCTAGGCAAGCACTCTACCACTAAGCCACATTCCCAGCCCTGTGAGACTATCTCCAATTAACCATCAGAAAACCGGAAGTGGCGCTGTGGCTCAAGTGGTAGAACACTAGCCTTGAGATAAGAGCTCAGGGACTGCGCTTAGGCCCAGAGTTCAAGCCCCACGACCAAAAAAGAAAAGAAAAAAGAAGAAAAGAAAAGAAAATGGCAGGTAGTGTAGCTCAGTGGTAAAATACTTGCCTAGCATGCTTAAGGCCATAGGTTTGATCCTCAGCACTGATAAAAAGAGAGGGGAGGATAGTGAATACATGGGCAAAAAAGATGTGACTAGGTAAAATACATCCTAAAAGCTGCATAAACTCCTACAGCTGTAAAATAAAATAAAATATATATTTGCTGGGAGGATTCAGAGGGATCTTGGCTAGGAAAAGGCTCACAGGGGATAGTTTTCTTTAGGTGCAGGGTTTTCAGTGCTGGGGGTACAGAGGGCATTCGGTAGATGGAACAGCTCCAAGCCTCGTGAAGGAGTCGCACGCGCGCGCGCGCGCACACACACACACACACACACACACACACTCACAAACACAGCTCAGGGACTTTGTCCTTCCCAGTGCTGCAACCCCATGAAATATTTAGACTTCTGGACACTGTTCATCTCTTATTGTCCCCCTCAGCAAGTCTACTTCCCCTACATCATTTATGGCTGTCCCCTTTCCTCCCCCTCCAAGGCCTGCAGAGAAGGGAAAAACAGACCCTAGGCTGCAGGAAGAGTTTGTCCTTCATATCCTGTGGACAAGGTGTATGACTCAAGTCTCCCCTAGCATATACACAGCTACTACCCTGCTACCACTCCGGTCTCTGTGTCTAAGTCTAGCTTTAACTCCCTCCTACTCTCCTCCACATGGGGATATCATTATGTTACTCAGGAGTAAGGCAAGGAGACCATCAAGGAAGAGGTCATTCTGGCCCCCAAGATTGGGGAAACAGCAGGGCGAAGGGATTTGGATGGTTCATATGGTTTGGCTCCCAGAAGAGTCCTGAAAAAGGAAAAGAATCTGAAGTGACCATAAAAGCTGCCATTCATTGAGTCTTTATAATGCTAAGTAGTTGGAGTACATTAAAGTCTTAAATCCACAGGATAAATTTAGGATTTATTAAGCCCATTTAATTGCTAGAGAAACTGATGTTCACAGAACTTGTGCATGGTGGACAGTCCAGCAGATGAGCTCTCACAGACCTTGTCTTCCCAACAACCTTCAAGTCGTGAAATAGCTGAGTTTGGGGTTGCAGGTGTGCATGCATGTGTTGCCTAGAAATCCTACCCAGCCAGGGTCTGCCTGATTCCTTCTTCCTCCTCCACACCCTGGTAGATTAGCTCCAATCAGTATTCCCTAATTCCTTACCTGCTCATTAACTAAACTTCATTGGCGACCAGAAATCATGAAGAAGGGGAAAAGGGAAAGCAGTGGAGGGGAACAAAGGGGAGAGTAAAAGAATGAGAGCTAGAATAAGATAGAGACTGGAGAGGAGGGGGTGGGGCAAAGTAGAAAGAAGGTGAGCTCAAGGGAGCACAAGGACAGCTATAGGGGCCAATGTTAGGGTGACCAGTCTGGAAAGATACATCTCACCCCTTCCATTGGTGTGTGAAAGAATAGATGAAGGTTGGAGAAGGAAATCCCATCCCCACCTCTTCCCTGCTCTGTCTCCATCCACCCTCCCTCCCCCTGCAGAAACCCCTCTTCCCTCTCCCCCATCATCTTCTCCTGAACAATTCTAATTAGACTAAGTGACTAAGAGGTGGTTTCAGCCTGAACAGCCAATTAGGCCAGGAAGAAAGAAAGTAGCTCCCCCAAGTCACCTACCCTGCCCACCCTACTTATCTGCCCTTTAACCAGACTGGGTATCCTCGTCCTCAAATTCCACATTGTCACTCAATCCTCCTGCTTCTATTCCTCTCCATGTTCACTGTGCCCCCTTACCTACATCCATACAGCCACAGCCACTTCCCCATGCTTCGCCCACCTTGAGCGACTCCATCCTCAGGCCCAGTCCACTCACATCTTCCTGGCAAAGGATGTATGGAAAAGTAGAGGCCTCCTCAGGAGTCTATCTTCCTAAGTCTCCTTATTTCTGATGTTTCTCTTGGAATTCCTCCCCCTCTCCCCTTCTTCCTCCAGCACTTATTTCTAACATCCATGGACCAGGCCTCCCGGTTGCCATGGAGATGCAGTGTGCAGCTGGATAGTGAGTGTGTGAGAAGAGCTGTATGTGCTCTGCAGTAGGGACCGTGGCTCTGTGGGAGATCTATCTGTGTGTAAGAAGTATTTTTCTAGGGAGAATTGGATAAGAATCCAGGTCACCTCCCTGAAGTGAGACCCAAAATAAGGGGGGAATTCTCAAGGTCCTAAAACCTTTCAACACTTTAGCCATCCTCTTCAGCCTACTTTTCTCCTGGGCCTTTGCAGGTCAGATTTAAATTCTGTCCAGTCCAAGCTCTGAATTGGCAGATTCTGGAAGAGCTCAATCTGCTCCTCTTGCCTAAGGAGAAGACAGAACTCTAGGGAAAAAATAGGAGCAACTGGCCCTGGTATTGGAGGGAGAAGGCTGTTAAACAGCTGGAATGAAGATTAAGCTAGACAGATGGGCTGATACAAGGACAGCAACAACCCCAATACCATTCTAGGGCACAAGGTATATGAGAGATGATTCAGCAACCAGAAATTCTCCTCTTCTAGTCACTCCACCCGTAACTATCCAAAAGGTTGGCACTGAGAGACTCAGGTAGCTGCCTTCAGGAAGCTTACCATTTTAGCAGGATTCAGGCAGAACTCTGTCCAGGGCTTTTGAAGTTGCAATTCCTGGTACCTGGAATGTTCTTTCCTGAGCTCCAAATCTATGGGTTTCCTCAGAGAGGCTCCCCTGACTGAATAAAAGCAACCCAGTCTCCTGCCCCACCTCCACTTTTCCTCCTTCTTGTCCCACTGTTTGTTTCTTTACAACACTTGGAACACAATCTATAATTATCTCATTTGTTTGTTTGTTTACAGTCTATTCTCCACTAGAATGTAAGTTCCAGCAGAGAGAGTATGGACCCTGCCTGTCTTCTTCAGTGCCCTATTGTTAGCACCTGGCACAGGGCCTGACACATGGTTGCTATAAAATACATATTAAACAAGAGTGGACAAACGACTTCATTAAAGCCTTACAGTAACCCTCATTAGCATTTACATTTTATATATGAAGAAAGTAAGGTTCACTCACCTGCCCAAGATCTTACTGCTAAGAAATGGTACAACCAGCTTTCTAATGGCTCTCAACTCCAGGTATGATGGAAAGAGGTGGGACCAGCTTAGCTAACCTAAAGTGCACCTGGTTCCTCTTCCTGTCTGTCTGCCTGTGTTTGTCACCACTCCTAACCCAGGCATCACCAGATAAACTTGGGTAAAGGGGAAAAAAAAATCTGTAAAGAATGGAAATCTGGCCTTTTACCTCAGAGGTTTGGGATTCCCCCCCCCCCCCCCCCCCAGCCCTCCTCTTCCCCTCAATCCTAGGGTTGATCAGCAAGTCCTTCTAGTTCTGGCCCTCCCTATCCCACTTCTCTTGCCTTCCTGAGCCACATCATCTCCTCCTCTTCCACTTTAGGCCCTGGCACACTGGTTCCTTTACCAACAAGGCTGTTCTAGTCACTTCCTCAGTGAGCAAGCTAGCTTTGCCCTTTGAAACTCACCCTGAGCACCACCCTTCTACAAAGCCTCTGGCCTCTGGAGAAGTCAACTCCTTTGATTCTTCAGCCAGAATTTCCGGCTCAAGTCAGGACTGAACACCTGATGTGGTCATTGTTTACCTGTCTACCTATCCCAGGGATTATGTGTCACTCTTGGGGTATCCCTGTACTCTGTGCTGGCCTGGCACAAGGGAGGGGCTCAGGAAATGTTTGTAGAATGAGTAAAGAAACCAGGATCGGGACTGTGGTACCAAGCAGGCCACCCCCATCTCCTTGATCGCTGACATCTTTTCCCGGGCTTGCTCTTAACAGGAGGGGCTCCGCATTCTCCATTGTTTGATCAAGTCAAGGGGTGGGGATGACCATGGCCGCCAGGCCGACTCACGAGCCTCTCAGATTAGATGTGGGGCCTCTCAAGGTTAGGGGTCCATCACACCGCCACCGGAAGGGAGCAGGTTTGTGGTTCTGCAGCTGGGAGACGGGTGCAGAGCATGGGGTTGTAGACTGAGATCTGACCAAACCTTTGTAGATCCAGAGGTTGCCCAGGGCCTTTGATCTTCCTTCCTCCCTCCCAGCCTCACTTTCAAACACCAAGCTGTGCTGTGCTAGATCTGGCAGTACCTTTTCACTACGCCCCCAGCCCCGCCTTTCCCCTAGAGCCCACCCAACCACAAGTCTTCAAAAATACCTTGGGACCTGAGGTGGTCTCCAGGCCCTTCCCAAAACGCCGGCCTGGAAATTCGTGAAGGGGTGCCATCGACCCCCACCGTTCCCAAAGTCGATCCGGGTTTACACGGAAGCTCATCCGGGATTAGTCCCTGCTCTTGGCTAATCCCCGTGGCTGAATAGACCCCGGGGTCCGGGAGTGAGCCCACCGAGAGCTGGCCAGGGGCGAGGGGGTACGGGGCTGGGGGGGGGGGCGGGACGCCGGGCTAGCGAAAGCGCGCGGGGTGGAGGAGCGCCCCGAGGCGCGCCGGGCAAGGTGGGGCCTGGAACCGGCTGATCCGGTCTCTGTTCTCCGACCTCTGCGGAGCCAGTCAGTGTTTACCCAGGAGCCGGACAAAGGAGGCCCGGGACGCTTGAACCCGGAAGGGGGAGGGGAGCGCAGTCCCAGACCGCCGGGGAGACCTTTTCGGTCCCCTTCCCCGAAATCGACTTCTCACCCTTCTTCCTGAGCGTGGGAGGAGGCGGCAGACAGACAGATGTCTCCCGCCCCTTCTCCCATCTAGTTCCGCAGTTCATGCTCGTTGCCAAACGAGTGGGGAGTCATCAGCCAGGGAACGACAGAAGGGCCCCAGTCCCCCACCGGCAAGTCCGGGGAGGGCGCCCCGAGCAGCAGAGCAGAACAGCATAGCCCGGCCCAGGGACCCCTCCATCCCTGTTGACCTACTCCGCATTCCGTGCGCGCGGGGTGCCCGCTGCGGGCGGGGCCGCCAGGCCGTGCAGGCTTCACTTTAAGGCGGGCAGACTAGGGGTCTGTCCTCATTCACCACCCTGCTCCGCGAAAGGGGCCCAGGAACCCCGGTACGGGTCGGTCCCTCCTCTCCAAGACCTCCACCCCGGACTTAGCTCCGTTCTGCACGGGACGCAGCCCCGGGGGCCTGGAAGAAGCGCAGTGGGGTCCGGTTTTCACACTTTTATTGTAAAGCTCGGGGATAATTACAGGGTCTTTCATTGACAGCTCAGCAAACAAACCGGAAACGAACCGAACCGGAGGGAGTGGGGGCGGTGCCTGCGCATGCTCGCGGCGGGGAGGTGGGGAGGTCAGGGAAAGAAAGACAGAAAGAGACAGAAATCATTACAAATCAACGGGATTGTGCTCGCAGCGCCAGGGATGGGGATGGAGTGGGGGCGGGGCGGGGGCCCTTCCCGGGAGGAGCGAGGCGGTGGGAAGTGGCGAGAACCAAGAGAAACACGACCCCAAAAATGGGCACCCCACGCACCCAGCCCCCCCTCCCCAACCCTCCCCCCCCGACACACGAGAGAGACACGGCCCCCCTCCCCACTCAGATAACCCGAGGAGACACAGTCTCCTCGTCCCCATGGGCAGGCACACCCGCCCTGGAACCCCATGGGCGAGATACAATCCCCACTCCCAGAGAAGTCCCGAGTGGAGACGCCTCCTAAGAGACTCTCATGGCCAACACAAGCCCTCCCAACACCCGGAGACAGCCCGCATCCAGGGAAGAAATGGCTCCAGAGGCCCTGCCCTCAGGAGAAGAGGTATCCCAGAGCCCCCTGGAGAGAAGACAACTCAGAGATGCCCAACCCCATCCAAAGTGCTGCCGAGCAGAGACACCCCCATAGGAGAGAAAGGGGGAGGGCTATAAGCATCCCTTCCCAGGTACTTCAGAGATTGCTCCCTTCCCTGGAAAGGGAGATGGCCCAAGACTGACTTGTCTTAAGTACTCCCAGGTACCCTGGGAGGAAAACAGGCTCCCCAAAGAGCCTGGGTAGGGAGGGGGAGACATGCTTCCATGGTCCCCAGTGGGAAAACATGTTCCCCACGGACTCCCAAAGGGAGGCATAGGGGCTAGGAAGCCCCCAGGTCAGGGGTGCCTAGAGACACCCCCCTCCTTGTGAAGAGATGCTTCAAGGACCCTACGAGAGAACTATGTCCCCATATACCCTCCCCCTACCAAGAGACATGCTCTGCAGTAGGGGAATGGGGACCAAGTAGGTCCCCTCTAGGAAGACACTGACTGGGTCAGGCTGGGTTTAGGGGGTCTCCTCTGGCCAAATGTCGCCTATTGGTACATAAAACTGTACACGACACAAGGCATTGGGAGAGGTTTCACAGACCTAGGACCAACAGGAGTAGTCCCCAGTGCTGTCACCCATCCCCTGCCCACCTTTGGTTTCACCTCTTGAGTGCCCAGGTGGTGACAGACACAGTGCCCTGACCCCAACCAGGGGGCCGGCTGGGTCTCTGCCTTGGTTGGTGGAAGGACTTCTGCTCTGTGCTTCTCAGTCCTCCCAGCCACCTGGACTATCCCCTTCCTTCTGGCTTCTCCATTGTGCAAATGCTCCTCTGCCCTTCCACTCAGTGCTTAAGAGTCTCCAAGGCCAAGGCAGGGCACCCAGGTGATCAGAGGCTTCCAGGGGAGTCCACTGGCCCTAGGAACGCCTCTTGCCTGGGCCAACCTCTCCATCAAGCAAATGGGCCTCATACAATCTTTTTGTCCCAATCCTGACCTCGGAGACTCAGGACAGCTCTAGAGGACACTGCCTCCCCAGCTGGGCACCTCATTCTACCAATTCCACTGCTATTGCACCTGCCCCGTTTGTGCAGGGGTAAGAGGCTGTCTCTTTAACAAGCCACTGGCCCACCTTCTGGGCCTGCCCCAGGGAAAGGAGCCTTTGGCCAACCCCTAGACCTGGCTGCTGCCTCCCCAGCCCATTCTACCCATTGCCCTCCAGAGAAGGACTGTGGATGCTGGAGCTAACAGCCTCATGATGCTCTCCTTCCCAGCACTGTTACCCCAAACCAAATTAGGGGTAAAGGGTCAGAGAATAGGGTAAGTCTACAGCCCCCTGGCTTTTCTGGGGTGGGAGTGGGGTCTCTGGGGTTACAGGAGTCAAGACCCCAGCACACAGCTCCCAAAGGCACCAGAGAACCCAGCAGCCTGCACCCATCCTCCCACACTTGGGCCATCCCTTCCCCCCCCCCCTCCCAGCTTAGACTAAGTCAAGCAAAGGCCATACCCTGAGTCTCCAGCCTCCCAGCCTGGGCCCCTGGAGAGCTGGAGAGGTATGGGCCAAGGCAGTGGGGGTTTCTGGAAGGAAGAGGGGCTGAGGCTTTAAGATGGCCACAGTGGGAAATGGGGGCTCTTCAGGACGCCCCTCACACCCTGGCCCCCTGAGGTGAAGCAGAGACCTTCACCTCATCATGGCTGACAGGGCTTCTCTGCCCCCCAATCTCCCCACCCCCTCCCCCATGGGACCCTGGCCTTGGCATAGGGAAGCCCAACTGGAAGAAGGGGGCCTGGAGCCCAGGGTGCCCTGAGGCAGCCCTTCCCACCCCCTGAGATCAAGGCAATGGTGGTTTTACAGGCTGAAGGGTCAGTCATGGCAGGGGCTGGGGGCAGAGAGGGGGCAGGGGGCAGGCCCTCCATATTGGAGGCAGCAACCAGCCACCCCCTGAGCAAACCTTCCTGCTCCCAACTCACCCAACCAGGCCAGAGGCACAGTCATCCCACCCCTGTCCAGCTGCCCCCCACAGCTTCAGGGCCCTTCTTGTGATGCTCATGTGGGTGTGGGAGGCCAGCCTGAGTGGAGATCCCCCCCACCCCAGGGCACAGCGCAACAGTTCCAAAAAAATAGAGATTTGTATTCTTAAAAAAAAAATTAAATAAAAGCCCAGCTCTGCTGATAGGCAAATGTTACCCCCACCCCCACCCCCACCCCCGTTGTTTCCCTGGCCTGCACCCCCATCCCACCACAACCCCAGGGGTATTTACAACATGGAACAATAGAGGCCTGGGGTGGGAGCATCACTGGGGCAGGGAGTAGGGGACACAGGGCAGGTTCCCCCCCCCCAGAGGGGTCCCCCAAGACAACACAACATCAACAAGTAAAGTTGCAAATCAGGCAGAAATGGGGACATCATTCCAAGGTCCTTATATACAGACACTGCATGACCAGAAGGGAAGGGGAGTGCCTAGATGGGACCAGGCTTGGGCATGTGGCAGGCAGGCGGGCCAGCCCAGAAGCAGTACTGGAAGACAAAGCCTCCATCGTGTTCTCACCCCCATCCCCATCCCACCTTTGGTAACAAAAGCCCTTCAGGGCTCCCCTGGTGGTCAAGAGTTTCCTCTGGGAGTTTCCAAGGAGAGGGGCTCCCCAGTTCAGCCTTGGTTCATTCAGGACTGAAATGGGGCCTGTTATCCCCACCCTGGTCGGCCATGTGGGAAACATCGGTTGAAGTGTGCTGCTCACCCTTAATTCCACCATTTGCCCAACGTGAGGGGGTGCTCCCTGGAAGTCGATGGAGGGGAGCCCAGTCATTGCAGAGAAGCCCTCTTGGGCATCAGCTGGGAGGAGCCCCATAAAGGGGAAGAAGGGGCTCCTGGGAGCTGGGAGGTGGAATGGCAGGAGAGGACCTGGACCCTGCGTGAGGGAGGGGCCAGCGTGGGCAGGAGGCCAGTATTCCCCCAACTTGGGGCCCTGGCCACGTAGTCCATGCTGGAGGGGTTGGAGGGTGGGGGCCCTGGAATGGGCCCAGCTGGGAGCTGGCCGGCGGCTTGGGGAGGGGTGGCCGCCGGCCAAAAGGGAGCTCACAGGTAGATCTCGCGCTTGGCCGTCTGGGCAGATGCCGGTGTGGCTGCGGGTGGGAAGTCCGAGGTCTGGGTCAGGGGGATTTCCTCCAAGGTGGCCGAGTCCTTGCAGGAGTCATGGCTACTGTGGGAGAAGGCACTGTAGGAGGGCAGGAGGCGCACGGGGGCCGTTTTGGTGTTCCGGTCTTCCGGGGGGCTCGGGCTGCCGGCGCCCGCAGGCTCCTGCCCTCCTCGGTCCTGGTAAGGCACGAAGGTGGAGAGTTTGAGGGCGCTGCTCTTGGTCCGGCGGCTGGGAGATGACTGGCCAGGCATCCAGCATGTGTCAGAGTGGCCAAACTCACTGCACTCCCGGGTACACGTGCCCGTCATGGCAACATCAGGCAAAGGGCGCAGGTCTGCCAAACAGCAAGGAGGATAGTCATCAGGCAGGGTAGCTTTGAACAGCTCTGCTCCACGGCCTCCCACTGGCATCCATGCCTTGCCTCAGAACAGAGGTGCGACACAACTCCTGCCACTGCGTTCACAGGCACACAGCACCTCAAATAGACACAGCCTCCCACTACCCACCTGCCTGCCCACCGCACACATTTACACCACACACACACACACACACACACACCATCTTTAAATAAACTCCTTTCTTCCAGTGCTCTACTCACACTCCTACCAAATGTGCCCTCAGACAGGTGCACAAACACCACAAACACACAACATCACTACACTCCATCATCTGTCTCCAGACAGGCTTCAACATGCAATCTGCCCTAAGACAGGGTTGAGTGAGGAATTTCCCATCCTCATTAAGGACACAACTGTTGTGTTCTCTCTCTCTCTCTCTCTCTCTCTCTCTCTCTCTCTCTCTCTCTCTCATGCATACATATACACAGAGTTAAGTGATAGGCATGGACACACAAATTGACTCCACTGGACAATTCTGTTCTCAGACAAAGATGGGTATCTTCCTTCTAAAACCATCTCAAGCCTTACATGCTCCCAGCTGTCCTGCGATCCCACCCACCTCACACAGCCAAGCCTTGCTTTAAAGCCAGAGGGAGGGGATAAAGATCTATGTGGGGTGTTCATACACAAGCACACACTCGCACACCCACAAGCACGCTCATGCAGCCCCTGCCCACCTCACTCCAGCCCCTCACCAGCCACCACCCTTGGCCTTGTCCCGGCTCCCTGCCCAGAACACCCACGGGAACAGGAGTTGGCCGCCTGACATCAGCAGTAGCCGGTGTGGTTGCTGGGCAGCGGAGATCTCTATGGGAACGGCTGGGCCATGAGCACTTCCTGTCACAGCTGTCCCTGTCCCGCCCTCACTCAGGGACAGCACCAGGCAGTGACCCCCTCCTCAGGGACAGGACTGATCAGCACCACCTCGGGCAGGGGCTCCCCTGGCACCACCCACCGTGGGTTGGCCTCCTGCCAGTGCAAGGTGAGGAGGGGCAGCTCTGTCATTAACCCTCAGAATGCCAAGGCTCTTTAGCTCAAGGCAGGATTGGGGGACCCAGTGTGGCACGGAGCACTGGGTGGGCGGGGCTGGGTGCTGGGCAGAGTCCCACAGACCCCAGACCCCAGAGCAGCTCCCACATACCTGGCACTCCGCCTCAGGGCCTGCTCCGGCCAGCCGGCTCTGCGCGGGCACAAAAAGGACGAGATGGGCATGAGATCAGGCATGGAGGGGCAGGGAGGGGACAGAGGGCATTCTGAGCCTAGGGCCTGGGAGATTACACAGGACCCTGTGACTGAAGGGTGGAAGAGTGGAGCTTTTCATCTGTCGAGGGGAGGGAAACTTCGCATAGAGAGACAGTATGAGACCCAAGGACAGCTCTACTTCGCAAAGAGAGACAGAATGAGACCCAAGGACAGCTCCAAGCTAGACAACCTTTCCAACCCAAAGGCTGGCCTATTTAGACTCCAAGGCCATCTTCAGGCCCGTACTCCACGCACACACATGCGCAGCACAGGCTCATTCTGACAGCACGCCTCACCATCCATTCTCACACTTACCTCTGCTCTGACCATCTCCCTCCAAACCTCTCTCACACCTCCCCCAACTCTTCTTCAGTCAGACCTTCTCCTAGTCTCTCCCAAGGGTCATCACATCATTCTCTGAGCTCCCCATAGCATCAGGGGCCACTCTCTCTTCACAAGGCCCTTCCACCCTCTTTGGGGACCACCATCTACTTTCCAAAGTTTCCTTACCATCACCTGAGCCTCCTGGCCTCCATTCTAAGGTCCCTGTTGCTAGGAAGGCAGTGTTAGGTAATATCGTGTGCTAGGGCTCTGGAGTCAGAGAGATTTCGGTGTGAATCCCTCCCAGGTCTGTCACTTCCTAGATGTGTGATTTTGGGAAAGTGATTTAACCTCTCTGAGCCTCAGTTTCTTCCAGAGTAAAGTGGGCATGAAATGCTTTTCAGATAAGAGAGTGGTTGTGAGGAGTAATCCAATTACCTGGGAGCACAGCATGGTGGTTACTATTGAACACATAAGAACTCATAGATGGAGGATATTTTTAAGGTCTTGTCACCATTCCTGGACTTCTATTCATTCCCAGAGTACCTCACCATGCTGACATTCCTCACCGTTCTCCGGGTGCTCCATCTCGCCTATGCTGCCATCGGGGGTAGTGCGTTCATAGTGATCCTCAGGTAGGGCCAGGGGACCAAGTCGGGGCCCTGAGGATGACTTGCTGGATGGTGTCTCAGACTCCTCCAGACCACTGTCATAGTAACTGTGCTGGGATGGGTCTTGCAGCTCCTGGGCCTGGCTGGTGGCTGAGAAGGTGACACGGCGGTGAGGTAACTGTGGGGGGAGAGAGAGAGAGAGAAAGAAAGAGAGAGAGAGACAGCAAGGGGGTAGGGTGGAGAAGAGAGGGTGGGAGGGGGAGAGAGAGAGAGAGAGAGAGAGAGAGAGAGAGAGAGAGAGAGAGAGTGTCACTGCGGGCTGGCCAGCATGCTTCATGAGGCCCAGTACCACACCAGATCCCAGCCTCAGCAAGGCCCTCCCAGGCTTCAGCAGCAGCCAAGAAGAGGCCTTGCCCCCTAGCACAGCACAGGTCCCAGAAAGCACAGACTCTATAGAGGGCCATCCCTTAATTCTAAGATAGCGAAGTCCACACACTGAAAGTCCCAACACAGCACATGCCCCCATGTTATATCACAGCCCCCAGGCTCCCACGATAACCCTCATTCAGCATGGCCACTTGTTATAGCACAGCGCTTCTAGCTTCAGCTTCCCAACGTGGCCATAGCTGCCCTTCAGTTTCAGAACAACCTTTAGAGTAGAGCCCAACAGCAGAAGAGCACAATGCTAGCCCACTCCTAAAGGCTAGCATGGCCTCTAAACACTAGCACAGCCTCCAACTTCTAAATAGCTCTATTTCTATAAGCAGTAGATGTCTACCTCCCAAACAGCTCTCACCAGAACACCAGAACAGTAGTCCCCTAGCATCCCCGCACACCTTTCCATACGCTAGCTGCTCACCTGTCTCACTGATCTGTAACTTCACATCGCCTCCATCCACATGAGGTGCCAACCTGTCTCTCAGCCTGTTCCTCATCCCTGGTGTGCAATTGGAGGCAGCCTCAGGACTCTCGGCTGAGGCCCCTTCCCACCCTGTCTCTGCAGCCCCATTTCACTCCCATCCAAAGAGGCCTGGGAGTAGAACAGGGCAAAGGGAAGTAAGAGAAAGAGCCTGATCACAAGCCAGGGCATGAGAGGTAGGGGGCAGAAGTAGAAACTCACCAATGTTCCAGGTCAGGAAAGGGACTGCAGGGGGCAGATCCCTATGAGGAGCCCCACTCGGGGAGGGCATAGCACCTATCAAGGACTGGGAAGGTTATCTTCAATGGAGACTCCCATCAGGAGATGGCAAGGAGCTTCTCTGAGGGGCTGCTGGCTTGATGGAGCCAGCCTTGGAGCTTAGACTCAGTGTTGGGGGTTGGAAGGGTAGAGTAGTGACAGGCTGATCCCAGCCAGCAGCACTGTTCGCTTGCCACAGGTTAATGATCAGCCCCAGAACCTGGCAACCTCAGCTTGGCACTTGGCACAGTCAGCCAGCCACCCAAACATCCACCTGGGACTGCCACTGGTTTTCCTGCCAACCAGAAATTAGGAATTGTAGAGGGTACAGATGCAGGGTCCCTGAAGGCCAAGGGGAGAGCAGCAACGCCCAGGCCCTGCTGGTAAGTCTCCAGGCTCTTCTAATCCTTTAAGACATTTGTACTTTTTCTTTTCTCTATAAGCGTCCATAACAGGTTATGAAGATGGCCAGGGACATGGTGCCAAGTTTGTAGACACATCCTCCCGATCCTCCTGCCCCCAATCTCCATCCTACTGCAGACAGCTGGAGTGAGGCAGCTGTCAGGGCAAGGAGTTCTGGAGCTGGTAGGAAGGCCCCAGAGCTCCCTCCCATCTTCAAGGACCCATGCTGTGATCCCAAACTGAAGGACCTGGGTGATCGGAGACAAGATCCCCAGACCTGCACATTTGGGGCTGGGAGTTATAATACAGCGTTCATTTGGTGTTGAGGCAAACAGGCTCCAGGAGAACTCTAAGAGGCACAGGGCAGCAAGGCTGATGGTGCTTTTCCCAGTTTTCTTTCAACTCTGGCCAGCAGCCCTCCTTCCCTTCAGATCCAAGCCTGGTAACACAGGGCATTTACCAGTCCTCTCTCCCAGGCAAGTCCCAAGGGCTCTATTCCTGATTCTTTTCTATGAAATAGAGGGTTGGGTTACACTTAACACTTACAGTTCCCTGTAATTCTGTGACTATCACATCTTAAAAGTTCAGATTCAAAATGTCTCTCATCCTTGTCCCAAAGTTCTGGGCCCTTGCAGAATGTTTTTAACTGGCTGCCCTTGCGGATTCTTCACATTGAACCTGTCTGAAACTGAACTGTATTTTCCTTAATCAGCTATTCACAGGCTATGATCTCATCACTAGCCCATCACCCACATTCACATGGCTGATGTCTACCTGGGAGATCCTCCATCATTCTTCGTCTTCCTATGCTGTGTCCAGATGGCCCCTTCTGGCTAAGTTCAGTCATATCCATCTACCTATCATACCCACTGCCACTCTTAGTCTAAATCTTAGAGGCTCAATATTGTACTTGAATCTCTACCCCCTTGTAACTCCACCCTACATTCCAGTGAACTTTAAACTCAGTTCATCTAGGAAACTCCCGAGCTTACAAGGCCTTCCATTTCCTGTTGAGGAACTTCCAGCAAAGCATCCTTGTCCTGTACAAGCTAAGTTCTTCCAATCACAGCTGCTCCTACACCCGCCGCTTCATGCAGAATACCTTTCTGCCTGTCCCCAGCACACCAAGGCCCACTCCTGCCTCAGGAGTCTGCTCACTTGGTGACTTGAGGCTATTTACTGCCAAATCTTGCTCATCACTGACAAACTGGTTTTCAGCTCACATTCTCCTCCTAGCAGAAGACCATTTCCATGTCCTGTGCAAATTTTCAGGCCACTCAAAGAAAGGAATTCTTGGGAAAGTCAAGAATTATACAAGTTTACAGGTTCCCCTTTATTACAGGGCTGTGCAGAACCTTTAATCGGCCAACGTGATAGTGATTCTCCTAGTACCCAAACTTAATCATGCATTTTTAAAATAGCATAGTAGATAATGGCAGAGTCTGGAAATCTGATTTCCTGGTGCTTTGTGTTTAAATCCTGGCTCCATCATTAAGGTTTCACTTATATCAAATGAGTAGTCAAATGATCTACAGCACAGAGTTATAAGCACTGAAGCAACAATTCACAGGAAGTACTTAGCATGGTACCTTGCACTTAGCATGACCTCAAGAAATAGAATAACTATAAAAGTAGTCATGAGATTATTTGGGGAAAGCTTTACAATGGCAGTTCTCACTTGATAGTTGGGGTTTGTTTTCACTTGTGTTTTGGACAAGTGTGACCATTTTTTTTCATCAGTCTAATATGTTGAGCACATGGTAGGAACTTGACTTCTATATTCTGATGACAACAGGTGGAGTGGTTGATTATAACCAAATGTTGGTGCAGCTCCATGGTGTGTTAGGGTTGGATTGGACTGAAGTAAGGAACAGTCTTTCAGATCCTGTGAGTTGGGAGGTTGGGGAGAGGTGCAGGAGCCCAAGAAGAATGGAATGGAAGCAAGAAGAAAAGGATGTACAGATACAAATGGAAGAATGAGTCATTGGGAGTTGCTGGAGGTCACTCTACTGATACCTGATTTATCCAGAAAAAAATGAGATGTAACTAAATCTCACTTACCCATGTCCTACTCCTCCAAGATCCTGGGAGTTTTCACATTGGGGGTACATCAGGGCACTGGGGAGTTTGTGGATGAAATCCACCTCCTGGGAGTGTCTCAAGCCTCTTCAGTCACCATGGAGATGAGTTGCCTCTGGCCTCTGAGACTCCCACAAGATCTGAGGCCCCTCACCCACACTTTAGCCTCCCCTAGGCACAACCAGAGACAAGGCAGACCCAGGAGAGCAAGAAGTGAGAGACGGAGAGAGAGAGAGTGAGAACCAGCAGCCCAAGATGGCTAGAAAAAGGAGCTTAAGCAAGGGAAGAAAGGTGGCCTCATGTGTAAGAGGCAGACCAAGAATTCTCAACCTCTCAGAAAGAACTCAAGAGTGGGGGGTGCAGAGCAGGTCACTGAAAAGTGCAGGAAGTCTCATGTCTCTCTGGGCTCTCCTTCCTGCAGCCCAGGGTAGTGATCATGGTGGGGAGATAAAGGGCAGGGCTCATTAATTGCTGGCTGTTGAATATTGTTTCCGTGAAGAGCTGGGAAAGGGACTTAGGGGAAGATCTTGCCCTGAGGGAAGGTGGCTGGTGTAATCAGCAGGCTTTCTGGCTTCACCTGAGGCCAGCAGGCAGGCTGATTGTCACCACACAGGGGTGCCCTGGTGTGAGGCCTGTCAGAGGCGACTCCATGGACAGGCTGGAACAATAAAAGTCTTGAACTTTGGAAACAGGAAGATTGAGTGCATCTCTATCAGCTCTTTCTTGGTCATTCCTAGGGAGAAGGTCTCATGAACATGGAATGAGAATTTGCTACAGATGCCTCCTGGTCTGGAAGGCACTTTCCTCAAACATGGGAAATGGGTGTGGGGGTGAAGAGGAAAATAGTTGGCTAAAATAGGCTGGGACTAGAGTGGGGTGGGGGAGTCTAAGGGGTCTAAGGGTAAAGATTAGGCATAGGGAAACTGAGGTCTTTAGGTGAGGACAAAGGGCTGCTTCCAGTCTCTCTCACTTCTTCTCTCAGTTCCAGAAAAATAAGAAACCAAAACTCCAAAAATAGAGAACTTTATTATCAGGGACACGTGATAAGGCTGGGATTGGGGGGCAGTTGGGGGCCCAGCCCCAGGAGCCTGGGCGTGAGTAAGAGGTTAATACACAGTACACACAGAAGGCACAAAGTGGAGAGGTTATCACTCCCCCAGCAGATTCCCAACCCAGCTGCCCACCAGGACCTCAGGTTGCCTGTTTCCCTCCAGAGAAGCACCTATGGCTGGTCTCAGACAGAGACCCAGGTTTAGATTAAACCTGTTTCCACATTCCTTGCTCTCCTCGACTCTAGCTTTAAACCTTTCTGCTCACCTGACCTTCAACTTCCAACCCACAAAAACTGTAGCTTGTCTAGCATGCCAAATCTGAAAATCACAGGCCTCTCCCTAATGGGGAGGGGACAGGGAGGAGAACACAGAACACCCTCCCTCAGTTTCCACTCAGCCTAACCCCTCATGCCTGCGCTAGGCAGCAGCGTTCTTCTTGCCAAGGCTTCCACAACCCCCGATCAGTGGTCCCACCTCCCACTGCTAACTCTGGTTGGCCCCCATGTGATCTGGTGAGGCAGGCATGCTACAACTGCTCCATCATTCCCACACCTCGGTCCAGATGGCACCGTGGTAAGGATGGGGCGGGGGCTGTGGTGTGCTAAGCCGAAAGGGCTGGCCTACCTGCTTGCTGGGGTATTTGGGGGGGTTGGTACGGTAGCTGTAGTCGGAGTACTGCTCAGAGCCTGTGGATGTGGTGTCCCCAGTGCCCACAAATGTGTTTGCAGGCGGCAGGTCCTGCACCACCTGGTGCTTCTTGGAGGCCGAGGGTGACTGGGGCTGCAGCTGGATGGAAGGCAGTGGGGAGTTAGAACGATAGTGGCGGCCCAGGTCAGGGCTGCCTGGTGGGTAGTTGAGGGGTAGGTGGATGCGAGGACTGTCCCCTGGGGCATCGCTCATCAGGTTGAACTTGAGAGACTTCTGCAGCCCAGCTTCATCTTCATCCTCCACTGGTTTCACAGGCTTTGGGGACTTGCTCTTCTTGCCTTTGCTTTTGTTTCCTTTTGAGGCTTTGCCACTGGGCTTGGGGGCATACAGGTCCTTGGTTTCCTTCTTACCAGCCTGGTAGCCACTCTTGGCCTCCCGCTGCCGGCAGTAGCGCACAAGCACTGCCAAGGCGATGAGCAAAGCCACAGCCACAACACCTGCCACGACACCAAAGAGGATGTTGCCACGCTGCTTGGAGCGCTCATACTCTGGATCTCCAGCAATGTCAATATCCAGTGGCGTGTCCATGCTATGGCCAAGTAGGGTCTCCAATAGTGTGCGGTTGGCTAGGGTCTCATTGACATAAAGGTGAACCAGAGCTGTGCCATAGCGTGGGGGCTTGCCTCGGTCACTGACCTTCACCACAAGACGGTGTAGCCCATGGTGGCGCCGCTCAATCTCTTTCTCTAGGGTGATGGCACCTGAGTGTGGCCCAATCTGGAAGAGTCCATAAGGGTTGCCGCCAGCGATGCTGTACGTTAGCTCAGCATTGACACCAGAGTCCATGTCCTCAGCTGTCACTTGGCTGACTGTCTCACCAAGACGGGTCTGTGGGGTCAGCAGCCGGTGAGAAGTGTTGGAGGGGGCCGTGATAAAGGGGGCGTTGTCATTCTCATCGAGCACATTGATGGTGACTCCAACGTAAGCTGAGCGAGGTGGAACACCACCATCCACTGCCTTCAGCTGGAAGGTGTAGGTGCTCTGTTGCTCTCGATCAAAGCTCAGGCTGGACAAGATAGTGCCTGTGCCATTCTGGATCACAAAGTCACCATTGTCCTGTTCCACTGAGAGCTGTACACGAGCATTTTCCCCCTTGTCCCCGTCAATGACAGTCACCATGCCCACTGGACTCAGTGCCGGCATGTTCTCCATCACTGAGAAATTGTAGCCACTCAGCATAAATTTGGGGTCATTGTCATTGCAGTCCAGCACATTGACAAGGACAGTGGCTGTGCCCTGGAGACTGGGGCTGCCCCGGTCAGCTGCTACCACCTTTAGCTCATAGCTGTCTCTCTGTTCTCGATCAAGGGATGTCTTCACCCTGATCTCTCCATTCTCAGGTGAAATGGTAAACAGACCCTGGGCAGCCGGCTCAGGCTCCAGAGAGTAAACCAGCTCTGCATTAGAACCCGAGTCAGCATCACTGGCAGTGACCTCGGCCACCACTTCACCAGGCTTGTTGTTTTCTGGGAAAGCAACTTCAGTCACACTCTGGGTGAAGACAGGAGCATTGTCATTGACATCGACTACCTGCACCTTAAGGGAATTGGTGCTGGAGAGTGGGGGGTTACCAGAGTCCACAGCCACAATCTCAATGGTGTAGTCTCTGACCTTCTCATAGTCCAGTGGGGTAGTAGTCTGCAGGAAGTACTTCTTCTTGCTGTCACTGCCCGTCTCACTGGCCTGCCGGAGCTGGAAAGGCACATCACCTGCTACCACACAGGTGACAGCTGCGTTCTCTCCCTCATCTCGATCAGATACCTGCACCAGAGCCACAGCTGTCTCCTCTGCCACGTCCTCTGAGATGTTAGCCATACCATCTTGATGGGTCACCAGCCCTATGCCTCGGATCTCAATGGTGGGGGCATTGTCATTCATGTCTTTCACAGTCACTACCACCTGGGCCCGAGCACTCTTGGGGTTGGCGCCTCGGTCCTTGGCAAGCACTGAGAAGCGCAGGGTACTAAGGTCTTCACGGTCCACAGGACCCTGAACAGTGATGAGTCCAGTGTTTCTGTCTAGTCTCAGGAGACGCCTCACAACTTCAGGCGCCTGGTGGAACGTGTAGTCAATTTCTGCATTGGCACCTTGGTCTGAGTCATTGGCCTTCACCTATAGAGTAGGAGCAAAGCACAAGGAAAACAGCAATGTTTAGGCCCAGGATGGCAAATGACAAACACTTGTACTGCCAGTGTTCTTTCCGGTGAGCAGGGCAAACACAATGCATCTAACCTAGTGCCCTTTCCAAATCAACACATGTAATGCCCTTTCCCCAGTCCTGACACTCTGGCAGACTTTACTGACCTATTTTCCTGAAGAGCCCAGATGCAACCTATAAGTCCTTCTCAGTCCCACAGGCCACTACTAGAGACAGGACAGGGAAGAATTAAACTCCACTCGTCATTTATTTCTTCTTTCTTTCTTTCTTTATTTATTTTTTTGTCAGTCACGGGGGCTTGAACTCAGGGCCTAGATGCTATCCCTGATCTTTTTCTTTTTTTGTTCAAGGCTACTGCTCTACCATTTGAGCCACAGCTCAACTTCCAGCTTTTTGGTGGTTAATTGGAAGTCAGAGTTGCATAAACTTTCCTGCCTGGGCTGGCTTTGAACCGTGATCCTCAGATCTCCCAGGGTAGCTAGGATTACAGGTGTAGGTTACTGGCATCCAGCTCTACTCCTCATTTTTTAACTGGTCCTCCCAAATATGGACATAAAGATCAAATAACCCACCATGGAAACCCTTTCATGAAATTAAGTCATCCCCCAACCTTCTGAAGAGACGAAATGGTGCATTAATAGGGAAGTGTGCATGCATGCACTTATAAACATACCATGTGTGCAGGCACGCATCACGTCTGACTGTGCAGGCTGTGACAGATAGCTGTGAGAAGATGCATGTTTGTGTATAAGTATTTGCATGCATGAGTGAAGACTCCTGTGCCCACCTGGAGGCCACAGGTAAGGGTTTTTCTATTGAAAGCAGCCAGGTAGGGATGTGGGTCAGAAGAAACCCATCAGGCCTGGCTCAGCCACTGTTCTAGCCACTGTTTTTCCACCCAGCCACTGCTCTGTCAAACCGGGGAAACCTGTTTCAGAAGCTCCTTGACTGCTGGCAGGCGCTGGCAAGACACCAGAGTCAGGAATCCGGCCTGAGCCTGCGGCCAGGAGGGAGGGGTTGGTGTTGGCCACAGAGCTTGCTGGCAGCAGGCTGGGCTCCCAGCATCAAACAATGAACTGTCTGTCCCTTTGCAGTGGGCACGCCCTCCCACGCCAGCCGACGCTTACTGGGCCCAAGTCTATACAAACATGGATAGTAATGGAGCAACAGGAACCAGGTGGGAATGGCCATGAGGGACCACTGGTCAGGAAGACAAAGACTACAATTAGTTCATAACCAGACAGAATGTGATGGTAGAATGGGTAGGGGTGAAGGTGGGAGACAGACAAACTTGGCAGAATCTGTGGGGAGCAAAAAGAGCTCAGGGACAGCATCCAGGCCCCAAGTTCAAGTCCCATGACCAAAAAAAAAAGTCTTGGGTTCAAATCTCAGCTGAACCACTGTTCAAATTCGAATGTGACCTTGAGCTAATTATTTAACCTCCTCAAGTCTCAGTCTACAAACATATAAAATGAGGATTAATAAAATAAATTTCCACAGAACTGCAGTAAGGACTAAATGGATATTACATAAAAATTCCTAACATTGTCTGGCACATGCAAAATGCCCCTTTGTTTTTTTTTGTATGTCTGTCATCCATCCATCCCCGTCTTTGGAAAATCAGCCAACACAGTTAACACTGTGGGGTCTGCACTTAGTAGGCCCCTAACTCAGTGCTAGTCTTCTGTTCTTCCCCTTAGGAAGGAAACTCCAATTATACCATCTAGGGCTTTTTCTAGATGAGACTCCTGAGCTACCATGGTGTTCACTCACATCTGTGAGGGCTAAATACTAACAGCTTCTCCAAGTCCTGACCCAAGCCTATTTGTTAAACCAGACATATGGTTATGCTCCTACCATTTCCTGTCTCTGGACCTGGTACTCAGATTCTTATCTGCCTCTTGTCATATGTCTTTATCTCTGTCTATGACTCTTGTCTTCTGTCTGTCTCACATCTCTGTTCAATTCTGACTCTGCCTCTATTCTCATATTCCTTTCTCATGCCTTTAAGCCTCAGTCCATTCTCTGACCTGCTTTCCTGTATATCTTCCTGGGAGGAGGTAAAGCCATTCCACACATAGGTTGTGGAGTCAGACTGATATCAACTGTGATCTTATACAAGTTTCTTAATTCCTAGGGGCTCAGCTTCTCATCAGTAAGATGGGTATAATGCTTACTTATACTTCAAGGATTAAATGATATACATAGTGTGTTTAGAACAGTGTCCAGGACCGAGACTATTATTATTTGCTATCTTGACTGTCTTCCTTTTCTTTCTCAGCCACATTTCCAGATTCCAGTCTGCTATTTAGCCTAACAAGGTAGAAACTCCCACCCACCCAATTCAGCTCCAGGACTTAGGGCAAAGGGTCTTCCAGGATAGGTAACGGTATCCAGGGCAGCTAAGCCCTCCTAGCTCCCTCCCACCACAGCTTCAGCCCATGGGGAAGGAGAAAGGAGCTGGGGCTGGCAGGAGGCCAGGCAGAGATGACAGTGGGAGATACACCCACCTGTCTGTGGGGACGCTTTCTTTACTCCCTCCCAGGCCCTACCCCCATCAAGCCACCCAGCCCCTTAGGCAGTTCCCATGGAGAGGGGTGTTGAGAACTTCCACAAAGCTTACTGACTGACCCTTTCTTCCCCCATGAGTGTCTCATGCCCAGGGGAAGAGGCAGGTATAAAAACAGCCCCGTGTGGCTTGTCAGAACTCTGAGGATCCCCTTGGCTAAATGATCTCATCTGATTTTGTTGAGGAGCAAGGCTATGGCCCCAGCTTCAAGAAAATATAATGTGGCTAAAGGGAACCTTGCCTTGCTTAGGAAAAATTCCACCATCTCAGGAGAGAGTCAACAGGATCAAAGGTGATCTATTCCGTCTCAGTTCCCCAGGTCTGAAAAGAAGGTCTTTTTGAAACTGGGGGGAATTTCTGTCAAGAGCATTCCCTAACTGGAGTCTGCCTGTGGTGGTGGTGGGGAGCAATTAAGAGGGGGTATTATTCCAATGTTATCACTGTCACCTAAGAAGCTTAACAGAGGAAGATAATATCACCAGTCCTAGTGGGGGAAAGGAGGTTGGTGGGAAGGCCTATCCTAGGGGAAGGAGAGAACTCTCACCAGACTCAAGAAGACTCCTCTTTCTTTCTTTCCTTTTTTTTTGAGCCACAACACCATTTTTCTGGCTTTTTTTTTTTTTAGTAGTTTGTTGGGGATAAAGAGTCTCGGGGGACTTTTCTGCCTGGGCTGGCTTCTAACGACAATCCTCAGATCTCAGCCTCCAGAGTAGCTAGGATTACAGGTGTGAGCCACTGGCATCCAGCTAGGGTTCCTATTTCTAAAGGTGGGTCCTTTGATAATTTACACAGAGGGGCCTCTTACCTGGATGACCGAGTGGCCGATGGGGCTATTCTCAGACAGCTCAGCCTCATAGGAGGGCCGCTCGAACTTGGGAGCGTTGTCGTTGGTATCAAGCACAGTGACACGCAGCAGGGCACTGCTGGCACGTGGGGGGCTGCCTCCATCCTGCACCTTGATGGTGAGATCGTAGGAGTCCCAACGCTCACGATCCAGGTTCCCCATCACAATGAGCTGTGGCTGCTTCTCCTCCTGGTCCTCAGCCACCTGCAGCCCAAATAGCTCCTGGGCCTCAGGCCCAGCCTGTAACTCATAGGAAGCCACACCATTGGGGCCAGCATCACGATCTGAAGCCAGTGGGATGGGGAAGAGGGAGCCAATGTTGGTGTTCTCAGGGATGGCCAGAGTGATGACAGGTGAGGCGAAGTTCGGAGTGTTATCGTTGATGTCTTGCACCTCTATCTGGCCCTCCAGCAGCCGGGGGCTGCCATTCTGCACAAGGTCTGTGATAGACACCTCAAATTCCAGGATGCAGGGTTCACCAGGGAGCTGGTTCTGGCATTCACGAAGCCCCTCACGGTCAATGGAGGTCTCTGTGGTGAAGATGTCACCCGTCTTGCCATCAACTCGAAGGTATGGAGCACCTACCTCTAGTTTGTACAGATGGCCCACATCTGGAAAGCCATAGTCAGCTGCGAGGCTTCCAATGAGAGTGTTAGGTGGCTGTTCCTCTGGCACCTTGTACACCACCCGAGTGGCATGGCCTGCAGATGGAGCTGACAGGAGTAGCAATGCCAGCAGCAAGAGGGGCAGCAACAACTGTTGCCCCCCAGGGCCCGAGTTGGGCCTCAGGGGCCCCATCCTGGCAGGCTCCAGAATCAGGAGAACTATAAGAAAAAGCAAAACAGATTCCATCAGCTAGGAAGAGGAAGTTGACCCTGAGACACTGAGGACTACCCAGAGCCACCCCTCCTCCCCTTTTCCCACCTATACACTATTTCCCCATAAGAAAAGTCAATACCACCTCAGAAACCTGATTCCAGAACCCAGAACCCCAAGTCTCACCCTCAGTGGGTGTAGCAGCTGTGTCTGGCCCAGCTGGAGGAGCTGGTAAGAGGCCCGGCAGGTCTAGAGCAGTTCCTGCCCATGGAACGCCCTATCCACCTGACGTTCTTTGGGTACCAGCCCTCCCTCTCTCCCTCCCTCCCTCCTTTTCTTTCCCTCCCTGTTCTCAGCTCTGTGCTTTGCACAACACCTCCTTCTCATCAGCATCCTGCCTTAGTCACCCATGGTAATTACCCTGATACTGAGATAGGGAGAGAGAGAGAGAGAGAAGTAAAAGGGTTAGGCCTTGGACACCTCTATTTGAAGCGTCTCCCCCAACATCTGTAGGAGAAAAGTATGCCCCCTAGACACCCCAGACCCTGTGGTCATTACTGACCACACTGGAATGAGAGAGCAATAGTCTCTCATTTCTCTTTCTTTTTACAATGTCACATCAATGTACATGTATGAGATAGGGTATCTCAAATCCACCTTTTCTGATAATAATCACCCATAGGACCAATGTCCTCCACCTCTAAGAACAGCCTGAAATGGATAACAACCAAGGTAGCTTGGATCGGACACCAATTAAAGCTTGTAAAAACAGCTAGCACTGAGGCGGTTTTCTCCAACTCCCTTCCCACAAACATGCACACTGTGCTCAAGGATTGTTCCTAGGGCTCTTCTCCTCTGCTTATTGCTATGAGCAAAATGCATAAAAGAAGAGAGCTGAGGTCAAGAGTGGGGTCAGGACTGTGGTCAGGACTGACTGGCCCTCAAATTGCTATTGGGAGCTGCCCTGGCCTGTCCTTAGAAATTGGGAGCCCAGCAGGTCTAACTGGGACAAAGCTGTGATGACACCACCAGCCTTCCCCAGGTTCCTCCTCCATCTCCACTCACACACTATGTGGACTATACAGATGATCATCTGGCTTCTGGTTGGTTTTTTTTTTTTTGGGGGGGGTAGGGTTTTCTTGGTTATTTTCCAGGGCTGGGGATGGAATCTAGGGTCCTACATACACTTAGCAGGCAAGCTGTCTACCACTGAGCTAGATCTCTAACCCTTGATTTTTTTGAGACAGAGTCTTGCTATGGAGCTCAGTCTGGTTTTGAACTTTCAACCTTCTACATGCACCGCCACACCCTTTCTAGCTTCTATTTGACCTTTATCCTCTACATTTAGGTCCTACGGTATACTCCTACTCCCCCTCCCTAACCGGTCCTGTCCTATCTCACACCTGTCTCTCCTTGCCCTCCTCCAGATCCTTCTAGCTAGTTATAAATGCCCAGCCAACCACAACTGCGCCTCCACTACAATAACCCTATTCTATCACCCAATGCCCCAACACCCCCACCCCCAGACTTTGTGGCTGTCTACTTAAGCCAGACCTGACAGCTATCTATCCAGGCTTAACTGTCCCTTCTTCTGTTCAAATCCAAAATCTCTAACCCAGCATTTTCTTTGGAGGGTTCAGGCTCCTACTTTTCTCACTCCCAGAATTTCCACCCCAGGCCTGCCACTACCACACCCATCCCACAGAAGGCACGTTGCAGCCACCCCATGATTCCTTCTCACAGTAACCTCTCCTTCTAACTCACAGCCCCTTATTGTCTTTTCCAATCTTAAGGCAATGAATCACTGGGTGGCCTGGGATTACACCTGCCCTGTTATTTATTCAATTGGTGTTGTACACCTATTCCAATGTCCTCCATCTGTACACAAATCCTAAACATCCTGAAGGAAGGGACACAACTCTTTATATTCATTCAACTTCTTACCTCCATAAGTGCAGTTTGGCAAAGCTGGACACACAGAAGGAATAGGTGCTCATGTATGACTTTAACTAAACTTTTTTTTTTTTTTTTAAACTAAACTCTTGTAATGTGTCAGACTCTAGCCTAGGTACCAGGAGTAGATGCCTAGTAACTTAGGCTTCCAGCAGTAAAGACAGGCCCAGTCTGCCATGACAACAATTTTAGCTCAATGGTTGTGTAAATTCTGTTGAGTTGCCTCTGTGTACCCATTTGACATTCCTAAGGCAAAAGCATGAAGGACCTGGGCTATGGCACTAGACAGCCTGAGGCAAACCCCAGCTGCCCAATCCCAGGCCATCTAACTTAGAACAAATGATTTAGTACCTCAGTTTCCTTCTCTGTCAAATACAGTTACCCATATCCTAGTGGGTTTGCAGGTTAAATACCTAAAAAAATGTCAGCACTCAACAAATGCTTAGCACAGGGCTAGAGATAGTACAACAGTAGAGCCCCTGCCTGGCAAGCCAATGCCTTGAGTTCAAATACCAATAATGTCAAATAAATATCAGGGACGTTCCTGGGGTAAAATGTAAGCCTTCTCCACTTAGGGCACAGAATAGACCTCAGAAAATGCTCAATGAATGTACAGATTCTCTACACAAGTCAAATGCTTCACTTCCTCTTGGGAGCCTTCCTCAAGTACAGGTCCCTCCTCAATACGTGTGAAGCCCTTATCAGATTAGTATATGTGTTTATTCTCAGCTGCAACCTTAATCTCTTTATCTGGTGCCTTACATAGATCCACCTTACAATTACCTCCCCCTCTACCTGCATGGACCTGGCACAGGGTTCATTCTTTTGTGTGTATTTGCAGGTCCTAGCCACTGTCGCTCTACTACTTGAACCACAGCTCCACTTCCAGTCCTTTTTTTCAGGGGTGTGTGTGTGTGTGTGTGTGTGTGTGTGTGTGTGTGTGTGTGTGTGTGTTTGGGTCCGGTCATGGGGCCTGAACTCTGGGCCTGGACGCTGTCCCTCAGCTCTTCAGCTCAAGGTTAGTGCTCTACCACTTGAGCCACAGCGCCACTTTCGGCTTTTTTCTTTTTGCTTATGTGGTGCTGAGGAATCGAACCCAGGGCCTCAGGCATGCAAGGCAAGTGCTCTACCACTGAGCCACCTTCCCAGCCCCATGTGTGTGTGTTAAATAGATTGACTTCCCTGCCTGGGCTGGTTTAGAACTGAGATCCTCAACTCTCAGCCTTCTGAGTAGCTGGGATTATAGGCATGAGCCACGGCATGTGACACAGGGCTCATCTTTAAGACCCAATCCAACCACATCCCCAAGGGACTTCATTCCCTTCTGGGTACTTTTACTCCTCTGCCCTCACCCTGGCACCCTGATTCTCTATGTAAGTATAAGCAGGCTAGTGGCTACATGGGAAGCCTGTGGGGATTACCCTAACCCCAGCAAAGCCCCTCACTTCTAGCCCCCATCTCCAGACCAAGAATAGTTAACTTTTTTGTGGTTGTATTCCTCTTTAAGAATCTTATTAGAATATTATGCAGAGTTTTCCAAGAAAAAGTTCACTCAGAAATTTGGCTACAGATTTAGGGGTCCATAGCCTAGCATAGTCAGGGTAACTCTGATTTGTGTCTATTCTAAGAGATATAGATGGAGCTGCTATCCTGGGGCTTTCTCCCCATCTAAGGTCACAATCTGAGACTTCAGAACTTTGAACCAGTGCCCTGGCCCCTTCAAGAAATCCCTTACCTCCAGCCAGGAGTCATGGAAGAATTACAGTATTCTGTTTGAGTATGAAGAACTACAGAGTAAAATCCAAGGCTAGGAAGATGTAGGGGGAGGGAGATTCCCGAGAAGTAGAAAGAGTGAGGAAAACGGGGCTGAAGGGAGGGTTGTCTAGAGTTGGGGTACCGGTTGAGGAAGGTTTAAGCCTTAGAAGCACCTTCAATATTAAGGATTATCTGGCCCCACCCTTAGGAATTTTGATTGGAAGGTGGAATCTGGAGAACACCTCAAGGCAACTGTGATATAAAGGACCCAGAAAGCCTGGGAACAATGTTGACCTATACTAGGACTACCAGAGTTCAGGTCCTGCAAACCATATCATCATCATCTTTTCCACGGACATCACTCAGCACCAGCATTATCCCAGTGAACACTAAGGTTTTACTAACATATTGCTAAAGGAACGTGCATGAAACCTCATTGAATCCTCCCAACCCTCCAAAAGGGATATATTTATTATTACAGCTTCTCTCCCATATTACAGATGATCAAATTGAGATTCAAAAATACATTAATCATCTTAGGTAGCAGAAGTAATATGAGAAAGAGCTAGGATGTAAGAAATAGAGTACCTCTTGGAATCCTAGGATCTGGGGAAAAGGTTGGATTGGAAAAGTGAATCAACAGAAATCCCCAAGCCTGTAATATGATGTTTGTTATGGGCTTCCAGGCGGGAAAGAAGAGGGTTTAGGGTTCCAGGACAGAATCCAAGCTCTGTTGCAGCTCACCTAGAGGCACACAGGGTCATGTGGCCAGGAAGAGCATGTGGCTAGAGTCATGTGGCCAGGAAGGGCAATAAGTGGCCTCATCATCTCTACCCCCACCAGTTTTGAACTTTGTCCCCAGCAGTTGGTACAGAGAGTCATTAGGCTAAGGCGGCTGCCTTTGAAGCCATTAAGGCCTTATCAGCCCTGTCAAGGCCTGCTGCCTTGCTGGGCAAGGGTGCCCAGACCCTGAGAAAATAGAACCTAAGCAAGTGACCCATCTTTCTCAGGACCGAAGCAGAAGATTCATTAAGAACAAGAGTCCAAGAAGTTCAAGGAAACCACATCTGTGTAACATCTAAGCAGAAATGAGGACAGGTGAGTTCACTCAGAATCTTCAATTCCAGACCAACTGGGGGTCCAAGGTTCACTTCCTGCTGAGTACTATGAGAGCTATCACTGCCCTAGTGACCAGGTCAGCTCTGAGCCCCTATCCTCACTCCAGGACTATTATACAACAGCCACTGCTGCTGCAGGCAGAAAATACCAAGGGACAAAGGGACCATCTGAGAGCCTGGGAAGCAAGTGGGGCTGCGTGGGGTGGAGCTGTTCAGAGGCCTCCCACAGTGAGCAACCCTCAGTTCCTCTCCCAGATCTTTCACAACCCTCTATTAGCCTCTGCAAGCTTCTGGGCACCTGCATTCTTGAGCCAGATTGTTGGATTTGAACCCTATGCTCCACCATTTCCTAGATGTGTGTGTGTGTGACCTTACCCACATGAAGTCACTTTTCTGAACCTATTTTATATTATGAAATGGAAATAATTCTGCCCCTTGAAGTTATTTGGGAGGATTAAAAACAATCCAATGATTAAATAAAACGTTATATTGTGAAGAACACATGTGAAAATAAACCAACCCCGCATTGGGCACACAATAGGTGCTTGCCAGTTTGGTGACTATATGAAGCAATGCCCTGCAGCTGGCAAAGTCTATGAAAGCAAATGAATGATATATATTTTACTACTGCACCTTCACCATTCACCATAGACCCTGACAGAAGTTAAACAGAATCCCTGTTTGAAGCACTGAACTCTCTTTGCTCATAATATTGACAGCTTTCACCCCTACATTAAAGGGCCGCCCTCTTAGTTATCAGGCACCCAATTCTTTCCAGCAGTGCTCACTGACTCTTGCCCACCTCTGGGCTGAAGTAACCACAGCAAGCTTCTCTTCTGCGACGAAGAAGCCAGACCAGCAAGACGCCCCTTTTCCAGCTGAAGTCCCTTCTGAGTTGGGAATTGGGGGTGTGAGGAGAAAGAGGGAAAAGTAAATGTTGCTGGACTAGAACGCAGGCCTGTTCCCCGACCAGCCTGCCTCTGGTGGGGGCTGCTCCTTGCGCTTCTCTCCTGGATTCCACTACCTGTCATAGTCGATTATACACCTCAATCCCCTCAGACCCCTGTAACAAAAAAAGTAGTACCTGCCCCCATACCCCTTCGACCAATGGCACCTTCAGGGCTGCCCCTTTCCTGGTAGCTTCCGAGGGACTGACCCACAGCAGGTACTAGAAGGAGCCTGGCATCTTCCAATATGAAGTCCCGGGCTTCGCCGGCACGAGCAGCCCGGGAACTCACGGCCTCGGTCAGCTGGCGCTTCCTGCACACACCCAGCGCGCCGAGCGTGCGGCTCCTCCCGGAGGATGCCCAATGTGGTGGGGGGCGGCGGCGCTCCCGGGGTTCGAGTAGCCCCACCCCCACCCTGGCGGTGCCTGGCCTCCCCAGCCCAGGGCGAGGCTACGCTAGGGCGCTGATCGCGCCTAGGCCAGCCGGCCACTTGCGTCCCTCGCCTCCGGGGTCGCCGCGGAGAATCCCTCTCTCTCTCTAGCGATCGCTGGCCTCGGCCTAGGGTCCCCCCCCCCCCATCCCCACCCCCCTCCACAAGCCGGCGCCGGCGCGGAGCGGCGCAGCGGGCGCCGGGGAAGGGGGTGGGGAGGAAACGGGCGCCGGAATCACAAAGCCGAGAGAGCCTGGCCGGGCGGGGACATTCCCAAGAAACCCGTCCTCTCTCAGCGGGAGTGGGGGAGAAGGGGGACCGGCCCCGCACTCAGCATAGGCCTCGCCCCCAATCTTTCTGCCAGATGGTATAATCGCCGAGCACCACTGGGGAAACTGAGGCCAGAAATCGGAGCTACCGGAGGGTAGCCAGGGTGAGGAAAGGGTACGAGTCCATCTCGCCAACAAATTTTGCTGCGGCACTGGCTGCGACCTCCCTTCTATGCCCACGGCCTAGCCCACTCACACGACTGGCCTGAAGGGGGACTGGCGGAGGGGGAGGTGGTGCCCAGGTGTGCTGGATCCAGGTGTACAGATACCCAGGTGGCTCCTGTAATTCAGTTGGATGGCCTGAAAGGGGAGGGGGGGTCGCAAACACCGCCCCAGGGTTGTACCTCAGGCTCCGGAGCCCCAGGCAGGCAGTTCGGCGCGGCCTGCCAGGTCCGGCTAGTTCCGGGAACACACGGCTGGTCCGGCCTTGGAGTGGAGGTGGGGGAGGTGCCCGCAGGAAGCCGGTCGGTCCGGCCCTCGGGTTCCCGCTGTGCCCATATTTACCATAACAATGTCCCAATTACGGAGACTGGGCTCTTCGGGGCTAGCCAGGAGGCCCCCGCGGGCTACTCCCAGCCCAATCTCTCCTCCCAGGGAGAGGGGCCGAGTGTGTTGGTGTGCACGCGCCGCGGCAGGGTGTAAAGTGACACGGTCGGTGTAAGGTGTGTGGCAACCCGTGTTTAAGAAGCGTGAAGCGGCGGGTTGCTGTGACCAGGAGGCGCTGTGGTAGGTGCGTCCTACTGTGTTAGGGTGTGTGCCATCAAGGCGTGTGCTGAGACACTGGGTTGTGTGTGTGTGTGTATGTGTGTGCAGCCTAGTGGAGCCAAGGAGACCTGTGCTGTGTACCTGTGTACTGGCCAGGGAATGGGTAACAGTATATTAGGGTGTGTTCCTTAAAGGAACATGTGTAGGGGGGGGGGAGTCTAGGTCTTGAGGGTTCGTGCGTCTAACTGTAGCTGTCACACTCATCCAAAAGGGCACGGGGTTGTTTAAGTTGCCCAGTGTCACACCTGATTGTGTTGTGCTCTCGATGGCCACGGGTTGTGTGTCCCTGCTGATCGTGCAGATGCTGGAGCAGATTCTAAGCTGGTGACGGAGCCCCAGTGGGCGCTGGTGTGCGGGAGGTAGGTCTGTGTTCATGTATGTACGGATGTACGTACGCATGTGTATGTCGGTGGTATGGCCCTCCAGGTGCCCGCGGTGAGCTGGACGCGCCTGAGTGAGCCGAGCTCGTCGCCCAACAAGTGTGTGTGTGTGTGTGTGTGTGTGTGTGTGTGTGTGCATGTGTTGTGGATAATGCTCCTGGCTGGCTTCGTCCCCGAGGAGACTCCACGCCAACCCCGAGGGCCGCGCACTTCCCCCAAACCATCTCCATTCCGCGCGCTCCTGGAGTCTTCCCATCCTCGCCGCTCCAAGCGCGCCCTGGGTGCCAGTGCCAGGCAGGGGTCTGACTCCGCAGCACCTCCCCTCCTTCTCCCGGTTCCCTGCCGTGAATCTTGGAGGCCACGATGCCTCGGCCGCAACCCCCACTCGGTGGCCCAGCACCCCCCAACCTCAGCCCCGGAGCGCTGGACACCGGCCGGGCCCCCGCGGCCTCGATCCACTGAGCGCCCCTCCCTCAGCTCCCGCCGGCCATAGCGGCTCCGGGCTCCCGAACCACTGCCGCCGGATCCTTACCCGCCTCGGGGCAGCACCGGCCGCCGGCCCTGCTGTCCATGAGCCGCCGCCGGCCCCGGCCCGGGCTGCGGCTCGACACGGCTGGGGCTGGCGCTGCGGTTCGGGCTCCGGCTCCGGCTGGCTCTGGGCGCAGCAGCCCGGCGGCTTCGCGTCCGCGCCGCGCTCCCGCTCCCCGAGTGTGTGAGGCGGCAGTAGCGGTGGCGGCGGCGGCGGCGGCGGCGGTGGCGGAGCCAGCAGCGAGCGGAGCGCACAGCCCGGCCCGCCCCCTCCCTCCCCCTCCCTCCAGGCCCGCCCGCCCGCCTCCCGCCCGCCTCCCCGCCCCCCCTCCGGCCGGGAGGTGGAGCTCGGGACCGCTCCGGTCCCGCTGGGAGGGGACCCTCAGCACCGCTCCCCCAGATCTGACTTCGTCGCGTTTGCGGGCTCCCTTGCCTGAGACGGGGATACACATTCCCCCTACCCCCCACCCCCGCCCCGTCTGCACCTCACCCGAGCCTCTGTCCTGGACCTTCGCGATCCCCCCCTCCCTGCGCTCTCCGACACCTGTCCCCCATCCTGCTCCCTGGGAAGTCCGAGCTGGGGAAGTGTTCTCCCTAGGGCCTACTTCCCCTGCACCTGCCCTCCAGGTCCACCCTCCTCCCTCCCAGACCCCCGACTCACTCCGTGCGGCCCTCCCTTCCCGCTGCGCTCCGGGGAAGTGCACCCCTCCCCCTCCGGCCGAAGCCGCAGAGCGGTCAGCCTCGGTGGCCGCAGCAGCCGTGGGGCGGGGGGGTGGGGGGGGAAAGACCGTGGAGGGGAGCGTGGGAGGGGGGATGGGATCTGGGAGTTCTCGAGTGAAATGAGGAAGGTACACGAGTGTGAGGATGAAGTGGCGGGCCTGATCTCAGATGCTTCCGAGGGTCCCCTAATCACCTGCCCACCGGGCGGTGGAGTGCTGCGGGTACACACATTTGCCCGGGACACACACACATTCAGAGAGTCACACGGGACTGTGCCCCTCGAGGCCGCGCAGTGTCACGGCCTGTGCCACACGCCCTCACAGTGCCACACGCTCGCTGTCACACTCACACTCAGCAGTCACACACGGTGTCACACGCAGTGTCTCACACACTCCAACACTCGGTTTCTCGCGCTCAGCTCTGGCTCTCTGGCGCCATCTGGAGGTCTCTAAGCCGCTTAGGAGCTCCTTCCTCAGGGTTTGTACCCCGGGCTGCCAAGTGCCCCAATTCAATCAGACCTCCCGCCGGTGCCACCTGTAGTCCCAGGCAGGGTGTTCTAGGTCAGAACGATGAGGGCTATCTGCTAGCAAGGCCTGGTACTGGGTATGGAAAAAGCCCTCGATATGGGAGGACCCGTCTCTGGGTTGCTGCCATGGCTTCTGTGTCCTCATTCCTGTCCTCTCTGTGTGCTTCATTCCTACCATTCTAAGATCCCTTGTCTTTTTCTTCTGCTTCTACCTCTTCCCAGCTATGGCCTCTTTATGGATAGTCTTCAGGTAAGGGTGGATTCTGTGGCTAGGTAAGGATACTAGCAAGAACTTCCCCCAAGATCTCACCCTGAGAAGTCTCTCACCCTTTCTGGACTGGACTCTATTTTCACCCTCAGTTCTAGTCCTTGGCCCAGGATCCCAAGTGCAGGGCTCTGGATTGAAAATGCTATATGCCAGTGAAAGGAGGACCTGTCCTTTAAGTGGCCTCTTGGTCCCTGCAAAGCTTGTACTTGCTCCTGTGGCTGAGTATAGCGCCAAGGAGGAAATCAGTGGCCCAGAGAGAAGAAATCTTCCACAGCAAGGCTGCCCCAGCCTCCCTGCCCCCAGCGTGTGCCTGCTGCCCACTGCAGCAAACCCTCCCCAGGCTGCTTGCTGGGAGCCATTCAAAGGCTCCTCTGTTCTCCTCCCTTGCTCAGGGCTGAGCAGGCTCAGCAGCCACCGAGCCTGGCAGGAAATGCTAATCTCCCAGATGTTCTCCTCCATCCTCCCTGCTCCATCACCATCAAACCCAAATCCTGCACCAAGTGGTTGGAGCAGAACTGGGCCAAGGCAGCCACATCACAGTGTGCCTACCCTTCTTTGCTTTCTATCCCTCCTACTCCAGCTACCAGGCTGGATTATGCGGGGACCTAATGGGGCAATGTAGGTATGGGAATTGGGTCCTGTCTTCCTTAAGAAGGAGAACTGGGAAAGAGGGCTAGGATTGGAAGGAAGATTATTGGAGAATAAAAGAGGTGGTATCTGAAGAGAGAAGCTAGGCTTTTGGCCTTGCACCAAACTAGGAGGAGGACTGGTTGGCATGTGAAGCATTGGGGGAGGCTCCTGAATCTGAGAGTCTAGCTGGGACTGTATCCAGAGAATGGAGTCTGGTTGATATCAGGTGTGGAAATGGTTGGGATGCTTGATGTGGTGTGCAGGTACGTGGGATGGACTGTAGCGAAGAGGACAGGGATGTTGTAGGACCTGAAAGTAATAAAAAGTCTGTTGCTTCTGACTGAAGCTGGGACACTGTTGCAGTGATGTGATGCTGATGTGCCTAAGCTATAGCTAATCAGATTACCACAAAGGTGGTTGCCAAACCATGTATGTATGTGCATGGGTGCATAATGAGGGATGGCTATAATGAAAATGCCATTGTACCTGAAGCTATAGGTGTTGGGCTGGCACACCTGAGACTGGCTGTAGCCAAGAAGCTGTTCTCCATTAACAAGATGTAGGTGGAGCTGTAGCTGAATCCACTGTCCAGATCCTAGGAGATAAGAAGCTGTTGCTAGGAAGCTGTACCTGGGAAGCAGGATGTTACCTGGGATAAGAGCAGAGCTACTATTGTGTATAGGATTGTAGCTGACATTCTATTGGTCCTGAAGCTATAGCTGTGATGACAGCATACTGGGGATTGGCTATAGCTAGGATGTTATTGCCCAGAATTGTAGCTGGGCTGTTCTTACGTGCAAGACTATCTGAGATGCTGTTATGCCTGCAGTTAAATCCAAAGCTCGGGTGTAGCTGGGAGGCCATTTCTTGGTAATATATCTGGACCACTGTTGTGTGGGGGCTGTATCTGGGACTCTGTTGTCTAGGAGATGAGAAGCTGTGCGCTGAGATGCTGTTCTGGGAGGCAGGATGCTACTTGTGTTGGAAACTGATCTGCTTAGGATGGTCCCCAAGTGGCTTTGCTGGATCTGAGACTAGCTGGTTAGGGGAAGAGAGTGAGTCCTGCCTGGAGGTCTGGGAGATTCCAGGAGCCCCAGGTTGGGTGGGGGCTGCTGCTCCATGGAGGCCTGAGCAGCTGCTCTGCTGTGGAGCTGGGAAGCCTGTTTTCATTACCGTTTTAACTCTTTTTTTAACCTTGTTTTTCTCTCGGCTGCACTTTCGCTCACTCATTAATTTTGGTATTTTTCTCACGGTGCCTCAGCCCCTGTCACGGCTGCCATGGCAACAGGAGGCAGTGTGCACAGTGCCAAAATATCTGATCAAAAAATAACCAAAATAAGCAAACACCAAGACGACTGTGCTAGGGACTGTGGCCGAAGGAGAGCCAGTGGCTTAGATCCAGGGAACCCTAGTCTCCCAGGAGATTCCCTTCCACTCCCCTCTCCCCCCAGGGAAACTTTGCTGAACCTTCTGATAACCCGGGAGTCCCCTTCCCAAGGGACCCCACAGCACATTCTCCCAGGACTCAAATTTCCAATAGTTGCTGACCAAAAAGCAACTTTGCCTTAGGTTGGAACATTGAGAAGGAGTGAGGACTAGGATTCACGTTCTAGGAACTGACAGTTAACACTTCTCAGAGATTCCCTGTCTGCACCCACCCCTCCCCAGGCCCTGCTCAACTCCCACTTTGCCACCCCCACTTTCTTCTTTTTATAGCCCAATATCCTGAGGGGATGGACAGAAAGAAAAAAACTCACATTCCAGGCCTACCTTACCCCTAACTCCTCAGTGGAGGTTCCAGGGACAAGATATCATTAAAGTACCTGGCATGCCTAGGTATCTGGCTACCTGTACCTTCACCTGACCAGAGGCAATTCCTAAACACTCTTGAACTCATTCCTCACTCTGACTTCCTTTTCCATTTCTTAGGCACCTTTTAGTTCTGGAGGCCTCCTTCCCCACAAGGGAGTGAAAAAAAAATTTTGAGTTTCATGCAAGGGAGAAATGGTCAAAGTTCTTGCTACTCATATCCCGCTCCTTCACCCACTAATTTCCCCTCTAAAGGAGCTTGTCTAGATGTCTGGTATACTGGCAAGTAAGAGAAGGAGGAAGCTCTCAACCATGCAATTTCATCTCTGTCCCTTGTCCCTGTGCCTCTGTGCCCCTCCCCCATCTGTCCACCCTCTGCCCCACGCCCATGAAAAGTCTCACTGGCCACATGTGTCCACTGCCTTTGGGGCTAACTAGAACTCACCTCCTGCTCCTCACTTTCGATTTCTATCCTCCCCTCCCCTCAAGAGCTGTAGTGGCCTTGGCCTTCTGGCAGAGCCTTCCTAGCCCGTTTCCATAGAAACCTGATAGGCTGTACAATGCAGGAGCCCGAGGGAAGACAGAAGAAGGAAAAAGGGATCAGGCCTCAGGGACAGCCCAAGATGAAGGGACGTGAGCACTGAAAGAAGGTAGAGAACTGCCCCATCTAAACAGTGGAACCCTGATTTGGGAAAGGAGAGAAGAGGTAGCAAAATCTTGATAGATTCCCTCCCCATGCCGTTTGCTCTGCTGCTCCGGAGAAGGGGACAGAAAACCATCCCCTCCCCTGGCACAGGGAGGGGATATTCTTTCCTCCTCAGCCTCTTCAATATTTCTTAGAATGTTTCTTTACTAAGAACGGCCTGTTTTGGGATGGATCTCTTCCCAAGATTCATCAGACAGGGACCCGAAGGATCCTTTTCCACCCACACAAGCTCCCCTCCTTCCCCAGGCTGGGGATTCCGTTCCTTGATCCGAAGGCTGGGCGGCCCCGTGGACCCAGTGGCCGGCGCTGACCCCATGGCGTGCTGCTTTCAAAGGCCCCATTCATGTCTGGGGGCTGAAGGCACCATTGTCCCCCGCATGGGGGGAGTGTGTTGTGGGGACTAAGGGGGTCTCGACTCAGAAGGAAGGAATGCGTCTGGAGAAATTGCCCTCGGGGATGCAGTCTCAAAGTCCCTACCAGATATCCACCGGGACCTTTTCATGACCCCAGCCTTTTCCCCAGGAGCTCCCAGCAGCCTTTGCGCTTCCCCTAAGGGTGGGGGCCCTGGACGCCGCTGGGAAGCCTCGCCCCACCCCTCGGGTGCGCGGAGGCGACCAAGGTTGAGGCCGGGAGCTGTCCAGCAGCTCTGGTTCTGACCGGCCTCTGATTCACCTAAGCGCCTTTGGACAAGGGGCGCACAAGGCCAGCCCTGGTGCCTCAGAAACTCTTCCCCACCCAGGCAGGCTAAGACCACAAACCATACCTGGCCTGAGTGGGCTTGGACGCAGCTCTGGAAGTGGGGATTAATCCCTGCTAAGAACTAATCCAGGGAGCGACCTCACTCCTGCCCTATCTGAGCAGAATCAAAGAATCAAGACCCAAACCCTGGAACCTTGTCCTAGACCTGGGCAGAGAAAAGAACAAGGAAGGTCAGACCCTGCCTCTTCCTCCTTCCTCCATCTCACTCCAAGCCTGCTTCTGTTTTCCTCCCTCTCTCCTCCCTCCTCTTTCTCCCTCCCTGCTGGGTTGGGGGCTGCTGAATTATCATTTCTCAGCTCTGCTAATGTGCTCCCTGCTGCGGGGAGGGATCATAATTCTGGGAGATGATTAAGTTTCAAATTGTTTTTCTTTCTGTTGTTGAAGATGAGGTTTTAATATGGTCCCTCCTCAGCTGGGGTGCACCTACCCCCATCCCTTTTCTCCTAGTATGCTCAGCACTGATTGGTCAGGTCTGGGACTATATCTTTTGGAGTCCCCCCTAAACTTTTGGGTACACAGGGTAGGGAGAGGTGGAAGGGCTATACCTACACTTGACTCAAGGGGAACACATACAATATGCTAGTGATAAATGTTGGTTTTGAAGTCAAACAAGTTGGAATTCTTTTTATTTTTTTTATTTTGGTCGGTCATGGGGCTTGAACTCTGGGCCTGGGCGCTGTCCCTGAGCACTTCAGCCCAAGGCGAGTGCTCTACCACTTGAGCTACAGCACCACTTCTGGTTTTCTGGTGGTTTATTGTAGATAAGAGTTTCACAGACTTTCCTGCCTGGGCTGGCTTTGAACCGTGATCCTCAGATCTCAGCCTCCTGAGTAGCTAGGATTACAGGCGTGACCACCGGCACCAGCTGGAATTCAAATCTTGATTGTCACTTACTGCCCATGTGACTGAGTTACTTAAACTACCTGAGCCTCAGTTTCTTTGCCCATTAAATGGATATGCTACTACTGTTGTTGAGGAATTTAAAATAATGCTTAAAAAATATTTAGCAAAGTGCCTGTCTTATGATAGACCCTAGTAGCTGTTAGTAGTTATTAATGCACATAAACTCCACAGTGTCTTCTTGCTCCTCCCATCCCCCTGACTTTGTTCTTTGGTTCAGTAAATGTTTATCTAGGGCCTTGTGTTTTCCAGATATTGTGCAATTGAGATTTAGCCAAGAGTGAGGGAGCTGGGCGTAGGTTCTCCTGTTTTTCTTTCCCTCAAACACTTTAATTCACCTCCCTTCCTCCCTTCAGCTTAAATCCACTCCCATTTTACCTCTCATCTACGTCTAGCTCTCTCTTCATTATTCTATTCCATGCTTCCTTCTTTCACCGAAGACTTACCACTTCACCTGGATTCTGACTCTAATATACATGTGTCTTTTACCTTCTGTATCATTTGAGGCCATCAAAATTAAAACATTTGAGAGAATTCTAAGTCATGCTATGTGTCTGTGTGTGAAAGAGAGGTGTTAATTCACATTTAACAGTGAATGTATAGTATATTTCTGAACTCTCAGATGTGAAGAGTGAGCTTGTTTATGTGCACAAAACTGACTTCTACAATAAGTCATACACTTTTGAAAAATGTTAATTTTTTTGCCCACCTTTCATTCTGCTCTGTCCTTGACTGTAACTTTACTTGGGATTTATTTTTTTAATCATTGTTATTGACATGTAACTGATATACCAAAAACCTGCAAATATTTAATATTGGATAACACTGTTATAATCTGAATGAGTAACCTTACCAGTTATTAGTAAGAGAGGCTGAGTTTGGAGGGGAGAATGGGGAGATAGAATTTAGGACTCTGTGCATGCTATACTCTACCACCAAGCCACAATCTCAGCTCTATGATAATGTGTTTTTATGTCTACTTAACACTGACCTCCTACCTTTTATTGTCCTAGTAATGGATTTAGGACACACTGCTCCAAAATATACCATTTTGTTAACAACGGGAAGGTCATTCTCCCATGCTTCTCTCTCCCCCATCTTTCTTCTTGAAGAAAGGCCTGAAGCAGGCCATAATACTTTAGACTTTGTCCCTTCTTTCTCTCCTGAAATAAGTCATAAAATCTTCATTCCAGACACCCCTGGAAGGAACAACCTTGTCTTCAAAGTCAGAATTATCAAGAAGAATTTGAACAAACATGCCTTACTAAGCCTTAACCCTATTTTATTTTCATTAGGTCATATCTTTCTCTGTCTAATCATACCTGTGCATGACTGTCCACTCTGCATTAAACTTAAGCATAAAATTACGCATTTCCTTGTTTCTTTGGGTCTTTATATCCTTATGAAGACTTTAATGTTCTACAAAATTTATACTAAACATGGATTTTTTTTCTTCTTAATCTGTCTTTTGTTATAGAGATCTCAGTAGATAAGAAAAGAAATGTTTTCTTCTTAACATTGGCTTTATTCCTCTTTCAATTCAGGGCTTTTTTTTTTTTTTTTTTGGTTGATCATGGGGCTTGAACTCTGGTCTGGGCCTGGGCGCTGTCCCTCAGCTCTTCAGCTCAAGGCTACCACTTGATCCACAGCACCACTTCGCTTTCTGGTGGTTTATTGGAGATCAGCGTCTCACGAACTTTCCTGTCCAGGCTGGCTCTGAACGGTGATCCTCAGATCTCAGCCTCTCCAGTAGCTAGGGTTACAAGCATGAGCCACTGGCTCCTGACATATAGAAGGTTTGGTGCAAGTCAAGAAACAGAAAGCACAATAGGCATTTTTAACTGGAGGGAATTTAGTAAAGGGAATCATTGAAATAACTTCTGGAAGAAGCTCCATTTTCAGAAAGTGCATCAGGAGTGCTAACATGTTTGTCATGATCAGTAAGGCACAGAGTCAATGCCACCGCTGGACCTATTGATTTAAAGAGCACATTGTCAGAGAGCTGACATCCAGGAATTAGGAAGTAGAGATCAGCAAGCTGGGATGGTTGCTATAAGAGAATCCCATGTCTCCAAGGTCCCAGTTGCCAGCAAAATGACCAAAATAGCAGAAAGAGGGCTTCTTCCTTCTTTCTGCCATCTAGTCACACTAGTGCACCTGAGGATAAGGGAATGTAGGCTAGCTCTTTAGTCTTTGTAACACACGAGAAGAAAGTAGGGTAAGAAGATGCATGCCAGTGGACCATATTGAATCCTAACTTGCATCTTACCATTTAGGAGTTCACCAGCTAGAAAAGATAACATCAAGATCCCTGCAGGATGGGGCTGGGAAGGTGGCTCAGTGGTAGAGCGCTTGCCTTGCATGCATGAGGCCCTGGGTTCGATTCCTCAGCACCACATAAGCAAAAAGCAAAAAGCCGGAAGTGGCGCTGTGGTTCAAGTGGTAGAGCGCTAGCCTTGAGCTGAAGAGCTGAGGGACAGCGCCCAGGCCCAGAGTTCAGGCCCCATGACTGGACCGAAAAAAAAAAAAAAAAGATCCCTGCAGGTGAAAAGGATAAGTCACAAAATGTCTGTTTCAGACCAAGTTTCAGGGCCATGAGCTGGGACTATGATAGTCTCAAAGGGTTTCCAGATCTAATTTGGAGCTATGAAGGTGAAGTTCTGAGAATTACTTAAGAATGAAGTTAAAGTCAGTATACTGGGAAAGAAAGGAAACAGAGGAGACATGCTTCCCTGCATCACGCTGGTGGCTCATGCCTGTAACCCTAGCTACTCAGGAGGCTGAGATCTGAGGATCTTGATTTGAAGCCAGACTGGGCAGGGAAGTCCATGAGACACTTACCTCCAATAAACTACTCAAAAAAAGCTGAAAGTGGAGCTGTGGTTCAAGTGGGAGAGCATTTGCTAGCCTTGTGTGAAAGAAACTCAAGGACAACACCCAGAACCCCCCCCCCAAAAAAAAAACCCTCAACTTCCTGCAAGGGGCAGTACACAGAAATATAGGGTTTGAATGTAGCTTCCAAAAAATAAGGCCTATCTACAATGGCAGTTTTTCTGTGTGACCCATGTGACTCATTTGTCACCTGCTTCAGTCATTCTGAAACAGGCCTCCAGGATTACCACTGGGAGAAGAGAAGTATAGATGGAAAAGATTCATAGTGGGCTGTTCTTTCAAGCAAGGGGACCAGGAGTATAAAAGTGTTTTGGTGGGGAACATCTAGCAACTAGCACCTTCCAGCTGTTGATAACTTCTTTCTCCAGTAATTCTAGATGTTTTGACGTCTCTGATCTTTTGCTCCAGGAATCAGGAGCCAGCTGGGGTAATTATAAGATAGATAATTATGGGATAGTGCTATCTCCCAAGATCCCATTTTGTATTCCAATCCATTAAATGGCACCAGTTTCTGTTGAGGGAGAATGGAGCCTAAGAAAGAAGGGGATGTAGCCTCTCCTAGAGGGCTTAAATGAAATGCAGCCTCTCCTGGTAGTAGTTTGGCCTCAAAATTCTGTCCTGGCTCAGGTGTTTCCTATGGTATGACTTTAGGCCAATTATTTATTCTCACTGAGCTTGTTTCTCTTGCTGTAGAATGAGAATTATTGTGTACCAACCCCACAAGGCAGTTTAGAGGATTATACATATTTATTTATGATAATATATAAATATACATGTATATATTATATATAAATAAGCATAAAATGCTTACCCAAATATTTAGCATATAGTGAATTTTGGATAAATTATAGTTGATAATATTTTTCAAACATTATCAATACCATATATCCTCAGCAACAAACTACCTTGATTTTTAGTTACCAGGAAATATCTGAAAGAGAACATTTCTCATACAAGACTTACTTACTCTAGAACTATGAAATCTTTACATTCTGGAATAGAAGGGAGCCAGACTAGGCCAGACTAGGCCAGGATGCCCTTTGAGCCTGTTTCCTTGAACTGAGAAATTTCTGTCTCCTTCCATCTTATTGTGGTCCCTTCTGACTTTCTTGGGCCTCTTAACATGACATATGGAAGGTGATTCCATGTGAGAGACATGATGTTTGTAGGTTCAGATCAGCATAGTTTAGAATGATCTCTGCTGATCATCTGTGTCCCCCTCCCTCTTCCTCAAATACACCAATTTCATTTAAATTTTGTTGAATAATCTCTCTGTAGATTGCACTGGGGGAATAGTGAAAAATGAGAGAAAAGCAGCTAACTGCTAGGTGTCAGTGGCTCACACCTATAATCTTAGCTACTCAGGAGGCTGAGATCTGAGGATCCCAGTTTAAAGCCACACCAGGTAGATAATTCCAAGAGACTCTGACCTCTAATTAACCCACAAAAAGCCAGAAGTGGAAGTGTGGTTCATGTGGTAGAGCAACAGCCTTGAGTCAAAAAGCTAAGCAACAACATGAAGTCCTGAGCTCAAGCTCCAGTACCAGCACCAAAACAGTAACCAAACAAAAAAATCAGCTAGCTAATTGAGGTCTCCAGCCATGATACAAATCACAACTATACCAGTATAACCACAGCAATATCTTTAAATTATACTTACAATACGTACTACTGGGGAAAATGGTAGAGAGTAATGAGAGTGTATTAATGGGAGAACTTACCCTCCCTTATAAAGGAGAAGGAAGTGAGCAGGAAAGGTTGGATCAGACCTGAAGAACAAGTAAGTCTGCAGAGCAAGGCAAAGGTTTTTTAGGCAGAACTGAGTGCTTGCCAGAATGTTAGATGATAATTTTATAGTGTGTTGCCTCAACCAGAGGTATTTGATTTTCAACTGGGAACTCCAAAAGGGATAAATATTTAATGATGGGATTTTTGAGAAGCATGTGACCAGCTGATAAAGTCAGGAAGATATTTCATCAGACTTCCAACCAAACTTTAAGTCCAGGAATCCTGTCTCATTCAGTCCATGAAGAGAAACATACCTGGAAATTCAGGAACACAACTGAGTGTAGTGGTGCATGCCTGTAATCTCAGCTATTTTCAAGGCAGAGGGAGGAGGAATTTAAGGCCGGCCAAGGCAAAGTTATCAGATCCTATCTCAAAGACAAATATAAACAAAAGGGCTAGGGGTGTTACTAAAATGGTAGACTGCTTGCTTAGTATGTGAGATGCTCTGGGTTCAATTCCCAGTACTACAAAAAAAATAAAAGTGTGTGTGTGTGTGTGTGTGTGTGTATGTGTGTGTATCAGGAACAGTCCACTTCACCTGTCTTCTCTTATGTACACAGAAGCCTCTAGCATTTTTATTCCTTGTCCTTAACCTTAGATATTCTAGGTCATCCATCCCTGCAAGTATGGAGTTTAAATTAGCCAGCACTTCTACAGAAGTACTGGTGTTGAAGGAAGGAAGAGGATGAAAAGGCTTACACACTTATAGTCTTTTGGAAATCCATTCTTTAAAACCATTCTTTAAAGCTGGTGCCAGTGGCTCACACCTGCAATCCTAGCTACTCAGGAGGCTGAGATCTGAGGATTGCAGTTCAAAGCCAGCCCAGCCAGGAAAGTCCATGAGACTCATCTCCAATTAATCACCAGAAAACTGAAAGTGGTGCTGTGGCTCAGAGTGGTAGAGAGCTAGCCCTGTGCAAAAAAAAAAAATACTTGCATAGGGCCCAGGCCCTGAATTCAAGACCCATGACCGACAAAAGCAAAATAAAACAACACCCAAAGCCAAGCGCCGGTGGCTCACGCCAGTAATCCTAGCTACTCAAGCGGCTGAGATTTGAGGATGATGGTTCAAAGTCAGCCTGGGCAGGACAGTCTGTGGAACTCTTATCTCCAACAAACCACTCAGAAAACCAGAAGTGACGCCGTGGCTCAAGTGGTAGAGTGCTAGCCTTGAGCTGAAGAGCTGAGGAACAGCGCCCAGGCCCAGAGTTCAAGGCCCACAACCAACCAATAAACAAAACAAACAAAAACACCCCAAAGCAAAGAACAAAACAACAACAACAAAAAACGTTCTTTACGTTTAAGACGGAGTGTATGTGTGTGCATGTTGATGGCACGTGCTTGTGTATATCTTTGCAACTGCAGGATAAATTGTGATAACAAAGATCCCCTTGGATTTAGAGGTCAGTGTCTATGTTCCTGGGCTCCTCTTTTCTTACTCAGGGGCTTGGCCCTCCTACTATGCCCATTTCCGCTGCTCTCCTGATAGAAAGAGGCTGGGATGATCTGCCATCAGTGCCCAAATCCCATTGAATTAACCACAAACTGAAAATGTACTGACTGCAATAAGACAAACAGAAATAATATGCTCACATTCACCTCCATTCCATAAAGCAAGTGGAACTGAGGCCCATTGCAGTGAATGAGCTTCAATAATTCATCCCAGTTGCCAATGTGGTATTGACATAAAGCTAATTTAACACGGGGGGGAACCAGGGGAAGTAAGGAGCAATTATGCCTTCACCTGCAGCGAAGGCTCTCTGGTGCTGCCGGAAAGCAGAATCCCAAAATAGGAAAAGGGCTGGGAGGGCACTGACCCTCTTCCCTCCTTGAAAGCCGTTGATTTTCTGAAAGTGTGTTTCATTTTTATTTTTTTCTTGATGATATTCTTGAATAGAAACATCCCTATCTTTGGATACAAACTTCTCAACAGTCAATGAGAGGTTCCTTGGGTTAATCAGACCAAGACTTTTCCTGCTTCTCTTTCCCTGGGGAATAAAACCATTGGTACTTTCTATGAGGCATGACAGATGAACTAATGAGGTTGAGGTTCTCACTGGGAAAGATGATATCTTAAATGATATCCAGCAACCCATTTGACTTCCTCCTTCCTCAAAAACAAAAATCAGTTATGTCAGGCAAAAATGATACACATCTGTAATCCCTAGCTACCAGGAAGCAGAGATCAGAAGGATTCTGGTTCAAATCAAGCCCTAGCAAAAAGTTATTGAATTTTCATCTCAGACAATGGTTGAGTACAGTAGTAAATGCATGTCATCTCAGTTATGCAAGAGTTTTAAGATTGGGAGATCAAGTCCTCAGGCCAGACCAGGCAAAAAATGATTGTAAGACCCCATCTCAATAGCTGAACCTGGGCATGGTAACATATGTCTGTAATCATAGCTATGGTAGGAAAGTTATGATTCAGGCTGGCCCCAGAAAGAAGTGGACTTTACATCAAAAGTAGCCAGAGGAAAAAAGGTTGGAGTTGTGGCTTAAGTGGTAGAGTACCTGCCTAACAAGCATGAAACTCTCAGTTCAAACCCCAGTACCTCAAAAACAAATCATTCATCATTAAAAAAAATCTTTAAGTCCTGTCTTCATTTATTCAACTAATATTTAGTTAGCAGCTATCAGTGTCAGGGAAACCAAGCAGATTTGATCTTTGCCATCCCAGGATTGATAGCACAGTGGGACAAACAGCATTAAACATGTAAACATATAAACAAGTATTCAACTGCAAATTGTTGCCAACGCTGTTTCTATTCATTCACTCATGCTATCACCAACAGAGAAGTAAAGAGTAGCTGTGGAATGGGAAGGCAGAATGAGTAGTTTGGGGAAGACAGTAGGAGAGTAGACCAGGGACAAGGAAGGACATTTATTTAATATTTTGCTTCTTACCATAAGCAAGAGATTAATTGCTATAGGAGCCTACTAGAATAAAAATAATGGGGGGAGGTAGGGGAGAATTTGAGTTCAAATCCTGACTCTGCCATTTTTTATAGTTGTGTGGTTTTAGGCAAGTTACTTCTTTCAACTCTCAGTTGCTGTGTCAATAAAATAGAAATGATCATCTTTCTTACTTTATCAAGTTATTGTGAAAAATTAAGTGAAATCATGTTCTAAAGTGCTTACCAGTGCTTGGCATATGGTAAGTGTCAATAAATTACTATTATTGATATTATGATTACTCTCATCTACTCCAAGTTCTTTATTACCCCCATGCTTTGACATTATTTCATCTGCCTGGATCATACACCACACTTTTAACTCACTTATATCTGTACTTCCTAGAACAGCTGGAATGGATTGCTCTGCAGAAACTTTTCTGACCAGTAGATCAGTGGCTCTTTAGCATACTGATAAATGAAGACTCATTGCATGAGTTGGAGTAATTCAGTGGTGGAGCCTTGCCTAGCATGTGAAAGTCTGTGGCTTCCATTCCAGAAGCGCACGCACGCGCTTCTGTTCACTTACCGCAAAGCAGATTCCCAGATTTTATGAAGCACCATGCTAGCTGGACGATGACCTTAGGGGAAATGGGAATGGAAACTGAATGAGAGATATCTTTGCAAACTATCTTTGCAATTTTTCTGTAAATCTAAAATTATTACCAAAGAAAAAGGTTATTAAAAGAGAGCAGATTCCTGTGCAAATTAAAACCACAATGAGATATCACCTCATACTATTAAAAAATTGAAACTTGCATGCACTATTGGTAAGAATGTAAAATGGTTCTGCTTCTAATGCAAAATAGTTTCATGGTCCCTCAAAAAATTAAAAAAGGAATTAACCATGTGATCTGGCAATTCCAGTTCTGGGTACAAACCTGAAAGAATTGAAAGCATGGAACTAGGTATAGTAGTTTATATCTGTAATCCTAGCTACTTGGAAGGAAAGGAAGGATTGGAGTTTGAGGCCAGGCAGGGCAAAGAGTTCTTGAGACAATCCTCCTCCCCCCATCTCAACCAATAAAAACTGTGCATGGTAGCATGTGCTGGTAATCCCAGTAACATGGGAAGTACAAATAGGAGGATCACTATTCAGACCAACTGGCACATAAAAATGAAACCCTATTTAAAATATAAGTAAAACAAAAAAAGGCTGGGGTCATGGCTCAAGCAATAGAGCACCTGCCTAGCAAGAGCAAAATCCTGACATCAAACCCCAATACTGAAAAAAAAAAAAATAGGAGGGTTACATTGTGGGATTCTGCCACAGCGAGGGAAGAGAAGGAAGAGAAAGAACACGAAGATGAAAAAGAAAGAAGCCTAACCTCATACCACATAAAAGGATCTGGAAGCCATATGTCTCCTCCCACATGTCTTCCCTAGCCACCTCTTCCAGATAGCTGTTTTTCTGTATCCTTTAAAGTGTCCTTTGTCACAAATGGGTAAATGTTATACATTCCCTTGGCATTTCAGGCCAGCCATTTATTATCTACCAGAGCCCAGAGACAAACCTAGGAACTATTTTCTCAAAGCGTGAATACATTATTTGTATAAGAAGCATAACTGCAGTTAAAAAAATATTCTAGGAGTAATATCAGCAGTCTCCTATCAGGGATTCCCAGATGCATCTGAGTTCTATCTGCAGTAGACATTTGGAGCACTGTTGAATCTGCTGGCTCATAAGACTTATGCAGGAAAACAACGTAAACTATACACACTGACTGTATCTACGCATACCTTTCTTGCTCTGGACTGTATTGGCTTTCTACTGTTAGTATCCAAAACAAAAACAAAAAGCTTTACTCATTATGGATCAAAGACCAAACTTAAGAGGGAAAAATCCCTATAAAACTATTAGAAAAAAAACATAAGGAAGAATCTTCATGACCTTAGACTTGGCCATTTCTTAAATAGGACACCAAAAATATAAGCAAGAAAAGAAAATTACATAAAATGGACTTCATCAAAATTTAAATTTTTGTTCATAAAAGAACACCAGGATAGTGAAAAAGACCTTTTCCATGTTATGGATCTGCAAACAATTCATTCAATAAACTTCTGGTATTTAAAACATGTAAAGGACTCTTCCAGCTCTATTCTCCCTCTCACCACCAGTCCTGGGGCTTGAACTCAGAGCCTGCATGCTGTCCCTGACTTTCTTTTGCTCAAGGGTAACACTCTACCACTTGAGCCACAGCACCACTTCTGACTTCTTCTGAGTAGTTTATTGAAGATAGAAGTCTCATGGACTTTTCCTGCCAAGGCTTTAACGTGTGATCCTCAGATCTCAGCCTCCTGAGTAGTCAGGATTACAGGCATAAGCTACCAGTGCCCAGCTAACAACTCAATTTTTTAAAATGGACAAGGACTTGAATAGACATTTCTCCAAAGAAGATCTATAAATGACCAATAAGTATATGAAAAGATGTTCAACATCATTAGTCATTAGGGAAATGAGACACTACTTCATACCCTCTGTCATACTGTAGTTAAGGAAATTAACAAATGTTGGCCAGAATGTGTAGCTATGGCAGCCTCTATGGAAAAGTTTGTCAGTTTCTTTAATAGTTTACAATAGAATTAACATATAGCCTAGCAATTCCATTCTTATGTGTATACCTAAGAGAATTGAAAACAGGTACTTAAGCAAACGCATGAACAAGAATGTTCACAGTAGCAATATTCTCAATGGCCAAATATCCATCAATGTATAAGTGGACAAAATTAAGCACTAAAAAGAAATGAGGTACTACCATTGCAACAATGAGATGTACAAGATGCTATGTTGAAAAATGAACTTTACAACTTTTGGGGGGGAGGGGAGTGGGGAAGTGTAGTCATGGGACTGGGAGGGCAGGGATGGTAGGGGAAAAACAAGAGGAGGCAACAATGCTTGCTAAGAAATGTACTCATTACCTTGCTCATGTAATTGTAACCCCTCTGTACGGTATTTTCACAATAAAAAAAGTTATTAAAAAAAAGAAGTGAGGTACTGATATGGACAGCAATATGGATAAACCTCAAGAACATATTAAGTGGAGCAGGCTAGACACAGAAGTTCATGGCATGTCCAGAATTACTTACTCCATAGAGACACAAAACAGGTTTGTGGTAGCCAAGAGACAGGGGCCATTGGCAATGAGAATGATTGTTTAATGAATATGGAGTTTCTTTGAGGGATGATGAAAATGACTTGGCACTAGATGATTTAGAATTAGTACATTCAACCCCATGAATGCACTAAATGCCACTAAAGTGTATACTTTTCAATGGCTGATTTTCACTAATGTGAATTTTATTCCCCGTTTTCATCTAAAGCAGATAGTTTAGGTCTCATTTTCAGAGCTTTTGACATAGTATATTTGTCATCAAACCCAGGATCTGAATTTTCAGCAATTACCTCAGATACTTCTGATATAGGTAATCCAGGGACCATCCTTAAGAAATATCAATAAACCATGTTAAGCCTTCTAGCATGCATCATACATAGATCCCTAAGCCTCTTTTTTGCTAATACATAGTAACTGTCATCATTATCCTGTATCTTTTCCCCACAAACTACGAACTTGGTGAGAGCAGGATTTACATCTCCCTTGCTTATCGTAGTATCCTCAGCATCTAGAAAAAGCACCTGGATAGCACATACTTCAGTAAATACAAGGGGAATTGAATAACTGGTTGGCTAAGTGTAAAAGGATCAGAGTAAAAGTGGAAAATCTTTTTTTTTTTTTTTTTTCCAGTCATGGGGCCTGAACTCTGGGTCTGGGCACTGGGTCCCTCAGCTCTTCAGCTCAAGGCTAGCGCTCTACCACTGGAGCCACAGCGCCACTTCTGGCTTTTTCTGTTTATGTGGTGCTGAGGAATCAAACCCAGGGCCTCATGCTTGCAAGGCATGCACTCTACCGCTGAGCTACCTTCCCAGCCCAAAAGTGGAAAATCTTAAAGGGTCATGAGCTTAAGAATCCACAGTCTAAGAAGTGGGGCAAAGGCGTGCACACGAGTCTCTGTGAATTTCACTGTACCAGGAAGTCTACCAGCCCGTAGTGTGGAAATCAGGTGGAACAACAGTTTTAATCTGCCCCAAAACTTAAGGTGAAAGGGCATCAAAGTGGTGAGTGGGTTATGGGGATTCTGAAACAACAGGCTTGTTATAACCTTGTTATAACCTTGGCTGGCTTTCCATCTCTTTCTCTTGTCTCGTGCATGTTCACCTGCGCTTCACCATGCTCTGATAATAGCAAGAAGGCCCTCCCCAAATGCAGTCACTTCATCTTGGCCTTCTCAGCCTTCAAAACCAAGACCCTAATAAAGTTACATTCTTTGTAACTTACCAAGTCTACAGTATTCTTTTATAGCAGCAAAAAGAAAATCAAGACATCTGGGAAACAAAGACTTCTCCAGTACCCTAAACTGGGCTCCCCTTGGAGAAGTACATCTGGAAACTCATGGCCACGCCTAGGCAGAGTAGTCTGAAACCCTTGGGGCTCATATCCAGAGGTGTTCAGCTTTGTTGGCATCTCCTAGCTGGAAGACTCTGGCTGATCCCAGTGCCTTTTTGGCTGGGTGGCCACTCTTAATCTTGGCTACTTCTACAGTGCCATAGAGCACACAGTCAGCAGAATGACTTCCCTTGCCATCACTGAGCTGGTTCAAGGCCAACTGACTGTCGCCTTGGCTGGTTCTGAGGTCTCATGCACACTGCAAAAAGCATAATGCAGCCAGGAGAGTGTAAGTGAGATATCCACAGTCTGGTCCCCTCATAGGGAGACAGCACAAATTCTTCTCTCTCTTCTTGTTTTGTCTTCTCTGAAGGGCAGAGTAAAGTTCCCCAACCCTACACTGTTTGTGATCCTCAAAGAGCCCTAAATCAATCAACACCTCCCATCCCATACACACTTAAGACACAGGATCTACAAAAACAGTCAACGTTCTTTAAATAAAAACAATAGGATCTTTCTTAATTTAATCACTGGTTAATTATGTAGCCTTTTACAAGGCTTCAAATCCTTCCCTTAATGTGAAAAAGTCACTTCCATTGAGTCCTTACTATGCACTAGGCAGGGGACCTGAGAGCTTTACGTGCATTAATTACCTCATTTAATTCTCATGCAACTCTACCAGCTCCGTTATGCCTTAATCTAACTGTACAATAGCACATATATGTAGAAGATGTCTAAAACATGTACACAAACAGTTAAATAATTATTCTTTATATTAACATATCCATTACATAACTATAATGAAAACTCTCTTCTTACCTTTTGCTTAAGATCAAATCCAGGACCTGTGCTGAGTGCTGAGTTAGAGAGCTATCACTGAGTGAACTATGTCCCCCATCTCCTTGTCTTTTATATATTTTGGGGGGGAGCTGTATTGGAGTTTGAACTCAGTACCATGAGTTTGCTAGGCTGGTGCTCTACCACTTGAGTCACATCTCCAGCCCAGTTTTTTTGCTGATTATTTTCATGAGTATCTCACAAACTTTCCTGCCAAAGCTGGTCTTGAACCTGATACTTCCACTCTCAGCCAGCACCCAGCTCCCTTTGCTTTGTTTATAGTTTATAATTTTAGTGTCATGTATTCATCCCTAAATAAAATAGTCTACTTTTTGTCTATTTTAAAATATAAACAGAAACATAGTATGTGTATACATATACTTTGAATTTTTATAACCTACTTTTATCTTTGTGAAATTAATTCATTTATGTCATTTTATGGATTTTAATGAATAATTAACCATCTTATACTGTATTAACCACCTCTCATGGTTTCTAGGGTTACTTCTCTGCTTATTTTGGCCAGTGGTTTTCCTCTTCTTTTCTTTTTCTTTTTGTTGTTTTTTGTAACCTAGGCTGGCCTGAAACTCACTATGTAGCTCTGATCCTCTTGTTTCTTTTTTTATCTCATGGAAATCTTGAGGACAAATCATGGGTGAGGTTTCCATGGGCTTTAGTTCTAGATGAAGTCAGTGGTTTCATCTAGTTGTTGCACAATGAGCAGAAATGCTTTCTTACACATCCTATTTTCTCATTAAATACTTTGGAAGTTTTCCTGCTGTGAGGTACTAAGCTCATGTAAAGATATCAGGAAAGATAATGTGCATGGCTGAAGATTAAGGATGTATGCATAGACAGGGTAAGCTTACACGGGATTTCAGGTATCTAGCCATAATTTATTCAGCAAAGGAAATCCACATAGCACAAGAAGAGAAGGGTGGGGCTGGGAAGGTGGCTCAGTGGTAGAGTGCTTGCCTTGCATGCATGAGGCCCTGGGTTTGATTCCTCAGCACCACATAAGCAGAAAAAGCTGGAAATGGTGCTATAGCTCAAGTGGTAGAGCGCTAGCCTTGAGCTGAAGAGTTGAGGGACAACGCCCAGGCCCAGAGTTCAGGCCCCACAACTGGCAAAAAAAAAAAGGGTGGACTGGGCAGGATATACATAAGGAAGGCATCTAGCCCCACAACAGATGATACTATGGGATAGCTTAAGACTTTGAGCTTTGGAAATTCCATTCTATTCAGAATGGGATATAACTACCTTAACAATCATAGGTTTAAAAGACTTGGTCTGTGGAAATGGTGGTTTCATACACCCAAATAGTCCTATTGGGCAATCTAATACCTAGGGACATGTGCCAATAGAAGAGACTGCCCTGTAAAGGTCTCAGAGGGAACAGATGGATTAGATAAGAGACTGAATGGGATGACCTCTGGGTCCCTTCCAAATCTGGACCAACATTTGAAGTTCAAGTGGATATTGCTCTAAAGTGTCAGACATTCTGAACCACTACCTCTATAGTCTTTACTTTTGCTTCATAGAGTAAAGGCACCCCTGACCCCACCCCCACCCACCCTCCCTGCAGGCCAACCTGGCAGATGGTCTGTCCTAGAGACCTATGGGAGCAGCTGGAATGAGGGATTGGTGGTGAAAGAGGTGGGTAAGGATCAGTTAGGCAGCTCTCTTGGCCAGTCTCAGCCTCCTCCTGTAGGATGTGCCAGTCCACATCGGAGACAAAGGGAGTAATTACTCCTACTTCACAGATGAGCAACCCAAGCTTCTAAGAAGTTAACTTGCTCAGGAGCTCACCATAAAAAGCAGAGTCAGGATTCAAGGCCAGGCAGTAATTACCAATGGATCATTATTGGGGTGGAGGGGTGATGAATGGGGAGGAGGAAGAAGACACAGTATCACATTTAACATGGACATCCACTGTCTGCTGATTTCCAAGTTGTTGATACCCGAGTGTTTTAGCACAAAGGGAATGGGTATTGTGTGGAGGAGCAGGAAGGCCTTTCTTCATGCTTGCTTTCTTGGATGCACAGTATCTGCAGGCTCCACGCAGCAGAATCTTGGGCCTGGAGCTTCGGCCCCCTAGCGAGGACGCCAGGCAGCCCTTTTCTGCAGGACATCCTGGCCCCAGCAGCCAAGGTCTGGAGGAGGGATGGGAGGGTGTGTGTGCAGCCATTGCCATGGTTTATGCTTCTCTAGAGCTTCGGAGTGAGATTTCCCCAAAAAGCCATATTAAATAAATAAAAGGAAATTCAGCAGATGGGAACATGAATCAATGAAAACTCCCATATGAGTGCAAAGATTTATGTCAAAAAACAAAACATCAACATCTGGGAGCTGCCGCCTCCCCTCTTGGCTGCTCGTTTGGAATGGATTCTCGGTGTCGTTTTTCTGCCTCTTTCTGGCCCTGGGAGAGGACAAGGAGAAATAAAGAATGAAACTCATTTAAAAAAAAAAAAAAAAACTAGTCGGTTTGGGTTGGAAATGAACGTTGCTTTCCCTCCCTCGAGTCCGGAGCGAGCGGACGGACGCGGGGACGCAGAGCCCCCTGCCGGCCGCCGCGGGGTACCCCGCCTGGCCCGGCCCCGCTCCGTGGGCTCCCTGGGGTCCCATGCCAGCCGCGGTTGCCGATTTCACAGCCGCGGTGGCCGAGTGCATGCGCACATGCCAGCGCCCACCGCACTGCGGCCGCGCTCCACCGCGGGCACGTTGGGGGGTGGGGGCCGGATTCTGTAGCGGCTCTGTGGGCCTCTTGCCGGCAACACCTTGCCAGGATCCATCCACTTGTGTGTGGATACTCAGAACCGTGATGGAGGAACATATACTACACGTAAAAGCTGCATTGATCTCTTAGGCGGGGCTACTGGGGGTGGGGGGGGGGGGGGTTAGGAGGGTAGGAGTTGAGTGCCCAGGGCTGGATTCAAATACTAAAGGCTTGTTGAGAGGGGTTTACTTTCCTGAGTCAGAGTTTCATCATCTGCAAAATGGGAATAATAGCACCAGGCTCCTAAAGGAGTTGTGAAAGGTAAATGAGAAAACAGAGTACTTAGCATAGTGCACATATACATAAAACTGAATAAATGTTAGCTATCAGCATTAAGATCAAGGCTTAAACTCTTATGGCCCACAAGGCTCTGCCAAAAGCCTCACTCCCAGCTCCAGAGCCTTACAGAGACCACTGACTCACTCCATCACCTGCTTCCAGCGACCTTAACCTTGTCTTACACTCAGCAGCCTGAGCCCTTTTACCTGAGGACTTCTGTATGCTTCTTATTATGTATGCTTCTGGCTTCCACCCAGCCTGCACTTTTTTGGGGCCTTTGCTACATCTAGAAAACTCTTCCTGATTCCTCTTTCCCCAGCACATGTGGTCCCTCTGCTCTGGTACTGTGCTTTTCCTTGCTTGTAAGGCTCCCAGTTGAAATATACCATCAATTTTGTTATGTGCTTAATGTCTATCACCCCGTGGACAACCCACTCCATGAAGCCATGAGCCATGCCTACTTATTGCATGCTGTGCAGTTATCCAGGATTCTCAAGACACTGAAACTAAGCCCTCCATTTGGTGGTGAGTGACGAAGAGTAGATGGTGGTAATCTGAGACCTTCTAACAGTATAAATGTGTATTACAAACATCTATGTGCCAGGTCCTGTGCTATGCACCAAGGACACAGATCCAACAATTCTATCTCTGACTAATGAAGTTGATAGTTCAAAGATAGAGTGGACATGTGAATGGAGAACAATACAGATGGAATGGAAACAGCAGAGGGGGGGGAGAGGGGGGAGGTAGGGAGGAGCTATTTCTGTAAGACAAGGCTTTTGGCTCCAGGTAGTAAAAGAGGACCAAGCTGAGCGCTTTCTTTGGCATTATCTTATTAAGACTCACAGGCATTAGATATCATTATCCCTACCGTACAGATGAGGCATAAAGAAATTAACTTGCCTAGGGCCACAAAGATAGTAATGGCAGAAGCGGGATTTAAATGGGAGCACGCTCTGAGTCAGAGCTAGAGCTCTGAATATCTTGGCCAAGCTGCTTGGGAGTGAACAGCTGAGAGGTTACACTCCCTGCCCCGCCCACAGCTCTCTGCTTGTGGATGTGGGGCACAGAGCAAAGCAGATATAGGGAGGGAGAGCAGGGCTGCAGTGTTTAGAAAAGCTGCAACCCCTACTCTACACATAAGGCCTAATGAGAAATTCTCAAAGGGCACAAAGGGGACCTGCAAGAGCTCAGCTAAAAACAGGAGCACCTCTGGCAATGTTGCCAAATCCCTAGCCCTTGAGGGAGGCCCCAGCCAGAGCTTGACATGACACCCTGAGGGTGCTGCGTTCACCTTTCTCACCCCATTCCAAGAGCTAAAGATCCTGCTACATCTCTTCCTAGCTGTTTTAGAGGTTGGAATCCCATCTTCTATGTGCTTACCAATGGCAGCCCTGTCTGCTATTCTGGATCCCAAGAGTCAGGCAGCATATGGAACTGCTCCTTAGGGCCTTGTCTTCTGAGGTCTGACTGAGGCCAGTGGAAGGCTCTTTTGAGGTAGTTTTCAGTTACCCCACCCCCCACATCCCCTACCCTCTAGTGCTCAGAAAGCTTCATCTTTCCTCAGTGTCTGCAGGGAATTTTGGCAGGTAGCTCTGAGGTCACAGAGCTAATGGAAAAGACTGGCAGGTAGTATAGGATTAAAGCTCAGGAAAGAGGACTCCAGTAAGGTTGATCATTGTCACCATTTGTTCATTTCTCAGTGCCAGGCATTTTGCTAAGCACTTTATATGCATACCATTTCACAAATGAGGAATTGAGGTTCAAAATTCAACTAACTTTTTCAAGTTCACCCAGCCAGAAAGTAGCTGAAGATTCAAAGCCAGGCTCTTAGGACTCTAGAATCCAAGTGCTTAACACTATACTCTCATTTAAGAGTCAACAAAGCAGAAAAGCGTTCCAATAAAAGACACAGAACTGAAATGCAGATAATGCTTGTACTAAGGGGTCAGAAGGAGTAAGAAATGTCAGAGACAAAAGTGATCAAGAGAGAAACAACCAAGGAGTGGGGGGGATGCAGCAAGCAAAGCTGGGGAGGAGAAAGATTGGGGGGCCTGATGCAGAAGGATGTTTTTTGCAGGACCTGGTGACTAGCTGAGTGTGGGAGTGTCTGACACCTTCAAGTGTCTGTGAAGATCATGGAAAAATCCTGAAGGCTTTGGACTTTGTTGGCTCCTGAGTCCACAGTTTTGGTTTGCCCTGAGTTCTAACTATGTCCTACCCTTGGGGCCCACTAGAGGCTTCCCCCTATTCATTGCCCCCACCCCCGTATCCTGAAAGAACTTTTTCAAAATCTAGCTTTAATGAGTTTCTAGTATTTTAAATAAAAATAAACAACAGAACTAATATGAGAGCCAAAAGCAGGGGGGGGGGGGCGCGAGGGGAATTAAACTAAACCATAATTCATGATCTTCCCTGGATAACTTGGAGAAAATGATACAACATACAGAAATGAGGCAACAGGGTGATGTTTCATATATAAGATCTAAGGAGAGAATGATCAACTGAGGCAAGTGCTTTGGGTCCAGCACCCCACTGATGTTCCATGAGGTAGGCTCTGGTGACCCTAGTAACCCCTGTGCCAGAAGAACAGGGATGGAAGCTGGGAGGCCAATGAGCAAGGGAGTTGAGAAGTGGAAAGCAGTATTAAGAAATCTGGCAGTAGAGAGAAAGAAACAGAATGTTAGCTGAAAAGGAAAGGGGCTCAAATAAAGGACTTTTCCCCTAAGAGAGGAAAGAAGAAAAAAAGAAGAGAAAAAAACCTTGCAATTATAGTTACAAGGTCTAGAAGCGACTGGAAGGGAATGGAACTGAGAACACTGAGTTTGGCCTTAGAACAAAGGGAAGACTCAGACCTCTCCAATTGAGTCTTTGTTCTTGTCATCTCCTCCAAATGATAACCATGCCTCACACTTATTTGTATAGTGTGCGACTGATATCCAACTGTACTCACACCACCTCTCAAGTTAGACTCTTTTACCTGCCACCCACTGACTCTATGCCTGGCACAGACCTCATCAGAAGGTTAGAGTTCTCATAGTCTCATCTTCTAGATGAAGAAACAGAGGGAAAAGATTTTATAGTTTATTTAACCAAGAGAATCTGGCTGGTCAGTGAGTGAGCTGTGCGGGATGCCAGACAGCTAATTCTAGAACCTCGGCACTGCTTCCTAACACTTCAAAGAATTGAAAGTGTTTGCCCTAGGGAGTAGGACTCAGGGTAGAGAGCGTGTAGCAGAGGTCTACTGCTTTTTAGAATAAACCTTTAGTACTATTTGACTTCTTACTGGAGTAGGAGCTTTTTCAATGACCTTCTCTGCCCTTTCCTACATTATATTTTTGTGGGTAATGAAAAGATAATTTCAATTTCATCTATCTCCTTATCTGAGGGGTCAAGTCCACTGTGCTCAGCATGATCCTGCTCTCTGCCAGCAGGCTCTTCCTTAACACACTTCACACTTAAGTATAAATTGTTTGACCACCTGACCAGTCCATGTCCGCATTCCCACCAGGCAGCAGCTTTTCTGCAGCACATCTTTGAAAAATAAATGAAACAAAAGAAAACATTTGTATAAGAGAGCTTGCATTCTAAAACGGCCACTAATAAAAAGCAAAAAAGGACCAGTATCATTGCTGAGGTGTTGCTAGAAGCCCTCATACTTGACTCTCACTCCAAAGCACAAATTGTCAGTCTTCTCCGTGATGAAGGTGAGGTCACTGGCCTAGAAGGGACAGGGTGAAAATCAAGACTTGACCTTCTTTATTCTCCAATTTATTCCATGCAGAGCAGCCAATGGCCTTTGTCAGTCCTCTGGTTTAGTCACTTCTCTAATGACAGCCTTCCTAGGTGTCCCTTGCCCTCAGAGTCTAGACAACTTCAGGGCTTATGAGGCTTTATGATCTACCACTATTTACTTTCCCACACTAAAAGCCTATCACTCTTCTATTCCCACCCCACCCACACTCCCTCTACGATCATAGTGATCTTGAATTGTGCTTTCTTTGCCTCCCTGGGGCTTTGCACTAGCATTTCTGAATACTGAAACTGTATTTTCCCTTTCTCTTCTTCTCCCACCCATCTCCTAGACTTCATCATTTAGTTTGGTCAGTATGGATGTCACTGCTTCCAAAAAGTCATTGTAATTTCCACATCTCCAAAGAACCACACTTCCTAGTATTCATGACCCCTTGTGTCTTCTCCTCCTACACTGATTCTGGGCTGGCCTAGCAACTTACTTTAACCAATGGAGTGCAGGAGAGGCAGTGCTGCATAGGTTCCTGGCACAGCCTAGCAGCTTCCACCTTTGTACTATGGGAAGCTTGGAGCCATGATACAAGAAGTTCAGCTAGACAGCTGGATAGGCCATGTAGAACAGGAGGGCCCAGAGATGCATGGAGAAAAGGTCTAGCCATTTCAGTGCTCTGGTTATCTTCAGACAACTCCTGTGCAATCTGACTACAACCCCATGAGAGACCACAAGTGAGACCAGTAAAAATGTCCAGCTGAGCCTAGCCAGTTTGCAAACTACAAGAGATAATGATTGTTTTAAGCTACTAAATTTTGGAGTATTTGTTATGCTGCAATAAATACCTGATGCCATTTTCTATTTTAATTGCCTATTGGCTTCTTTTGGCCTGCTATGCTCTTTTCTCTGAGGCAAGGACCAGATCCATTTATTTGTTTGTTTGTTTGTTTGTTTGTTTATTTGTCAGTCAGGGCACTTGAATTCAAGGCCTGAATGGTGCCCTTGAGCTTTGTGCTCAAGGCTATTGCTCTACCACTTTGAGCCACATCTTCACTTCCAGTTTTCTGGTAGTTAATTGGAGATAAGAGTCTCATGGAGGGCTGGGAAGGTAGCTCAGTGGTAGAGTAGTTTTCTTGTATGCATGAGGTCCTGGGTTCGATTCCTCAGCACCTCATAAGCAGAAAAAGCCCGAAGTGACACTGTGGCTCAAGTGGTAGAGCGCTAGCCTTGAGCTGAAAAGCTGAGGGACAGTGCCCAGGCCCAGAGTTCAGGCCTCATGACTGACAAAAAAAAAAAAAGAGTCTCATGGACTTTGCTGTCAGGGCTGGCTTTGAACCTCAATCCTCAGATCTCAGCCTCCTGAGTATTAGGATTACAGGTATGAGCCACAAGCACCTGGCCAGATCCATTTCTTACAAGTTGTTATATACTGCCGGGTGTGAGTGGTTCATGCCTGTAATCCTAGCTACTCAGAGAAGGCTGAGATCTGAGGATCATGTTCAAACCCAGCCCAGGCAGGAAAGTCTATTGAGACTCTTTTCTCCAATAAACCACTCAGAAAACCGGAACTGATACTGTGGCTCAAGTGGTAGAGCACTAGCCTTGAGCCGAAGAGCTCAGGGACAGCATCCAGGCCCGGAGATCAAGCCCCATGGCTGCCAAAAAAAAAAAAAAACCAAAAAACTTGTTATATGCTGAAGGCATTCTCTAGCATTGGATATGCTCTCATATGTTTGATTGATGCAAATTAAGACTGTCTATAAAAGTGAAGATAACAATGTTGAGCACCCTTTGTGGTAGGTATACAATAGCATGTGTACATGTCATAAGAGGTGATTAACTGGATACAGGACAATAAGCTCCCCATGTTAGTTAGCTTATTTTTGTTGAGTGATTGTTGACTTTTGGCCATGATCTAACAATACAGAGCCTGGGAACAGAAGAGAATAGCTGATGGTTAGAAGCCAGGTTAGTTCAGGCAAAGCCTAAGGTGAAGGAAACAAGGTTTCTATTCTGATAGTGTTCCTGTGGGATGTACTGAATAGGTGACCTGGTATGGCAGTGAGGATTCCAGTTGCTCTCACCATCTACCCTCATTCAGTTGGTCTATTGCTGGTCCCAGACTTCTGTGGATATGTAATAAAAATGAATACCTTTCCCCCCCCCACATCTTTCTTTAGGGGGCAGTAATGGGTTTGAACTCAGGACCTGGCCCTTGCTAGGAAGGTGGGCTATCACTCAGCATTTTTTTTTCCCCGTTACTTTTGATGCTGGCACTGGAGCTTAAATTCAGGGCCTCTCACTCTTGCTCAGCTTTTATTTTTTTTTAAATCACTTATGGCTGATGCTCTACCTCTTGGGCAACAATTGCAGTTCCAGCTTTTTGTTGGTTAATTGGAAGAGGAGTCTTTTGGACTTGTGTGCCTGTGCTGGCTTTGAACCACAATCCTCAGAGCTCAGCTTTTCTTCTTTTTTTTTTTTTTTGTCAGTTCTGGGGCTTGAACTCAGGGCCTGGGATCTCCCTGAGCCTCTCTGTGCTCAAAGCTAGCACTCTACCACTTAAGCCTTCTAAGTAGCAAGGATTGTATGGCTGAGATAAGGTCTTTAATAAAAATTTTTTTGCCTGGTTTGGCCTTGAAATGTGATCCTCCATATCTCTACCTGATGAACAGCTAAAGTTACAGGTGTGAGCCACCACACTTAGAACATTTTTTTGTTGTGTAATATGGAGAGAGGCACCTTGTCTGCTCCTCAAAACCTTTCAACTAGCTTTAAACAAGGACCTTCAAAATAAGTATGTGTACAATAAGACTGCCTTACTCATGGACTCATTACATTCAGTTTTGACCAAGTGTGGTCAAGTTTTTCTTAAATCAAAAGAAATTTCAAAACAAAAAAATTTTAATTTCCCCACACAAGTACTTTATCTGGTTCCACTGATGGGAAGCCCAGTCAGTTCAGCTTTATGGACATTTGTGTTTAAATTGTGATCTTCTCTTTCTCTGTCCTAGGTTCTGTAAACACACACACACACACACACACACACATACACACACAAACCCCTGTCTTCTCTAAAGCAAATGGTGTCCCCAAGGCAAAGTATAAGCTAATTTAAGTGCTAAAGTAAAAATCTGAGATTTGTTGAGAGGCAGCATGTCTTTAGTGAAAGTTGAGTGGTGTTATGGGAAAAATGAATCTAGCATCTGCGGTACAGTATTGAACTCTAGGCATCCTGAGCATTCATGGTTTTTCCTCAATGGCTGTCTCCTTGGAGCCATATACCTGCCAATATCAAGGGTGTAATATACGTGGAGTGAGTATATTTTCACTCAAACCAGTAAATCACACGATTGGGGTCTGGTGCTCTTGGCTGTAATCACCCCCAGAACAAGGTATATGGTCAAGTCAAGAGGCATTATGAACATACTCATTATGCCAAGCCCTGGGTGGGACAGCAAATGGGAAAATGTCATCCCTGTCCTTAAGGAGAGAACTGGGGAGACTAGACTTACCTAAATGAGATAATTAGATAACAAGACAACGTATAATTACTGCTGGACTGTGTAATAAGAAATTAAGTGCTACAGGGAAAGCAGAGAACAGTGAGGGTTCAAACAGTTAAGGAAGTCTTCATTGCAGAGCTGTGGGCTGAGTCTTGAAGAAAGCCAACTCCAAACAGACTGAATGGAAAAGGCTACAGAAGTACCAGAAGGAAGACAGCCAAGCCAGCACACTTGTTATTTTGAGGTAGGCACACAAGGAATGTGAAAGGTAGCTGCTACGAATCCCCAAACCAGGATATTTCTGGATAGTTCTTCAGGTTCCTGGGCTTTTATTGTTTCTTCTGCTTATGATGCTTTTCTTCCTTCACCTGACAAAGTTACTCAAAGACCTAGTTCAAATGCAACCACTTCTCCAAATACTTCTATGGTATTTCCTCAACTGTTCATGCTTCTAGAACACCATGTATTATATTTGCCTATTCCCCTCCTCCACTGCTATGAGTAATAGTAGTTTACATTTATTGGGTTCTTACCATGGGCCAAGAATAATGTTAAGCATATATAAAATATTTAAGCCTTACAACATTGCATAAGATTATTATTCCTGACATTTTATAGGCCCAAAGATTTGGTGTGGTTAAAGACCCTTAAATAAAAGAAAGGCTGGGATTCAAACTCCCGATTTGTAGGACTACAGTCCATTCTTAATCCTCTGGATCATGGATTTCTGAAAATCACAAAATGCTCCTTATCCATCTTTTTTTCAGATCCTAGGATGGTGGCTGACCATATGGCTCAGAAATTCTCAAATATGTTTCACACCACATGCCTGGGTCTAAATGTAGGTACACCCAGTACTTGTTTATCCCAATAGACTTTTACCCCTCTAAAAGTTACATATCTGAGGTAGGAGAATGGGAAATTTAAACAGTTTATGTTTGAATTGGAGCTTTTGTCTTCACAGATTTAAGTGTGATGAAGGGGGAGCTTTTTGTTTTTTTGTGTTGTTGTTTCCTAATACAAAGACTTGGATTCAAGTCCTCACCCTCAATTGGCTATGCCTCATTGAGCCATGCCTCCAGCTCCACTTTTTGCTGGTTAATCAGAAATGGATTCTCTCAGAATTTTCTGCCCGGACTGACTTGGAACCTTTGTTCTCCAGATCTCAATATCTTGAGTATCTAGGATTGCAGATATGTGCCACCAGACTGCCATTTTTTAATATAAAAAATAGAAGGGCTGGCTCTGTATTCCAGGGCTCTGATTTAATAGGATTATTGAATCCTTAGTTATTTCAAATGAACATTAGACCTGTCAGACCAGGAAGAACTGATAGAGGTGATTTTATATAACCAGATCTTTGAGCAGAGTGAGGATGAGGTTACACGAGGTAGGCAGAGCGGGGCCAGATCTAGAACTGAGGAATCCACACCTTGCATTTCTCACCTTCCAGTAAGGAGGGCCTGGCATCTCTAAAGCATGGCCTGGGGCGCTCTGCTCAGGCTGCAGCTTCTACCCCGAGGCCCTAAGGTTCCCCTCCACTCTCAGAGCCCGCAGGAGTGCAGAACCTTTTCGAGATATTTTTTGTTTTTGTTTTGTTTCGGTTGTGGGCCTGAACTCTGGGCCTGGGCACTATCCCTCAGCTCTCCAGCTCAAGGCTAGCGCTCTACCACTTGAGCCACAGCGCCACTTCCAGTTTTTTCTGCTTATGTGGTGCTGAGGAATCGAACCCAGGGCCTCATGCATGCAAGGCAAGCGCTCTACCACTGAGCCACCTTCCCAGTCCCAGAGCCCCAATTCTTTAGGGCTCGTCACCAGCAGCTTCCCGCGCCAGGGGAAATCACAGCCCTTCCCGGGCCAACATCCCCATGCCCTTGCCACGGCTCACCTCCGCGGGCCTAGGCACGGCCCCACCCCCCTATTTCCTCTCTCTGAGGCTACTTCCGGTTGGGCTGCTTGCTGATTGGCTGGCTGTGGCTGGCTGAGGCTGTCCTAGGACTCGGCCGCTGTGGACACCACGGAGGGTTCTCTAGCCGCCGGCCTACGGTGTAGCTTCGCTTTTTCGGCCGCGAGCATTCTATGGTGCCTGCCGGGACATGTGGCGCCTCACGGGGCTTCTGGGCCGAGGTAAGGGGCGTCCGAACAGAGAGTGTCAGGAGGCCGCCAAGATTCTAAGTGGACGTGTGACTTGGAGCAGCCGCCAAAGCGCGAGGGGGCGGGGCCGTGGCGGAGAGGCGGGGCTACATTCTTGAAGTCAGGGTGGATGGAATCTGAGTGGGTGGTGTCGGGGAGAGAAGGCGGAGCTTAGATCCCCGGGGAGGAGTGGAACTCTGGGAAGGGGAGCCAATGAAAGAGGACTAGAGGAGAAGGAGAAAAAGCCAAAATATGAATTTTGAAACAAGTACATCGAATGTAAGGAGAGAGTATATGTAGAACTCAGATTGTCACTCTGTGGCATCTTAATTGCATGAGGAGCTTTTTCAAAATACAGATGCTCCACCTTAAGAAGGCCTGCTTTATTGTTTCTGGATTGACACCCTGGAATCCCTCCTAAGCTAAAGGGTTCCGTGCGTGCCCAGGTTTGAGAACCATTGCAAGAACTGAGGACATGATCAGTGGTAGAGCACTTGACTAGAATGTTAGAGGGCTTGGGCTCAAATCCCAGTACTGCAAAAACAAATAAGAAATGAATCACTGTAGAGGAGATCCGCTGCAGAGACAGATGCCAGTAATTCCTGAATTTCTGGGGGTAAGGCTCCCTCACAGGTCGGAGAAAAAAGTTATTAAGATCACCTTTTTCTCACTCTTGCCCTGTTCCTTTTTCTGAACAGTTTACTCCCGTCTTCCGGGACCTGACTTTCGGGGGGTGACCCCCAAGCCCACCAGCCCAGATGGGTCTCAGGCAACCTCCTCCACCCTGCTGGTCCCTGTGCCCAGTATTGACAGGTGAGACTTTGCCATTCCTTCACTGTGTTCTCCACTGGCCTCTCTTTGTCTCCATTTTGGACAGAAATTGAGAACCTGTAATTGAATCATCTAGGTCTGGCCCTCAAGGCCCAAGCAGGAGCAGAGGCCCAAAGTCACATGGATGGAAGGATGCTTTGCAGTGGATGTCTGCTCGGGTCTCCCCAAACACCCTGTGGGATGCCATCTCATGGGTAAGGCTTCTCCAGCCCTGGCATTCACCTTCAGAGTAGATAACAAGATCCTACATGCCTAGTTTAGAGATGAGGGCAAGGCCCACTGTGTCTACACAACAAGAAACCTATGGCACTAGAGTCTGTCTTGGTAATGTTGCCACTCCCACTCCTACTGTGTATTTATTTCATTTCACGCAGTAGATACTCATTTAATATATTCAATATACTGCCTTAACATTTTGCAAAACACTAGGGACGGGCTGGGAAGATGGCTCAGTGGTAGAGCGCTTGCCTTGCATGCCTGAGGCCCTGGGTTCGATTCCTCAGCACCACATAAGCAAAAAGAAAAAAGCCAGAAGTGGCGCTGTGGCTCAAGTGGTAGAGCGCTAGCCTTGAGCTGAAGAGTTGAGGGACAGCGCCCAGGCCCAGAGTTCAGGCCCTACGACCGGACCAAAAAAAAAAAAAACACTAGGGACATGGAAAAGAAAGTAGGTATAAATATTGCTTTTATTAATCCTATAATAATAAATAGCTCATAAATAATATTTACCTAATAATTACAAAAATCTTACAAGGCAAATGTAATATGCATTTTATATATGTGGAAACAGACTTTGAGTATTAGCTAACATTCTTAAGGTCACACAGGATTCTGATTTAACTCTGGAATTCACATATTATCACTTTGTTGCTTCACTTAGGAAGACTTGTAACAGCACCTAATACAGAGTCTACTGCCTAATATTTGTCTGTCACCTCCCCTTCATGTTGCTTTTATGCTGTGTGCTTTGGGCAAGTGACTTAACTCCTCTGAGACCTCACTTCTTATCTGTAAATTGGTGTCATCAGCCAAGCTGAGCTTGGAATGTCTCCATGACAGGGATATGGTTATCTTGGTTTCTGTATTACATACCCTGAAAGGGCAATATTTCCCATTTTGTCAAAGATCTGAGTCCTAGGACAGCCTGAATTCTATAGATCCTGATGCAATCCCTGGGCTCTGTCACTACTGCTCATATGGAAAGGCTGCGCACAGCTGTCCCTGTTCTTCCTGCTTTCTCTTCCTCAGGCATATCTCTCACGTTGCTCTACAGGAAGGCTTTTCGAACTCTTCCCTCTTATGCCCAGTATAATCTTCTGATTTGTGTCCTTATGCTTTAGCATAATTGCTACTTACTCTATGTATTTGAATACTTGAATTTTTTCTTTCTTAACTTGATTGTCTTATTTGCTGTGGTACACAGTGCTTGTTGTAACAAAAAAGTATTGAAGCATTCCTTCTGTGTACAGTGCAGGGAAAGACAGGAAAAAAACAAGCAATCACTGAGCTGGAAACTATCTCAGGTCTTCTGGAATCTGTCAAAAAAGAGACACCTTCAACCAGGCCCCCATCTATAAATATGTGATGGAGTACCTTGGCTGAGGGGCAAGAAAGGATGGGGTAGACTAAAGAGTAATCCTCTTCAGGAGAGGAATAGGGAATTTATACTTGTCCCTGAATATGTGGCTGATCTTTTGGTTCAGTCACTTGCTGATGCATTTTTTTTTTTTAATATGCATTTATTTTGGTCCCTACTAAAGCTTATTAGCACTGCTGGGCACCAGAGATACAATGGTAAGCAGCACATACATCCCTGGCTTTGTTGTGCTCAGAGATGAATAGGAGCTACCGGCCTTAGACAAATAAAGGACTATAATATACCAGAGAAGAAATTGGGGTGTGGAAGAGCCGTTCCTCAGGAGTCAGGAAAGGCTGAGTTGACTGGGGGTGGAGTTGACTGCGGGGCCCACAGGAGGGAACCAGATCTCTCATGTGCTGTTTTTCTCAGGGCACTCTGGCCTTGCTGGCCCTACATTTGGCAAGGCAGGTCCACTTCCAGGCATCCCTGCCAGCAGGACATCAGCAAGCAGAATGCTCTTGGCGTAGTCCTTTGCAGCGCTTCCTCCCTGCTCCCTGCTGGCACCCGTACTCTTGTAAGTTCTGGGGACTGGAGGGCTGGACTGGGAGTTTGTCTAGGCCAGGAAGCGTCTCTGCCACACCTCAGGAAAAGGGCCATCAGCAGCCCCTTGCCTTTCCTATCTAAAGTCAGAGGAAAGGGAGTGTTCTGGCCATCATGGTTGGGGCCACATCTATCTCAGTCTGCCCTTCCATCACCTCCTAGGAAAGGGAGCCAGGCTAAGCTGACCCTGGGTGTGACTTTCTCTTTAGCCCTTAGCCAGTTGTGAGTCTTGCTTGGGTATGTATTCTGTTCCATAAAGCAGAAGTCATATGGCCTCATGGTGGAGGTTCCAGAGTCGGGTTCAAGCCCCAAAACTGTTGCATACTAGTCTTATATTCCTGAACAAGTCACTTTTAACTTCCCTGTGTCTTAGTTTCTCCATCTGTAAAATGCCATAATAATAAATCCCAGCACAGGGATTTCTTGGGAAGACTTAAATGAGTTTAATATGTGTGAAAGACTAAGACCAGTATCTAACATGTAGTAAATGTTTGATAGTTATTAATTGAAGTATTAGTTCTTATGTGTATGATGATGGTAGTCATTACCAGTGTTACTATTAAATAAAAGCTATTGCTAGAGCCAAAGCAATGAATGAGGTATATGCCTCCCTAACAGTGGAAGAATTTTAAGCAGAACAGTGATTTTTGCTTATGTCAGGAGGTCAGCACAAATATGGTCCCTGGGAGACCCCAATGGAAGGAAGCCAGCAAAGGAAGTGGAGGGGGAAGAGTGGGAAGGAGGCATCACAGGAGTTTCATAATTCTTACTCTTGATTCCACAGCCCAAGAGAGGCAAGTAAAGTCTCCCAGGCTGAACTAACTGCTTCCCTTCTGACTTGACCTCCTTTGCCTGTTCTTCCCAGCTCTGCGGAACCATGTTCTCCCCAGCCCTGACAGCCCAGCTTCCAGACACAGTGGCCTCAGGGAACCTAGACTGAGCCAGGAAGAACTGGAATCTCAGCTCAGGAGTTCCCTTTCACCCAGCTCCTTGAAGGCAACTAATTCTCAGGACCCTCCTGAGGAAGGTAAGGCTTCATTTCAAGGAGGCAGGGTTGGAAGCTGAGGACAGCAATAAAAGAGGGGTACCAAGGCAGATGGACTTTGTTGCTATATATTTCCAGATAACAGAATTGTTATTCCTGGGAGGTTCCTTGCTTTCTGGGGGTTGTTGAGAGTTGTTTTGCATCCTTTGGGAGTACTCCGTGGAGAGGAAGACAGTAAGGGGGAAGAGGAAACACAGCTCCTTTTTTCAGGCTGGACTGGCCTTTCCCTTGCAGATTCCAGTGATTTGAACTTCCTTCAAGCCAGCAGTGGCTTTGAGGCCAAGGTACAGCCACAGGCACCTGGTGAAAACAAGGTATTACCCTATAACCTTTCCTGGGGCAAGTGGTGATCCTGATCAGACATCCTTCATTTTATCCTGCCTATCCTGTTCATCTTCCCCAGGAACAAGATAAATCAAAAGCCCTTCCCCTGGAAGAGGCCATGACTTCTATTCAGCAACTCTTCCAACTCAGCGTTTCCATCGCTTTCAACTTCTTGGGTAACTAGGGGTCTTGACTCAAGTCAGGAGGATGGGAAAATGGAAAGGGTGTAGGGGTAGAATGTAGACAGAGTGGGAAAACATTTAAGCAAGACAGATTTCAAGTTTAGCTGGGAGTGATGTTGCACACTTGTAATACTAGCCACTGGGGAAGAAGAGGTAGGAGGACTGAAGTCTGAGGCTAGCCCTGGGAAAAAATGAGAAACCCTATCCAAAAATATAGCTGAAGCAAAAAAGGTCTGCTGGAGCAACTCAAGTTGTAGAGTGTCTGAAGTCCTGAGTTCAGAATCCCCAGTAGTGAAAAAAAATTTTTTTCCCACGTAGGAAGACTGAATCTAGCATGATGGCTCAATGGCATCTGAGTGTTCAGCTCTTCTTCAGACTATCACATTGAGGTCTCATCAGCTGGGAAGCTACAGAACTACCCCATCCTTCTAAGGTTGTGACCTGGAAGTTGTACTTCTGGGGAGTTACAGAAGCTGGAGGGAGACTGAGAAATGCATGACCATAGGCTTATTGACAAGTCCTGCTACTATGTGAGGAGAGAGTACATGTGAGGGCACAATTGGCATTCTTCATCACACTTAAGAATGAGTAGGCTTGGGAGGTTTGGAGCAGGCCCTCAGGTACGTGAGTGGGAATTTTACTTCTGCCTAGAAACTCCACATGCCACTATTGTTGGTCCTGGCTCTGCAGTGATTTGGCTCATGTTGCAGGTGCCAGATTCCCAACAGCATCTGCGAGGGTTGAGTGAGCAGGTTGGTGGTATTCATTCAGAAAACACTGAACAATCCCTATTTACTTGGCCTTAGAAAAGGTGCTGGGGATACAGCAATCCAGTAGTCATTGTCCTCACTCTCATGGTATTCACATAGGAGTTGAAGAAAACAAAAACAGAAAAGTGACAAATAATTTCAAATGGGAGTAAATACGATAGGTAAATAGATAGATAGATACTACTTCATTCAGTAGGGAACAAGTTTGCATTTGGAAGTCTTTACTGAAAGAAAGACAACTGACAAAGACAAGCTACTTAATGTTCCATCTGGAGACAGAGCTTTCTGAGCAGGGGAAATAGCAAATGCAAAGGTCCTAAGGTAGTATTAAGTTCCACTTATTATGAGACCATTAAAAAAGGTGAGTGGCTAGACTTAGAGGTCACAGGAGAAGTAAAAGGAAGTGAAGTCAGAGAAGCAGGCTAGGGCCATATTCAGTGAGACCTTCTGACCTGTAGTAGAATATGGATTTCCTAAGTGTGACAGAGCCACTGAAGCAGGAAAAGGTTTAGTAGTCACATGATCTGATTTGCTTTTTCAAAGTTATCTCTGACTGTTGTATAGGCTGATGTGGACTGTAGGGAGCCAGAGGGGAAATAGGGGACAAGATAGGGTTTTACTGACAGCTAAGTAAAACATGATGATGGTTGGTCGAGGGTAGAAGAGGAGACCAAGAGAAGAGAGGGGTGGGTTTACTGGTAGAGCCAGAATGGGAACTGGGGATGAGCTAGAATGCTTTTCTTATCTCTGCCCCCCAAGAACAGAGGGAGCTATGAACCCTGGACAGTGAGCTTCAGGCAGCAGGGAGGCAAATGTAATTCATTGCTAGTTGAATGAAACCTGGCTGCTTCCTCATTAGCTTTCTGTGATGTTGACGGGCAGGCTCTTCTCAGATTTTTCTTGGCCATTCCTTCATTCATATATTCATTTATTCAGCAAGTGTTAAGTGCTGTGGCAGAACACAAAGGCAGCATAAGCTATGATCATATTTTGCATTTGTATAGAGCTTTCACCCTATGCAAAGTTACTTCTCTCACATTCTTTTTCTGCCTTGCCTCTGGGATTTTACTGTCTAATTGAGGACTTGTACTTTTGAAACAGCTTAGTTCATAGACAAAGGCATGGTATATTAAGAAAGTATCAGAAACATTGCAGAGTTTGAGTGTGGCCTGAAGAATCTAGAGCAGTAACTGGATTGAGGGGCTATAGTGCTAGAGGTAGAAAGAAGAGTCACAGGAAGAGCTAATCTGAGAAAAGTTGAGAATTGACAGCTTGGTGCCTTTCCTTTTTCCTTTTTGTTTGGGCAGTGTCAAGAGCCTGGGCTTTGGAGTCAGTCACACTTGCATTCAAGTTTCTATGTGGTGCCGCCTTTGGTTTCTCAAGACAAGATAAACAGTATCACTGTGTCAGAGTTTGTTAGGTATAGGCAGCCTAAACCTACTTAGCTAAAAGCCTAAAAGGATATGTTGTTATCTCTTGACCTGTCAATTCTCAAAAGGACTGGAATCAGGGAAGCTCTAGAGACCTGGGAGCAGCAACTAGCAGACACTGTCTCCAGACTGCTGCTGTCGGACTAAATTTACAAGAGCCATTTTCTCTTCTTGTCCCAACCTGATCACTGTTCAGACTCCTGAAAAGTCTGATTGGTTGGGAGAAACACAGGACATTGAATGGCAGCACAAGGAGGGGTTTTCCCAAAGGTCAGAAGGAGAGCTACTGCCCAGAGGACTGGTTTGTACCAGTCAGAAACCCCTGACCTGTCAGTCCACAGCTACCAGGAAGCTGTGGAGGATGAAATACATGCCAGTGTCCAGCACAAAGAAGATAGGAGAAACCTGGGGTGAAATAGGGGGCCCGTGAGTGCCTGTCTGAGGGTATGGAAGTTCACATCACATAGAGAGCTGGGAGTTTTGTACCCTGTGCTTTTTTTTTTTTTTTTTTAACAGGAACAGAGAACATGAAGAAGGGGGACTACATGGCAGCCTTTACTTACTTCCAAAAAGCTGCAGACCGTGGATACAGCAAAGCGCAATACAACATGGGCTTGTGTCATGAGCATGGCAGAGGCACATCTAGGGACCTCAGCAAGGTATTGATCCTTCTTCCCTAGGACCTTACTCTGGAGTGAGCTGCCCAGTGACCTTCAGAAATGAGCACTGGTCAGGGACAGGGGAAAGTCTCTACACTCTCTAACTTGGTTGCAACCCAGCTGAGAGGGAACATAAGAAAGAAGCACCTGCTGGGCCTGGTGGTCCACACCTGTAATTCCAGCTCTCAGAAGGCTTGTGAGTTCAAGGCTAGCTTCGGTTATGAAATCACACACACACACACACACACACACAGCTATATGTCAGTGGCTCATGCTTGTAATCCTAACTACTCAGGAGGCTGAGATCTAAAGACCTGGGTTCATAGCCAGCCTGGGGAGGCAACTCTTAACTCCAGTTAGCCTGCAAAAAAACAGAAGTGGAGGCATAGCTTAAGTGTTGGAATGCCAACCTTGAACAAAGAAAAGAATGAGAAGGCCCTAAGTTCAATTCCCAATGCTGGCATGTGTGCCTGTGTTCACACACGCATACCCAGGGAGGGCAGGATCTTGCCTTTCTTCTTTACAGCAGTAACTTCACAGCCAAGAACAGCACTTTCAATTAATTGTAAAAGGGTAAGATAAGTGCACAAAGATGCCTTACACAGGGATATGTTTCTTCAAGTTGTAGACAAAGGCAAAAAAAAGAAAAGCAAGTTAAAGTCCTTTCAGGAGAGAACTGGTTTATTACATCCACATGGCCTTAGAAATTATGTGCTGAGTATGTACTATTTATTGGCAGGGAAGATATTCATGGTATATTAAGCTAAAAAGAAAATGGTTACAACATAAGAGTACTATAATCCAAATCTCTTGTATGTGTGTATATATGTGTATATACCTGTATGTACAGGCATATAAACATGTTTGTAAATGTTTATATTTGTGTATATAATGTATATACAATACATAAAGTTTGTGTATAAATGTGTATATAGTGTTTATAATATATATGTGTCAATATGTAGTGTGCCAATGAATATATATACAATGTATATATGTAACATGGATATGGATGGGAAACTTTGCAAAGTGTACACTAAAATTTTAATAGGGAATGATCTTCAGGAGGCAGAATTTGTTGGAATTTTTATGTTTGTATCATTTCTCTCTCCTCCACCTTTTTTTGTGTGTGTGTGCAGGTCCTAGGGTTTGAACTGAGGGCCTGGGCACTGTCCTTGAATTTCTTTTGCTCAATGCTGGCACTTACTACTTGAGCCACATCTCTACTTCCAGCTATTTTGGTTGTTTATTGAAGACAGACTTTCTGGCCTAAGCTGGCTTCAAACTACAGTCCTCAGATTGCAGCCTCCTGTATAGCTATAATTACAGACATGAGCTACTGGTGCCTGGCTCGTTTCTTTTTTGTAGCTTTTTTTGGGTAGGGGTTGCTATTTGAGATAAGATCTTGTTGTGTAGTGCAAGCTGGCCTCAGACTTATGGTCCTCCTGCCTCACGCTCCTGAGTCCAAAGGTTTCTTGTACATTCCAACATCCAGTCTTAAACAGTTAACTTTGTAAATTTTGGCTTATCAGATTAATCTATAATGATTACATATTATTTAATTAAAATTGTTTGTTTTTTAAAAAAAAATTGCTTTAAAAAGGCCCTTACCAGAAGACTGGGTATTTCTCCCTTTGCCTCAGGCGATTCTGTATTACCAACTAGCTGCTAAACAGGGTCATAGACTGGCTCAGTACCGCTATGCCAGATGCTTGCTGCAAGACCCCACCTCCTCGTGGCACCCTGAGCAGCAGAGGGCAGTGTCCATGCTGGTGCAGGCTGCAGACTCAGGCTTGAGAGAGGTATGTGCTATTGCTGGTGTCAGCCCTAGGTGTCTGGGGCACATGGAGCTTGAAAGTGACCAAGATGCATTTTTCTCCTCCTTGACTACAGGCCCAAGCTTTCCTCGGAGTGCTTTTCACCAAGGAGCCATACCTGGACGAGCAGAATGCTGTGAAATATCTTTGGCTTGCAGCCAATAATGGGGTATGAGCACTCTGGTATCAGGCACATTGGGATGGAGTCTGACAGAACAGACTTTCTCTATTCTGAGTTCTGTGTTTAATAGGACAGCATGAGGTAGAAGGAAGCCTTAACTCCTCCGACTTACCGCGTGATCTTGGGCAGGTTCCATGGTATGCTGATGTTTAAAATCAGCTGTATTGGGAGTATTTGTTTCGGAATTGCTAAGGGCTACCAAGTAGGGCTCCTGCCCATTCAGCCACCTTAAACATTTCCTATTGCAATGCTGGGTGGCTACTTTTTCATTCAAGTTTCTGTCTCATCTTTCAAATGCACAGAATAATTCTACTTTACCCATCTATCACTTCACAGTTGTTGGGAGGTTCAGAATGTAACTGAGATAACTTTTGTGAACCTACTTTGTAAGCTATACTCATGATTGGTGCATCGTTACTAGTGGTGGCTGGAAGTCAGATTCATAAGGTGGACACACTGAACAGTTTGTGGAGAGACAGATGTTTATTTGTCTGTGAACAGGGGTGTTGGCGTTCAACTTTGTTCCACTGAAAATTAGTTTCATGGGATGTATGTGAGTAGTATGAGGGGAAGAAATGGTTAGTGCAGGTTAGTGCCAAAATGGTTTGTGCTTATGTCATCATGTAGCACCAAGAACATGCTCCATAGTTTGCTGGACTCTCATGTATGTTACACCACTATGTAGCTTCGGTTGCACTTGGAAGTAATTCTGGCCTGGATTAGAGCAAGCAGCATATATTCATTGATTGCCCTGTATCAGGATACTTTTCCTTACCCATTCTGTGTTGCCTGAAGTATCCATACCCACTGTCAAAAGGGGTCAGATACCAGGTGTCAGTAGCTCACACCTGTAATCCTAGCTACTACTCGAGAGGCTTATATCTGAGATCTCTGTTCAAAACTAGCCTGAGCAGGAAAGTCTATGAGACTGTTATCTCTAGTTAACCACTAAAAAGCCTGAAGTAGAGCTGTGGCTAAGTGGTAAAGCACCAGTTGAGCACAAAAGCTAAGGGACAGAGTCTAGGCCCTGAGTTCAAGCTCCAATACCAGCACAAAAAAGGGAGCAGAGGATATTGCCATCTGTAGCCTGCTTTCCCTTGAAAGAACCGCAAAGCCTTCCTCAGGAGGGGCAGCCTATTGGGGTCAGGCCAGCATGCTGAGAGGAGAAGTGCACTCAGAGATGTCTGTCACCTGTTGTGGAGTATTGTGTTGAAACCCAGACCTCACACTTTCATCCTACAAAGAGCAGTGTCTTCCTGGGTGAGTTCTGAACAGTGTTACAGGAGTGTATTGCTACCCTTACATATGTCCACTGTGGAGTCCTGTAGCCTTTTAAGTCTACTGTATTTCTTGCAGAGACATTGGCCTGCCTATCACAGAAATGAGGACAGAATGTGTAGCAGAAATTTGATTCCAAGGAGAAATGGGACCGTAGTTTGCAGTCCACAGAATGTTGTTGGTTTTTTGTTGTTGTTGTTGTTTTGTAGTTTATGAGGCTTGCACTCAGAGCTTGGATGCTGTCCCTGAGCTTTTTTTTTTTTTTGCTCAAGGCTAGTGCTCTACCACTTTTTTTTTTTTTTTTTTTTGGGTCCAGTCGTGGTGCCTGAACTCTGGGCCTGGGCGCTGTCCCTCAGCAATTCAGCTCAAGGCTGACGCTCTACCACTTGAGCCACAGCGCCACTTCCGGCTTTTTTCTTTTTTGCTTATGTGGTGCTGAGGAATCGAACCCAGGGCCTCAGGCATGCAAGGCAAGTGCTCTACCACTGAGCCACCTTCCCAGCCCCATAGTGCTCTACCACTTTGAGCCCCAGTTAATTGGAGATAAAAGTCTCATGAACTTTCCTGCCCAGGCTGGCTTCAAACCGTGATCCTCAGATCTCAGCCTCCTGAGTAGTTAGGATTACAAGTATGAACCACCAGTGCCTGGCCTGTTTTTTGCTTGTTTTTTTTTTTTTTTTTAAGTTGAGAGGTAGGATATGATGAAAATGTTCCAATAAAAAGGGAGAGGCCATCCGGGTGCTGGTGGCTTACACCTGTAATCCTAGCTACTCAGGAGGCTGAGATGAGGATCATGGTTCAAAGCCAGCCTAGGCAGGAAAGTCCGTGAGACTATTATCTCCAATAAACCACTAGAAAACCGGAAGTGGTGCTGTGGCTCAAGTGGTAGAGCGCTCGCCTTGAGCTGAAGAGCTGAGGGGTAGTGCCCAGGCCTCAGAGTTCAAGCCCCACTGACAAAAAAAAAAAAAAAAAAGGAAGAGCCCAGTGGTACAAGCAGCCACAGGGGATTATACTAACAATAGCAGTCATCTAAGCACTTTTCACATGGTAACACAGTACAGGCAGTACTGTTATTGTCACCATTTTATTGAGAAATTGAGACACTGAGAGGTTACCTGGCTAGTAATTGGTAACATGAAGGTTGGAGCCCAGTCAGGCTGGCTGTGCAGACATGACTTCTCATGCCTCCCCCTGCAGACACTCAGAAGGAGAAGAAGCTGTGTTCTCAGTGAGAGAAGAAAGGACCCAGAGCATAGCCCTTATTCTGTCCATTCTGCTTTGTAGTCCCCTCATGCAGACTCAGGAAGGCGTACAGAACCTTTGGGTGGCTGCCAGTCACCCTGTCCCCTACTGTTTCAAGAGAAGGCAGGAGCTCAACTTCCAGGTTTCTCATACTGGGCTGAGTCTTCCTGCAGCCTTCTTTCAGCCAGCCTCAATGAATGAGAGAAGCTGCCACCCCACTCTAGTTGGCATCTCCTTGGGGTTGGGCAAGTACCAGGCTTCTGATATTTCATAATGGGGCAGACCCAGGCTGGTCTTGATCCTGCATGAATGAAGCCCCAGCATGCCTAACTCCATCTTCCTCCTGACTCAACATTTCAGGTTCTTAGTCCTGTGTGTCTGTATGTGTATTTTCTCCTTCAGGATTCACAGAGCAGGTACCACTTGGGAATTTGCTATGAGAAGGGCCTTGGTGTGCAGAGGAATCTGGGAGAGGCTGTGAGATGTTACCAGCAGTCAGCGGCTCTCGGAAATGAACCCGCCCAGGAGAGGCTTCGGACTCTCTTTTCCATGGAGGCAGCAGGTACAAAGGCACAACAAACCCTTGGCAGGCTTCCTGAAATCACCATTCTGTGACACCATTCTGTGAGGGGGAAGTGTAGCAGTTTCTAGTCTCCTTGTCATTTCTAGCTGTCCTAGTAGCAGTTTTTCAAGTGAGAGAAACCCGAGTTTTAACTCCTTTAACTTTACTCAATCCAAGCGTCAGTTTCTTCACCTCTAAAAATAAGGATAACAGTTCTCTCTAACTCATTGCCTTGGTGTAAGGAGGGAGAGAAGGGTATATATATCTAATCTCAGCACTTGGGAAGTGGGGCAGAAGGATCATGACTTCAAGGACAGCCTCGGCTACATAGCAAAAACCTATCTCAAGTAGTAAGTAAAAAAATAAAAGTTTAGGCCCAGCATGGTAGCACATTGCAACTCCCAACTATTCAGAAAACAGTAGCAGTGGTGAAAATCTATCTGAAAAACATAACAAAACCAGGGCTGGAGGGATAGCTCAAGAGATACTCAACAAATGGCTAGCCTGATGCTCTATGACTCTTTAGGAGCGTCAGTGCTCTGAGGCTGTCTGAGTGTCCACCATTTTTAGGGCTCTGAGAACTCTGCTCACCCCTGAGTCTCTGGGCCAGACTGGATTGACAAGGCCAGGGGAAACCAGGTATTTTAAGAAATCCCTACTATGAAGTTGGAGTCTGAAAATGCCCTACAAGTAAACATGCATGTTGCTCTCATCCCTTTTTGTAGCCCCAAGGCCCCGCCACCTGACAGTGACAGGACCAAAGTCTTTCTCCAGTCCATCCCTGTGCAGCCTGAACACCCTGCTGGCAGGTACATCAGGCCTCCCTCACGCATCAAGCACAGGAAACCTGGGTCTCCTATGCAGAAGAGGACATCTTGGCACCAGTCCCGGAGCTCCTGACAGGGCATTCCCTTCCTTGGAAAACAGTCTAGTAAGACTGGGTTTTGGCTAAGGTGAGATAAAGCACAGGTACTGGTACTTCTCAGAGGCAGGAGACAGGAGATTGGATGACATAAGTAGGGGTTATTATGTCTTCCCAGGGTAGAAACTCCACCAAGAGCTCAGGTGCCCACCCAGCTCAAGTGCATAATCAATGACTTTGACCTTCTTCCCCTAACTTGGTTGGCTGATAGCTGATCCTTAGATGCTTTATCAGCCATTTCTGGTCTATGTACCAAAAAAATTCATGTATTGACTTCAGAATTCTGGCAAGTCCAAAGACCCTATTCTTCATCTTGCCTTATCTTTGAACAAATTACTTTACCTTCTGTGTCTCCATGCCTCAGTTTCCCTACATTTAGATTGCACTGTCATTTGCCAATACCCCATCAGTATACCTCTGATAAATCACAAGAAGATTTTAAGTAGAATGCAGTTTAGTAATTTTAGTAGTCTATTAAATATGACTAGCATTCTGACCTATAGTTTTTGCAGATGTTTGCAAAATTAGCTTAAAAAAAAATAGGGCCAGGTGTTAGTGGCTCATGTCTATAATTCTAGCCACTTTGGAGGCTGATATCTCAGAATCTTAATTTGAAGCCAGCCCTAGCAGACAAACCTGAACATTAATTATCTCCAATTAACCAGCAAAAAGCCAGAAATAGAGGTGTCACTCAAGTGCTAGAGTGTCAGCCATGAGCAAAAATGTTAAGTGAGAACATGAAACCCTGAGTTCAAGCCCCAGAACAGGTACCAAAAAAGAGGGAGGGAGGGAAGGAAGGAGAGAGGAAGGAAGGAAGGAAGGAAGGAAAGAAGGAAGGAAGGAAGGAAAGAAAGAAAGAAAGAAAGAAAGAAAGAAAGAAAGAAAGAAAGAAAGAAAGAAAGAAAGAAAGAAAGAAAGAAAGAAAGAAAGAAAGAAAGGAAGGGGGAGTCATTTTAAAGAAAAACATCTAGTAAAGGGAAGAATAGATCGGGAGAAGTGGCAAAAATCATGAGGTGATTCCAGAGTGGCTGAAACTTTAGAAACACTGAGTTGGGTCACCCTGAGAGCAGCTCCCACATTCACCCTAAAAGACTGTTCATCCCCAGTAGATTGATGGCTGTTTTCATTTCACCTTTGATCTGGAAGGAATTTCTTGCCTGAATGCTTGGATGTGTCTGCATGACTTTTCCAAACCTCCTCAGCCGGTGTATTCTTGGAGTTCCAAAGAAGAGGCCAGTTATCCACTCACCTTCCCTTACACCTGGAGCACCTCCTCAACACCATAAAGAAAAGAAGTATGTGAAAATGCAGTTCTGGTTCTGCTAAATACCTGGCAGTAAAGCCATGATCTGACTGATTTATTGCTTCCTTAACTGTAGATCAAGGACAGTGGTATGTGCCCTCACATCTATAGGACTGAGGTAGGGTGGCTCACTGTGATAGACCTCATTGTTTACTTTGGCCCCTGAAGCAGGTGATGCCCCTGGTCATACCTGTATGAGTCACCAAACCAGGATAAGGACGTGGGCTTCCTGACTCCCTTGCCCAGGCTTCTGATCTGCCAATTCACAGTCATTGTCTGTGAAACCATTGTTATTGTCCTGCTGATATGAGGGAATAAATGGAGACCAGGCTCCTGGAGTCTTGGAGCCAGAGAGTGTAGATTGTGAGTCTTCATTTGGGAAAGGTGAGCCAGAAATGTATGAGTGTTTAATAAAGCAGAGTGGATTATCTCATCACTCTTGCCCTTGAGTGTGTTGGGGAGAGATAGGGAGATGAGCAGGGAGAACTGAAAGCCAAGGCTCCATCCTCATCTCTAAACTCTCCATTAACCAATTTAAAGGGTCTTAAAAGCTTCTCTAAGAGAGAGACTTAGGGAAAAAAAATGATTTCTGAGGCAACACTAATGACTCCCAATAACTGAATTTGTGAATAGCTGTTCTCTGGCTTCTGGATGTTAGCCCAAGTTCAATAGCATAGATGTGGTTGAAGATGGGGGTGGGAGGGACTGAGGAGCAGCCGCACATACCCCCTGTCTAGTTGACTAAGTAGGAAGGCCTAGCCAGAGTGGTGGGTCAGAGGTGGGAAAATTTGGGGGAAATGTCTTCATTTCACTCTCTGCTGCCCACTTTCGCCTTTCACCATTCTCTCAAGTAGCCCCTGTCACCCTCTCTAGCATCCCCCTCACCAGTGGGGCTGTAGAATCTCCCTATGACTACCCTGTACACTGACCTCACCCCTATTGAATCTCCCACAGACAGTGCTCCTTGGTTTTGTATTCCAATGTCCCAGCACTTAGCACACTGCTTTGTACAGGGCAGAAGCTCAGTATGCAGTTGTAAGCTATGCAGTGCACTAATCTCTCCGAAAAAAAAAAAAGAAAAGAAAAAAGCTTCTGTGGTCAAATAAATTTGGTAAACACTGCTCTGGCATCCCCTTTTTATAGATTCATAGTACATCAGCTATGCCAGATTCCAAGAAGTCCTGCAGGAACATGGTTAACCCTGTGAGTTCCTTGCTGAGGTGAGCGTGGAGCCTGCCCCCTGCAGGTGGTCTGTGAGCCTTCCTGGGCTTCTTACTGGTTCTGGATCATTGTGAGTTCCCTTTCCACGCCCAGGGTCCAGCATGGTTCAGACAGCAGAGCTGGGTGTTCTGTGGTGATGAACTGCTCTCCCTCCTGTCCAGCCACTGCTGAGTGAAACGTGGACTCAGTTTGGGGTGCCCGAGGTAAAGTTGGATGTTTCTAAGTTTTCCAGCCTAAAAAAAGAAGAGCTTCTGCTTATGGAGAGGAAAGAGAAGTCATGAGAAATGTCAGGGGACCAAAACTCCATGGTGGATGTGCAGTCACTTCAGGCTCCGTACAGCCCCAGGGGACAGCTTCGTGGGTAGATCTAGCAACTACTGTGTCTCTGCCATTAAAATTCTGGTATTAATGACTCATCATCAGTACCCGCAGAGGAAACTGAGAGGAGGACAAGGAGATGGCCCCAAAGCAGGGTCAGCCGGCTCCGGATGCCGGAGATCCAAAGTTTGGGCCTTATGTCCTCAGCTGTGAGACCTTTGACCAAAGCTCTGCTGCTTTGGTTTCCCTCTCTGGAATGTTTTTCCCATGAAGCTGACACTATGAGGGAAGCAAAGCCATTTGGTTCATTAGATCTTCAGTGTGAATCCCTTGTGGGCACTTAGTAGATGTTGAGTGAAAATTTGTTTAATAAATGAGAATGATACGTGCATCTCCCTCCACCCAAATCACAGCACATAAGTAAATGTCGAATGAATGTTTCCCTGCTGTTGGTCCTTGTGCTACTAACACTTAAGATATTGTCCAGCACATGCAACATGTTCGTTGAGTGAATGTGTATGTGTGTAATCCTATTACATTGTGCCCAGTAGTTAGTAGGGGCTATAAAACACTGAGCTATTTTCTAGGTGCACATTATGTGCCAGGTGCTCTGAGCCTCCCCCCTTGCCCCTCCTCCTATCTTCTTGGGATTTGGCTCTCTCCAGAGTCCCAATCGTGGCAGTTGCCATCTCATTGTTAGTTCAGCCAGAGGACAGGTAGGGTCAGTGAGCTGCCAGGCTAAAGTTGGATGACAGATGAGAAGACTGCCTGTCAATCTCTGAGCTGCCCCCAGGCTCCAAGTGAACACTGCATTACACTCTTGGTGCTGACTATTGATAAAAAAGAAAAAAAAATGTCCCTCTGTGCTTCCAAATTAAGACGACATTTAACTGAGTGCTTGCTGGCTCGCCTGCTTCTTCATCTCCCAGGGGACAGAGCCCATCTTGGTGGAAACTGTTTTGAACATGCCCAAAGTCTCAGCTTTGACATCTTGGCTGATGTCAAGAAGTTTCTGTAACCTTCCTGTTCAGCACACCCAGTTCTGTCACCATATGCACTGTCTCATGCTCAGCCTGTTATTCGGAAAATGCTGGTGTCAGCGTGCTAGGAAGGGATATGTGTGCAGGAGAGAGCAGCAGCCTCACATTACTCTTCTCCCTTGACCAGAGAGCAGCTCTTCCAAAGAGTTCTCTGTGCTACGCAGGGACAGAGCTAGAGGACTGCCATGGTCCTGAATTTTATTTAGGTCAGAGACCCCTTTGGGAATCTGATAAAAGCACCCATTCTTTCCCAAAGAAAACACATGTCCTCTTGATTTTGCATGCAACTCAGCAGGTTTATAGATCCGTAAGCCCCACAGCGGACCAGGTTAAAAGTCTTTCACATATTAGAACACTAACCTAAATCTCAGATCCAGAACCTGGCTTGGACACAAGCCTGCCATATAAACTCAGGCAAGTCACTTCTATGTCTTTCTATATCCTTGGCTACAAAATGAAAGCACTGAAGTTCAGATTTCCTATGACTATAACTGCCTATGTCGGTGGCATTTTAGACAGTGCTTTAGATCAGTGCTACATAACCTTTTATAGGCCACATATTCCTTTGGGAATTTGGTGAGAACTTTCTGTTTTCTGCCTTGGAAATGCCTAGACCGAAAGTTTTGCCTGGTATTCAGGGACTGACTGGTTTTAGGCATTGGGTGGGGATACAGTAGTCCAGTGTATTCAAGACTCAGTCGCAGCCATGATTTCAACTTCCTTAGGCCGTCTCTCCTTTCTCTTAACCCTCCCAACATTATTTCTTCCCTATAAATCCACTAGTACCTGGTGTGGGGGGAATGTACACATGATCTACTTTTGTGCTCTACCTTCCAGACTTTGAATGTATATAATAGAACTACTTTTTCATAATATAGTTCTGCCTGGAGCTCCAATATAGATAAGGGGACTCTTGTCTTTATTGTTTTATCTAAAGTGTTTGTTTACCTATCCATTCATTCATACATCATTCAACAAGTAATCAAGATTCACTCTGTGCCAGACACATGATTGGATAAGCTGGAGCCGCTGCCTGCTTAATTTTCCTGGCCCTTCTCCATGACCTGCAAAACACAGCATCTCTGAGAACCTGCCTGAAAATCACAAATCTTGGAAGGAGAGCATGCTGATCTTTGAGTGAGGGGATCAGAGACCTAGATATCCCTGAAGTGCTTAATGTTTGGGGGCATCATCTTCCTTGACTGTAAAACGGAATAGTAATGCCACACTACACTCCAAATACACACGATTCTCCTTATCCCCAGTTGGGAACATGATTGGCCCATTTCTATGGACAATAGACTTGAGCATTAAGCCCCACTAAGCAAGAGGAGGAGCCAATAGAACTTTTGCTTTCAGTGTTTAGAACCCCAAGTTATGGTAAACTAGCAGTGATTGCTTGGAAATTTCCAGGAAGAGTTTAAAGATGAGACTTAGAAAATACTTGCTGTGCCTTCACTCTTCCCTCCCCCCAATGGCTGCTCTCCAATGTTGATTTTATGGACCCAAATTCACCTGCTGCCCTCTGGTGCCTGAGCTCAAAGTCCTGAGCCTGCAATGATGGAGGGTTACTGGCTGAGAGTAGGTAAGAAGACTTATTCACACTTATGCCACTCAAATCAGGGCAAGTTGCTTTCACCCTGTGCTTATACAGTGTAGAGCTGTATAGTTCTAGATGACTTTACACATATCCCTTTCCACAGCTCCTGGTAGGGTGCTCTGCAAGTCTTTACCTCAGGGACTTCCCTTTTCTGTTCCTTGGTTGCTGTTCTACTGCCAAGATTGAGAACATGGGTTTTGGTGTTGTACTAGCCCAGGCTCAATTCCTGCCTTGATCCTGGGAAAGACACTCAACTTTTTCAAGCCTGGTATCTTTGTGAGATGGAGGATAATATCTCTTCAGGTTTGTGGGAAAATCAAATTAGGTCCTATTGTAAAGCCTGGTGCCTGATTCATATAAATTCTCTAGTATAGTCCTGCTGTTCTTAGTTCTAATTTTCCAGATTATTTGATAACAGTGGAGTGAGGTCAAGAGCACATGTACCTGTCACTGCACCAGCTGCCTCACCTCTGAGTCTCAGCAGGACTGTTGCCAGGATTAGCCGCAGTCCTTTTCCCCTTCTCGCCTGAGATGAATGCAAACAGGAGAATGAACTGCAGCTTTTCCTTTATTAGTAGCTCAGAGCGCATTACCTTGGTACCCCAGGCTCTAGCCCTCGGCCTCCAGTCTCCATCAAGGCTGCCTTCCCTGCTTGTGACACTTGGTGGCATCTGTTCAGCCTTAGGACAGACTTTGTCCCGCCACGTGTTTTTCCAGCAAACACCTCAGCCACCAACTGTCCCAGTCTTTAAAAAAAAACTTACAGATAGAACCTCTTTCTAGGGGCTGCTTGGGTCAGCCTCCTCAGTGGGTGCAGCATCAGTCACCCTAAATTTCTGGGGCCTCCTCTGGTTGACCAGTTTTACTAACCAGAGCTCATTTCTTCCCATCCTTAGGGTCTGTGGCCCCCTAACATCAACCAGGCCACCTGGTTGTTGGGTCCAAAAGCCTCCAAGGTGTGTTCACAGGTTTCAGCCATGTGCTCTCAGTCAGTTTTCCCACCGGGACCCTCCACGCCTGCAGCCCCGCTGGTGGCCAGGCCTAGACTGAGGGTCCTCCCGCACACGGAGAGTCTCCGCAGGGCCTCGGAGGCCGCCTCCATGGGCACACCCGAGCGCTGCTCCAGAAGCATCTCCAACAGCGAGCTCATCTCTGAGAGGAAGGTGCTGGCCAGCCTCGTGCCCGCTGGGCTCAGCTCTGGCCCGGCCTTGCCAAACGTCTGGAAGGTTCTTGGCTCCTCCAAGGCCTCGGCATCCGGGGAGCACACATTATCTCGGTAGTTGGTGGTGAGAGGCAAGGACAGCCTTGCCATCCAGGCCGGGTCAGGGGCACTCAGCCTGTCCAGGGCCAGACCTGCAGGGGGAGGAGGGGACATGGTGAGGGGCAAGAGGCTGAGGGGGGGAAGGCGCTGGGAAGGGCTAGGGCAGTGGACAAAGGAGGGAAGGGAAATGGCAGGGGCAGACAGGGTGGCCAGAGGGGGATGGGAAGGAAGAGGCCCTGACAGGGAAGCTCTAGACAGGAAGGCTGTGTGCTGAAGCATGTGGGGAGGAGGAGGAAGAGAACCTAGAGTTAGAAGTCAGCCTGTGTCTAAAGAATGTCCCTGCGGCCGGGCGCTGGTGGCTCACGCCTGTAATCCTAGCTACTCAGGAGGCTGAGATCTGAGGATCACGGTTCAAAGCCAGCCCGGGCAGGAGAGACTGTGAGACTCCTATCTCCAATAAACCACCAGAAAACTGGAAGTGGCGCTGTAGCTCAAGTGGTAGAGCGCTCGCCTTGAGCTGAAGAGCTGAGGGACAGCGCCCAGGCCCAGAGTTCAAGCCCCACGACCGACAAAAAAAAAAAAAAAAAAGAATGTCCCTGCAGTTGGCATGTTTCAGGTCCAAGTGTCTTCTATTCTGTGCAGCCAGGATTTCACCCCTCAGGGAGGCTTCCCTAAGGGCACCACCAGCTGAAGGGGCCAGGGTGGCAGAGAATTTCTATTCTTAGGCCAGGCTGAGTTCCAGTTCTCTTCATATTATCCTAACAGTGACCTCTTATTTTAACTTTTATAGTTTAATTGATTAATTTCTTTGTTGTGTGTGTGTGTGTGTATGTGCATGTGCGCACATGCACACACAAGCACAAATGTACACACAAGCGCACACTAGCTCTGGAGTTTGAACTCAGGGCTTGGATACTGTCCCTTAGCTTTTTGGCTCAAGGCAGACTCTCTACTACTTAAGCTCCTTCCCACTTTTTGCTGGCTAGTTGGAGATAAGAGTCTCACAGTTTTTTCTGCACAGACTGGCTTTTGAACCTGGATCCTCAGATCTCAACCTCCTGAGTAGCTAGGATTACAGACATGAGCCACCAGCATCCAGTGTAATAGTAGTCTCTTATTAGGTACATACATGCCAAGCAATTTACATTAACTATCTCACCTAACTTTATACAGACTTTGAGACCAACAGCCTCATCTCCAAGTTAAAGATAAGGAAATGGAACCTAAAAGAAGTCATAGTTGCTAGGCAACTTGAACCCAGATTTGCCCATAGGTCTGATGCCTATAAAGTTCCTAGGACTGTGTCACCCTACTCACTCTCTGAAGAGCTGGCTCTTCCTGCCCCAGCACACTTAAGTGCCCACCTCTGGAATTCTCAAGCTAGCCAATGTCTGCATGGTTACAACCTGGCTCCAGCCTCAACTCTCTTCACACCTTTGCTCCTCTAGCTCTAGGAACCCCTGCCTAGCTAGAGCCAGAAAGGAAAGGAGCAGAGGAGGCAGTGACAACAAAACCTAGTGGCTAGGAATTAAAAAGAAATTTCCTAGATTCCCAGTGCTACCATCAAAACTTCTTTTCCCATTTCTTCTTCAGAAAAATCTTGTCTCAAAAAACTAGGTCCAGCCCTGCTGGCAAAGGCCAAGCCAGAGGAAAATTTTTTATTTCTAATTTTATTTGTCGGTCATGGGGCTTGAACTCTGGCCCTGGGCACTGACCTAAGTGCTTCAGCTCAAGGCAGCAATCTACCACTTGAGCCACAGCACCACTTCCAGTTTTCTGGTGGTTAATTGGAGATAAGAATCTCACAGAGCCAGGCCCCGCCTGTGGCTCAGGCCTATAATCCTAGCTACTTAGGAGGCTGAGATCTGAGGATCACGGTTCAAAAGCCAGCCTGGGTAGGAAATTTTATTGAAGACTCTTATCTCCAATAAACCACTAGAAAACCGAAGTGGCACTGTAGCTCAAGTGGTAGAGTGCTAGCCTTGAGCTGAAGAGCTGAGGGACAGCGTTCAGGCCCAGAGTTCAAGCCTCAGGACCAACAAAAAAAAAAAGAGTCTCACAGACTTTCCTGCATGGGCTGGTTTTGAACCATGATCCTCAGAGCTCAGCCTCCTGAGTAGCTAGGATTACAGGCATGAACCACCAGTACCTGACCAGAGGTAATTTTTTTTAAAAAAAGGTGTAAGTCTCCTGGTTAAGAAACAAGAGTGTCTTAAAAATAAGGGAATATATTAACTTTAATAGTATGTAATGTTTTCTTCAGGTGAGGGCCTTTAAAATCTGTTCAAGAATAAAAGACTGGAAGCGAAAAGTGTTAACCAAAATTACTCCTGGGCAAAGATGACTTATTCTCTTTTTATTTATTTATGGTTTTTCTACATTAACCAAATGCTATTTGGGCAAATTGAAACACTTATGCCAAAGTACAGCTAATATTTTTTTTTATATTGATGAATCATCTCCTGATACTTGTCTTCGTTTCTGGGCTGTACAAGCTGTAAGACAGGATTAGGCCACTGCCCTACTGGATCCTGGGTCTGGCCTCATTCCTGGGACTTAGTTTCTATGGAGTGATTAATGAACATAAGTATTGAACCTTGACATTTGGGAACTGTAAATGTTAGATCCTTGAGGCAGTAAGATCCAGAACTCTTGGTGGTATAGAATAAGACTTTTCCTCAAGGGTCAGCTTTACAACTGAAAAAGAAATCACTGGGATGTATGAAAATGCCTGAGAAGCGAGGGTGAATCTGCTCTGCACTACCACCAGATCCAGCTACAGTAGTCATTGGTCCCACATGGGTTTAACTTGCCCACATTGTCTCTTAGAAGCAGTGTGACCTTGAGAAAATGGCTGAACCTCAGTGAGTCTCCTTTTCCTAAGTGAAAATTCAATGAGCTTACACAATCACAAAAATATTGTCAGCACCATATCCTCAAGTGTTGGGCACAGCAGCCCCTGGGACAGTCCAGCCCTTCAAGTAGCAAAGGCTTTCCTAGACCTTCTAACTTCCTCCCCCCACCCCCCCATCATGTCCCCCGTGCACTCTGTGGCATTGGGGCACTAAACCCACAAGTTCCAGCCAAGGATGGCCAATGGAGACTGAATCCAAAGCTGACTCCATTGTCTCCACCAACCCTTTGTGCATATTGAGTCCTTAAAATATGGCTGGCATGACTGAGGAATTGAATAGTTCATTTAATTTTAATTCATTTACATTTAAATGGCCACATGTGGCCAGTGGCTACCATATTGAATAGCACAACTCTAAAATTTACAGCTATGATGTCTGTGTTAATAACTATCAGTTGCATAACCTTGGGCAAATTATTAAAACACCCTTGACCCTCAGTGGTTCTTTTCTTTTTTTTCTTTTGTGAAATGGGGATAATGAATAGCCTACTCTCTTAAAGTTCTTAGAACAAGGACTTAGAACAAGGACTAGCACATAAAAAGTGTTCAGTAAGTATTATCATGTTAGTTATGTTTTTTGGAGTTTTTTTTTAATCAAGGAAAGAAAGGGCAGTCCTTGAGATGCCTTTGTCATATTTGCAGCCAGATGGAGCACATGAGAAATAGATTGATTACAGAAACAGAGGACCACAGTTAGGGATAGTCAGACACAGGGTATGTTACCAAAAGGAGGTTGAACATTGTCCTTTATGTGTGTAAGGCGTATGTGGGAAGGTGAGGGGGGATGTTCCTGTAGTTATCAGAATCTTGAATTAAAGTTTACATTATGTATTTATTGGGAAAATGGATTGTTTCTTTACCAAAACCATTTTTTTATTCAATTAAAAGGGTTAGCACATTAAAAAGTTGACTAAATTCTCATGGTGAAAGGGTATTTGAACACACTGAAAAATACTGCTGTTTACTAATTGAGACTAATCCAGTTTTAGGGCTGGAAGGGGTGGCTTAAGTGGTAGAGTGCCTACCTTGTTGCCTACACAAGGTCCTTCAAACCCTAGCATCACCAAAACAAAACCCACTACCACCTCTACCACCACCGACACTAACCCAAGTTTGGGTTTTCCTTCAATCACCAATGAACTGGATGACTCTGCACAGGCTGCTTTTCCTCTCTGACCCTCATCTGTAAGTTGGAACTAACAGTATGCATCGCAGAGGACTGTTTATAGGCTTACCTGAAATAATGTGTATAATAATACCTAGCATATTCCAAGAACTCAATAATTGCTCACTATTCTTATGATGTTTAAAATTAATAAAGGAGAAACCTGGTCTTTGAACAAAGGGATACTCTCTGCAGCTCAGTGGGAGGTAAAATGTCAATGATGTTCCTCCCTAGAAATAAAATAACTATCTCCCTAATTAATGCTAATTTTGTTAAATATGGGGAAAAACAAATTGATAAGAAATTTCCTTTTACTCTTTAAAGAGCAAAGAAAAGAAAAAACCAGAAGTTGTTTCCTTGCAATAGGCTGGAGCATAACTGAAGCCTGGACACACAGGGAACCATGAGGATAGAAGTAGCATTGGGGTGGCCCTGGGGAGTCCCTACCTGTGTGTGGGTCCAGCAGGCTGGACAGCTCTTCTTCTAGCAATCGCTTCACAGAGAGGTCTTCTTCAGGGTCTAAGGGCCCTTCCTCCGGGTCTGATTCGGCCTGGATGACAGACTTGGCACCTGAGCCATCAGTGTCGAGGACTGTACTCCTGCAGAAGAGACAACCAGTTCACTTGTCAGGAATTTCCACAGGGCTTTGTCCATTTCACACCAGCATTCATTCATCTGTGTAGGGAACTTGTTACAGAGCTTGGCCTTTTAACTCAGAGCAGCCTGGGTTCTGTGTTCAAAGCCTTCCTGCTTATGCTCTTTCCTTATTTGTGAAATGGGAATAACAAAGGATGCTCATGACATGAGATGTTGTTGGTAGAGCTTAGCATAAGTGCCTGGAACCTTCCTTCCTTGATGATATGGCTCACCATTGGCCCTCCCTTGTTTTACAAGATACAGAGGTATTTAATAAACCTACAAAACCAATGCACTAGCCAGGCCGGGATATTTGTCTTTCTCATTTCTTATCCTCCTGCCAAGTGCTCAGAATATGACTTTTCTGAGGTACTTACTTGAGCCATACCTCCAGATCTTGTGTGTGTGTGTGTGTGTCCTGGGGCTTGAACTCTGGGCTTGGGCACTATCCCTAACCTTTTGCTCCAGGCTAGCACTCTACCACTTGAGCCACACCTCCACTTTTGGCTTTTTGGAGTGGTTAATTGGAGATAAGAGTCTCACAGACTTTCTAGCCTGGCTTCAAATTGTGATCCTCAGATCTCAGCCTCCTGAGTGGCCAGGATGATAGATGTGAGCCACGTGGCTTCCAGTTCTGGCTTGTTGGTTAATTAGAGCTAAGAATCTCAAGAATTTGTCTATTGGGGCTGGCTTTGAACCAAAATTTTTTGAGTAGCTAAGATTATAGGCTCAAACCATCAGCACCCAGCTCCCTGAGAGTCTTTAAGGCTTAGAAGTCCTTTCTCCTACAGGTTTCTCTCTCTGGCTATTTAGAGATCAGTAGGCTGGTGGTAAGTTGGAGGGAGATAAAGATAATGATCAGTGTTTACTGATCAGTGGAAGAATCAGGCCCAGAGCTGTGCAAGATACTCTTTTTCTCTCAATGGGACCTTTTCATGCCTTTAAAGGGTTCTCTGCCTCTCTTCCCCATTTTACAAAGGAGAAAAACTCGACAAAGATTTGCAGATTGCCCAAGATTCCTATGGATTAAGTAATAAGAATTCAACCCTCAGGGGAATGTGTGTGCTATTAGCACTCAGAAACATACACCAAAATGAAGGCCTCAGAAGCTAGCTTTCTGCCTATTCTCTAGCTTTTAACCTATCATACATACCCTTATCTCTCTCTGTCTCTGTCTCTCTCAAGCACACCCACACCCACTCACCCACCCATCCTCCCCCCCCCACACCATCGTCCTTCTAGACAAGTTGTAGAAACTAGAATCCCTCTTTCCCAAAGAAGGTTCATAGAAATCAGAATTCCTTTTCTCCAAAGCCAGCCATAAAACCTGAACATATTTAATTTCTTTCACTTTTTTTTAAAAGTACTTTTTAAGGTACTTTTGGGATCTTGGGCAAGGCTGGTACTCAATCACTTAAGCCATAACCCCAACCCTGTTTTTTGCTGGCTATTTCAGAGATAGAACTTTGCTGCCCAGGCTGACCTCAAAGCACACTCTTCCAGATTTTAGCATCCTGAGTAGTGAGGATTACAGGTTATGAGCCACCAGCACTTAGCTCAAAAAACACTACTGATAATTTGTTTTCCCTTTTTTTTTTTTTTGATGATACTGGAGTTTGAACTCAGGTCCTTCTGCTTACTAAGCAGGGTCTGGAGTTTGAACTCAGATCCTTCCTTCATGCTTACTAAGCAGGTACTCTCACTACTTAGCCATACTTCCACCTCCCTTTCTAGTAAGGGTTGGTCATAAGGAAATTTTCTGACCTAACCTGATTTTAGGTCATAAGATCTCCATTCCAAAAGAGGTCTTGCCCCATATCTGGAAGAAAGGAATGCTGCATAGAAAGGTCAAGAAGAATCTGAACAGGACTTGCTAAGTGAGTTTTTCCCCCAAAGTATTTCTGTTAGTTCAGACCTCTTTGTGTGCCATCTTATCCACATTGAACCTAAACATAAAAACAAGTAGTTTCCTCTGGTCTTTGGGTCTTCTATCTGAAAGTTTCTGTGTCACATAAAGCTATGATCAATTAAGTTTGTTATTACTGGGCACTGGTGGCTCACTTCTATAATTCTAGCTACTCAGGAGGCTGAGATCTGAGGATCATGGTTTGAAGCCAACCCAGGCAGGAAAGTCCATGAGACTCTTATCTCCAATTAACCACCAGAAAGCCAGAAACGATGCCATGACTCAAAGTGGTAGAGCACTAACTTGAACCAAAAAACAAAGTTCAGGGACAGCACCCAGGCTCTGAGTTCAAGCCACATGGCCAACAACAACAAAAAGTTTGTTATGACTTCGTTCCTGTTTATTTCAGCAAAAGCAAATATGGTACCTTGAGAGAGAACTGTTGAGCTTCCCTATAGAACACGCCCTGTTCTATACCACCTCTCACCAACCTTACAAAAGAGAAGCTGCAAGTTGTCAGGGCCAGAACACCAATCTAGGACAGTCAGGAGCTCTGAGAGCTAGTCCCAGCTGGGTGACCTTGAGCAAAGTCATGGTATGAAGAAAGGACAGAACAATGCACATATACCTCCTGCATACCAGGCTCTTAGAAAATGTTGGCTCATTAAATCCTTAACGCAATGATGGCAACATTGCAATGGCAGTGTTATGACTTCCATTTTAATTCAGAATCTGAGTTCCTGAGAGAACATCTGAGTTGTTCATTGTTGTTCATAGCTGGTTGGAGCCTCATTTTCTCCATGTGTACCCAGAATTTGATTAGATGCCCTTTTGAGGGCTCATGTGTAGCAGGGAATAGAGTTAAGTGTCCTCTTGAAGTCTCCTCAATTCTAGAACCACCCAAAATGCCACCCTGACAGATCTGTGTCCTTATATATTATGTTTATGGGTCAAGAGAAAGAAAGGTGAAAGGTACAGATTGAAAGGCGATTTACAGCACCTCTGTAATCAGGGGACAGATAGAGCTCTGGGATGAAGTCATTTCCTTAGTCATTCTGGGTCCTGTAAATACCATAAATATAGCCACCCCCGGACAGAGCCTCCCTCTCAGGGTGGGGGATGGATGCTGTCTGCTGCACTCACTGGGGACCAGTGTCTAGGGTGTGCTCACTCATCCTCTCCTCCCCTCACTGAGGGGACAGCCTGTAGGGCCCTGGAGAAGACCGTGGGGGTGTGTGTGGGGGGGGAATCCTTGCTGCTTACCTGACGCCGGCTGGCTTGGCCAAGTACTTATTTCCCCGGTGGTTTGGTTTGGGCTGGAATTGGCCCTGGTGCAGCAAGGACAGCAGCTGGGAGATTTGCTACAAGACAGGAAAAATCTGTTGACTCCACACAATTCCGGCCCAGCACACTTCCTTGCCGGATGTTTCTCTCAATGCCGGTGCTTTCTTTTTATAGTCTTTCCTTTGCCTTCAGATGTTTGTGTGTGATCCACTGGGGGATGGTCCCTTGTGATGGAGACAGGGACCTGGTTGAGGGGAGGCGGCTTCCCTGTTTTGTCACCCCTGTCCCCAAGTGTCTGAGGAAGAGCATGAAAACCCATGAGCCCATCCCCTCAAGTTCATCCCCTCCAGCCCCAAGTGATCTGCTCCTGGTCTTGTAGGGCAGGGTGAAAAAGGAATTTCCTGATCCTACAGTCATTATTATTTTGATAAGGATTGCCTTCTCCTTTTAGCAATATTCAGACAGTCTGGCCAATTTGGGTGGGCTAGATATAAGACTGCATTGTAGAGAAGGTGATGATGTCACTTGTTCATTCATTCACCCTTGCTTTCAGCCAGCAAGCTTATAACAAATTGCTTGCTTGTGCTGGGTATGGCACTTGCTGTGGGACTAGGAGTGAGAAGGAGAACTTTCTCAGCTCATGGATTATCAGGAAGGCTGGAAAGAGTGGTTTGATAGAAAGACTACATCTGAGTGTTCCTCAAACTCTTCCTATTGACCCCATCCTCAGAGAGGTGCTGGCATCCGAGGATGGAGTCAATAGGAAGTAAGGTCTCCAACCCAGCTCAAGCAGGAAGATATTGAAAAATCTCTTTATTTACTTAATTTTATTTTTTTGTTTGTGCCAGAACTGGAGCTTGAATGCAGGGCCTGGACACTATCCCTTAGCTTTTTTTGCTCAAGGCACATTTCTGTTTATAGCTGTGTGTGTGTGTGTGTGTGTGTGTGTGTGTGTGTGTGTGTGTGTGTGTGTGTGTGTGTGTGTTGTGCCTATCCTGGAGCTTGAATTCAAGGCCTAGGCACTGTCCTTGAACTTTTGTGCTCAAGGCTAGTGCTCTAGCACTTGAGCCACAGCTCCACTTCCAGCCTTTCTTTCTTTCTTTTTTTTAAAGAGATTTTTCTGCCAGGATGGCTTTGAACCACAATCCTCAGGTCTTACCCTCCTGAGTATCTAGGATTACAGGTATGAGCCACTGGCACTCAGCTCTATTTTCTTTTAAGATAGGATTTTGCTATATTGCCCATGCTGGCCTCAGATTCTTGGACTCAGGCAATCCTACTTCAGCTTCCAAGTAGCTGTAACTACAGACAGGTAACACTTCACCCAGCTTTCATATATTTTAATACATTAAAAAAAATTCCCACTACCTGCCAGGCACCTCTACTGAGACCCAGTGGCTCCAAAGTTCAGCCAGAGAGGGAAGGTCTGGGCAAATTTTTCAGGCAGAGGCACTGAAAAATTGGGAAGATGGCAGAGTTTCAGAAAGCATGGAGAAGAGGGAAAAGGAGCAGGTGAGAGGTCAGAATCAGACCTATGGGGCCTTGAAGGAAAAGCAGCCATCTTGGGAAGCTGAATTCTAGTTTATGATCATTTCTACTTGGTTGGACAACATCAGGCAGGCTTTAGAGCTATTCAGACCTTGGTTCTGTAATTGCTCTTCTCTAAAGTGAGGCTAATCTTCTTCATAGCTTTGTCACATTCATGAAATGCTTTGGAAAGATTTTAAGTCCTCTGCAAATGCAAGGAAACTGGCTTGTTACTCCTAGGAAGGCTGCTTCCAGTTTCTGAGAGGCTCAGAGGTGCCATTTTCACAGGAAAGCTAGAAGAGGAGGTAGCCAGGACTGGGTGGGGTTTCCCTGTGACTCCTTTAGGTGGGTCAGGGCCTCATGACCTGCATTAAGGCAGATCCCACTACTCAGCCCAGACTCATATGGCATCTGCTGCCCTTTGTCCAAGTGATACTCAGCCCACACATCCTGTTCTCTAGACCCTGTGCTATGTGTCGTCATGCAGGGCCACTTCACAGAGAGAGCCAAGACTCTGGAGTCAGACTCAGATTCACATTCTAAATCTGCTCCTGTCCTTTTCCCCATTTTTGTGGACCTGAAGAATTACTTAAGCAGTCTAAGTCTTAGTTCCCTCAATAGTAAAAAAGGGAATAATGGTCTGAGGATATAGCTCAATGTTTGCTTAGTATATGGGTGGTCCTGGGTTCATCCTCTAGTTTTACAAAATAATAGTAATGATGATAACAATAATAATACCCAGAACATGATATGAAGTTTAAATGAGCTGATGTATATAAATCACTTAGTAAAAGAATTCATGCGAAATAATAAGGGTCTAGCGTTATATCATGTCACTCAATTATTAGAGTAACCCAAAGGAAGAGATATCATCGTACTCATTTTTTTTTAACCAGTCGTGGGACGTGAACTCAGGGTCTGTGCTCTGTCCCTGAGCTGCTTTTGCTCAAGGCTAATATTCTACCACTTAAGCTTCTTCTGGCTTTTTTTTTTTTGCTTATGTGGTACCGAGGAATGGAATCCAGGGCTTTATGCATGCTAGGCAAGCACTCTACCACTAAGCCACATTCCCAGCCCCCATCACACTCATTTTGCAGGGGTGGAATCTGAGTCTCAACAAGGCTACTCAACAATTAGGGCTGGAACTTGAACTCAGATCTGACTCCACAGGGGTTTTGTGCAGCTGGGAAGATACAAGCATTGGATATTTTATTCTCGTATCCTAAAGCTGATTCCAAAGGGCACCTTTCCTTCCATCCTTCTAGTAATGCCATCCATATTTCCTGCTGTCCTGTCCACAAGCAGCCAGCAGTGTTTGGTAAGAAATGTTTACCCAAAAGGCATTTGATGAATGAATGGATGGCTGAATGAATGGATATTTGGTTCTGGGCAGCCCCCAGGTTTACAGGGAGCCCTGGGGCAGGAGAACATCTGGGCCATCTCCGGGTGGCTTCCTGTGAAGCAGGAGGGAGAAGCTGTCTCCTTGCTCCACAGGAAAACCGAACTGATGATCTAGCCAAACAGAAATGTGCCTCGAGTGGGTAAATGGACACAGCAAAATCACTTGCAGTTCAGAGAAGCAGATAGAGATGTAAAGTCAGGCATCATCCCTAAGATGCCCCATTGCTGTCTAGCCAATCCTGAATCAATAGTTTGTCATCATTCATCATCCCATTGAATCTTCACCCCGCCTCCCCAGGGAAGTAGATGCAGGGTGAGTTTCTTATTGTAACCTCACTTTGTAGATGAAAATACAGTTAGGCTCAGTTGTTAAAAGACCTGCTTAAGGTCTCCTGGCTCCTAATGGCTGTCTTGACATTTGAACTCCGTTCTGCCTAACTGTCCTTTTCTAAGGTTGTTTCTGCTATCCCATCCTATAGTCCTAGCCAATAATCTTTGGGGTCTCAGGCATGTTAAATAGGGCCCCTGAACTTGGGGACAGTGATGCCAAGGCTGGCGTGTTTTACAGGGAGGTTGCCTAGCTGAGATGAGAGCAGGTGGAGTGAAGGGACAGAGAAGTACTTTACAGGAAGGATAGTTAGACCAGCACTGTGTGCCACACACTCTTCTACATGATTTAGTACAATGACTCATTTTATCTTTTTTTCTTTAGACAGGATCTTGCTAGCCTTGAACTTGCCTTATTTTATCTTAAGCAAATTTGGGAGGTAGACACCTTCAACAGAGAAGCAGAATGACTTTCCTGTGGGTCACTGATAAGTATGAACAGATCGAACACTCAAGACAACCCTATGGGTCAGATATTCTTACTATTGCTTCAATTTTACCTTTAAGGTAAACTAAGGCTCAGAGACAGTAAGTTACTAGCCCAGGGTCACACAACTCACATCTACTGACCCTAGTGCTGTCCCTGAAGCCTTTGTTACTCCAGGAAGTTGAGCCTAAGAATGAGTGTAAGGAATGTGGGGAACACAATGGGGAGGTGCTGATGCTATTAGTGGCAGCCTAGAGGTGGGCTAGAGCTGAGATACCTGAACAGGTGGAGAATCCACAGTGAGCTCCTCCACAGGATTTCGCTCCGCAAAGGCAGCCACAGACAGTCGGACCAGGCTTCTCAGGATCTGGTGGGGGCCCGATTCCTTCACAGGGGACACTTTGCCATTGAGATTCCGTTGCCTCCTCAGGGTTGCAGAAGATGCTGGTGGGCTCAGTGAGGCCTCCTCGAAGCTCTGGTCTCCAGCCTGCCTTCCTATGGGGCTGCCAGGAACCTTCAGGGGTCGTGTACGGGGCTGGCCTGGGGCAGGTGGGGACTCAGGAAGGTTCAAGTTCTCCCGGGAGGCATTCCTCTGCCTGGGATGATTGAAAAGGAGGTTGACAGTATCCTGCAACACCTCTTGGCTCTCTGCCTGTACTCCCTGGTTGCCCTGGTTACGCAGGGTCCTGTACAGGGTAGGTGTGAGATGGAAGGGGGCCTGCAGGCAGTGGTCCCAGCCTGCTTCCACCATTGCTTCTTTGCCTGCGTCTTTGTGGGACTGCCCAACTTCATCAAGCTCACTCACCTGCTCCCTGAGCACAGGAACCAGATGGATATCTGCCTTCTGAATGTGTTTCTGGGGCCTCTTGGGCTGGTGGCGGTAAGTAGACTCCGCTTCCCGACAGTTGTAGGCCCTATTGTCTTTCTTCTCCGTCCGGCAGATAAACATGAACAGAGCTAAGGGCAAACCAAAGATGGCAAGCAGTACAGCCAGGCAAATCATGGTCAGCACCGATGTGCTCAGGATCCTAGGCTCATTGGCAGAGTCTCTCAGGTGGTCTACACTGGTGATGAACACGACTCTCAACAAGGCTCGAGTCTGCAAGGGGGGGCTGCCCTGGTCCTCCACGACAATCTCCAGCTCCCTCTCACTCCCAATGAGGCTGCTGGCATTGGTGACGTTGATGAACAGCTGTCCCAGGTCAGGGCTGAGGACAAAGAGGTGGCCTTCATTCCCACGTTGAATGTGGTACAGGAGCTTTCCATTTGTTCCCGAGTCTGCGTCTCTTGCAACAACAGTCACCAAAAGGAATGGCCGAGAGCTGTGTGTGGCCAGTGACAGCGTTCCGGTCTCTGCTGGACCCACACCATTAGGAATCTCAATGGGCACCAGGAGGTGACCCGTGGAGGCATTCACAAGCACAGAGAGGGTGGCTTTTCCATGGCTGAGCACAGGCTGAATCACTTCTGGGGCATTATCATTGGCATCCAAGAGGCTGACCCACACAGAAATGCTGGATGCAAGCTGGGGTTGCCCCTCGTCCTCTGCTATGACCCAGAACTCAAAGTTGGCCATTTCTTCATAGTCCAGTGACCTCTGCACAGTGACCTCTCCTGTTTCAGAATCAATAGCTATGAAGTGAGACACTGGAGAGTCCTGGATGCGATATGAAACTTTTCCATTAATGCCCAAGTCTGCATCATGAGCCTGGATGGTGATGAGGTGAAGAGAAGGTGGATTGTTTTCCTGAGTGGAGACCTCATACCGGCTCTTTTCAAACACAGGTGCATTGTCGTTGACATCACTGATCTGAATGCTGAGCTGTTTCTTGGCTGATAGGGATTGGACTCCTTGGTCTTGGGCTAGCAGAGTGAGGGTATATTCAGGCCACTGCTCTCTGTCTAGCGTGGCATTGGTTAGCAACATGTAGATGTTGCCATTAGTCCTTTTCAGCCTAAAGTGGCCCAAATCCTGACTCAGCCAACAATAGACCAGACCATTGTTTCCTGAGTCTAAGTCATCCACTGAAACAAGAGCAATGAAACTGTCCTTGGGAAGAGCTTCTGACACCAGTGATGGCTGGGAGGCCCACGTGACGTGGATGCTTGGGGTGTTGTCATTGACATCCAGTACTTTGATGAGGACTTTGCAATGGGCGGGGATGGGATTGGGACCCAGGTCCCTCGCCTGGACATCCACTTCATAGGCAGGGTTCTTCTCATAGTCTAGAGGTTGGCGCAGAATGACCTGGCCAGTCTTGGTATCTACACTGAAGGTATGTAGCACCTCTGGGGGCACGTGCTTGCTGAAGAAGAACTCTACTTCCCCATTGGGGCCTTGGTCAGGGTCTGTGGCTGTCAAGTTTATGAGGAGGGTGCCAGGGGCAGCGTCTTCTTGGATTTCTAGTGCCAGTGAGCTCTCAGCAAATACAGGACTGTTGTCATTGGAATCCAGGACATTAACCTTGACCAAGCTGGTACCTGACTTGGGAGGGCTTCCATTATCATAGGCAGTCAATACCAGGTCAAAAAATGAGTGGACCTCCCTGTCCAGCTCCTTCACCACCACCAGTTCTGCATGCTTTGTCTCATCAGGCCCCACAATGACATCAAGGGCAAAGTGATCACTGGGAGACAGTGTATAGGAGTGGAGGCTATTTGGGCCAGTGTCTGGGTCAAGAGCTCTGTCTAGGGGGATCCGCGTGTGCAGAGAAGCACTCTCAGAGATTTCCAGCTCTTGTTTGCTTTTGGGAAACTGTGGCTGGTGGTCATTGATATCCAGCACGTGGATTTCAACATGGATGAGAGCCAGATCCCCCGTGGCAAGCACATCAAAGGAAACCAAGCAAGGATCTCGCTGTTGGCATAGCTGCTCCCGATCCAGCCGCCTCCCTGTGCTGAGCAAGCCATCCTCAGCATCCACCTGAATGGGGAGCACTTTAGGCAGCTGCAAGACCTGGAAGGCAGCCCCAGTCTGCCCACGCCTCTCATCCCAGCCCAGCTCCTGGGACAGCCTCCCTATCACTGTGCCAGATGGCACTTCCTCCATCACTTGATATTTCACCGTGACAGTGCTCACCTCTTGACTATCCCCTGAAAGGAATAAGTACCCACCTGACCCCAAGAGCCCCAGCAGAAGTTGCAGAAGTAACATCGTGCTTACCACCAGAGTGGGTGAGTTTCAGGAACCAATCGAGTGCTTCCAAAGCTGAATAAGTCCTCCAATGTTTCCTGGATGGCTTGATTAGCCCTGTTCTCTTGTCCCCCGACGTGCTGGCACAACCTTGTCCCATAGTTAGAAGATACTGAAAGAAGCAGAATTCCCAGGCAAGGCCATGTTGGTTAGAAGTGATCTGAGAGGTCTTGAGTACCGATGAATTACAATTGCCAGAAGAGCTTTCCCGCCCAGCAGCACCAGCTGCAATGACAAGACTAGCCCTGGCCCAAGAGAGACTTGACCTAGTAAAGCAGGATGTGGGGATCTGACTTCTAAACAGTTAAGGCTGGGGAAACAGAGAAGCAGCTTTTTCCTATGGAAACCCCACCTACAGGAAAAGGGAGGGCTGTGAATTTCAATGCCAATTAGGGAAAGAGCATTTCCTGTGAGGCCTAGGGGCTTGCTACTCAGGGGGACAAGGCTCTAGGGACAGGCCGGAAGGGAAGGTGCTGTCCACAGAGCAAAGCAGCCAAGAGAGAAGCCCTGGAGGGGAGGGAGCCTTTGGGAGCTGAGAACTTGAACCTCTGCCTTCCCACACCTGGGCTGATGTCCCTCTAAGCAAGTCAGGTTCCTAGTCTCTCTCCCCTTCCCTGTCTCCCACCCCCCTCTCTTCCTGCCCCCCCCCAATATTCCCATTCTTCTTCCTTTTAGTTCTGACTTTTTTTTTTAATGCTATTTGCCTCTTAGTCTTCGCTCTACTTTGGTCATATCTGTTTGTCTCACTGGGAAGCAGCTGTAATGAAAGCAATCAAAGTTAAACTACCTGGCTTCAAATCCTTACTGGGTAACTTACTAGCTAGTCATCTGGGACCAGTCACTCAATCTGCCTCCGTTACCTCCTCAGTGAGAGCTAGGATCAGCCCTCTCTGCAGGAAATGGAGAGGATGAAATAAAATGATGCTGAATCATAAGCATTTAACCCCAGTGTTGGGGAGTGTTCTGTATGCGGCTGTCTTGGCTTTTACATTAGCATATGGGCCACCTTGACCCAGGAGGGTGCAGTAGCCTTTGCCAACTTCAAGGACTGTGTGGCTCCCCTGCCCCTCCCCTTCTGGCTCCATCCTTGGGGTCCATTGTTCTCTGCATCTGGTCTAGCCTGAGTCCCTATCTGGGGAATCCCCAGCCTCTGCTCCTCAGTCTAGGAGACTGTGCATTTCCTTCTCCTACATCTTCCTCTCCCTTTCATCTGTCTTTCCCTCCCTTCCTGCAATTCTTGTCTCTCCCCACTTCTGTTTGTGGAATCCTGCAAACAACAGCTCTCCCTTGCTGCCCCTCCACCCTGCCCCTATTTTCAGGTGTGTTCTTCCTCCCATCCACCTCCTCACATAGGTGAACTCCAAGAAGGAGGCAAGTAGCAGTTTGCTGAGGCGGCCTTTGAATTGGTTCTGTTACCTTTTCTTTTCATTTCTTTTCTCTTGTTCTCTTTCCTTCTCTCCTCTCTCTCTCTCTCTTGCTCTCTCTCTCTCTCTCTCTCTCTCTCTCTCTCTCCCCCCCCCTCTCTCTCTTCCTCTTCCATTCTTGGGGTTTGAACTCCAGTTTTTTTGCTTGGGGCTGGTGCTCTACCACTGGAACCACAGTTCCACTTGTGGTTTTTTCTGGTCATTTGGAAATAGAGTCTTACAGACTTTCTTGCTCAGGCTGGCTTTGAACCAAAATCCCCAAATCTTACCTTCCTGAGTAGCTAGGATTATAGGTGTGAGCCATCAGTACCAGCAGCCTTGTGGTTTTTCACCAGAAGCCTTGCTGTTTTTCATTTTCCTCTTAAACATATTGCCCTTAATAGTTTTCCAGTCTTTTACTCCACCCCAAGGGGATTCTAGAGATTGTCAAGCACTTGAAGTGATAGGAATTAAGGTCAGCTTCTCCTGTCTGAGTATTTGTAGCTGAGTCCTTGGGACCAGAGGTGCCCCATTTGGACACAAGTAAGGCTAGTCAGGGCTAGTTGGGATGGAAGCCCACTGCTATAGGACTAAGATGGCCAAGGCACAGCCATGTAAATTCCTCTGTTAGCGAAATGAGTCCCTTCCTCTAGCTTAGTCCTCTCCTTCCCTTCTCCACAGCTTAGCTTGCCCCCTTTCTAGGCAACACCAGGCCCATGTAGAAAAGGCAGTAAATAATCAACTTTTAGCCCTCTTTACCTTGGGATGGCATTTCTCTGGGACAGCTATCACCATATAAAGCAACAAGAGCCCCTTAGAGTGACCTTCTGGTCTGGACAGCTGCAGGACCCTTATCTACTACTTGGATGGCAGCCATAAATCCTAGTCTGCCATAATGAAGCCCCTGGCCCACACCAGGTTCTCCACCTCCTAGCCCCTTCTAGTGCCTCCTAAATCTCCTAGGTTATATAGGTCACCCCAGACAATAGCTGGTGCTTCTTCTCATGCCTCCCTTGTGAGGAGTCTTGTCGACCCCCCTCTCCTGGCAATAAACCTTTCTTTGTTCTATGTACCTGGATGTCTGCGTGGTTCTCTGGCCAAGTCTATTAATCTTACTTTTGCTAACATCCTGCCTTCCCACTGTCTCCTTAGATTCCATAGCCATCTCATTTAATGAGTAAGCCATAGCAAGAGAGCTGAATGTATGGGGCCATTTTCTATGGCACAGCTTGGGGGACACCAGATCCTGAAACTCTGAGAGATTACACAGATGTCTTACCTCTCAGAACCTCAGTGTTCCTCTCTGAGAACATGCTGCCACTCGTATCATGAGGTTATGGTGATGACAAATGAGATGATGTGTATTAAGGTTTCAGTGCAGGACCTGAAGACACTGCTCAGCCCAGGGGGATAAGGTTTTCCCTTTCAGTGACTTCCAGGTTTTATGTCTCAAATGTGATTGTGAAGATGGTGTGCATTTATTTGTCTGCACTTTTTCCTCTGATTCCTTGACCAGGAATGATGCTTACTTTACCTCAGATCAAAGTGGAAAAGCTGCTGCTGCACCCCAAAAGAGAGCCAAGGGATCACTCAGAGTTCAGGGACATAATAGGGACACCTTACCTTCTGATGACAGCCAACCCATGTAACAGCTCTGGAGAAGACTCCCATTTAAGAAGATCAAGGGTTAAGAGGAGTATGGAGGTGATCCAAGCTGAAAATGAAAAGAAAAACAGAAAACCAAAAAACAGGCCATTGAGAGGCAAAAATAAGTCAGATGTGCAAAATGGACCAGAATGAATGTAGACGTGAAGACTGAGCTTTCAAGATGTTCTCACATGTAAGATGTTCAAACCATGCTCAAAAAAAAAAATAAGAGAGAGAAAGAGAGAGAGAGAGAGAGAGAGAGAGAGAAAGAGAGGGAAGCCTTTCAATGGGCCACGAGAAGGAAGATAACCAATCGGTAAAGTCCCAATGACCCCATAAAAGCTTGTCCCCAGACTCATATTGATGCAGCAGCAGCAGCAGCACTATGCTCCTTTATTTATCTGCCTGCCATTTTCTTTAATATCATCCTAATGATTAGCCTTTGTTTCTTCTATTCTCTTGTCTTCATAAATTCTTTCACCAACCTGCTTCTCCAAAGGAAACCACAATAAACAACAACAACAAAATCCACCCAAATGACCCCATACTGGCTTTCATCAGTCCTGGTATGTTGCTTAGCAGGGAGCTTGTGATCTAAGGCAGGGTTGGGGAAATGAAAGGAATGAGCCTAGTGCTGTAGGCCTGAGGTGTTAGGGGAGCACCTCATGATGGTGCTTTCTGAATCACAATGGATAGGAGAGTTAGCCATAGGGAAGAGGCAAAGCAGGTGGAAGGAGCAGAGTGGTCAAAGGCTCTGAGGTAAGCAAGCTGGCTCCTTGCAATACTTCAGGAGGACCCATGTGGTAAAGTGGGAAGGAGGAAGATGGGACTGGGAACAAAGCAGGGGTCATCAGATGTGGAGGAATACCAGATAAGGATTTGATGCCTGCCCTGAGGAACTTTAGAAAGGCTCACAGCAGTGACATGCCAGGACTTGTCCTGCATGCTTTCCCATGTTCTCTTGTGTCACTGAAGAAGCTGAACAGGAAGAGTTGGGAAACTGGACCAAGAACAGGCAGAGTTGTTCTCTGGAAAGCCCTTTGGGCTTCATCCTGGTAAATGAACTGGAAGGGAGCAGAGAGAAGGGAGGGGAGTAGCTGAGAGTCCTGCAAAGGAGCTTGGGTGCAGAAAACACTAGTGGTGGGAATGTTTCCAGAATGCCATCTGGTGGCCAAAGGCAGAGAAAATGACACAGATGCACCAAGCAGGGGCTAGCTACCAGGACAGGAAAATTCATAAAACAGTGATGCACCAAAGAACACAAAGAAAGAAGTTATACTCACAGGACAAACAGTACCTTTTAGTTGAAAATCTAATGTGGACTAATGCCCCAGACGGGACAAATAGAGTTGATGATTTTACTTGTGACATTTATATTCTTGAAAAGACATTACATGTATATGTAATGAAGGTATATGTATAACTCGTTATGGGATATATAATGCATATAATAATTATGCATAATAAAATAATGTATGTGTGGGTACACACATGTGTGTTAAGACTGTGAATACAAACAAATGGGAACAGGTCATGAGACCATTTAACTTTGGATTGTGAATGTGGGTTTCATTTTTGAAACAAGGTCTCTGTTTTCCAGTCAATCCAGGAATCATCCCAGTCAATTTTAGATCTTCCTTCCTTAGCCTTCAAACACTGGGATTACAAGTATGTCCCACCGAGCCTAACTTTTCATGTGTAGAATTTTTGAGTTGTTGTGTTTGTTTCATTCATATGGGGGCATGAAGCTAAGCCACTCTTTCAAGACTTCAAAACTAGCAAACAAGGCACTAGTCTTAGTCATTTTCTCTCTCCCCTTTGGGCTATAGTTGTCAGCTGACCATTAGCAAACAAATGTCAAAGGTGAATGGGTTTGTCATTTTCCTCAGTTTTGAAAACAGGTTTGGAGGAGCAAATGCACCTCCTCCCTAAAGTGCAAGATATGTTAAAAAGAGGGTAGATTAGGATTGTTGCTTGAGCTTTGCTTACTTTCAAGCTTGAGGTGAATCTCTGGCCATAGAGGTGAGGTAAGGAGGGTGAGAGTTGAGAGAATCTCCTCAAAATACTTGGAATCAGGGTTGGGAGCACAGCTCAAGTAGTAGAGTACTTGCCCATCAAACTTGAGGACCTGAGAGTACTTGCCCATCAAACTTGAGGACCTGAGTTCAAGCCCCAGTGCTGTCAAAAACAAAACAAAATGCTTGGTGTGGTGTGTGTGTGTGTGTGTGTGTGTGTGTGTGTGTGTGTGTGTGTGTGTGTGTGTGTGTATGTGTGTGTGTGTGTGTGTGTGACAGTATTGGGGCTTGAACTTAGGATCTCACACTCTGGCTTGGCTTTTTCTACTCCCAGCTGGTGTCTACCAGTCAAGCCACACCTTCCGTTCTGACCTTTTTGCTAGCTAATTGGAGTTGAGTCTTTTCGACTATTCTGTCCAGACTAGTTTTGAATAGCGGTCCTCAAAACTCAGCCTCATGAGTAGCTAGGATTACAGATGTGAGCCATTGGTGTCAAGGCAAACTGTTTAAAATCTTGAGGAACCATTGGGACTAAGAACATCAGACTGCAACTCTGCCCCTTGGGAGATTCACAGGCCAGCTGGATGAAAGCTAATATATTACCAGTGTCTTGCTAGGATGGGTATACAACCCAAATCATGGGTCTTCTGGGCTGGGTCCTTCTGGATCTGCCCAGCAGCTGCCATAGCACCACCAAGGCTGAGAAGCAACATCCTCAAGGGCATTCCTTTTGGGAAGGTGTCCAGAACATTCACATTCACCCTCCTTCTTCAGCCTTACCTTGTTGAAGTTAGAGCCAGTCTGGCCAGGAATCTTCACAGGGTATTTAGCTCAATGTTCTGGGTCATCTGCTTCTGGTACAGCCATTGGTGAACTTAGTTGGGACAGGAGATGGCCACTTCTACAATGACACTGCTTTCTGGGTGTGGTGCAGAAAGAAGAATGCATTTTGTGAGAGACTTTCCATAAAAAATAGGACTTTTCAAGAAATGAAAAGGCTTTCTGTCTCGATTAATCACAATCATTCTCAAAAGGGACTATCAGCATCATTGGGAAAGTTTTGCAAATTACCAGGGGATAAGGTAATTTCATCATTTTTTCTTTCCCAGCCGACTAAAGACTATTCCTCAATTTCCAGCTCAATTTTCCTTCCTTCTGAAAGCCCTCATCTTTTAGACCATTTGGGGCAGGTTTGGAGAAGTTGGTTGGAGCTTTTGGCAGGAAAGAGCCGCCAAATTGATCTAGACAATAAAATTTTTTTTAAAAAGATGAAGGGTTGGAAGCATGGCTTAATGGTAGGTCACTTGCTTAACAAGTGTTAGGCCTGATTTCAAAACTCCAGTACTGACAAAAGAAAAAAAAAATAGATGAAAGGAGGGGAGTTGCTAAAAGTTGAAGAAATTATGAAGAGGGCTACTCTAGAGAAAACAGAGGCTGCAAAGAAAGGTGGCTAATGATGAACTGTTGAGGAAGCAGAGCTGTAGCTCATGTGGTATAGCACTAGCCTTGAGCAGTAAGCTCAGGAACAGCATCCATGCCCTGAGTTTAAGCCCTAGGACCAGCACCCCCACCAAGAATCCCCCAGAATGAATGAGTAAGTCATGAAGTATGTGGTATTATTTTAGGGCTGTGGTTTATAGCTCAAGTGGTAGAACACTTGTCTGGAAAACCTGAAGTTCTGCATTCAAAAAAATAGTTTGATGTTATCTTTAAAGGTTATTTTGGGCTTTGGTCATCATATCAGTCCCCAAAATGGACATCACCAGATCTGGATTATAAACACATCTCTTGCAACACCCTTGAGTACTCACCTAGTTCTCTTGCCATATTTGTGCATACTCCTCTATCTACTTTTTAGACTCATCTTTTGCTTTCCTTCCTTTTTTTCTGTCCAATAGTAAGTTTTGAACTCAGAACCTCATGCTCTTGCTTAGCTTTTTCTCCTCAAGGTTGGCACTCTATAACTTGAGTCACCCTCCATTTCCAGCATTTTACTAGCTCATTGCAGATTGGAATCTCACAGACTTTTCTTCCCAGTCTGGCTTTGAACAGGTATTCTCATATCTCAGCCTCCCGAATAGCTAGATTGCAAGGCATGAACCCTCCTTCCTTCTGACTCCTGGGTACAAGCATATCCCCTAGATAAATGTCCTCAACCTTGCCTTTCTGAAGCAAGAAGAGAATTAGGCTGATTTGATTTTATAGGAAGAAAAAAAGGGCAAAAAAAAAAAAAAGAAGAAACCCAAGTACATAGTTTAGAAGAAGGGAAAAATGTGTTATTGGCTCAAATATAGGCCTTTAGACTTAATACATAATAATACAGGGTGTCCAGTTAAGTTAGAATTCCTCATAAACAATAAATCTTCCTTGTGGTATTCCGAAATAACATATGCTCTCAACTCACTTCTTTTCCCACCCCCACCACCTCTGCCTAAACTTTGGTTTACACAGTGAAGTTGAAAATGTATCAGTAAACACCAAAATCAAACATATTGACTGGCCGCATCATCTGTGCATGAATATTCAGAAGCTGCCTCTGTTGATTGGCCTTGTTATATACTCAGCATTTCTGGGTCATTCCAGTATTGAATTGTTCTCACACTGAAAGAACCGCCCCAGAGGAAGCCTGCATCACACTCAGTCATTAAATCATTCCATCATCCAATCACTCATTTATTTGGTGGAATTCAGCATGTTCACTGTTTACAAGGTCAACATTTTCTGGCAAGGGAAGTAAGCTCAAGTTGACCCACATTTTTCCCTTCCTCTAAACCATGGGTTTGAGTTTCTTTTCTTTTTTGTTTTGTCTTTTTTTCTTCCTATAGAATCAAATCAGCCTAATTCTCTTCTTGCTTCAGAAAGGCTCTTGCAGGAAGGAAAATGAGTCTTCCCACCGTTACATAAATTCTCATGGGGCTTCCCTTCACAAGTTTATGACAGCCAGGAGTTGAGCCTCGAGCTCTGAGAGAAAAGCCGTGCACTGATTTATGATGGCAGCTATTGCTAAATCTCACACTCTTGCCTTCGTACAGAACCATGTTACCTTGGGGTTACAAAACTCTTTTCACTGTTATTCAGGGGAATAATAATAAAATGCCAGGTTGCAAGTATAAACATGATCATTCTGTGCCTATTATTGTAAATCAAATTTTACCTCACATCAGAAGCACAGAGAATGTTTTTAGGCTGCCAGCCACCTCCAGCCTTTGTAAAGGTCTGTCTTTACATCACCCTGGGATGACCTGTAGTGTTGTTTGGGCTGCACTGACCAGAGAAGCTGGTCCCACCAATGGTCTGTCTGTTCCCTTCTTATGAATTCAACTAATTGATCACTTACCAGGAGAAAAGTGTTGACTTGGTCCTAGGATAGCATTGCAATTAATGGTAGGGGCACACTGATGGCCTGGGTTTAAAACTTGGCTCTGTAATTTAAAATCTGTGAGACAATGACAAGCCAGTATTAGTTCTTTATGACCAGTTAGTGTAGCTTTAAAATAAGTGTGATGGTGACCAGGATAATGATGATGAAGATGATGACTGTAAAGTTTCTGTAAGGTTTAACTTAGTGGAAACACAACATTTAGTTCCGAAGCGACACGGCTAGCACCATACATATTATTATTATTATTATTTTTTATTTTGTCGGTCGTGGGGCTTGAACTCTGGGCCTGAGCGCTGTCCCTCAGCTCTTCAGCTCAAGGCGAGTGCTCTACCACTTGGCCTACAGCGCCACTTCCGGTTTTCTGGTGGTTTATTGGAGATAGGAGTCTCACGGTCTCTCCTGCCCGGGCTGGCTTTGAACCGCAATCCTCAGATCTCAGCCTCCTGAGTAGCTAGGATTACAGGCGTGAGCCACCAGCACCCGGCTACCATACATATTATTTATAATTGGGCTTTTAGTGTCATAGCTTGGCAAGCTTCATTTGTAGAATGAAACCTCCATTTAAACAATCCACTGAGTTTTCAGATTTCCACATGACAATAGACATTTTGTGTATGTCTGTGCCAGTATTGGTTCTTGAACTCAGGACCTCACACTCTTGCGTAGCTTTTTCTGCTTAAGGCTGAGGTTTTACCACTTGAGCCACACCTCCACTTCCAGCTTTTTGCTGGCTAGTTGATGATAAGAGTCTCTGCCAAGGCTGGCTTTGAATCGCAATCCTCATATTTCAGCTTCCTGATTAGCTAAGATTACAGGCATGAGCTACTGGTGCCCAGCAACTTTTAAGATCTACTTGGGAAGACAAATGCATCATGGCAAGTGACCTGCAAGAATCACTGGTAGTTCTGTGCTGGGTGGACTCACCGCTATACAGAATATTAAGAGTTTGGCAGGGTTCTCCTCTCCATACTGCTGTTATTTTATGTATCTTTGGGCTTAGCTTAGGGGTACTTGTGAATGATGACCATTGAAAAGGAGGCTGTGCCCAGTGGGGAACACAGGATAAGCTCACTAAACTCTGGATACTTACTGGGTGCCTGTGACAGGGAAAAGTGGAAGGTCTGTTGACCTCTGTACTAACAAGCCCTACTTGGTGCCTTGTGCCTATTCACTAGTCCACGGACTGATTTCCTCACTTCTGGTGTAGCACACACATCATCCTCTTCTTGCATTAGGCCCTGTTATCTGGGGACAAGGGATGAATTTGGTCTCTTTCTCTCTGTTTATTCACATTATAACCTGTCTATGTCTTAAACTTCATAGTCATTCCCTTAGATTCTTTTAATTATCCAGGCCAGAGCTGTTTTTCTCTGTGTGTATTTGCCACTGCAAACTATAATTCTTTTACAAGCTACTGCAGAGGGTCAGACTTATGAGAAATTGATCCTACTAATTCCTAGCTCATATCACTTTGTCATGCCTCAGTTTCTTCCTCTGTCAAATATTATCAAAGTCATAGGGTCCCGGCCATAAATGAGATAATGTTTATGTAGTAGAGGGTGGACACAAGAGAAAAGCTCAACTTAAAAGACTATCCAGGCACACATGCTCTCTCACACACATTTTCTCTGTCTCTCTGTCTCTGTCTCTCTCTGCCTCTCTATCTCTGTCTCTGTCTCTCTGTCCGTCTGTCTCTGTCTCTGTCTCGTCTCTCTGTCTCTCTCTCTCTCTCTCTCTCTCACACACACACACACACACACATATACACCGAAAACTCCAAAGACATAAAGGTCTGCAATTTTCAGAGTCTAAAGGCAAAATTTATTAGTGTGTACCACTGCTGCATTTGTTCACCCTTTAAAGACAAAATTTATTAAAAAAGGACTCTTTGTAGCCAATTATTTCCTCAAAACCAGACAAATTTTAATTCACCTTTAACATCCTCTAAGTTATTAATACTGCTTTGAAATGCCCTCTTCTTTTCTTTCTTTCCTGTGACCTCTGCCATGAGGTCATGACATGATGTCACAATTCACTTTCTGCTTTCAACTTTGTGAGACTTTCCTGAGCTGCTTCATGAGTCCCCTGGCCCCCACAACTTTTGCATCTGAGAGGTCTCTGGGAGATGTCTGGTCTCAGCTCTCTGAGCACCTGAGGTAGGGTTGCCAGGCATTATGATCTTGGTTTTATTCCTTTGGCTGAATAGGAATAACAATATTGGTGAATGGCTTTGGAGATTCTTCTTCCTCCCTTTGCATTTTTAAGGGGCATGTTTCTGGTTTTGCTTTCTGTTTCAGGGCTAGTTACCTTTCTCTTCAATGACAATTGATTTATAGTATAGAAAATTAGGAGCGATGATTAGGTTTTCAGGTTGTCTCTCTGCAGCAGCCAGGTAAATACTGGCTTAAATAATTTGCAGCTGCTAGGGTAAAATAAAAATGCAGAGTGTCATGCTCATAAATTATGAAGAACTTCAAGATGGCGACAGCACAACATCAATCAAAAGCAGAGCCCTTCTAAGCATGTGGCTCTTCTATGTGACTGCACAGGTTGCTGGCCTATGAAGCTAGTCCTGCCTGAAGGCAGGTAGATAAGAACTCTAGAATCCTATAGGCTTGGGTTGGAGTTAAAGCTTTGTACCTTATATTTTTGGGACAAGAAATACAGGATGGGAAGGACACAGGAGCTGGTTTAGAACGTTAGAGGCCCTTCAGTTTGAGGCTTCCAGAAATAGGAATGTTTCTATATTCCATTCAAGTTCTGAGAACAATGCTTTGTATCCCCTTCCAACTGAACTGATATAACTCACATATGATAAAAGCAACCCTTTAGAAGTATACAATGCAGGGTTGGATGCTGGTGAGTTAACACCTGTAATCCTAGCTACTTCGCAGTCTGAAATATGAGAATCAAAGCCAGCCTGGGCAGACAAATCCAAGAAACTCTTACCTCCAACTAACCAGCAAGAAGCTGGAAGTAGAGGTGTGGCTCAAGTGGTAGAGAGCCAGCCTTGAACAAAAAAGATAAGCAAGAGCGTGAGGGCCTGGTTCACGGCAGAGTATCAGTGTGTGTATGTGTGTATGTGTGTGTGTGTGTGAGCATGCGCATACACACACATACAAGTATACAATCCAATGGGTTTTCAAAGTACCTTCTTAAAATAATTCAACTATCACCTCTATAATTCCACAATGTTTTCATCCACTTACAAAAAAACAAAGCTGGGTGTTGGTGGCTCATACCTGTAATCCTAGATACTCAAGTGGCTGATATCTGAGGGTCAAAATTTGAAGTCAGACCAGGAAAGAAAGCCCATGAGACTCTTACTTACAGTTAACTACCAAAAAAAAAAAATCCAGAAATGGAGCTATGGCTCAAGTAGCTGAGTGTTAGCCTTCACCAAAAATGTTCAGAAACAGCAACTGGGCCCTGAGTTCAAGCCCCAGGACACATACACACACACACACACACACACACACACACACGCACGCACGCACGCACGCACGCACACACATAAAATACCCATTAACAGCCCCTGCTTCAGCCCCCTGCCAACCAGTAATCTACTCACTGTTGCTATGAATTTCCTTATTCTAGATGTTTAATATAAATGCAAAATATACCATGTGGCCTTGTATGTCTTAATATCTTTCACTTGACATAATGTTTTTAAGGTTCGTCCATGTTGGAAAATGCATCATCCTTTTTATTATTGAATAATACTCCACTGTTAGATATAGCGTTCTGTTTATCTGTTCATTAGTAGAGATTTGATCTTTTTTCCTTTTGGGGCTCTTGCATGTATTGCTGCTAGGAATATTCATATACAAGCTTTTTGTGTGGCATATGTTCCATGAGAACATCAATTCTGTTGGGTATGTACTTAGGAGTAGAATTGCTGAATATTATTGTAACTCTACATTGAACTTGTTGAGGAACCATTAACTATTAGAGTGAGGGGATGGGGGACCCAGGCGCTGGTGGCTCACGCCTGTAATCCTAGCTACTCAGGAGGCTGAGATATGAGGGTTGTGATTCAAAGCCAGCTTGTGCAGGAAAGTCCACGAGACTCTTATCTCCAATTGTCCAGCAAAAAGCCAGAAGTGTGGCTCAAGTGGTAAAGCACCAACTTGAGCAAAAAAAGCCAAGCAAGAGTATGAGGCCCTGAGTTCAAGCCCCAGTACTGCCACAAAACAAAACAAACAACAACAACAACAAAAAACAAAATGGCTCTAGCATTTTAAATTCTAGTCAGCTGTATATGAAGGTTCCAATTTCTCTACATCTCCCTATTTTGGTGGGGGAAGGTGGGAGATACTGGAGATTGAATTCAGGATCTTGTGCTTAGTAGGCAAGCACTCTACCACTTGAGCTATGCCCCTAGTCCTTTTAATTTTAGTTGTATTTTTTAGCTGAGATCTTGATTCTGGCAGAACTTTTTGATTATAGACATGCACTACCACATTTGGCTCATTGTTTTGTTTTGTTTTTTGCCAGTCATGGTGCCTGAACTCTGAGCCTGGGCACTGTCCCTCAGCTCTTCAGCTCAAGGCTAGTGCTCTACCACTTGAGCCACAGCACTACTTCCAGCTTTTTCTGCTTATATGGTGCTGAGGAATCGAACCCAGGGCCTTATGCATGCAAGGCAAGCACTCTACCACTGAGCCACCTTCCCAGCCCCACTGTCTCAACAATGAGACAGAGTCTTGCTAACTTTTGCTCAGGTCGGCCTTAAACCATGAGCTTCCTATTCCTGTCTCCAAAGGTTGAATTTTTTTTTTTTTTTGTCAATTGTGGGCCTTGAACTCTGGACCTGACCACTGTCCATCAGCTCTTCAGCTCAAGGCTAGTGCTCTACCACTTGAGCTACAGCACCACTTCTGGTTTTCTGGTGGTTTATTGGAGACGAGTTCCATGGACTTTCCTGCCCAGGCTGGCTTTGAACCGCGATCCTCAGATCTCAGCCTCCTGAGTAGCTAGGATTACAGGCGTGAGCCACTGGCACCCAGCTTTAAAGCTTATGTTAGTTATACAGAGGATAGTTTGGTTGTTACATATCCACATATTTACACTATATTTCTTTTTTTTCTTTCTTTTTTTTTTGTGGTGCTGGGGACTAAACTCAGGACCTCAAGTGCTCAGCAAGCAAGCACTCTTCCACTGAGCTACACTCCCAATCCAGTTTATACTGTATTTCAGTCACTCACTATCTCTATCACTCTACTTTTCCCCATCACCCCTTAAAACATCCCCAACATGTTTTGTTATTCTATTTTCACAGTTGTAAATAATTTGTTTCAATAGTGTTCAACCTTCTTTATTCTTTCTACCAGACCAGCCCCCTCCCCCTAGTACCTACCTACCAATAGAAGACTCTCTTTCCCCAATCTTCCATCTCTCTATGGTCAACAGTTTTCATTTAGTTGTTTTTTATTTGTTTGTTTGTTTTTGTCAGTCATGGGGCTTGAACTCAGGGCCTGGGAACTGTCCCTGAGCTTTTTCATTCAAGACTAGCATTCTACCACTTTGAGCCAAAACACCACTTCCAGTTTTGTGGTGATTAATTGGAGATCAGACTTTCCTGCCTGGGATGGCTTTGAACCTCGATTCTCAGAGCTCAGCCTCCTGAGTAACTAGGATTACAGGTGGGAGCCACTGGTGCCTGGCTTGAGTTTTTCTATGCTGCCCTCGTACATACCCCTCCTTTCTCCTAAATAGTCTCTTAGTTTAATTCATGTTCTATGTTTAACCATATAAATAAGTATATATGTATGTATTTATACACCTATGTACATGTCCACTAGTATGTATATCTTTTAGGTCTAGCTTCCACTTATGAATGAAAACATACAATATATTTTTTTTTTTTTGGGTCCGGTCGTGGGGCCTGAACTCTGGGCCTGGGCGCTGTCCCTCAGCTCTTCAGCTCAAGGCTAGCACTCTATCACTTGAGGTACAACGCCACTTCCGGCTTTTTTCTTTTTGCTTATATGGTGCTGAGGAATCGAACCCAGGGCTTCAGGCATGCAAGGCAAGCGCTCTACCACTGAGCCACCTTCCCAGCCCCAGTATTTTGTTTTTTGATCTTGGCTTTTCCACTCAATACGATGTCCTCTAACTGCATCCATTTTCCTGCAAATGCCATGATTCCACTTTTCATTATGGTTGTATTTCATTATATCCATCTTTCCATCTACACAATTGGAATGTGTATATTGTGTAATACAATGAAATATATAATAAAATATATTATAGAATACACATATATCACATTCTCTTTATCCATTCATTTGTTGCTGGACACTTCAGTTGATTCTATTGTTTGGCATAAACATAGATATGCAACCCTCCCTTCCTCCCTCCCTCTCTCCCTTCGTTCCCTCCCCTCGTTCCCTCCATCCTTCCTTCCTTCGGTGAACTCTGCCAGCCCCTTATGTGGGTTATTTTTTGAGATAGTGTCTTGTTATATGCTTGGGGCCAGCAGGGGCTGCCGTCCTTCTTTTTGTGTTTCCCTTTGTCAACGGGATGACAGACGTGTACCACTGCACGCATCCGTTGTGCTTCCCCCAAGCTTGGGACTCCAGATATTCTCCTGGGCACGGTGCTCCAGAGCCTGCATTTGCATCAAATTCTCTAGAAGGGTACATCGCCTCGCAGCGGTGAGGGTGAGCCGCACATACGGTTCCACCTATGGCCTGCAGAGGGCGCATGGAGACCAGATGATGGCCACTGCGGCTGCGCATAGCGCTACCCAGCCCCAGGGGCGGCCCCTCAGCATCCGCCCCTCTCAGCTGACAGCTGTTGGAACGGAAGAGGCGGCGCACGGATTTCAGCCTGGAGTCTCTGGGCCTGGCGGGCTAGTGTTGGTGCGGGGCTCCGGACAGACGCAGAGAGCGGAACTTTAGGACCCAGCCCGGCGGGACGGCCGGAAGGTACAGTGGGGGCAGCGTTATAGCGCTGCGGGCGCGCGAGGCCGAGAGGGTCGGCCGGACCGAGCCTGGTCCGTCCGTGGACCCTCGGTTCCCCCCCCACCCCGGAGCCGGCAGCCCGGCCCGGTTCCTCCCGGCGCGCCGGGGAAAGAGGGCGGTCCAGGCCCCGCTGGGCGCCCACGGTGCCGGCGCCGGGCGGGTAGCGGGACTTGGGCCCGCGCGGGGTGCGGTGAGCCGCACGCCGTGCGGCCCCGGGCCAGGCCGACCGCCCTGGCGTGCGGGGAGTCCAGGGTGGAGTCCACGCCGGGGTGGCGGGGCAGCGGGAGCAGGCTCTTCCCGGCCGGGAGGGCCTTCCCCCGCTGCAGGCGCGGCTTCCGGTGTGCAGCTGCTAAGATTACATTTGAACGTCTTCTGTAGTAATGTCAGGCTGTATTCTTGTTCCCGTGGCACGGATGAAGAAACCGGGCGTGGTAAATGCATGTTTAGCCTCGTCTCGTGCATGGAAAGGGCTTAGCACCATGTCTGACCCTGGGTAAGAGCTAATTGTTACTGTTCTTACTGTTACTGTGACAACCTACCCAACGTCCGGCTTCTGATCCTATATAGCGACTGGTTACTGAACACTGTGCACCTGCCTGGCCCCTCCTTCCAGCGTATTCCAGCGCACTGCATTTCACCCCGGCTCAGTTACAATATTTCCAGGTGTCAAAGGCAAGGTGCAGCCAGATGCTGAGAACAGTAAGCAGATGGAAAAAGACTCATTAGTCCCTCACCCTTGAGAAACTTGTAGGCTAGCAGGATAGAAAGTGCAAATTTCATAACCCAATTCAAGATGGCAAGTGTACTAGGAAAATTGGGCTGGAATTTAATGACATGATGTCTAATAGGAAAGTGTTGTCTGGAGTAGGGTCTGTGGAATGGATTTAGAAGGCTGTTGAGCGGGTAGAATCAGAAGGACCTAGATACTAGCTAAGTGCAACCTGGAAACTAAACTCACTGGCAGCTTCAGAAGCCAGATCGTTTTGAAGAGCTGTTCAAGGGAGACATTGATTGGTATAGATATTGGATACAGAGTAAAATGATCTGGAGAACTTGAAAAACAATTGCTTGGGATGTGAGGTAGGAATTAGGATCTTAAAAAAGTAGCTCCTTGGGAGATCCAATATTCAGACAAGTTGGAGATAGCTAACTTAAAGCCATTAACTCTCATACTGTCTGCAAATGTTTTAACACAGAAAATTAATTGTGTTTGTACCTGTTTGAACTCAAGGCCTGCATCCTGTTCCTGGGCTTTTTTGCTCAAGACTTGTACTCTACCACTTGGGCCACAGCTCCATTCTGCTATTTTTGGTGGTTAATTGAGGTAAGAGTCTCACAGACTTTCCTGTCCCAGCTGGCTTTGAACCTCCATTCTCAAATCTTAGCCTCCTAGCCAGGCACCAGTGGCTCTCGCCTGTAATCCTGGCTACTGAGGAGGCTGAGATCTGAGGGTCACAGTTCAAAGCCACCTGGGCAGAAAAATCCGAGACACTCTTATCTCCTATTAACCACTAGAAAACTGGAAGTGGTGCTGTGGCTCAAGAGGTAGCTGAAAAAAAAAAAGAAAAAAAAAAAAAAGAGGTAGCTGAAGAGAGCAGGGAGAGGGCCCAAGCCCAGAGTTCAAGTCCCATGACCGACAAAAAAAAAAAAAAATCACATCTCAGCCTCCTGAGTAGCTATGATTACAGGTGTGACTCACCACTGCCCAGCAAAACTTAATCCTTTTATCACTACCTACTACCACTTGTTAAAATGATTGAAAATTCAGGAAGGTAAATGGGAAAGGACCTACTACAGTACACAGTAGGTACTCAATAAATATGCATTGATTTTGCATATTTACTTATTATTAGCTTAAGAATCACAAATGTGAGAATCTAGTTTGCAGTTTATGATTGAATACAATAGTTTTGTATATAATTACTCCACAACCCTCCATATTTCCCCTTCTCATAAATGCCAATGTAGAAATCTGGCTCTAAAGCTTTTAGAATCAAACTTAAAAGTTTGTTTTGCTTTAAAATATTCGGTCATCAAAGTTAACCTAACCTTGAGTGTCTCAGGTTAGGTTAATTTATGAACAAAAGTAAGAACTGGAGGGAAGTAGGAAATGAAGGTGTAAAAGAAACAGAAGAGGAGGGCTGGGAAGGTGGCTCAGTGATAGAGTGCTTGCCTTGCATGCCTGAGGCCCTGGGTTCGATTCCTCAGCACCACATAAGCAAAAAGAAAAAAAGCCGGAAGTGGCGCTGTGGCTCAAGTGGTAGAGGGCTAGCCTTGAGCTGAATTGCTGAGGGACAGCGCCCAGGCCCAGAGTTCAGGCCCCATGACTGCCCCCCCCCCCCAAAAAAAAGAAACAGAAGAGGAAAAGAGGAAAACTGAGATGTTTGTTTTGGGGTGTGGTGTCCTGCCCTCCCTGTGACCTTGGTGCTCCTCTGTTCTAGGGCTGCAGACTGTCAGATAAGAAGGCCTCCATCATGGCTGGGAACATGCCTGTCTCTGACCTAGAGCTATGACTCTGAATCATGACTCAGACTGTCTTAGGGGAGACATATGTAGCTGTAGATTAAGATTAGCCATATGTTAGGGTGTGGTAGAATGGCAATTCAGAATTTACATTTGGAGAGAGTCCTAACACCACTTTTCATGTTTTTTCTCTGCAGATGGTGGGATTTCCATAGTGTATCTAATATGAGTCTCATATCTTGGCCTCTTCTCCAGCTTCAGCAGTCTCAGCTCCACAGGCTGGAGAATAAATGGGATTTGTACAAATTGCAAAGGGAACTTCAGTGTTGATACCTTTTTCTTCTGGTTGTTATTAACAGGTACTAACTGACCTTAAATAGAACATGTTACTGTGTCTCAGGCATGCAGCATAAAATGGGACATTTACTTGTGCTGGGGAAAATATATTTTCTGAATGTGGAATCATCTTTTTTGAGAGCTTGTCTGGAGGTTTTAGTAGGGGAGTGGAGCTACTCGTATACCCTTGACTGAAGACTGGTCCTCTTCTATCAGGGATGGTTGTCCTCTTTGATCGGTAGTGCAGCTGCTGGAGGGATGCACGTGGAGTGGTAAGGGAGGAAAGGGACACCCACCTAGCCAGCCAGAGCAGCTGAATCAACCCTGGTGATCAATGAGGTGACAGATGTCGCAGCCAGATCACCCTCACATCCTTGAATGTGGAATCATCTTAAATGGATTTGTTTAAATTATATAATGTGAAAAACTATACCCTAAACTTTGAATTTTGTACATTTGGACTCTAGGCCTTCAACTCTCCCTTTCTACTGGCTCTACCACTTGAGCCATGCCTCTACTTTTGGCTTTTTGCTAGTTAATGGGGATACAGCTCAGATTTGTCTGCCCCAGCTAACTCCAAACCTCAGTTCTCCAATCTTGCTGAATAGCTAGGATTATAGGCACACCTAGCTGTGCATTTCAAGTCTTTAAAGTTGAAATTGTGAGGAACGACTGTAGTTACCGTCTCAACATTTTAATAAACAGAGTGATTAAAAAAAATTTAAATACAGAGTCTAGTTCTGTATCACAGGATGGCCTTGAACTTTCTATCCTTTTTTTGGCCTGGGCTTGAACTCAGGGCCTGGGCACTGTTCTGAGCTTCTTTTTGCTCAAGGCTTGCATTCTACACTTGAACCACAGTAACACTTGTGGTTTTTTCACTTTATGTGGTACTAAGGAATGGAACCCATGCCTTCATCTATTTTAGGGAAGCACTACAAGTTCTGGGGTTACAGGCATGTGCTACCATGCTAAACTATATTTTTGTTTTATTAAGGTAGGTTTCATAGATTTTCATGTATATGTTATCTCTTTAAATGATGAAATTGTATTTTTTTCAGTCACTGCATTTACAAAAGCATTTATATTTTTATTATATCATGTTTTCATTCTTTTCTTTTTTTGACCCCCCACTTTTGTTTTGCTTGTCCTGGGGCTTGAACTCAGGTCCTGATGCTGTCCCTGAGCTTTACTGTTCAAAGCTAGCACTCTACCACTTGAGCCTCAGCTTTACTCTGAGCTTTTTGGTGATTAATTGGTGATAACAGTTTCATGGACTTTCCCACCCAGGCTGGCTTCAAACTACAGTTCTCACATCTCAGCCTCCTGGGTAGCTAGGATTACAGGCATGAGCCACTAGTGCTCAGCCATGTTTTTATTCTTAGTGCTATTGAAAATGATCATCTTAAAGTTGATAACATCTTATATCTGATGACATTTAAAATTACTGCTTACACTTTATCTAACTTTCTTACATATAACATCTGTGCCTGTAGCATCCTTTAGAATGTGATTTGTGCATGTAATCCCAACACTTGGTTGGCTTAGGCAAGAGGATTGTGAGTTGGAGGCCAGCCTACTCTATAAGTAAGTTCTAGATCATCCTGGGCTATAGATGAGACAGTGTCTCAAAAAAAGATTTTTAATTGTGAAGATGTCTTAATCCAAAGCTAACAGTATGCTAGATAGAACTGTCATTTTTAGTATAGTATAGCAAAGAAGTGACAGTATTGACTAGTACCTTGCAGCAGTACCATTAAACTTCCCACAAATCTGCCCTTTGTATTCTTAACTGATTTGAATTATTGTCTTCAATTTCTTAGAAAGTTAAATGTCGTCAGAAGATCGAGAAGCTCAGGAGGATGAATTGCTGGCTCTGGCAAGCATTTATGATGGAGATGAATTCAGAAAAGCAGAGTCTGTCCAAGGTGGAGAAACCAGGATCTATTTGGATTTGCCACAGAATTTCAAGATATTTGTGAGCGGTTAGTTAACAGTATTCTCTTACAGAGATTTTTCTAAGAGAAAACTATTCCCAGTTTTCTAGTGTACTCTAAACTCTTGGTCATTTTGCATTTATAGATAATAGTATTACAGGATAGTATTGCAAAGTTAGTGCAAGTTTTAAAAGAATGTTAGAATCAAAGTAAACAATTGGCAATTTGATTCTGACTTTTGCCCACAAAATTAGGATATTATCTTAGATATTTCATGCAGCTACTCTTCTAATTAGCAGTTTATTGGCATGGGTCATTAGTAGTTAAAAAAAAGAAACCAAAGAGAAAATGAAATGAATATACAGTGTAATACAAAATCATTTCAGCTACCATAAACAGATGGTATATGTTATTACTCTGACCTTTTGCTTCAGAGAAACAAAACTTCTTTTTATATAATTAAGACTTCAATGCACATGTTCTCAAATTGTTAATACTGTATAGCTATAAAGCACCAAACACTATTTCTCACACATTCATTTTTGCATGCCATAGAATAATAACAAGCTAGTTTAAAAAGTGTGTCTGCTATAGAGGCATTGAGCAAAGAACTGGCCATTCAGATGAAACCTTGATCATGTTATGTGCTGTGTCATATCTGCATGATATGAATCCATTTGGCATTCATAGGTACTGGAACATACTAGTCTAAGTCAGTAATGGTTGTTTGATAAAAAGAAACATCTTTTTCTCTAAATTATGTCTTTGATCATCTACTCTAAGCCAACAACAAGACAAAACATTGTGTATTCCTAACAATACATTGTTAGGACTTGTACTGAGAAGTGTATACAAAAATAAGTTGTCTGTCTTCTCAAACATTTCATGGTGCTTGATAGATTTTTCAAGAGCTTACAAGATTTTTTTTTTTAAGGTGGTGGCTACGAAGTTAATATTAGGGAGTAGAAAATGCTTTGGGGGAGGGTTTTTATGCCCTCCCCTAAAGCATTAAGTCTTTCTTGAGCACTGCTCAACAATAACAGACACTCAATTGTTGATCCTTTCTAATTTTTGTTTTTGGTTCAGGCAATTCAAATGAGTGTCTCCCGAATAGTGGCTTTGAATACACCATTTGCTTTCTGCCTCCACTTGTGCTGAACTTTGAACTGCCACCAGATTATCCATCTTCCTCCCCACCTTCATTCACACTTAGTGGCAAATGGCTGTCACCAACTCAGGTAGACCTGAAACTTACTTTCTCCTATCCATTTGTAGCAGCTTACAGAATCACCTGTAATTGAAGACTAACTTGGTGATCTTAAATTTAGTGCATGAAGAATAAATGGCTTTGATTTTGTAATTTTTCCCTTTGCCTTCATATATCTTAATATTAATGAACTGAAAATGCTTGACACAGTAAAGGCAGTAACTGAAATGCTTAATCACTATGAATTGCAGTAGCAGTAATTTTTAATCAAGTCTGTTTCTTTGCTTTTCTTTCTGGTTTTCCATTTAATCTGTTTCATAATGGAGACTATCAGGTCTTCATTTTCCTTAGATGTTGATATTGCTCTTTTTCTTAGTTTCTTACCCATTCTTTTTTTAAAATTTTATTTTATTGTAAAGATGTGTACAGAGGGGTTACAGTTCCATGAGTAAGGCAATGAGTACATTTCTTGTCGAGCATTGTTAACCCTCCCCCTTGTTGTTCTCCCACTATCCCTTCCCTCCCCCACCCTCACTCCTTCCCCCCACAAGTTGTAAAGTTCATTTCCAATATTTTGTCTTGTGTCTTACCCATTCTGTAAGTGAAAGATTTAATTGGAATTAGAACTGAAAATTGAGCTAAGATAGTTACAAATTCCCTGTGTAAATGTAATAAGTACTTTTCTTCATGATAATGTCTACATTACTAACAATTGTTGTCTGGTGTTAATTAGTTGTAATTTTTTAGAGACAGGTCTTGCTGTATTGCTCAAGCTGGCATTGAACTTGAGATCCTTCTAAGTTTTCCAAGTCTTGGGATTACAACTAATATGTATAGAAATTAGCTGCAGATCTGGCTTGATTGTACAGTTTTTATTTCCCTGCCTTTTAGATAAATTATTTTGTGAAATTGAGATTGTGAGTTTTAAAGAATATTAAACTAAAGAAAGGATAACACCTATAGAATAGAAAGGAATGGTCAGGACTGGGAAGGTGGCTCAGCGGTAGAGTGCTTGCCTCTCATGCATGAGGCGCTGGGTTCGATTCCTCAGCACCACATAAACAGAAAAGGCTGGAAGTGGCACTGTGGCTCAAGTGGTAGAGCGCTAGCCTTGAACTGAAGAGCTCAAGGACAGTGCCCAGGCCTAGAGTTCAAGTCCTATGACTGACCAAAAATGTTCCTTTACCTTGTATCATCTGCACCTGAAACAACAGATGCAAAGCAACTAATTCATTGCCCAGGAATATCAAGAGTGTTTTACAGTGAAACCACTGATTTTTAAAAATGTATTTATGTATATTTTCATTATCTTTAGATAGTTGTACAAAGGGGTTTAAATTTAGCATGTTAGTTTATGAATACAATTCATCTTGATCAGTGTCACCCTTTCCTATCTGTAAAACTCATGACCCATGCATGTGTGTATGTACCCATACATGCACAAAAAAGGTTCAGATTAACTGGATATGTGGTTGTACTTTATAGCATCTCTACTTAATTCTGGTCTTTAGTAGGCTGTTGGAGAAGATTCATTATTTTATGTTTTACAGCTAAACTTACAGTAGGTTTCTTCCTTCCTTCCTTCTTTCCTTCCTTCCTTCCTTCCTTTTCTTTCTTTCTTTCTTTCTCTCTTTCTCTCTTTTCTTTCTTTTTGAAGTTTTAGCAAGGATTTATTCTAGTATAACGGGCAGAGTAGGGAGAAATGGAAGAGAAAAACATTTTCTACTTCCCATGCAGGAAATAGAACTTAAAGACTCTACAGTAAGACTCTTTATATCAAGTTTTTACACATATAATCTACATTTTAATTAGTCTCTTATATTCCTCCTTGGTCCAATTCTTGTTGGATGCTACACCCTGACTTCATGGCTTTATATTTCATTGTTGATAGTAAAATTGACACATGAACCTGTCATTCACTGAATAGGGTAAGTAGATAGGATTTAGGAGCAGTTTCAATTTTCCAGTATTTTCTATTTTCTTCCCCAGTATACAAACCCAGTAACCTTTGCTGTTTTCCTCTCCAACTGCCCATTCATGTTTACTTGAACCCTGCTGCCTCTTTGGGGAAGAAAGGGAGTAGAGAAGTAAGGATGGAAGAGAATGGATTTTATCATCGGACTTGGTGCTTACACGAATAAGCAGAACTTCTCTTTAAGTATTTATTACGTTTTTCAGATTTTAAGCATACTCTAAAGTATGGTTGATAAGCATCTTTAAGCAAATGTGAAAAGGCATGAGTTATTAATCAGTAAGTATCTAAATTAGTGTCTGTGCAGGGCTTAGTCAATAGCACTACACAGAGCAAGGGACTTCAGAAAAATATGGTTGGTTTTCACTTCTATTTAAATTTACAAAATTTATTTGCCAGCTGGCAGGCTTATTTTTGGTTATTTACCTAAAAGGAAAAGCAGCTTATAATTCTTGTGCTCTACTTACAAATATTTTACATTTCTAATGGAAAATCCTCTTATGTTTGTCTTTCAAATGAAACAGAGCACTTTAAAAGAAAAAGCCAAAATAATTTAACTTTGGTTGTTTAGTTTAGAGAAGTGTACTTTCTCAGTGGCAGCCAAACCAGGAGGGCTGGTAATTATGTGAGAGTTGATTTCAGTCTGCTTCCCAGATGTAATGTAATCTGATGTAAACCCATATTCACATTAAAAAAATAGCTTGTAAATCTGAATAACAAAGACTCTTGAGGTTAAATTCAGCTAGTGATTCCTTCAGTTAAGTCTTTGATGAGACTAAAAGTTAAAATTAATTCTAAAACTTGGATGTTTACATCTTTCTGGAGGTAAATAGGGTATGCATTGTCTACACTGCGCAATGTTTAGGACTGGACAACAAATGCTTTTTTACCATTAGGGTAAGCATACCTCACTCTTCAGACATTTCACTTTTTTTTTTTTTTTTGCCGGTTGTGGACCTGAACTCGGCCTAGGCGCTGTGCCTCAGCTCTTCAGCTCAAGGCGAGTGCTCGACCACTTGAGCCCACAGTGCCACTTCTGGCTTTTTCTATTTAGTGCTGAGGAATCGAACCAAGGGCCTCATGCATGCAAGGCAAGCACTCTACCACTGAGCCACCTTCCCAGCCCCATTTTACCTTTTTTTATGGTGAAAACATTCAAAAACTTTTCTTCTGGCTTCTCCCCCCCCCCCCCCCGCCCCCCGCCTTCAAGCTTTTTGAAATGTATAGTTCATTATTAGTTTTTGTTTTGTTTTGTTTTGTTGTTATTTGTTTGGGACCAATACTGGGGCTTGAATTCAGGGCCTTGTGCTCTTGTTTGGCTTTTTCCACTCAAGGATGGCACTCTACCACTTGAGCCATGCCTCCAGTTCTGGCTTTTAACTAGTTAACTGGATTGAAGTGTTTAACTGATTTTTTTTTCTGTTTGGGCTGGCTTTGAACTGTGATCCTCAGTTATCAGACCCCTGAGTAACTAGGAGTACAGGCTAAAACATGAGCTGGGTTCTCAGCTAATAATACATTATTGTTTTTATAGGCACTCTACTCTGCAATCACATACCAGGACTTCTTGCTCTTAACTAACTGTAACTTAATATGTACTGACCAACTTTTTCTTACTCTGTTCTCTCTCCTACTCTCCCCAGGTTTTGGCAACCACCATTCTACTCCCAACTTGTATCCACTTGATTTTTAAAATTTTTAATCTTGGTTTTTGGTGGTACTGGGTTTTAAACTCAGGGCTTTGTGTTCTGTCATCTGAGCCATACCTCTTGTCATTTTTCACTTTAGTTTATTTTTTAGATAGGTTCTTATGCTATTCCCAGGGACAGGCCCTAGACTGTGATCCTCCTACATCTCCCTCTCAAATGGCTGAGATTATAGGAGCATGCTATCACAACCAGATTGGCTGATGAGATTAGGGACTCACTAACATTTTGTCTGGGCTGGCCTCAAACCTTGAACGTCCTATTCTGCCTCTTACATAACTGGGATTTCAGAAACATGCCACCAACCTCAGCCCTGAGATTAACTTTTTAATATTACATATATTAGTATGATCATGTAATACTTGTCTTTTTGTGCCTGGTTTATTTTTTTTTTATCAATATGCATCATATGCATGTACCTCATTATTCTTTCATCTTTTGATGGAAATTTAGGTTGTTTCACTTCTTGGCAATAATGAATAGTGCTACAATAAACACGGGATTGAACACACACACACACACAAACACACACCCAGTAGAGTAAAAGCTAGGTTATATTGTGGTTCTGTTTTTAATTTTTAATTTTCATTTTTGTCAGTTGTGGGGCTTGAACTCAGGGCCTGGGTGCTGTCAGTTCCCTGAGCTTTACCACTTTGAGCCACAGTTCCACTTCTGGTTTTCTGGTGGTTAATTGGAGATAAGAGTCTCATGAACTTTCCTGCCCAGGCTTGCTTTGACTACAATTCTCAGATCTCAGCCTCCTGAGTAGCTAAGATTGCAAGTGTGAGCCACTGGGACCCAGTTTGTTTTTAACTTTTTGAAGTGTTTCCCATAGTGGATATATTGACCTATATATACATTCCTACCAACACCATGTAAGTGTTCTCTTTTCTCCATATCTTTGCCAGCATTTAGACTTTTATTATAGCCATTCTTAGTGGGATGAGGTATTTTTGATATAGCATTTCCCTGATGAGTAATATTGAGCATTTTCTCATGTGCCTTGTTAGCTATTTGTATGTCTTCTTTTGAGAAATGTCTTTTAGGGGCTGGGAAGGTGGCTCAGTGGTAGAGCGCTTGCCTTGCATGCTCGAGGCCCTGGGTTCGATTCCTCAGCACCACATAAGCAAAAAGAAAAAAGCCGGAAGTGGCACTGTGGCTCAAGTGGTAAAGCGCTAGCCTTGAGCTGAAGAGCTGAGGGACAGCGCCCAGGCCCAGAATTCAGGCCCCACGACCGGACCCAAAAAAAAATTAAAAAAAAAAAAAAAGAAATGTCTTTTAGGTTTATTGCTCCTTTTGGGGGATAGAGGGTACTGGGGATTGAACCCAAGGCTTTTTGTATGCTAAACAAGCATTCCCACTGAATTGTACTTCCAACCCCTTGTTGCTTATTTTAAAGTCAAGATTATATGGAGTGGGGGTTGCTACTGAGTTTTGGGTCCCTTATTATCTGAATTTTAACCCCTTACCAGATGTATACATTGTAAATTTGCCCATTCTGTAGATTGTTTCTATACTTGGTTGTTTACTCTGCAGTGCAGAAGACTTAGTAAGATGTAACACCATTTGTCTATTTTTGCTTCTGTTTCCTATGCCTTTGGGATGGTGTCCAAAAATCTGTGTCCATTCCAATGTTCAAAGCATTTCTCTTGTGCTTTCTTCTAGTAGTTTCATAATTTCAGGTGTTACATTAAAGTCTTTTAATTCATTCTGAGTTTATTTTTGTAACTGGTGAAAGACAGGGGTCTAACTTCATTCTTCTGCTTGTGGATGTACAACTTCACAGTACCATATATTGAAAAGACTGACTTGTCCTTTCTTGGGTGTTCTTTTGTTTTTCTCAAAGTGTTAGGGATCAAACTCATGGCTTTATGCATGGTAGAAAGCACCCTACCACTGAGTTCTATCACTAGATGGTATTTTAAACTATTTTTTTTCTAACCATTATTCCACGGTATCTGCAGGTCTAGGACTTTGAAAGGAAAAAAAGTAATAGTTCATTTTAGAACTAAGTGTCTTTCTCATACATGAGAAATAGAACAATGCTAAAACAAGATACAGAACAAAGCCCTGAAAGCAGCTCCAATGCAAATCTAGTTAAAACAGTTTAGGGAGTTTTGCCATTTCTCCTGTCATTGTGGAACTTCTAGTGTCTGAGCTTGAGTTTTATTCTGGCTGCTGTTGCTAAATACCTTAAGAAGTACTTTAGAGGTGGCTGGGAATGTGGCTTAGTAGTAGAGTTCTTGCCTAGCATGCATGAAGCCCTAGGTTTGATTCCTGAGTACCACATAGAGGGGGAAAAAATGCTGGAAGTGGTATTTGGCTCAAGTTAGTAGAATGCTAATGCTAGCCTTGAGCAAAATAAGCTCAGGGCATAATGCCTAGGCCCTGCCCTGAGTTCAAGCATCAGGACTGGCAAAAAAAAAAAAGAAAGAAAAGAATTAGGTCTGGGAAGGTGGCTCAGCGGTAGAGTGCTTGCCTTGCATGCCCAAGGCCATGGGTTTGATTCCTCAGCACCACATAAACAGAAAAGGTCCGAAGTGGTACTGTGGCTCAAGTGATAGAGCGCTAGCCTTGAGCTGAAGAGCTCAGGGACAGAGTCCAGGCCTAGAGTTCAGACCCCACCACCAACCAACAACAACAACAAAAAAAAGAAGTACTTTAGTAAGAACATTGAACTTTGATACTGTTTTGTAGTATAGGTTATCATAGTAAAAAAAATGTCAGGAAGTGGAAGTGGTGCTGTGGCTCAAAGTAGTAAAGTGGTAAAGTGCTAGCTTTGAGCAGGAGCTCAGGGACATTGCCCAGGCCCTGAGTTCAAGCCCCACAATGGAATAACTACAACAAAAAAAGGAAGTATAATGGCCTAACTTATGCATTTAAAAAGACTCAAGGAATATCAGGAGTTGGTGTTGTCATCTTTCCAGACTCACAGCATCCTTATGTGCTTTCTCCTAGCTCTCTGCTCTCTGCAAGCACTTAGACAACCTGTGGGAAGAACACCGAGGCAGCGTGGTCCTGTTTGCTTGGATGCAGTTTCTTAAGGAAGAGACCCTAGCGTATCTGAATATTGTTTCTCCTTTTGAACTCAAGATGGATCCTCAGAAAAAAGTACAGAGAAGGATGGCTCAGGCCTCTTCCAACACAGAGCTAGATTTTGGAGGAGCCACAGGATCTGATGTAAACCAAGAGGAAGTTGTAGATGAGAGAGCTGTTCAGGATGTTGAATCATTGTCAAGTCTTATCCAGGAAATCTTGGACTTTGATCAAGCTCAGCAGATGAAATGCTTCAATAGTAAATTATTCCTGTGCAATATCTGTTTCTGTGAGAAACTGGGTAGTGAATGCATGTACTTTCTGGAGTGCAGGCATGTGTATTGCAAAGCCTGTCTGAAGGACTACTTTGAAATCCAGATCAAAGATGGCCAAGTTCAATGCCTCAACTGCCCAGAACCAAAGTGCCCTTCAGTGGCCACTCCTGGTCAGGTAACTCTTCTGCTAATGGTAGTTTCTCAATTTTCTTTCACAAAAGGAGTCATCTTCTTAGGAACTTCATGAAGTGTGTGTGTGTGTGTGTGTGTGTGTGTGTGTGTGTGTGTGTGTGTGTGTGTGTGTGTGTGTGTGTGTGTGTGTGTGTGTGTGTGTGTGTGTGTGTGTGTGTGTGTGTTTGAGTGCACACACGTGTGCTTGGGAAACAAGCTGGCCTTAAACGTCTGATTATCCTGTCTCTGATTCTCAAGTGCTTGGATTGCAAACATCCACTGCCATAATCATCACAAGAATTTAAAAATATTTGCTGATTGATTGCAGTGCTGGGGGTTCAAATCTGGGGCCTCACATGCTACACAAGTGTTCTATCACCAGGATCTCAAGATCATCCTTGATAGGGATCCATGGGGTAATCTAAAGCTCTGGAACTAGTCCCCAAGGTGTTTTTCCTGTATCCATTCAGAATGCTATGGTCTTATTCTACCATTCAAACAAATCTGAATGTTTGCTAGCTTTGGACTGAGCAGTCTTAGACTGCTAAGAAAAAAATTAATTAATAATTAATCCTGATGGTATATTCTGTCTGCTAGGAATCCATCAGCCTTGGCAAATCGTCTTTCTTGGTGTGAGGTTGGGACCTGAAAGGGATGGCCTTTGGAATGATTAACTGAATCATTTACAGATGTTACTATAACTACAGTGTACTTGTTTTTATTAAGTAATTATACAAAGAGGGTACTATTCCTTAAATCAGATTATGAGTGCGATGCTTCTTGATCAGTGTCACCCTTTTTTCTTCATTCTCTCTCATTTTCTGCCTCCCATTCCTATCCTCAAGTTATAAAATTCAATGACTGCATTTGCTCACCCTTCATTTGTTCCTCCCTCTTTGCCCTCCCTCCAAAACATGTTTCTACTTCTTAGTATTCACTAAATTCTTCAGAAGAGTTACACTTTTGGACTCCTCCTTTACTTCTTTTTTAAAGTCAACTTTATTAAGATATAACGTAAAATTCACTGAACCCACTTAAATTACACAGTTTATATTTGACAGATGTGTAGATTCATGTAATCACTACTTGTCAGGATAACAGACTATTGTAATTTGGTTTGATTCTGAATGAGATGGGTTTTAATTTCTGTGATCATCTATTTTACATCCTCCTCCTAAGAATCTCTTCAGGATCAGAAATGGTTAGGGAAACTCAAATCTATGCTGTTTTATATTTCCCTCCAGGTCAAAGAACTAGTGGAAGCAGAGTTATTTGCTCGTTATGACCGTCTTCTTCTCCAGTCTACCTTGGACCTGATGGCAGATGTGGTGTACTGCCCCCGCCCTTGTTGTCAGCTGCCTGTGATGCAGGAGCCTGGCTGTACCATGGCTATCTGCTCCAGCTGCAATTTTGCCTTCTGTACCTTGTGTAGATTGACCTACCATGGTGTTTCTCCATGTAAAGTGACTGCAGGTATGTTTTAATCACATGAATTTCAGCGGTATCCATTATCTATCCCTCCTTATAAATGCTTATGACTTCAGTTTATAAATTTAGAAGTACTCATTCAACAGGTATTTCTGTGTTAGTTTTTATACTGGCTTCTGGGGATATTGTAGTCACCAGTAGAGACAAAATCTTTGCTCTGTGGAACTTAATTTTATGATGGTAACAGTCAAACAAAGTAAATGTAGATTATTAGGTGGTAGTAGGTGCCTAAGGAGGAAATGTAGGCAAGCACAGGGACAAGATGTGAAATTCGAAGGGAGAGAGGACTTGGGCTTTTACTTAGGCAAATCAGGAGAAACCCCACAGCAGAATGGTTTAAAAACTTGAAGGAAGCCAGGCATTGGTGTCTCATGCCTGTAATCCTAGCTATACAGGAGGCTGAGATCTGAGGATCTGTTTGAAGCCAACCTGGACAGAAAGGTCTGTGAGACTCTTATCTCCACCCCTATACCAGAAGTGGAGCTATGGCTCAAAGTGGTAGAGTACTAGCTTTAGAGGTAAAAGCTCAGGGACAATGTCTAGGCCCTGAGTTCAAGTCCCATTGAGTGACAAAAAAAAAAAAAAAAGAAAGAAAGAAAAAAAAACCACAAAAATTTGAAGGAAGCAAGGAAAAACATGAAGACATTCAGGATGGCATTCCAGAAAAAGAAATGGTAAGGTAATTTCTACCTGTGAACACAGAATAATGTAGATCCTTGATAACAAATGTTGGTAATCTTACCTCTGATTTCCTCTGCATGTATGTGTGATCAGTCATCAAATGTTTTCTCATTGAGCCCAGAGAGGCCTTGGAATCTCCCTTCCCGCGGTGTTTCAGAAATAAAAGGTTGCCTTTTCCATTTCAGTTAGGTGGTAGAGCACTAGAAGCCTGGTGAAAAGCTTCCAGGAAGAACTTTTTTAACACGTGTAACAAGCATAGTAATAAATATGAGGGTAATAAATATGATTATTGATTATGTGCAGAATTGAACAGTTTAGTCAGTCTTTACCCTAATCCAAAGTTACCTTGTATTGGTAAAATTTGTTCATTATCAATGGTGAATAAAGGTTATTTAGTGAAAAATCAGTGTCCAAATTTTTGACTTAGTGAAAAATCAGTGTCCAGGTTTTTGTGTCTATCTGTTTATTTTCTGGTCTGGTACAGGGGTTGAACATAGGGCCTTCTACACACTAGGCAAATTCTTTGTCACTGTAATACATCAAAAGGCCCTCTAGGTCTTTTATCTGTGCTACCAGTTGCATAAACATTATCAACACTAAGAAATCAAAGGAAAGAACCTTCTATTGGCATTAGCAACTAATTGGGGAATTGTTTTCCTTCCTTTGTCATTTGTACATGTGTAAAATTTTCACATAGTTGTGTTTTTTTTTTTTCTGGATTCTGTAATGAAGTTTGAGTCAGGGTAATAGGTATCATAATTATAAGTTTCTAATAACTAAATATTACATCATCAAATGACTTTTGATGAATTATTTCCTTGGAAATGTGTTAAATGCATCTCTATGTAAATGACTTTAGGCTGTGTTCTGCTAAAGACCAAGAATAACACTGAACAAAGATTATGATCATTTTAATGACTTTTAGCATTGCAAAGTTACATGAAAGTTACTTTTCTATTTCAACTTTCTAGAGAAACTAATAGACTTACGAAATGAATACCTGCAAGCAGATGAAGCCAATAAAAGATTTTTAGAACAGAGGTATGGTAAGAGGGTGATTCAGAAGGCTCTGGAAGAGATGGAAAGTAAGGAATGGCTGGAAAAGAACTCAAAGAGCTGCCCCTGCTGTGGGACTCCCATAGAGGTGAATGCTTTGGAACACACTTGGAAGCAAACACATTTGAAAGCATGTGATTACTTTACATTAGGAAATCTAGTAGTCAGTCTTATGACATGTATTTTAATATTTACTAAACCTTCCTACTTGGAATAAGCAAAGTTCACAACTAAATATTATTATTGACCTTTAATGTACATAACTTCTTTTTCAAACTGCTTTTGTATGGAAGCAATTGTCTTCACATTATATCCACCTCAAAATGGAGAGGATTATTCTTTAGCCTATTTCTATTGCTAAAAAAGCAATAATAGACATAGACTGGCTAATTTACAAGGATAAAAACAATTCTTTCAGCCATGTTATGTTCCAAGGTTGAAGGGCACCATTTGGTATTGTCACCATGGCAATAGCCTTGCTGGCAGGTCTGAGGCAGTACAGAATATTACATGGTGAGAGACAGGAGAGTGAGTGTGATCTTGGTCTGCTCTCTCTCTCTCTCCCTCCCCTCCTCCTCTCTTTCCCCCCCTCCCCTCTTCCCCTCCCCTCTTCCCCTGCCACTCTCCTGTCCCTCTCCCTCCCTTTCCCTCTCTCTCCCTCCCTCCCTCCCTCTCCCTCTCTCCTTAATAAGCCATCACTATCCAGTCATAGCTCCCCCTATACCATGACTATCTAATCCTAATCTCATCCCAAAGGTCCTACTTCTAAAAACCATAGTTGGATAACATTTCAACCTTTTTAATATCTCATGAGGAGAATTAAATTCTTAACATGAGTTTTCTGAGGATTCAAACTATAGCAGGATATAGGGGAACATCCCAAAGCTGCAGTCAACTCTAAACTCTTCTATGTGATTAACAAAAAGTGTATCTGACTTCCTAGAAGTATTTATCCTGGAAGACAGCACATCTATTTAACCAATACACTCAAGAAGTGGAGTCATGTTTTTCATTGATCTGTAGAAAGTAATTAGACACATCTATTGCTTGTTCCCAAAATTTTAACGTTTTAGAATTAGAATGTATCTTTGCATTTGATTCTACCTTTCTGATCCTTTGTGTCTGAACTGAACCTAATGGTGATTCCTGTTAACTCAGTATTGTGTACGTTCATTTATTTTTTAAAAATGTTTACTTATTTACTTGGACTCAAAGCTTCTCATTCTTGCTTGGCTTTTTCACTCATGGCTAACTCTTAGCACTTCAGCGACGCCTCCATTTCTTTTTTCTCGTTAATTGGAAATAAGAATCTCACAGACTTGACTGGATTTAAACGTGTTTTCAGAGCTCAGCATTCTGTGTAACTAGGATTACATGTGTGAGCCACCAACACTCAGCTCTGACTTTAATTTACTGATGACATGGCTTAGCTCTAAGACTTGATACCAAATATTTAGATTTATGTAAAAAATTTAGTACTAAGCTAAACTACATGTTCCAGTCATCAGTGTTTGAGTTATATCTACTATTTATCAGAAAAGATTTTGCTGGGTATCTAGTTGTAGGAATTTCATATTTTTTCTGTATTTTTATTAGTAATATAAAATATTAAGCATTACTTTTCAGTATGCCTTATGCATGCTTCAATTTTTCATGAGAAAGGGAGAAGCTGAGTGCTGTGGCTACTCAGGAGGCTGAGATTTGAAGTTGGAAACCAGTTTGGGTAGGAAAGTCCATGAGACTCTTATCTCTAATTAAGCACCAAAAAAGCCACAGTGGAGTTATGACTCAAGTGGTATAGTGCTAGCCTTGAGCCAAAGCAGCTCAGGGACAGTGGGTAGGCCCTGAGTTCAAGCCCCAGGACCAGCCCAAAGAAAAATAAGGGAGAAGATTGAGACTATTATACTGAATCTTTTGGTTTGTGTGTTTCACTTCTACTTTCACATCCTTGAAATCTTTTTTTTCTCTTTCCTATCAGAAACTAGATGGGTGTAACAAGATGACATGTACTGGCTGTATGCAGTATTTCTGCTGGATTTGCATGGGTTCTCTGTCCAGGGCAAACCCTTACAAACACTTCACTGATCCTGATTCCCCATGTTTCAACAGGTATGTATAAATAGACTTCTTAGACTCTGCAGCAACATTTTAATACCTGATTTGTAAACAAAAGTCTTTTTTTCCCCCAACATTTTGGCTGATCTACCTGAAGATAATTGGAGTTAGGATAATACTTCAACCCTTAATACTTCCATATGTGTCTCCTGAGATAAGAATATATTACTAAGGGCTAATAGAACTCACTATAGTATGTGTGCTTATTAGCATGTGCAAGGGATGGGTTCAGTCTCCAGGGCCTTCCTTCTTCCCCATTCCTTCAAAAAAAAAAATGCTTCTATATAATGACAATACTTTTTGTTATACTAGGTGTGAACAGAGAGCCAGATGCTCTACCCCTTGAGCCATATGCTCAGCCCATGATAATACTTAAAAAAGATTAATGATAATTCATGATGCTATCATCTAATAAACATCATATTTAAAACTTCCCAGTTATCTGTCAAAATTCCTATTTAAGGTCATTTTATTGAGCCAAGAGCTAACCAAGTCCAGTCAATATAATTGGTTCTGTCTCTTGTCTCATGATACAGAAAAATTTGGGGCTACCTTATTTATTGAGGTGAACATAGGGCTTTTTGAAGAATCCATATGATATGCTTTCTAGAGTTCTGTTCCTTTGTGATGTGTTTTAGCTTGTTTTCTATTTGCTTTCAACTGGAAGTTAGGTTTCAATGAAGTTTGATTAGATGTAGAGGACCATGTTTGACAAGAATACTTAAGGGATGATTGGAAGCCTATCTTTCTCTTTTTGTTCTATCATTTACTTCAAAGGAAAGTGTTCCCTTTGTTATTAGTAAGTAAAATCTGTGGAATAATTCCTTGATACAGTGTAGATATTCTGTTCCTTAACAGTGCTCTAATTTTACCATCAGTTGATAGGCTCCTGTTAGAGAAGTAATCCCTACCCTTGAATAAGCTTTTCCCAGTGTTGGAAATTGTATACATTTTAGGTAGTATAGGGAAAGAAAGACAAATTGGCAACCACAAGAGATTCTACCAGTGAGGCCACAAAGACTGAAGATAATGGAAGGATTAGTATGGAATAGAGTTAGTGTCTTGAAAGTGTTCAGCTTCTTCTCCCATACCGGACTCCTCAGTCTTGGCTTATTCCATACATTGTATATATTGGGTATCAATTTTGTAATACTCATTCTCCATATTTTTTATCCTTGGCTCTAAATAATTTGTCTGGATCCTAAAAGGAATGTTCTTATATATTTTAAAGTAGCTTATTCAGAGGGACTCAAATTTCAGCCCTCTTCAATGGAATGATTAAAAGATACATGAAGATATTATCAGAAGAGTACAGAAAGTGTTTTTTTGAGAGAAAGAAAGGCAGATTATCTTTAGTTTTGTCCAAATTCATAAATTTATACTGTATTTTTTACTTCTAGGTTATTCCATGCTGTAGATGTTAATGGAGATGTATGGGAAGATGAGATTGAAGACTAGTTCACTTCTGCTTATGATATGGAAGTGGAATGGTTTGCCCTAATCTTCTGTCAAGTATACAAAATAACCTTGCAGGATATTTAGGGTGCCATACATTCACTCCTGTGAAGAAGATAAGAAAGAACAAGGTTTATATTTTCATTGATACTACTGATTAAGGCACATTCATACATTTTTCCATGTAACATAAATTGATAAAATTATAAGCCAAAGGTTCAGAAAGTGAAAAACTATAGGATATTAAATATTATAATGTGCCCAGAGCTCTGAATAGTTAAAAAGTATTTATTTTCTTTCCCAAGCCTTAGGTAGGGAGAAGGGTCAAACTTAGAGCAGTCTCAGAAAAGCATCCATCTGAGACATTGTGTTAGGGCTCACTCCTCACAACTAAGGTGGATAAGCCTTGAGAACATTGTACCAAGAGCTCCATCTCATTCATGCTACTCACATTCCTTCCAACCCCAGTTTCTGTAATGATCTCTTTGGATGAAACCATCTACTCTGTAACTGATTGGATGGCCTGGTGTCATTTCAATCTCCTTTTCCAAATATTTATAATGGTTTTAAAAATGTTTTTAATATCACAAACACTAGCTCACTAGATTATCCATGAGTGGTATACATAGTCCATGGATTGTGAGCCAATTCTAGAAATTAATGAAACTGGCTCAGAAGAATTTTAGCCCTTTCCCACTTTCCTGAATAATAGAGCTTAGACTAAAAATATGTCTTTGTTACCTCATTCCACATTTTCTCCCTTTACCCAACCTGCCTTGTTGGAAAGGACAGCAGCACGTTTTTATTTCCTCTGCTGAAACAGGAGAAAGCCTAGTATTTCCAAACCAAGCTGAATAAATTATATGTTCTTTCAGTACCTGGGTTTGAACCTGTACACAGCACTATAGTTCTAGTCCTAACTTTCTGAATGCTTTTTAAAGATCTTTAATGACTTGTGGGAATTTGGCTTCTTACTGTTTCTTGCAACCACAGTATTTTGGGTGATAATTTTAGCTTGATACCTAGATTCTTGTTTTCTGGTTTGGTTGGCTTTTTGGAAAATTGTCTTTTCCTCATGGTTTAGCAAGTGGCTTGCTAGCCACTTGGTCAATAATTTTGAAAAAGAGGACAGAAGAATTCAACTGCACCTTGTGAACATGTTTTTTTCAACCTAACATTGAAAATTAAGGAATCCTTTTTAACTGTCAGCAAGGATTGTGTTTCTGGATTGTCAATGAGGATAATTAATCTTAAAAATAAAAGTGATTTTAAAAACCATCTTATGATTAGAACAGAGTTGCTGCTATTTATTTGTTCGGTCACCAAGACAACCTATAACATTTTTAAAACTAACTTTTTGGGGGAGCTGGGGATTGAACCCAGGGCCTCAAGCAATATGAGCATGTGCTTTTTTTTTTTGCTGAGCTACATTCCCAGCCATATAACTTACTCAAAAAATGGCTAGATGAGCATTATTAATATTGTTCTAACTAGTCTGGTGCATTTTTCACATTATGTATCATTATTACCTGGGCTTGTGACTGAGCTTAGATTTTAGGGTTCACATTCTTTTTAAACAACTTAGTTTCATGGGCTTCCATTGATCATATTTATATAAGAGCTGAAGTTAATTTAAGTAATAAGTTGATAAGAATTAAAAAATACCTAAGGAGAGTGACATTTGTGCTTGAACAGGACTTTGTTTTGGATTTTTTTCTAATAGTGGCCAAGATTTTATTTTAGCTGTTACAGATGATGATGATAACGATGATGATGATGTCATAGAAATAAGAAGAAACCTCTATAATAAAGTATTTCAAAATAAGTAGGAGGGATTTTTTTTCCCACTTAACATTTTAAAAAACCCAACAAGGGGATAAGTTTAAAAGAGTTGCTTATTTGCCTGTTTCTTTCTTAGGTACAAATTGTTCATCCTTTTATCAGGGACGATGGGGCTTGTAAAACATTGTTTTTAAGACTTGGGCTAATTTTAAGATGGCATAGTTTTGTCTCTGGGTAAAAGGGAATAACCCTAACTACCCTTTGCAGTACATGAGGTTGTTGTGTCAAAAAAGTACCAGATGTAATCAACAGTTCTGTAACCAGCTTAATTTCTTGAGAGCCTACTTTATATGTGAGCTGAGATTTGACGCAAATTGACATGAACCTCATGGGTCCTTTGGTAATCATTTAAAGAGGACATGTCTCTTGATTTTTATAACAGATTTGTGGGTCTAAAACTAGTAAGTGAGATAAACTTCCAGTAACTTTTTCCCCTTAAATCAAAATTAAAGCTCTGTGACTTTTCAGGTTTGTGTTTGCTATAATTTAAGGGACTGCATTTGTCATTTGAAATGTATCTTGTTTAAAAAGAATCTAAATTTTAGACAGTGCAAAACTGCAAAGATAAAGCAGTTCAATATCCCACACCCAGTTTTCACACGGATGAACCAACACAATTATCAGCCCCAGTCCATATTTTATTCAGATTTCCTTAGTTTTTTCCTTTTTCCTATCTCTATTCCAGGATACCACATTATTACATTTAGTTATGTCTCCTGAATTCCTGTCTCTGTTGTCTAATCCATTATTTTTCCAGCTTGAACTCAAGATCTTGTAATCTTTTGCTTTTTCTTTTTTTCCACTCAAGGCTGGTATTCTACCTCTTGAGTCAGGCCTCTACTCCTGGCTTTTGGTTGTTTTTTTGGAAATAGTCTCAAGTTTGTCTGCCCAGGCTAACTTTGAACTGAGATTCTGAGATCTCAAATCTCCCAGGTAACTAGAATTACAGGTATGAGCCATCCATTTTTGGTAATGTTTGTAATATGTATTGCATCTTCATAGACTGGATTGTCTGGGAGCCAAAAAACTTGTCAAGATAATCCCAGTATGCCCAGCAAATCAATGATTGACTGACTGGTGTTGTGTGTGTTGGTCCTGGTGTGTGTGTATTGGTCCTGGTGATTGAACTTGGTGTGTGTGTGTGTGTGTGTGTGTGTGTGTGTGTGTGTGCTGGTCCTGGTGATTGAACTTAGTGTGTGGTGTGTGTATGTGCTGGTCCTGGTGATTGAACTTGGTGCGGGCAGTCCCTGAAATTTTGTGCCCAAGCCTAGTGCTCTATGACAAGCCCACTGCTGTGCTTCTAGCTTTTTGGTGGTTAATTGGGGGTAAGAGTCTCATGGACTATACTGCCTGTTCTGGCTTCTAACCAAGACCCTTAGATCTCACAGCCTCTTGAGTAGCTAGGATTATAGGTGTGAGCCACTGATGTCTGGCATGAAATTATTTTTGATTGAAGTTTTTCTGTAACTTTAGTAGATCATGTATTTTTCAGGACACTTCACTTACTGCCAATGCAGTTTTAGGCTGTTTACCTGAGTTATTTTCTAGCCCATGAAAATTGAAACATCAAACACTGGACAAGTTGATCAAACTTTTTTTTTTTTTTTGGTCTGAGATGAGGACTCTTAACTTGCTGATTCTTGCTTTTACTCACTGGCCCTGTCTCCAACCCATGATCAGATTATACAGACTATCTTCTTTGGTCAGTAGGACCCACCTCCCATTAAATCCTGAGATGGCAGATAGAAGACTTGAAAGTTATCTTCCCAGACCTATAAGCATGTTCAGTAAGGTCATTTTTTAGGAGAGGAGTCTATCCTAATTATTTTTTCTGTCTAGTTTTTCTTTTTTCTTCTATAATTAAGCCGTGTGTGATGGCTCATGCCTTTACTTCTAAACCAGCTCTGGGGAAAGTCTGCGACCCTCATCTCAGTCAATAACAAAGTGTTCCTGGGAATGGTGATACACATCTGTCATCTCAGCTACAGTAACAGGCATTAATAGGACTTGTGGCATAGCCTGATATTGGCAAAACCTGGTTAACCAGGTCTAAAAGGCTAGAGGTGTGACTCAAATGATGGAGGACCTGCCTAGCAAGCACAAAACTCTTTTGAGTTTAAACTCCAACACTACCAAATTGGGGTGGTGGTGGTGTTAATCAGATAAGAATCATGAAGCTGTTCAAAAAGTCATTTCAATTTTTTTTGCATTTGGATCTGTCATAACATCACCAGCAGGTGGCAGCAGTTCCATGTTATGGAAAATAAATCTCCACACTCTGGAGACTGAGACAAGTGGTCTGGTGTATGACCAGTAGTTTCAGACCAGCCTGAATGATATCGCAAAACTCTGTCTTAAGAAACAAAAAATACTGGTTAAGCCAGGAATAGCATTTTGTTACAGAATCTGATTTAATCCTGGGATTTAATTTTTCCTCTCTATTTCATTACAGTCTCTTACACCTTGATAAACAGAATATAACAATATTAGCAAGTAGGAACAGCAGTGTTAACAAAGCTTTTTAGGCCATTTAAAAGTATATTTGATCATAGTTGACGGCTTATGCAATTGTTGCATAGCAAAGTGTCACACTTGATAGCTGGATTGATCTTCAGCCACTGACTAATTGAGTTATATATGAAGCTCCTAAGTAGAGCCAAGGAATTGTAATGCTATTATGCCACCAATAATGGCAATAATAGTCAACAATCTGTTCCTTAAACTTCACTTCAAAGTCAGGCGCCAGTGGCTCAGGAGTCCTAGTTGCTCAGGAGACTTAAGATCTGAGGATTACAGCTCAAAGCCAGCATGAGCAGGAAAGGCCATGATACACTTATCTCCAATTAACCACCAGAAAATCAGAAGCTGTGGTTCAAATGGTAGAGCACTCAGCCTTGAGCTGAACACTCAGCCTTGAGCTGAAGAACTCAGGTACAGTGCCCAGGTCGAGAGTTCAAGCCCCACAACTGACAAAATAAAACAAAAAAGTTGGTTGACTAAATGTCAGCTAGCAGGTCAGGCTGAGGGTGTGTGGTCAGAAAGCAGATATTAAGGATGTTCTTAACCCATTAGCACCCATAGTCTAGACTTTGTACTTTTCTACTGGTCTGAAGATTTACTACCCCAAGGATCTCCACAGTTCTCCCAAAGCCAGAGGAGGCTTTGGTTAATTAGATACATTGAAAACTTAGTGCTTTGGCCTCAGAACTTCACTGAATACAAAGCCAGCACAGCCACTCTGCTTGGAAGAAAACAAGAAAATAAATTTATACAACATAAATACAAAGCAATGGGGAGGGACTATACTAATAATTGTGCTTGCATGCTCAGCTAACATTCTACCACTTGAGCCCATTCCTCCAACTCAGTTTTTTGCTGGCTAATTGGACTTTTCTGCCTGGGCTGGCTTTAAATTTCAGTCCTCCAGGTCTCAGCCTCCTGAGTAACTAGGATTATATATAGACAGGAGCCACTGGCTCTGCATAAATGCATAGTAATTTTTTTTGTTGGTCATGGGACTTGAACTCTGGGCCTGGGAGCTGTCTCTGAGCTCTTCAGCTAAAGGTTGAGTTCTCTACCACATGAACCATCACACCACTTCCAGTTTTCTGGCGGTTTATTGGAGGTAAGAATTTCATGGCCTTTGAACTGTGATCCTCAGATCTCAGCCTCCTGAGTAGCTAGGATTACAGGTGTGAGCCACTAGCGCCTGCTTGCATAGTAATTTTTTTTTTTTTTGTCTGTCGTGGGCTTGAACTCGGCTTGGGCACTGTCCCTGTGCTCTTCAGCTCAAGGCAAGTACTCTACTGCATGAGCCACAGCACCACTTCCAGTTTTCTAGTGGTTTATTGGAGAGAAGAGTCTCATGGACTTTCCTGCCCAGGCTGGCTTTGAACTGTGATCCTCAGATCTCAGAGTAGCTAAGATTACAGGCGTGAGCCACCAGCATCTGGCTTTGCATAGTAATTTTTAAAGTAATGATGTATCTTACCCTTAACCCTCTTCTACTTTTTGAAACTTATTGTACTTGAATAGTTCACTCATATGAGAAATATTTAACAAGCAACTTGCAGTGGTTCTTACTATTTTTCTAGGTGCTGAGACTAGCAATGAATTTAACAGACCTGATCTTCTTGCCCTTTTGGAACTTAAATTCTGATGGAAAGAGACAAATACTAAGCAAACTCTATGCACCACTAGTAGATAATGTGTCATGGAGAGAAGTCAGAGGAAGAAATAGGGAGTTGTGGTGGGGAGGGCGCAGAGTAGTGCTACAGTTTTAAAGAGGGGAGGAAATTTCATTATGTTTACACTTATCAAAGGTTTGACATGGTAGGAGTGATCCTGGGAGGAAAGGATTCTGGCAGAGGGACAGCCGAGGTGAAGACCTTTGGAATTAGGAACATGTTAGAGGGCTCCAGGAAAAGCTTGGTAGCCTGTAAAGGCCAAAGCAGACTGAGCTCAAGAGAATAAGAAGAGATGGAATGTGAGAGGGTAGGACTGTCCAGGCCTTGTATAAACTTCGGCTTCTGTTTTGAGATTTAGAGTTCTGTGCAGAGGAGTGGTAGGGTCTTATTCTTTTGGTATTTTTAGTAGCCCAATGGGGAGAGACTCCATTGCAACCCCAATGGCTGGGGTTATGGTACAGTGAGTGAGTGGTACATGCCTGTCATCCTAAGGGAAGCACAATGACCGGAAGCAGTCCTCCCAATGACAAAAGGGAAACACAAAAAGGAGTATAGAAGTCAAGGCTGGTCTGTGTGTAAACCAAGACCAAAAATAACCAATGCGAAAAAGGGACTAGTAGAGTGGCTCTAGTGGTAAGGAACCTGACTGGTAAGCATGAGGCTTTGGGTTCAAATGAGAGAGAAAAAACAGGATTTCTGGATGTTTTTATCAGAGCATTTGAGATGGACATAAGCATGGACAGATGTAAGTTTGAGATGCCTGGATCTTATTTCTTTGGAGATATAACTATGGAAGACAATATATAAATGGTCTTTAAAGCCGTGAAATTAGATGACAATACCAAAGGCGTAAATCTCATCTTTCTGTATGTAGAGAAAGGTCCAAGGACTGAGGAATGTTGGGTCACTTTACTCCAAAAGCTAAGAGGCCAAGGAGATGAGAGGAACCGGCAAAGGAGACAGGAAGGGCTAATAAGGAAAGAAAACCAGTGATGTATGGTATAAAATCCAAACCAACTTTGGAGGAGTAGTCTTTGTCCAGTGCTTGCATACAGGTCAATAATTGGAGTTCTAACAGTAGCCCTAAACATTCAATGTTAAGGTCACTGGAGGCTTTGACAAGTGCTGCTTGAATGGAAGGGAGATGAAAAATCTGGAATATGTTTGAGAAACAATTGTGTATTCTCTTATAATGGGAGGGAAAAATGCTGATCAAACAAAATTAGCAATTTTCTTAGATCCGTTAGAGAGTTGAGGTCATGGGTTAATGACCATAAAAAACTAAATGGACAGAAAGATACATATCAGCTTATCTAAAGAAGATACTATTGGAGCCAGTAACTACAATTTAAACCAATTGTTAGGGACTGAGTGTGAAATGGGCTGAGCCAGATACTAGTGGCATATGCCTATAATCCTTGCTACTTAGTAGTCTGAGATCTGATGTTGTGGTTCAAAGCCAGCCAGGGAAGAGAAATCTTTAAAATTCTTATCTCCAATTAACCATCAAAAGGCCAGAAGTGGAGGTATAGCTCAAAAGGTAGAGTTCCATTCATGATTTAAAAAAACTCATCTGAGTTCAAACTACAGTACCTGCACACACACAAAACAAACAAACAAAACCCCCCAAACCCTAGGGTCTTAAGGGACCCTCACACTTTCATAGTCTACCTCCATGAACCCCAGCAAGTTCTCACTGTGGAGATGGGAAAACAAAACAAAACCACCTCTGTACTCTGGACAGGAAGAAGGAAAATTAGAGTGAAAGTAACCCCAGACTTCCTGTTTCCAAGGTAGAAGGGTCCATACTTGGGGAAAATTATTTCCTAAATCCTTTTTTGTTCTACTGGAAAGGCAATTGAATGGCTCTAGGCCTCTGATCCTGTCTTGCATCAGGGAAACAAAAAACAACATGGAAATTAAATTCGGAAGGTCCCAAGCCCAAGGGACTCAACATCTGCGGTGAGGAAAGACAACAGATTTAATCATGAGATTTTAGAATGCTTCCCCTCCCCAATACTTACCATCAGTACATCTCATGAATAACAGTGGATTTCCACTGAGGGAGATGCAAGACACAGACTATATTTTAAGGAGTTTCTAGAGAAACCCCAAAACAACAGGAAAGACCAAAACAAGAAAAGTGAGTTCTCTGACACTGCTATAGCAAACATTAAACACACCCTGATTGTTGTCAGGTAAACATTTACAATAAAGGTTGCTTTTTTGTTTTTGTTTTGCCAGTCCTGGGGCTTGAACTCTCAGGAAACTGGAAGTGGTGCTATGGCTGAAGTGGTAGAGCACTCACCTTGAGCTGAAGAGTTGAGGGACAGCACTCAGGCCCAAAGTTCAAGCCCCATGACCACCACCACCAACAAAAAGAGTATGTCACAGACTTTCCTGCCTGGGCTGGCTTCAAACTGGGATCCTTAGATCTCAGCCTCCTGAGTAGTTAGGATTACCGGTGTGAGCCACCAGTGCCTGGGTCTGCTTTCCATTTTAAAAAGTGCAAGGCATGATACAAAGCAAGCATCAGACCAGACTCAGATGGTAAGATTTGGGAGTTACTGGACTGACAAATTACTTTTCATTTGGGGTCTGGTAAAGTCAAGGCCCTAAGATAACCAATGCAAAAAGTGGCTAGAGAGTGGCTTAGGTAATGAGTGCCATCTGACAAACATGAGGCTTTGAGTTCAATCCCCAGTACACCCCCCGCCACACACACACACACATCTTGTTTAGTATGCTGATGGGAGTGGTGTAGGAAGGCAGTTTGATGCTGCAAGTCAGAGGGGAAGACTTGCTGGAGCAGTACTCTGGAGCAAGAGAGGATGGGAGGTAGAGGGCTCAGCCAAAGGGCAGGTGATGATGGTAGTGGGAGAGCTGGGCTGGCACAGTGTGTGTGATGGCACTGGAGATTGAATTCAAGGTCTTTGTGCATGTTAGGCACTCTACCACTAAGCCACACCCCCAGCTACATTCTGTTCTAATTGTTTTCATTTTCAAGGTTATCAGCCAAGGGAAATGCTGAGATGGAGGTATTTCAGCCTTGAGGCTTTTGAAGACAGTAAATGGACTAGGTGTGATTACTGGTTTGGTATGATTGCCACTGGTGTCAGGCTTCTTTGAGGTGCAGGTGACTATGTTGTGTTCTATTTTGCTTGCCTTTTGTAACTTTAAAGACCTCTCAAAGTATACAGTGTTAGAGCGTGGCTTCACTTCATCACCTCAAAGATGTTGGTTCCTAGGAAACAGGCATGAACTTTACAAAGTTAGATTTCCTCTATAGGCTGAAGTAATTCTTTTTTTTTTTTTTTTTCTTTTGTCGGTCGTTGGGCTTGAACTCTGGGCCTGGGCGTTGTCCCTCAGCTCTTCAACTCAAGGCGAGCGCTCTACCACTTGAGCTACAGCGCCACTTCCTGAAGTAATTCTTGTCATCATATAATATGCTGCTATTTTTCCTTGGTTATCTCCCTTGGGGAGAATGATCTGGCTTATCACTCAACAAATAGTGAGGCTTTTTGATGCACTGTTACAAGGTATGATTGGGAAGTATTTAGCAAACCATTTGTGTATATTGCCACTTTTTACTGAATGTAGAACTTTGTTTCTTCCACTCTTCCTGAAATAAACTCTGAATACACTTATATTATCTTTTCATTTCTATCAAGATTGTTTCACAAAGTCAGCTATGGCTGACTCTTTTGCCCAAATTGTCATAGCCTGGCCAGGGAAAATTCATTGAACTGGCTACTTTGTGTTCTCAACAGTCTTAGACATCTTGGAAAACATTCTTCTAACAACGTTTTAGAACCAACCACCTGTGAGCCCTGTCCCAAAATGTATACAGATCCAAAAGCCCAGGTAGATACCCCAACCTTGATCTGCAGAAGTACACTGCTGTTGGGCTACAAGGAAAACAGACCTGAGGAATCAGATCTTTTCAGGGTTCCAAGTTCATAGTCTCTACTTTAGTTCACTAAATCCTATTTCATTTCATTCTAATGTTTTTTTCATAATATACCAACTTAAAATTGAGACCCTTCTTGAGTAGACAAAATTTAATCACACAGTGGAATACCAAGCAATCAAAGGGATGGACTATTGGATACTGGTGGCTCACACCTAAAATCCTAGCTTCTCAGAAGGCTGAGATCTGAGGATCACAGTTTGAAGCCAGCCCAGGCAGGAAAGTTTATGAGATTCTTATCTCAACCACCAAAAATCCAGAAGTAGAGCTGTGATTCAAATGGTAGAGCACCAGACTTGAGCAAAAGAGTTAAGGAATAGTGCTCAGGCCTTGAGTTTAAGCCCTAGTACACACACACACACACACACACACACACACACACACAAACTACTGCTATGTAGTTTAAGCCCTAGTACACACACACACACACACACACACACACACACACACTACTATGTGGATGAGCAAAGACAGGCTTAATGAAAGAAGCCAGACACTAGAGAGGTCACATAATCCCACTATATGAAATGTCCAGTAGGGATTGAGGGTGTAACTTTATGTTAGGGCATGTGATTAGCATGTGTAAGACCTTAGGTTTAATCTCAAGCAAACACTTCCCCAACACAAAAAAGTCAAAGGAAGGAATCTACAGACTATGAAAAAAATGGAAACAAGTCAGTGATTACATGGGGCTGGTGTAGAACCCAGGAACTTTTTTGAAGTGGTAGAAATGGACAGGAAGGAGTCACAGCTCCATAAACTTAAAAAAAATCATTACATTTACATTTAAAATGGGTAGATTTCATGGCATATATATTGTACCTCAATAAAAGTTAAAATTTGGGGCTGGGAAGGTGGCTCAGTGGTAGAGTGCTTGCCTTGCATGGATGATGCCCTGGGTTCGATTCCTCAGCACCACGTAAGCAGAAAAAGCTGGAAGTGGTGCTGTGGCTCAAGTGGTAGAGCACTAGCTTTGAGCTGAAGAGCTGAGGGACAGCGCCCAGGCTGAGTTCAGGCCCCATGATGACCACCACCATCACCACCACCAACAAAATAATAATTATTATTTTAAAAATTAAAAAGTTAAAAGTTAAAATTTCCCATCTCCTTACTTGTACCTTATAATTGGTTATTTTGACTCAAGATACTCTACTGCATTGATTTTAAACAACTGAAATTTGCAATTATTATTACTGGTATTATTACAACGCTGGGGAGACAACCAGGCCTTGTGAATACTAGGCAAGCACTCTACCACTGAGCTACATGCCCACACCTTGACTTATTCTTTCCACAGCTATATCCCTGTTCAGATTACAAGTATAGCCAAAACATCACAATTTATTGCTCATCTGTTCATTCCCACCTTTTCCCACATAGGTGCTTCTTTTGTAGAAAGTCTTTTTTTATCCTGATGGTTGAAGGAGAGATCAACAAATGGTTGGTATCCCTGTCACCTTCTTGCAAGGTCTTTTAAGGATGGAGTGAGACGCTTTTCTCACTGGCTATTTCCAAAATAGATGTTTTCAGAAGACAGTCTTCCACACTCTGAGAGTGGGAACCCACACATGACATTTCATTTGAAAATACTGAATTTAATACAAAATTTCACCTTGTAAACAAACTCATTGAAACCATTAGTTTAACACAGAACATCACAATTGTGTATAAAAGCTAACGACAAAATGCTGGTACCAAACAGTACTTAGAGAGGCCTGGAAAAACCTTTCCTAGAAATAGGCAGCAGTAGCTTCAAACAGGCACAAAAACAGAGAGGAGGCAGCAACCACTCCACAAAGACTTACAGGGTAAAAGGAAGGCAGAGCAGTGAACCATGTTAGGAACAAGGGCTGAAGGAAGGTTGTATTTCCTGACATTCAGAAAGGTCCACACAATATGGACCTGAAAAGGCATGGGATACTTTAAGTGGAGAAACAATAATAGAAGCATTTGGAGTGTGGCCTTGGCACTCAACTCTATAGGAAGCAGGAAAGGCGAGCATGGCACTTGTGTTCAGCCAACTGCTTGCCAGCCTGTCACCCTGGCTGAATACTGAAACCGTGGCAGTGTGTTGCTCCATTACATCTCCTCTTACTGATAACTACAAAGGAGACCTTTAACAAAACACAAATCTGTGGGGAAAGTGTCCCAGGATCCATAGGAAGAAAAACTGTTTGGTGTGATGGTTGGGTACCTTGAAGGCTTTTCCTCGCCTACCCAAATGCTCCCCCACAGAGGCCTCCTAGATTGTGGGAAGGCCAGCTGTGAGAGCAGAACAGAAAGAACCAGTCAGGGAAAGGGAACAAGGAACAACATTCTTCCTGCAGTACTGGGTACTCACCGGAGGGACAGCTTCCTTGTATACAATTAGGGTACTGAAAGAGTTTGTTCCTTAATCTGGAACAAATCTTAACTAAAGAGCAGGCCTGCTCAAGAGGAGCACTCACAGTCCTTCAAAGAACTTACTCCAAAATACACAAGCCCCTGAATCCTGCCCACAAGTGCACATGTAGAAAGAAATTCCTGATGGGAGTGTGTTGTACTTGTGAAAACTGGCTGAGGCAGATCAAAAGCTAAAAAAACTAACTTAGGTGTGGCAGACACTAACATGATGGAATACACTTTTCATAGATTTTTTTTTTTTCTAATTAAGTTACAAACAAGTCATTTTCACTATAGCTAAACTCCCTGACTAGGCTCCACGTCTCACAGACAAGAACCATAAGGTCATGTATTTATCTGTGGAAAACATTCTGAATTAAGAATTCCATTTGAAAGACAATTTTCAGAAGAACCTGCCTGTCCCTATGAGGTACTTGATACTAGTTTCCAATGCAGGCTAATCGCTGTACAGTTTCTTAGAAGGCTGGCTTTTCTCAATTTCTTTCTCCTTGATACTGTACAGAGGGTCCACCAATTTATTATGAACAAGCATTAAACCTAAAAAAAAGAAGATACCAAAAAGTAGTTAATGTAAGGGAAAGAGTTTTGCCATTCTCAACAGTAACATCCAGTGGCTGGGGTTGTGGCTACAGTGATAGACTGCTTCTATCACCTGTTAATTCTAGCACTTGGGAGGCTATGGTAGGAGGATTTTGAGGTTGAGGCCAGCCAGGGCTACAAGTCAATCCTCCTAGAACACCTGAACTTGCCATACCTGCCCCCTCACCTTTGAAATACTTGACAGTCTTCACTTTTAGCTCCAAGGTGGCATCCTCATCACATACAAACACAGAGCGGGGATGCTGCTGGAAGGCAGACACAGTCCACATATGGTTCACTCCCTCCTCAATGGCCTTGTACAGAGCAAATGCCTTGTGAGCACCTGTGATGAGGATCATCACCTGGGGATCAGAAAACAAGCCCATAAAGGAAAAGTCCTTACTTCAATTCTAGTACAGGCATACCACCTAGTGGTACAGATTACTGTTTTAGTGTCACGTAAGTGGTTATCCTGCAACATCCTGTGTTTGGTGCTTGTTCCATATACTTTATCACACAAATAACCAGAGGTAAACAGCATCATTTCCCCAAAGTTTTGGGTCAAGGAAATGGGGACTCCTAACAGTAACCCGTGCTTCCAGGCCAAACTTTTTCTCCCAACAGCTAAGTACCCACTTCAGTCTGGGAGGCAGGGGAGCCTTCAGCAGTCTTCAGAAGCAATGTGGTTGTTATCTGTGAATCCTAAGGCTGAATCTCAGCAAGGCTGCCAGTTAAGGTAAACCCTGTCAGTTCAGAGCATTTAATGTGCTAAAGTGCCTTGGTGTGGTTTTCTGTTTCCATAAACCAAAAGCAGAGTTTTCTCTAACAGTTAAAGTATCAAGAATGTTAACTGCTGGAGAGTGAGCCTAAAAAAAATTTCTACTATTATTAGGTCAGAATGTCTCAACAAATCAGAGCTCATGTTGGAAAGTTTCCTTTACTTCCCCAGATAAAGATGGTTCCTAAATCACTGTCTTTACAAACAACAAGTAGAGCAGCCTCTAAGGTACTGATTCAAGGTTACCTGATGGAAATCTGGGTGCCAGTGCTCATTTCACAAAAGCTCCCTTTATAAAGAACTTTTCCCTGATTTAGATACTTATTTACAGACTTAAGCAAAGAAATATGAAGGTAAAATACCTGAATATGCCTCAGAAAGCAAGAAGAAAATGCTTCTAAAATTTAAGCAGAAGGAGTAAAGACACTGGAGCTACAAAAAACTTATATTGAAATGATATCCATTTTTCTAGGTGACAATTTCCTAAGTTCAAATTAAGACCTAATATAACCACACCTCACACATTTACCACCCTTGAGCACAAGGATGGTAACCACAGCATCTCTGGGTTGTAGGTAGGGCATCCTTTCAAATAGTGACCACTTATAAAGATAGAGGGCACCTCCCAGTACATAAATTCACATTAGTGGTGCTGTGCTCCTCTCTGGCACATAGCAGAGGCCAGAGAGACTGCAGTGGAAAATTGTGCAGAGGATTTACCTCACCCTAGAAATAATGGTTATTTCCCAAGGCAGAAGGCTTGTATGGTACAACTTGGTGGAATTTTAGCCTTTCTTACAGTTTCTTCATTTTCAGTAAGAATGTATTTTAGGAGGTACCTGTATAATTAAAATTACAAACAAAAGATACCCATCCCCAACTTCATAAAGGCTAATACCCTCATACTCTTACCTCTCTAGCATCCATGACAGTGCCCACACCCACTGTCAGGGCCATAGTGGGCACCTTGGCAAGATCACCATCAAAGAACCTAGCATTGGCCAGGATGGTGTCCATGGCCAGTGTCTTCACACGAGTCCTAGACACTAGACTGGAGCCCGGTTCATTGAAGGCAATGTGTCCATCGGGCCCGATACCTGCAGAGAGACAGGCAGAGCAGCCATGTGAAATTTATAAGAGAACATCTTTCCAACTAATGTTGAAGAAAAAAAATTCCTAAAAATGGTCTTTTCTCTTTTGTACTCGAAGATAGTTACACCTTCAGCACATGATCTGCCCCCTCCCAACTGCTTCTACCTGATATTGTTAACTTGCTATCACTCAAAAAACCAAGGAGCACTCAAGCTGTTTCTGCCTCCCTAGTCTGCTGGGAAGTATAAGTTTTTTGTCTTTCAAACTTGGAGTTGGGATCCTATTCTTGGGATAGAGTTGCAATGAATAAAACACACACAAATACCAAGGCATGGCTGCCACGTTTATATGATCTTAGACTATGCAAGTTCCTATACTCCTTTGCCCTAGTGTGCTGGGCACCAGTCCCTCATGCTTGTAATTCTAGCTACTCAGGAGGCTGAGATCTGAATATAGTAGTTTGAAGCTAGCCTGGGCAGGAAAGTCCGGAGACATCTCCAATTAACCAGGAAATACCTGTAAGTTGAGCTGTGGCTCAAGTGGTAGAATGCTAGCCTTAAGGAAAAAAAATCAGGGATAGCACCCAGGCCCTGAGTTTCAAGCCCCAGAAATGGCACCAAAAAAACAAACAAAAAAGAAAGGTTATCCAACTAAACACCTCCATGGGTGGCTCCCCAGGCAGCAACAAACCCAGACCTGGCAGCCTAAATCTGAGAAGTCAACACTATGGGTTCCTGACTACTCACCACTGCTCCTGGCTAGATGATCTTGGAGAGTCATAATACAGAGAAACTGTGCTTCAGCTGGCTACTGATAGCATGCAAGAGGCTCTATAGAACCTTCTGGAATGACATGAGGTCCATGATTTAAAATGTTTTAAATGTTATATTGACTAATCGGTAAAGCCTTAAGAGTAGAGAGTACAGAATCTCAGAGTTCAAATCCACAAAGTATTAAAGTTCAGAAAGTTCACACTTATAGTTCCTGAGCTGCAGAGCCAGGATAGGAACCCAGAGCACCCAGTTTCTCTGCGTTCCCTGCCCCCACATGGTGTTAGATGACCCCAGTGTCAGAAGCAGAGGGCACATGCAGATATGGTAGTGTCTTGTTCTTCCCATGCATGCCTGTCCTCAAGTCTTGTCCTGGTCATATGCAGGACAGCACCAAGCTCACCTCCGACAAACAGCTCAATACCCCCTGCAGCATTGATCTTCTTCTCAAAGGCATCACATTCAGCCTGCAAGTCTGCAGCATTCCCATCCAGAATGTGGGTGTTTTCTGGTTGGATGTCAATGTGCTTGAAGAAGTTGTTCCACATGAAGGAGTGGTAGCTCTCTGGGTGCTCTCGAGGAAGGCCTAGAGGCCATAGGACACTCAGTCAAATCAAAGCTGAACTAGAGTCCATTTCACAAGTAGGACACCAAGTCAACCCACAAGGACAATCAGGGGACTGATATCAGGGATCTTTAGGCACTAGCCATCTGACCCCTAGCCGTGTAAGGTAGGCTGAGAGGGTATCAATGAGTGTCTAATCAGTTACAGCCACCCTGTTACCACAGACCTGGGCTGGAAGACCTAACCCCTAGATCCTGGAAGTCTCATTCTATCGCCTCCTCACAAGGGAATGACCACAGGCTGGAGGCTTGGCACACTCTTGGCTTTTGGAGGTGGCCTGGCCACTTGGGGTAACACCAGACCCTTCAGGGAAAGTAGCTAATACAATGGGCCTAATATAGCTGACTCAGTGGACTATATACATTAACTGGTGAGAGATGTGGGTGCCTCTCATCTCACCATTCACTTACAGTTGTACTGCACTCAACATTCACTTACAGTTGTACTGCACTCAAGCTGAATCCCAGCTTAAAATATTAAGTGGCTGAGAACAACTATCTCAGTACTTATCAATGGACTTTTCAGGCACAAAGAAAAAGAATGTTAAAGTTTGAGTTTGAATAGTAAATACTCAGAAAATTTAAAACCAGTCTTAAAATGAAATTCTGACAAATATTACAATATGCATGCACCCTGAAGTCATTTTTTTTTTTTTTTTTTTGGTTGTGGGGCCTGACCTCTGGGCCTGGGCACTGTCCCTCAGTCCCTCAGCTCTTCAGCTCAAGACTAGTGCTCTACCACTGGAGCCACAGCACCACTTCCAGCTTTTTCTGCTTATGTGGTGCTGAGGAATCGAACCCAGGGCTTCATGTATGCAAGGCAAGCACTCTACCACTGAGCCACCTTCCCAGCCTCGGAAGTCATTATATTAAGTGAAAGAAGTGGTCACAAAAAATTAAATACTTCATGATTCCACTTTTATGAGGTACAGAGAGGAGTCAAATTCATGGAAACATAAAATGGTAGTTTCCAGAGCCCAGGAAGAAAAGATAGAGAGCTGTGGGTTGATGTTTATAGTCTTTACAAGATGAAAATTCTGCAGCTTAGCTAGTACAACAATGTGAATGAATGTACCTAAAATTAATGAGCTGTATATATAAAAATGGGTCTTTTTTTTTTCTTTGAGCGACAAGTTTTGTTATGTTGTTCAAGCTGGTCTTGATCGCCTAGTTTAAGTGATCCTCCTGCCTCAGCTTCTTGAGTACCTCACAAACCACACCCTTTGATTTAGTAAATCTGATATTTATATGTATTTTACAACAATTTTGAGAAATGTATGTTAAAACTGAGGCCATTAAAAATGATTGGGGGACAGAATGAAGTGACAGAAAACTAGAATTTCAGCAGCAGAAAGTCTAGGAGTCTCAGTGCCCCTCCAAGTATACATGGCAAAAAGTAGAGCTAATGGATGCATACTGGAGAGAAAATTCAGATCCAGACCCTGAAGACACACCCAGGGAGAGCTCCATTTATAAGAATATGGCCAGAAAGAAATGGAAGCAGGGAACTGGGGGCCCATATTTGTGATTTTAGCTACTCAGGAAACTGAGATCCAGGGGGGGGTGGTTTGAGGCCAGCTGTGTAGAGAAGTCCAAAAGACTTTATCTCCAATTAACCAGCAAAAAAGTTGGGCCAGAGGCATGACTCAAGCTGTAGATCACCGTCTAAGCAAGCCAAGCAGCCAATGTGAGCAAGTGTGAGGGTCCCTGAGTTCAAAACTTTGTACCAGGGAAAAAAATTTGGTGAGCAGGGCAGGTAGAGGGGAAGGAGGTACTTTAGATTCACTAAAGGTTCATTACTTACAAAATGCTCTCAGGTCCATCTCATTTAATGCTTACAATCCATAAGGACAGTTTTATTAGCCCTATCTTACAACTGTATGAACCAAGGCTGGAAGAGATAGGTATTGATAACTGAGCCTATCACCACCAATCACTGGCTCTCTGTGACATATCCATTCCTCCTTGACAGCTAGACTAAAGATACTCACCCACATACTCGTCCATATTGAAGGTCTTCACATATTTAAAGGACAGGTCTCCATTCTTATAGTACTCAATTAGTTTCTTGTAACAGCCAAGTGGGGTGCTCCCTGTAAGAAAGACCTTAGCTATAAACACCACCACAGCCACGAATGCCTCTTTAGCACCAAGCTTCTGTAATGCCAGGAGTAAGTTGGGGCTGCTCCACACAGAGAACTTGTCAGGCCTGCAGTCCTTCCCCATACTTCAATTCCAACTGACACTCATCTGCTACTTGCTTGTACAATATCTACTATGTCCCAGACTACTTACCTGTGCCCCAGGGCAGGGCTGTGTCTGTCTTGCTGCCAATTCCCCAATGCTTGACATACTGATGACTGAAATCACTCTGATCAGTATGTGAATGAACATCAGACTTAACTACTGACATGATATTCTTTGAGCAACAAAGTGCTAGGGCACAGGGCCATGGATGGGGGTTCAGAAGAGAGATCGCAGGCACCCTAGAAGGTACTGTTGTCTAGAAATGGGGACAAAGAGCAAGACTATCCCCAATGATGGGATTACCCTATACTTCAGGGATCAGGAAAGACATCCCAAACCAATTCCTGAGGTGAGTCCCTTAGCAAGTGAATACCATAGGACATACAGAAGGCATCACAGTAGATTAAAAGACTAGCTGGGCGCTGATGGCTCATGCCTGCAATCCTAGCTACTTAGGAGGCTGAGATATGAGGAGCTTGGTTTGAAGCCACCTGGGCAGGAAAGGCCCTGAGACTCTTATCTCCAATTAACTACCTTAAAAACAAAAAACAAAACAACCCCCCCCCACACACACACACAAAAACAGAAGTAGAACTGTAGCTCAAAGTGGTAGAGTGCAGCCTTGAGCAAAAAAAAAAAAAAGTGCTCAGGGACAGTGTTCAGGCCCTGAGGTCAAGCCCCATAAACCTCCCCCCCCCCAAAAAAAAATAGATGGAGGTGGGTCTAAGTGGTAAAGTACCTGTCTAGCATTCACAGGGCCCTAACACAACAAAACAAAACAAAAAGTTCAAGATGCAAGGACCCTGACTGACTGGATATTGGATTAGCTTAAAAAGTAACTATCCATAAATGATAAATGGGGGAATAAGGACATTTTTTTTTTTGTCGGTCATGGGGCTTGGGGCTTGAACTGTGAACTGAGCGCTTTCTCTGAGCTCTTCAGCTCAAGGGTAGCACTCTACCATTTGAGCCACAGCATCACTTCTAGTTTTCTGGTGGTTAATTGAAGATAAGAGTCTCATGAACTTTCCTGCCCAGGCTGGCTTTGAACCGAGATCCTCAGATCTCAGCCTCCTGAGTAGCTAGGATTACAGGTGTGAGCCACTGGTACCCTGCAGGAAAATTTTTGAATATAGCTTATAGATGGTATTGTAGAAGGAGATGGTATACCTATTCTTAGGTCTATGATGGTTAGACAATGCTTTCATTCTCAGGAGATAAGTGTTGAAAGATATAGAGAGGTAAAAATGTCAGAACTTTTCAGTGGTTTAAAAAAATTATGCATGTACAGATAGCCTATGAATCAGGGAAAAAGAAAACCATAGAAAAAATTGGTAAATCTAGGTGAATGGTATTACACCGTTAGTTCAATTTTTCCAAATATACATTTTTTTTGGGGGGGGGGGGGGGTCTGGTCGTGGGGCCTGAACTCTGGGCCTGGGCACTGTCCCTCAGCTCTTCAGCTCAAGGCTAGCGCTCTACCACTTGAGCCACAGTACCACTTCTGGCTTTTTGCTTATGTGGTGCTAAGGAATTGAACCCAGGGCCTCATGCATGCAAGGCAAGTGCTCTACCACTGAGCCACCTTCCCAGCCCCTCAAATATACATTTTTTTAATGGAAGGAAAAAAAACAAACCTGTTCAAGTAAGACCATGTCACTCCTCTTTTCAAAACCTATCAAGAGCTTTTCATTTCATTCTCTAATAACCAGTCCTTAGTGATATACCCTGTAATTGGGTCTCTGATTATCCCTCTGCTCTCCTGATCTTGCACTGGGCACTTCATCTCAGGGCCTTTGCACCTGTTTTTCCTCTCTACCAGTAATCTTCTTCCTTTAAGTGTCTGCATGTCTACCTCACCTCTCAGGTCTTACCTTAAGTATCATTTTTGGAGAGACTTTCCCTGACACCAACATATCTTACCTTCTTTCCTGATTCATGTTTCCTTTTCTATCTTACAACCATCTAACAAACTCAGATTTTTATCAATCATCTTGTTTATTGTGTCACTCCCAATGTAATTGAAGCTTTTGAAGGCAGGATTTATACCCTTTGTTTGTTGCTTTATCTCCAAAGTCAATAACTGTATAGCTTACAGACACCACTTAATAAATCTCTATTGAATGTGTGAAGGTGGTAGCTAGTGCCGCTCCACCCCCCCCCCCCCCCCCAAAAAACCCAGCCAGTCCCTGTGATGAGACCCTAGCCATGCCTAAGCTGGACAATTTACTCCTTCCTTTTCTTCCATTTCCCAAACAGCTTTCCCACAAATTCTGTGAGCTCCCCACAATGAACTACTTTTCTGCTTAACTCAGCTGGTTGGTTTCTGTGCTTTCTATCCAGAACCATGTTCCTATTCCTTGGAGCTACATCTAACAGAAGCAAACAATTCTAGCTCTGCAGGCTGAAGCCTGAGTGACAGGGAGAAGCTGGGTCTTGAAGAGCCTCTCTGAGGAGCTTATATCTGATTCTGCCAATGGGAAGTAAGGAGTAGTTACAGTAGAACCCAACTCTGACAGGGTGAAAGTTGGGTGGCTCTAGTTAGGAGAAACTCTGTTTATGCAGCCAAGACACTGGTGGGTTTACAAGTACAGGAAGTCAATGCTCCTGCAAGCCTCTTTCTGGTACAGAGCTAAACAAACTTTGGCTAAATGAGCCTGTTCCTGGTTTCTGTAAAGCTCATGAGTTGTTTAGTTTTACAACTTTAGTTTTTAAAAATCAAAAGAATATTTTATGAAATAAAACTTGTATGTGAGGGGACTGGGAAGGTGGCTCAGTGGTAGAGTGCTTGCCTTGCATTCATGAGGCCCTGGGTTCGATTCCTCAGCACCACATAAGCAAAAAGAAAAAAGCCGGAAGTGGCACTGTGGCTCAAGTGGTAGAGTGCTAGCTTTGAGCTGAAGAGCTGAGGGACAGTGCCCATGCCCAGAGTTCAGGCCCCATGACTGGACCCCCCCCAAAAAAAATAAAACAAAAAACCAAAAAATCTTGTGAGTTCAAACCCTGGTGTCCGTAAATTTTTATTGGCACAGAGCTATACTCATTCATTTATATATTATCTGTGGTTACTTTCACTGCTACAAAAGCAGAGTTGAGGAGTTGTAGCAGTGAGGCATAAAACATTTACTGGTTAATCACTTACTGAAAAAATGTCAAGTCTGTAGTGGATGGGACAGTTAAGATCACTGGTGCAAATCCATCCACCTGTGAATTTATTCAGAACATTTACCAGGAGACACTAGGTCCAAAACATGCTCCTATAAATGCAACATTCTGGCCTTTTCCAGAAGAAACTGGGACTGTTTTTTCACTTATTTTTTGTGCTTAATTAAACCATATAGAAAATTATTTGAGTGACTGTCACCTCAAGTCTTCCAAGAATAGTGCTTAGCAAGTATTCCTCAAAATACACAATGAGGAGAGAATAATTGATTTCACAAAATGAGTATTTTAAGGCACAAGGCTAATTCTTTTAAAAAACTCTGGATGATGAGGCCAGAGATATAACCTAAAAATCAATTTTTCCTGTCTAACCAAGATGCCATCTGTCCCATGATTCCAGTGGAATAGGCAGCAATTAAACCAACACATAAAGGAAGCCTAGTTCCTTCCCAGGAAGGACCCTGCTGTTGTCTCCTACTACCTGAAACCCTTCTTTCAAATCCCCTTAGCCCCTTAAACTCCACTTATGCCTACTCTCTCTACTCCTATTCACAGCACCCCCTCCACACCATGACATACCAGTGGGGAGACCCAGGGTGAAGTACTTGTCTGGCCCTGGATGAAACTGGATAATGCGGTTCCTGATGTATTTGGCTGCCCACTCGCTGGCCTGCAAATAGTTTTCCAGGATGATGAGCTTCATCTTGTCCTGATAAAAAGAATCAATGGTAAGGAGGGGCAGCAACAATCTCTTTCCCAAATGGACAAGGGAAAGGCCTTGTCTTTCAGCTCACAGAGGAACTAAGAACTGAGGCCGAGAGGCCCCATCACCACCAGGAGGCACTACTGTGGAACAGACCTGGGTGGTAATCTCAGCATCCCCATTTACTAGCTCGAGGACCTCAAGAGCAGCACCAGAGTTCTCAGGGACCCTCTTGGCCAGTTTCCTCCTATGTCAAAGGGGAGACAGTACTATCTCCCCGGTCTAACTCGGGGGTACAGTGAAGAATGCACGTAAACCAAGCGGTTTACTAACGGCTGTTAGGATGGGCTCTCCGCACCCTTCACCCCTTCCACCCCTCAGAGTGGAGGAGCCCCAGGGCCGTCTCGGGCCGCAGAAGCAGGTAGGAGAGGCAGCTCTGCCTGGGGAGGTGTGTCCTCTCCCGGTATTAGAATGGGGTGATCTCACCGCCTGCTCGGCTAGGCGAATCCTTTCGGATTTTCAGTTTCCTCCAAAGCACAACCAAGAGAAAGGGTGCTCGCTCCGGGAGGTGGGCGTCCGGACCCACAGCACTGTGGTCGCCAAGGGTGGGAGGCCCAGAGCGGAGGCGGCCTGCGCGGCCGTCGGGGGGGGGGGGGTCCGGCGTTTCCCTCTCCCCGATTATGATCACATCCACCCTAGCACCCGCCCAGGGAGGGGCGAGAACGGACTGCCGGGGTCCAGTCCTGGGGTGCCGGGGCCCGGGGACGCCGTCCGGGACACCCCCCGCTCTCCCGCTCCGCTCCTCACTTACGCGAACGCCTTCGGCGGCTGCAACAGCGAAAGCGGCGGCGGCCCCGCCCCACCCTGCAAGGTCACGTGATCACGGATCACGTGGCCGCGAGTCACGCGGTGCGCACGCCGCCCGCCGGGCTGACTCAGCGGCCTGGACCCCCGCCGGCGTCGGCCGGTCGTCTCCGGCAGCCACCACCTCCTCCCGCCCCGAGAGGGCGAGAGGGAACCGGCCGCGCCGGGCCCTGGCCCGCGGGAGGCGGGGTCGGAGGCTGTTGCTGTGCCGTGGAGGGCGACGCGAAGGGCCAGAGCGTTTGGAGGAAGGAAAAGAAGTCTCCAGGCCTGGGGCCATGGCAAGGGCAGAATGGCTCTGTGAGGCTCCGGGCCTGCCACCCCCTCCCCCCCCCCCCGAAGCTTGCTGGTTTAAATGCCGCTTGTGGACGTAGGTGTGCAGTTATTGAAGTGCAATGGATTTTTGCTGTTGTGTGGGGCCAGCGTGCACGCACGGCCTGGCGCACGCACGCACGCACGCACGCACGCACGCACGGCTGGCCCTCTTCACTCGGGTCACTCCTCCACTTCCCTAACTGGGGTCTTTGTGTGAAAGAGCACATTTTGCAGCAGTATATACTAGAGAGAAAGGCAGGCCTCTGTGCACACATCCGAAGTCGCCATTGCTCACAATGTAGAGGACGTGCTAACTTGTTTTCTGTGAGTATGCTGTGCTGTTCCTTTACAGAAGTGGAGACGCTGTAATACCGCGTTTGTGTTGTGCACCAAAGGTCACAGATTTGACCTTTCCTATATCACCAAACATTAAATCTCAGCGAGGTGGGGTTACTTTTCTATTACTCTCTTATTTTTTTGCGTGTGTATGTGTGTGTTACTGGGGTCTGAACAAAGGGATTTGGCACTTTGCCACTTGAGCCACCAGTCCACTTTATATTATTTTTATTGGTCTGGGAAACTGAGGCTTAGAGAAATAAATTTGACTAAGAGTACAAATGGCTTCACTCATCGCTTCATCTATACCAAGTCAAAACCATAGTTTTACCTATCGCCTGCGTTACCTCCCATCTGCTATGATGTGGTTTGGAACACTATCAACAAATGGACCATCTTTCTCTTCCAAATCAACAGTTAGGCGAAGCAGACATCTGAGGACATTTGGGAGCCATCAGTTCTGATGGTGGCAAAGACTTGAGTGGTCACCAGTAACATCTTGCATTATACAAGGCTTTACCTGGAGCTTTGGTGCTGTTGGCAGCTGTGATCATTTTATACATGCAGAGAACTGGGTTTATAGAGTTCAGAGATTCAAGGTCTTAATGGAACCAATGAGGTTCCAGGGAAGGGGCCTCCCTACTTGGAATACCAAATTTGTGACCCCCCCCAAAAAAGCTCATGCCTAGAATCCTAGCTACTTAGGGGACTGAAATCTAAAAATTGAGGTTCAAAACCAGCCCAGGCAGACAAGTCAGGGAGGCTCTTTATCTCCAATTAAGCACCAATAAGCCAGAAGTGAAGCTGTGGCTCAAGTGGTAGAGCACTAGCTTTGGAGCAAAAATTCTCAGGAACAATGCCCAAGCCCTGAATTTCAACCCAAGGACCAGCGCGTGTGCACACCAAACACACACATCAAGGTAGAGACAAAGAAGTTTATCAATAACACAAAAGCAAGGAAAGGACATTACACAACTCAAACATGGGTATGGGCAAATCTGATAACAGATACAATAAGTAGTGCTCTAACATCAGGGGTATTTATAGTGAAAGAATGGGTTGGGCTTGGCTTAAATTGACTTTAGGAAAAGGACAGTTTATTTTGGCATCGGGTACATTTAATCATCCTTGCTGTTGCAATGTTGTATTAATTAGTCCCAGAAATATTGGGGCTGGTCTGTTTATTAAATATGGGTCACTGTGACACATATGAGCATCCCTATAAATTATGATTGTTGTAAGCCACTAAGTTTAGGGATAATCTGTTACAAAGTGATAGTTAATAAAATATCCTTCCAAGATTTCCTCTAACTAGAAAGAGAACAAAATATGTTAACGTATTCATTATTCACCTAACTGTGTAACTAACCCAGATATACGAATCTCCTAGACTGGTTAGGAACCAGTGGTTCACACCTGTAATTCTAAACTGCTCAGGAGGCTGAAATCTGAGGATCATGGTTCAAAGCCAATGTGAGCAGGAAAATAAATACATTTTTTAAAAGCTGTGAGCTGTGACTCAAGTGGCAGAGCTCCAGCCTTTAATGAAAAAGCTAAGAAACAGTGCCTTGACCCTGAATTCAAACCCCAGTACCAAAATACACACGCATACTATGTGTATTTATATATATATTATGTATATGTATATATATGCTTATATGTATATATGCATATGTGTGTGTGTGTGTATATATATATATATATATATATTTGTGGCCCCTCTCAGAATGGAGAGTCTAAATACTTTTGTGGCTTTCCTTTCACTTTTAGGTAAACTTGCTCTGTCTCCATCATTTTTGTGAGCTAGAAATTCAGATGGCTTAAAGAGGCATGAGTGGTCACACCTGTAATTTCAACAATCAGAAGGCCACATGGTGACACCTTATCTAACAAAAAAAAGAATGAATGAAAGAGAAAGAAAGAAAAAGGAAGGAAGAAGAGCAAGAAAGAGAGTGAGGGAAGGAAGGAAGGGAGGAATGAGAAAGAAAGAAAGAAAGAACCAGGGCACGTGGCTGGGAAGGTGGCTCAGTTGTAGAGTGCTTGCCTTGCATGCATGAGGTCCTCAGTTGGATTCCTCAGCACCACATAAGCAGAAAAAGCTGGAAGTGGGGCTGAGGCTCAGGTGGTAGAGCGCTGGTCTACAACTGAAGAGCTGAGGGACAGCGCCCAGGCCCAGAGTTCAGGCCCCACAACTGACAAAAAAAGAAAGAAAGAAAAAAAAAAACAGGGCAAAGTACGTATGTCTGGAACTTTAAATAAAGACTCAAAGTCTAGAACTGAACTGATAGGAAAGCTCATTGACCCTCACGTCTGGCAATTGGTGTTCACCAAGTGGCCTCTTTTTATGCCCTGGGCTTTCTCATAAATGGTGCCTGGGGTCCAAAAGCAAACATACAGAGAGACAAAAATGGCTTTATGACCTAGTCTGAGAAGTTACGTAGCACCAATTCTGCTAAGCTTTATGGGTTGGTGAGATCACAAACCCCTACCCAGGCTTACAAAAGAACATAGTTCCCTTATCTCTATGTCAGGAGTTCAGTTAAATATAACTCTTTATAAAATACAACTTAAGCCTCTCTGAACTCTAGATGATGCTGAAGCATTTCTACCCAGACCCAAAATGGAGCACTTTGTGATGGTTCAGCAGAAGTCTCGTGACTGGTACAGACACAGCCCTTCATTTGTACAAAGGGACTACCCTGGGTGTACACACTCTTGTGACACCCCCTTTCTGGCTATGTAAGAAGGCATTGGTAAGCAGCCAGGAAAATTCTCTATTGCTGCCCCCTGGTGTTGCAACAAGAGATCCAATAAAGACAAGATAAGTAAAAGAGAAAGAAGGAAATAAAGAAAAGAATGTACCTATACTGTTTGAGCTTCTAAAGTAATAACAGTAAACATCTCATACATACTCTTACAGATCTCTAAGCTCTAGAAATTAACTTTTTAAATGAATTTTAGTAATTAGGTGTGATAGCGAGCCTCTGAAGTTGGCCTCTAATGTCTTACCCTCTTAGATAGTCCCAGCCCACAATGGCTGGGGACAACCAGTGCGGCCAGTAGAACATGGTGGAAATGATGAATGTATCTTCTGGGATGGGTCACTTTAAAGATACAAAAGCTTTCTTCTGCCCTCTCTGGAATCACCTTCTCTGGGACATTACAAACATTCATTATTTATCTGAAGTAAATCGCAAACAAATCACATACCTCTCTTTTTAGATTTATTTAGTTTTTCTAGATTCATCTTCACTATTTTACAGAATTTGCTTATAAAATCCCTTGCAGTCATAGTCTGTTCGATTTACATTTAATTGGATTCTGCAGTGGTCTCATCCAACTTACTTTGTTCTTTGGGCTTGAATATTCTTTAATGAGAAATCACACTCAGGTTAGCATTATGAGCCTATATACTGTAACATGTACTCAATACAACTGTGAGAATTGCTCTTTATATTTGACCAGCTAAAGTACATAATTCCATCTTTCCTGGCATAATTTGCTTTCCTATTCTTCAGGGTTACAGTGAGTATTCTGTTCAATAACTTTTGCCCACTGACAAAAAGGAGTGATGCCATTCAACTTTTATTCTTTTAGCAGTTGTGTACTCAGATGGCATTCTTTTTTTTTTTCAGTTTAGACAATCTTGTTATTAAATTGGCATTGAAAATACAAAAGAAATAAGTAGGCTTCATTCAGGAGATTGTTTTAAAAGTCAAGCATTTGGCACCCTTTAAAATTGATTCCTTTAAGTGTTGGTTGCAGTGCAATTTAGTAGTCATTAATTTCTCTAGCTTTTATTTATCCTGGTACATTTTAATTTCTTCATAAGTTATGAAGGTTACTTTTCTGGGTACAATAGTCTATATATTGGTAGTTGTCTCTCAGGGTTTGAATCATGTTTGTCCATGTCCTCTTAGTGTTTAGTGTTTATTCTGAGAAATCTGCTGTTATTCTAATGGGCTTGTCATTGTAAGTTACTTGTCTCCTCTTTTGTGATTTTCAATATTCTCTCTTTACTCTGTATATTTAGTGTTTTAACTATAATGCATCTAGGAGTGTTTCTTCTCTGAGCTTGCCTGTTTGGTGTTCTTCTGTCACTAGGATGACTTTCTCGAGATTAAAGAAGTTTTAAATTACTTTATTGACTAGGCTCCTAATGCCTTTAATTTTTATTTCTTCTTTTGATGGATGGCACCTGAGAGGTCCTGTAAGTCCTCTTGATACTTTCTTTTTGTAAATGTTTTTTAAATTATTATAAAGGTGATGTACAGAGGGGCTCTCGCTATGTAAGTCAGAGAAAGAGCATGTTTCCTTTTGGACAATATCACTCCTTCTCTAGTGCTCTCCCAGTTTTTCCCTCACATCCCCATCCACAAGTTGTATAGTTCATTTTCAGCACATTGCTTCATTTGTTAATCCTTTGTCCTTCCATTTCTGTGTCCCCCACTTACCCTACCAAACACAGATAAATAAACAAACATGACAAGAAAAGAAAAACAACAAAGTAAAAATCCTTTTTTTCTATTTCCAGGAGTTAATTTTGACAAATGCTATTTTATGTGATCAGAGGCACATAGGCCTTTGTGTTCCTCCCCTGAGAATATCTTCCTTTGGTCTCACTGTGTGTGATTGCCTAGACTCACTCCTGTATTATTTAACATGTCCTAGTGTATTTTAGATTGAGCTTTCTCAGAGAAAACATAAGCAATTTGTCTTTCTGAGCTTGGCTTACCTCACTTAACATGATTTGTTCTAGGTCCATCTCTTTCCCTTTCTTGGTATTTTCTAAGTAGTTTTGTTTTGTTTTTGCAGGGGGTGGTTCATGGGGCTTGAACATGGGCCTGGGTACTGTCTCTGAGCTCTTTTTGCTCAAGGCTAGTGCTCTACAACTTTGAGCCACAAGCTACTTCCAGTTTTCTGGTGGTTAATTGGAGGTCAGAGTCTCACAGACTTTCCTGCCCAGGCTGGCTTCAAAATGTGCCATTCTCGAATCTCAGCCTCCCGAGTAGCTAGGATTACAGGTGTGAGCCACCAGTACCTGGCTCTAAATGGTTTTGACTTGATGAAATTCCTCTGCTTTATCTCCAACTGTTTTTCTTTTTGTTTGTGGTGGTCTGGACCTTGAACTCAGGGCCTGGGCACTGTCCCTAAGTACTAGCTAGCACTCTACCACTTAAGCCACAGCTTCACTTCTGGCTTATTGGTGATTAATTGGAGATAAGCCTCACAGTCTTTCCTGTCTGGGCTAGCTTTGAACCACCTTCCTCAGCCTCCTGAGTAATGAGGATTACAGGCATGAACCATCTATGCAGGGCTTAACTTCAACTTTTTAAAAAATTTAATTTAGGGCTGGGAAGGTGGCTCAGTGATAGGGTCCTTGCCTTGCATGCATGAGGCCCTGGGTTTGATTCCTCAGCACCACATAAGCAGAAAAAGCTGGAAGTGGCACTTTGGCTCAAGTGGTAGAGTGCTAGCCTTGAGCTGAAGAGCTGAGGGACAGCGCCCAGGCTCAGAGTTCAGGCCCCACACCGACAAAAAAAAAAACGTTGTTATAAAGGTGATGTAAAGAAGGATTACAGTTACATGAATCAGGGAATGAATACATTTCTTTTTGGACAGTGTCACTCCTTCCCTCACTTTCTTCAGCTCTTGATGTCCTCTTTTCAACTTCTGTTAGCTGGGCTTTTGATTATTTTATCTTGGCAACTGAGCTCTTCATTTTTAGAATTTTAGTTTGATAACTTTTTCTTTTGCTAGTCCTGGGGCTTGAACTCAGGACCCGGGCACTGTCCCTGAGTTTCTTTTGCTCAAGGCTAGAACTCTAACACTTGAGCCTCAGAGCCAGTACCAGCCTTTCCTGTTTATGTGGTACTGAGGAATGGAATCCAGGGCTTCATGCATGCTAGGCAAGCACTCTACCACTAAGCCACATTCCAAGCCCCAGTTTAATGGAAGGCATTCAGTGCTATTTGTGTGACATTGTGGGGAATATGGCAACTGCTGGCATCTTTCATAAAATCATTCATGTTTTGCTTCAATATTTTAGACTATATACACAAATATTTATTAGATTTGTTTTCAAATGATTACAAATAATTTATCACATTAGTTGTTTCCTCATCATAATTTTTTTTTTTTTGGTTGGCCATGGGCCTTCAACTCTGTGCCTGAGCTCTGTCCCTTAGTTCTTTAGTTCAAGGCTAGCGCTCTACCACTTGAGCTATAGCACCACTTCTGGTTTTCTGGTGGTTTATTGGTGATAAGAGTTTCAGGGACTTTCCTGCCCGGGCTGGCTTTGAACCGCGATTCTCAGACTCATCATCATTTTATCACAACTAATGATTCTTTTTTTATTTATTAACTTTTTCTTAAATAAGTTTTTTATTGTGAAAATACTGTACAGAGGTGTTAGTTACATGAACAAGGTAATAAGTACATTTCTTACCAAGCACTGTTGCCTCCTCCTTTGTTTTTTCCCCTACCATCCCTTCCCTCCCACCTCCTCAACTATACTCCTTCCTCCCCCCCCCCCAGCCCTTCCACTTTGCTTCAATTTTAAGAAAGCATTGTTTGTACTTTTATGCAAGCATGCACCAAAGGTTTACTTGTATTACATCCAACAAAAGCCGTATAATTGTCTCATTAACTGCTAACACAATGAAAATGTCTGCAAAAATTTGCTAATGAAGGGTCATCTGGATTCTATTTATAAGCCTTATAAATAAGTCTTTTTCAGGAGATAAACACTACATTAAGGGAATTTTTTGTTATTAAAAGGTGTTTCTATATTTGTGGCTATGATATAAAATAAGGGGTTTAGATATTTAATAATGGAACTATTGCTATTTATTTTATTTTATTTTGTCAGTCGTGGGGCTTAAACTCTGGGCCTGGGTGCTGTCCCTCAGCTCTTCAGCTCAAGGCGAGTGCTCTACCACTTGAGCCACAGCACCACTTCTGGTTTTCTGGTGGTTAATTAGAGATAAGAGTCTCACAGACTTTCCTGTCCAGGCTGGCTTTGAACTGTGATCCTTAGATCTCAGCCTCCTGTGTAGCTAGGATTACAGGTGTGAGCCACCGGTGCCTGGCTATTGCCATTTTTTGACAGTAGATTTTTATCCTAGCATCTGAAGATGGACTTGCAATTTTGTTGTAAGAAAATGTTGCTGATAGTACATCCAAACATTTATTTTAGCTGAAAGACTCATGACAATATACGGTGTGGAAAGCCGTTATAACTATTTCTCCTACAGTTTTTCTTCCCCTTTCTCTTTCTTGTTTTTCTTCCTATTCCCAGCCCCCTCTCTCTTTTTGAGACACAGCCTTGCTATGTACTATCCCAGGCTGACCAGGACTTGCAATCCTCCTGCCTTATCCTCCCAAGTGCTGGGACAAGTAGATTTGTACCACTATACCAGTCTGAAAAGAAATTTAGACTGAATTTTTGTAAAAGATGATGAATTTACCAGTTCCTTTCATACTAATTGAGGAACTCATACATTTCGTTTATGATTAAATTTACGTGCTAGTTTACTTCCCACCATTTTTATATTAAAAATTCCATTAAACCACAAAGAACTTTGAAATGAATTTTTCTTCATTTAATAAATATTCATTAGAAAATTTACACCTGTTCTTTTGGCATTTGGAGATTTATATATACACAAATGAACATAGATAACAGAAACCACGGCAAGAATAAAAGATAATGTGCTAAATTCACAGCACTTCTTGCATCTGTCTCTCCCAAGTCTGGACTCATAAAATCATAAATGATGTATGTAGGGGAGGAAGAATCCAGATGTTAGAAGTGTTGCACTAAATTGAATGTAGCATGTGGTGTAAAAGAAGAAAAATTCCTATTTCCCTTTAAGAGAAACTGTACTTTATAGCAAAATCTTCACAACACCCTAAAACTGACTTTTTACTTTTAGCAGCTGGTAGGGTTTCAGAAGAGGAAGTGTTGAGGGATTTAAGGACTTCCAGCTGTAAACACCACACAGGAGTAAAGCTGCCTTTGATTCCCTTTTGGAAATTCCAGCACCAGCTAGACACTTGCTGATTGGCTGACATATAGCAGGTCTGCCATGGATTGGCTGTCTTTCTGACTCTGCAGCCTAGTTACTGGGGTTGAGGTTATTGCTGATTGGCTGTTTTTCAGAACATGTGTACTGAGTGTTAGATTTTCTAATTCATGACTTAGGACTTGTGCCAAGAAAAACTTTCCTGAGTAGGAAGATGGGTACCTTTCATTCTCGGTCTCTCTAGCTGTTCCTTCAAAGCCCAACTTGCAGCAGACCATCAGAGATTGGTCACATCCTTACTTGGCAGCACTTTTAGCAAAGCGCTACTATGTAAGTGACTTAAGCGTTCATTATAATTACCTTGGAAGAAAATTTGCTCTGACAAAATTTTGAATGTACTGAAAATAGCTGCACACAAGACATTTAGAGTATCCTGAAAAAAAATCAATACAAGTCACAGGAAAAAAAATCTAAGATATGTCTTACATATATAATCAACTCTGGGGTAAAGTGGAAAGGGAAGGGAGAGGAAGCCCAATTTTCACCAAAGAAAATTGAATTCTTCCCGTCCCCCCAATCTACTTAATTTTAAAGATTACTTTCATTACACCCATTTTTAATGAAATTTATCACATCAAGGGATAATATACTTGAAGAAGAATGTTAGGCTATCTGTTATTTTTGTGTGTAAATGCTTTTCTCTTTAAATGTTGCTGAATTTTTCATTTCATATAAATTAAAAACCTTTCTAAAATATATGCATTTTAAGGTAAAGCAAAAGTTAATCTTTTTTTGTATATCCTTATTTTGGGGTTTCCTTTTCCTTTGTATGATTAGGAAACTGTTACAAGCATTTAATATGGAAGATAGAACTAGCAGAGAGAATTTTTCCAATAACAATACTCAGTTACAATACAAATAAAGTTTTCAAAGGTATTCAAATTTTAGTTACATTTAAGAGTGTTAAATTTCTCTTTCATATAAGATATATTACTGACATTATTATTTGTTGTCTTAAGGTAGCAATGCTTTTCTTTTAAAATTATTATTGTAGTGGGGAGGGACAATGAGACCACTCAGTCTGCAGTGAAAATGTAAAAGATTTTATTGAGCAAAAAGTGCTAATGTGCCTGGACCGCACCTGGAGTCAGGAATCCCAGGAAACGGCCCCTACTGCCAGCCTACATCGGCTTTTAAGCATTTTGGGCTAGGGCAGAGAAAGGGGGAGGCTGGGTGTTGATTTTAGCCAATGATTGTTACAAGAATTCGCACCTTAAGTTTCCCACCAAGGTTTTGCTGTCCGGAAGCAGGAGACTAGAACAAAGGGTGGTTATGGTTCAGCTGGGTTAGGGCTCTCATTGCTCAGAAAACAGCAGAAGTGGAGTTACAGAATTACAGAGTTACGGAGTTACAGAGTTACAATTACAGTAACTAGCTAAAATAGCTAGTTACCAGGGAAGGCTTATCCTTAAAATCATTCATTATCCATTTTACATAATCCAAGTCAAATATTATATTCCATTTTTAGTTCCTCCACCATATCATTATTATTGTTATTATTAAGTAGTTGTACAAATGAGTTACAATTCCCATAAATCGGGTTATAAATATGATGCTTCTTGGTCAATGTCACCTTTTCCTTCATTCTTCCCTACTTTCTCCCTCCCATCTCTACCCTTAAGTTGCATAGTCAATTTTTTACATAATATACATTGACTATAACGACTACATTTGCTCACTCCATTTCTGTGTCCCCACACTCCCCAAAACATGTTTTGGAAACGAAATTCCTTTTTAAAATTTTTGGCCAGTCCTGGGGCTTGAACTCTGGGCCTGGGCAGTATCCCAGAGCTTTTGTGTTCAAGATTAGTACTCTACCACTTGAGTCACAGCTCTACTTCTGGCTTTTGTGGCTAATTGGAGATAAGCATCTCACGGACTTTCTTGCCAGGGCTAGCTTTTAAACTGCAGTACTCAGATCTCAGCCTCCTGAGTGGCTGGGATTACAGGCATGAGCCACCTGCGCCTGGCTGGAATTCTTATTTCCTTCTGAAAAGCCATTCATTGTGACTTTGCTTGTTAAAACAACAACAACAACAACATTGGAACCCATCAGAAACGGATAGGTTTTTAGGCCTATAAAACAGAATAAAATGTAGCCATTAAAAAGAACACAGTCCCATAAAACATATATGAAGATTATCACAATAATTAAGTAAAAGAAAAAAAGCGTAGTATAGTTGCAATAATTTATGCTAAAATATGCATAAGGGAGGCAGTAAGAATAAAAACACACACCTATCTGCACAGAAGGATAAAAGGGGAAGGACGGTGCTTCTCTCCTTGACAACAGGGATCTGAAAGCGGGAGCATAGAAGTTTTTCTTGTCATGGCATATCCTTTTGATACCATTTGGTTTCCTGTCCTTTGGGATGCACTATCATACTAAATAATTTTAATTATTTTATAACAATGATCTAAAAAAAATCAAAGGTGTAGCCTAAGCATGGGCAGGAGATAGGTTTAGAGATGTGGGTGAGATGTTTCCTAAACCTCATGATGGCTCTACAGGGTGGATCTGTGAGCTTAGAGCAGCTGTGCATGGGATGTTTCCCCTATTTCCAAGTCTCTAGCACATCATAGAATACTGAAGTCTTGCTGGTAGGGGAGGGGCAGGACAGACCCATCGTCTTGCATGGGATAACTGAGAAAGAGAGCTTATAATAAATGTGCTAAATTGTACAAGCAGCCAAAGGGAACAGAAACTATTCTAATTATTTTGTATAGCATCTATTCCCTGGGAACTTTGCTTTTGATAGTGATAAAAGTCAAAAAAGATGTTGCTGGAGCTTTCTTAGAATTTCACAAGCAGCTTCCTCATTTGATGTTTCTAATTTTTTATTTTTGTAATTGCAGGGTTGAGAATTGAACCCTGGCCCTTGCACATACTAGCCTTCTACCACTGAGTTATTTCCCCAGCAAGCTTTCTCATTTGGTCATTAGCGTGATCTAAAGACAGTGGCTCTTTTCCTATCAAAACCTGGTATCTGCAGCACAAGAGGTGAGACAGAAAGCTAGTGTGGTAAATATTGGTGAAAATGGCCAAGTTGAGATTACCACCCTCATTATAGCAGCTGACATTTGTTGAGTACTTCCTGTGTCCTAAAGACCATTCCAGATACTTCACGCACTTGGGCCTTAGAAACAACCCTATGAGAGGCATGGTTACTCTAAAGTACTTTGAACAAGACCTACACAGAAAGGGATACAAAGGTGGTTAGTCTGGGATTTGAATCCACGCTCTCTGTAATCCTCTGCTTTCAACCAAAAGAAGGCTTCTTTAGCACTACCTTTAAAACAGTTAAGGCTAGACATAATGGCTCATGCCTATAATCCCAGCTTCTCCAGAGGCAGAGATTAGAGGATTGTGGATTTGAAGCAGGTTAGATTAGGGAAAATAAGGCATGGGAAACTGGAACCAGGAATTTAGAGATAAACCCTGTATTAAAGAATAGCACATCTCTTTTCCCCCTTTAAACCTTATAATCCCTCATAAATCACAAAATTTTGTAAAAAGAAAAAAGAGGGTGAAGGGTGAAAGAACAGCTCTCTTCTTCTGATTCTGTCTGCTTGCCCAAATAATTAGTTTTGTCTGGGAACTGAGCAAGGATGTGATAAAGACACTTATCCTGGAGGATGGGGGATATTTGAAAAAAGTGACTCTTGGACACCAAAAAAATGTTTGCAAAAAAAAAAAAAAAATCTCAAGGGTGGATAACTGTTAAGCCCCTCCCACTGGAGTGAAAAACAAGAAATGACTGGGAAGTGGCTCAAGTTAGTAGAGTGTTGGCCTAGCAAATGTGAAGTCCTGAGTTCAAACTTCAGTAGCGCCAAAAATAAACAACAACAACAACAACAAAAAAACCCTTCCACCAAACAACAGCAACAAAAAGTTTCACATAGCAACTAAAATCATCAAACATCATTGAGCAACTGTTGTGTTCCTGACTGCCAAGGTAGCTCCTGGCCCAAATTTTATCATTTTGATAACTGTAAAGCATATAGTTGAGTAGCTTTAAGATTCTTTATTATTGAGGTAAATTTCACATAACCAAATGAAAGTATCTCTCTGCCACTGTCTCTATCTTTCTCTCTCCCTGTATTGAGAATTGAATCCAGGCTCCCAAACATGCCGCAAATATTCTACCTCTGCCCCTGAGCTACATTCCCAGCTTGGAAGAAACCTATTATCATGAGACTAGGTAGACTGTAGTCTCACATGGACCTACATATTATTTCTCTTTATCCCAGCATTCAACAGAGGGTCTACAGAGAGAACAGTATGCAGGGTTTGCAACAGAAACTTATTGGATTGGTTAAAAAGGGTGACTAAGGAAAAAAGGAGTAAGAGCTAAATTATTTTCAGAGAAACCCAGAAGAGCCCAGGCAGTATAGCTAAGTCTCTTTTGGGGGCTCTGCCTCAGATGAGCTGCTCCATCTTTTTCCTACCCAGGACTGCCAGAGCCCAGTGGCTCTCTGACCCAGGTAAAGGCAAGTGGGTCAAGGCTGCTACCTCACTGTAGTTAGACTTAGTATACATTCTCGGAGTTCCTGTTAGAAAAAAAAAATAGGGATACTCCTTGAACTCCACAAGGCAAAATTTACTTCTGCACCGAAGGGCTTAAAGCACACCACACACACACACACTCTAAAGTGAGGCACAGCTGTGAATTGCTCTCAGAGCCTCTGAGTGGCCACTAACTGCCCTCTTAACTATGATAGTAGACAAAAGCAAAGAGCTTTGCTTTCCTTCTGTTACCAGAGTAACCAACTACTTGGGCCTCTAGCTTCATGATAACACCCACTCGTAAGCTAACCTCTGCTTTCTTTCTTTCTTCTTTTTTCTTGTGCCTATCCTGGGGCCTAACTCAGAGTCTGGGCGCTGTCCTTGAGCTTTTTGCTCAAGACTAACAACATTCTACCCCTTGAGCCACAGCGCCACTTCCAGCTTTTTTGGTGTTTAACTGGAGATAAGAGTGTCTCAGACTTTTCTCCCCAGGCTAGCAAAAATCAAGTATAGGAAGGAAAAAGAAGGAAGGGGTGACATGGTCCAAGAAGAATTGTACTCATTATCTGACTTATGGAACTTTAACCCAGCATACAACTCAATAATAATAATAATAGTAATAATAATAATATTATATTTTAAAAATTGAAGATAGAAAGTGGGTGCCTATGGCTCACATCTGTAATCCTAGCTACCTGGGAGACTTGAGATATAAGGATTGTGGTTCAAAGCCAGCCTAGGCAGGAAAAGTCTGTGAGATTTTTATCTTCAATTATCTGCCAAAAATCCAGAGTGGAGCTATGGCTCAAGTGGTAGAAAGTTAGACTGAGGGGAAAAAGAAAAAACAAACAAAGAAAAACACAAAAACCTCAGGGATGTAAGGGTTGGAGAAAGGAGACCTCTACATGGTTGTTCAGGCAAAGGAGAGTTTGTTTGGAAAAACAAACCTCTGGCCTGCACCAGATGTTTATATGCAGAGCCTGCATCAGATGGAGGTGAGAAGGGGGTGAATTTATGGAGAAAGATTATATGGGGGAGGGCAGGGAAGAAGTGTGGCTGAAGTATAAGAGGAAGTGACCTCAGAGGATGAGCCTGGGGGCCTGCCCACTGCCCCCAGGTGTGCCAGTTACAGGTGACAGGTGTTGGGTGGGGGAATCTTGCTGGATTCTAAGGTTCCTAAGGAAACTCAAGCCTTGGGACAAAGCCCGCCCTTGTGGCTGATCTACATAAACTTGACTGCTAGCTGTGTATCTAAAGGTGGTTTTATCCAAATTAGGAAGCATTTCAGTCAGAAATTGGAAGAAAAGCGTTAAGGATACTGATCAGAAACAGAAATTCTTAAAATGGAACAATAGATAGATGAGAAAGAGAGCAGGCAATCAAAGATAGGCTACTGTTCTATGTTTTTCTGTCAAATTCAATATTCATAGATGGTCACTTACCCATGATTTTCTTACCTTTTATCAGGCTACCAGCTTGTCAGATGCCTGGGCCCTTGGTCAGTTCTGCAGACAGCCATTTTGTTTGCAGACAAGACTAACAGGAAATACCCAAGTGACAAGACAACTAGGAGGTGCATGCTCTGAGGACATCACTTTTGTTAGGAATGAGGACCTTTACTCCAGGACAGAACTCTGTTTTGACTACAGTGAGTTTCTTGACAAATTGACACCATTGTTTAAAGTTGTGATTTTTCTAGGAAATATCTTCTAACGACACAGTTTCTGTTGGTTCTTAGACTCTAAATACAATGCTGATTTTGCTTTCCTCCTGATTTATCTCTATGGTTCTTGTGTTTATGAATCTCCTTTTTCCCCACCCCTCAAAACCTATGTCCAAAATCAATTTATGGAAGAGGAGTAGTAAAAACCACTGTTTTTTAAAACTTCAAACATTCACATATTAATTCACAATTTAGTTTTGCTATATCATGTACTGTGTGTTATTATTTTAATATTTTCTTTGAAGTCATTCTTTAAAATTTACCATTTTGCTAATCAGATATTATATCCGTGAATTTTATATTTCATTATATACAGTTGTATACTTATAGACCCACATCTTTTTGTTTCTTTTTTTTTTTTCTTTTTTCTTTGCTGACGATTGAAACCTGGGCCATGTACATGCTAGGCAGATACTCTACCACAGAGTTATACTCCCAGCCCTACATATATCTTTAAATGAAAATATAACTATTAAAAATAAAATTTATGATATACCACTAAAATCATCTTGTATGTGTACCTCACCTCAGGAATAGATTATGGTGCTCAGTAGATCGATATAGGTAGATTCTTTCATGCTTGAGTGGACCAAGAACCACCTCATCTATGAGAGCCTTTCTGGCCAATGAATGTGAGCTCTTGCTTACCCTCTCCTGCATGATCCCATACCATATTCTTGAAGCATTCTGTTCAACTCAGGACAGTTAAAAGATGCAGTGTACAAACTAGACAGTTAAAAGGTACAGTGTCCAAACTGTTAGAATCCCTCCATAACCCTGTTTGCATCTGGGCATTCTTCCCAAGTTTCTGATCTTTCTTGTTCTTTCTTGTTTTAGTGGAGCTACTTTCACCTTGCTCTGTCACACCTTGGGTCATATTTCTACAGGGCAGACAAATCAGCTGACTTGAGAAGTTGCCCTTGAATTATTGAACTGTGTCCTTGGTCCCAAAAAGGGCTAATCAGCTAAGCCGAGTGGGCTTAGATTGCTTTTATGCTTTTTAAAAAATGTTTTTTTATGTTTTTTAAAAGCCTCTATGCTTTTTGTGTGTGTATTTTGGTCCTGGCTCAGGACCTCGGCTCTGTTGCTGAACTTTTGCTCAAGGCTAGCGCTCTACCACTTGAGCTACAATTCTACTTCTGTCTTTTTAGTAGTTTATTGGAGATAAGAGTCTCACAAACGTTCCTATCTTGGCTGGCTTCAAACTGCGATCCTCAGATCTCAGCCTTCTAAGTAGCTAGTGTTGTAAGGAAACTCAGTTGCGAGAAGCAGAGAAGCCACCACTTAAAAGGCCAAATTATGAGTCTTTATTGGAGGGTCGGAGGACTGCTGGTAGACTCTTGACTCAAAGACCAGCAGCCTGGAATGCAGCTAGCACAAAGCTTATATAGGTCTAAACCTCACAAGGTATGTGGAATCAAACCCAAGTGTTATACATGAGCAAAACAAACCAGATACGGACACTTAAACCTAATAGAAAAGCAAACCATCTACAGAAACAATCAGGGGAAATCAAGGGCTATTTATGTAGGGGAAGTATAGACCCAGTTTTCTTACTAGGATCTTTTTATGCTTTTCTAAAACATATTTTTGGCAATTTTTTGGCAATACTGAGGATTGTTAGGAAGACACTCTGCCAGTCCCTTTGTGTGTGTGTTATTTTTAAGATATGCTCTCATGGCTGGGAAGGTAGCTAAGTGGTAGAGCGCTTGCCTTGCATGCGTGAGGCCCTGGGTTCAATTCCTCAGCACCACATAAGCAGAAAAAGCTAGAAGTGACACTGTGGCTCAAGTGGTAGAGTGCTAGCCTTGAGCTGAAGAGCTGAGGGACAGTGTATAGGTCCAGAGTTCAGGCCCCACGAATGGGGAAAAAAAAAAAAAAAGATATGCTCTCACTTTATGCCCAGTTGGGCCTGAACTGCAGTCCTCCTATTTTGTGTTTTCCTTTCACAAGTATGACAGGCATGTACCACTACAATTTGCCGTTAGTGTCCCATGAAGTCTTGAAAACTTTTTTGCTCAGACTGGCCTTGAATCACAGTTCCAAGATTTCTGTCTCCCAAGTGCTAGGCGTAGAGGCATGAGCCACTGCATCAAACTATTTTTTAAAATTTTTAGTCATTTTATTGAGGTGTGACTTTTGTATATTGAATGTATAGCTTAATTTTTATTTAAGTATATATTCATCATGCCACCACCCAGATGATGATGTTGTCCTGCACTGTTCAATACAATGGCCATCACCCTTGTGTAGCTATTAAGGGTAGCTACTTGTAGTTGAGACGTACTGTAAGTGTAAAATACACTTTGACAACTTAGTACCAAAAACAGTATGAGTGAGCATGTAGTTCAGTGGTAGCATTTGCCTTAAAAACATAACCTCCAGAATCACACACATACACACAGAAAAATCATTGAAATTAACGTCCAATTTCTATCCTTAAAAATACAACTATAGAACATTTTAAATTATATATGTAACCCCATTTTTGTTTTGGACAGCCCTGATGTAGAGCTGTCCCAGCACCCTAGAACTCAGGTTCCTTCTTCATCAGTGCCAACTCTAAAGGTAAACCTTCACCTGTATTATCCTTGATGCACTTGTGCTGCTCTTACCTTTAGGTAATCGGAATCATATAGTATGTCTTTTTCTGGATCAGATTGTTTTCACTCAACATTGAATCTGTGAAATTAATTCATGTTGTAGAAGTTTGCTTCTTCACTATTCTGTAATATTCTGTGTAATGAACAGGTAGTGTCTTTTACATGCTCAGTTGCTGATTAACATTGGTGGTGTTTCCAGCTGGGTACTATTTCTATGGGGGAGGCTGGCCCTGGGGTTTAAACTTGGAGCCTGTGTCAGGTCCTTTAGTATATTTGCTCAAGGTTGGGGATCTACCACTTGAGCCATAACTCCACTTGTGAATTTTTGCTGGTTAAGTGGAGATAAGAGTCTCATGAACTTTTTTGTATGGGCTATCTTTGAATCATGGTCCTCAGATTTCAGGCTTCTGAGTAACTAGGAATACAGGCAAGAGCCACTGGTGCCTGGCTTAGGGGTGTAATTAATAATGCTAAAAATGAACAATGTTATGCATTTGCCTTGATGTATAGACAATCCACGACAATGGTTTTTAACTGTATTATGGTGTAAATGTGATGTATGTTCAGTACTTTGAATTTTGAACTTTCCCAGGCTGGTGGGTATGTGTTTCTGTACTCGCTCATGATGTGAGGTAACACTAGCCAGCCACAGCAACCAGCCAGCCACGTAGTCATGAAAGAAAATAGCTGGTATTCTACAGTGAATTGTGTTGCTAAGCTACAGTGTTGAGGTTAGGTGTATGAAATGCATTTTAAACTTAGAGTATTTTCACTTTACAGTGTATGTTTGTAGGGATGCAATCCTGTCACAAGGCAAAGAGCTTCTGGCACAGCACATGTTTTTGTTGGCATGTCTCCAGAAAGGAATTGCTGGGTCGTGGGACTAATGTGTGTTTTTGCCTTAGCAAAAAGTTTCCTAAGGTAGTCATTACAGCATAACCTTCTATCAGCCATGGGACAAAGTCCTGGCTGTTCTACATCCTTATACCTTTGGGCATTGTGAGTCCTTTTGAGTTTTGGTTAGTCCAGTAAGGAGATTGCCTCGCTTAGAATGGAAACTAATTTCTATCATTTTCTTCTCTTTACAAAGTAACAGGTGTCCATCCACAAAGAACATACACATAGGCAAAAAAGATTTTAAAATACTCCTCATCTTAAGTCAACTTCTGTGAAGATTTGATATATACCCATCCATACATTTATCATGTGTATATTGACTTAAATGCATCAGAGTTGTATTTTTCCTAACAATTTTACTTTAACCATCTTTCCATGTCTATGAATATTCATGTAGCATGTAACTTTTAAAAGCCAGATAATGTTCCATTGTATGAATGTGACATCATTTAATCAATTCCCCTGGGTCTGGAGCTATTGCCAATTTTCCACTATCATAAACAATATTATTTGTAATGAGTGCGTTGGCCATTAAATCTTAGCTCATGCCCTTAAATTTTGCCAACAGAGGATTGCTTATTCAGAGGATGTCTCACCTGATTTAAAGGCTGCCAGCTGCTTTCCCACCCCAGGCAACTCCCTTCCCAATCTTGAAATAAGGAAGAGCAAGAGAGTTCCCTCTAGAATACAGGATTGCTCCTTCCTGGATCCTAAGTGCAGGAGACAAGATCCTTGAGACTGCTTAGTCATCTCTAATGCAAATACACTAGCCACTGGTAGTTTTCTTTGGGCAGACAAGAAGCTACTGGCCTTCCCAAAGAGATTCTTCCTGAACTAAGCAAAGTAAATGTAGATCTGTGAGCTAACTAATGTAAAATGCTAACCAAGTGTATCTGGTCAATTCAGGTCTACTCAAAGAGATCAGGAAATACTCAAGCATTATAGCTTGGCAATTGTTAGTTCTGGTATTTCTTGTCCACTGTAGCTTTCATTGGTCTCCTTCCACATATATGGGAAGTTTTCCTCAATGGGAGGGAGAGGAGATACTTTAAAATAAGTGGAAGGATTTCCCCACTCTTTTGGAATAATAGACTTAAGCTTTCTATAGACAGAGGGGCCATGGTGACCAATTGATAGGACAGTTTATTATTCAGGACAAAGTAGAGCTGTTCAAGGGCACAAGTAACCTAGACTGGGTAGCCTACATAAGACCTCTGGTGAGAGTCACCTGACTTCATTAAAACACAAAGGACAAGAAGTGGAGGTATAGTTCAAATGGTAAAGCATCAGCCTTGAGCAAAACAGCCAATTGGGAATTCAAAGCTGAGTTCAAAGTCCATTATTGGTGCACTCGCGCGTGCACACATATACTGAACACAAGGGAAGAGAAACAGAAAGAAAACAAGCTACAGGGCTGGGAAGGTGGCTCAGTGGTAGAGCGCTTGCCTTGCATGCATGAGGCCCTGGGTTTGATTCCTCAGCACCACATAAGCAAAAAGAAAAAAGCCAGAAGTGGTGCTGTGGCTCAAGTGGTAGAGTGCTAGCCTTGAGCTGAAGAGCTGAGGGACAGCACCCAGGCCTAGAGTTCAGTTCCACGACTGGACCCCCCAAAAAAAGAAAGAAAATAAGCTACATGGAGAAAGGGCTAAATATGTAGGGTAGCTTTATTATACAACCTGGTCTCATGAGAGTTAACTCACTCCCTCCTTAGTTGCATTAATTCCTTCCAATGGTGAAGCTCCTGACCTAATTATCTTGTCTAGGCCCCACCTATGAAAGATTCTCTCACCTTTCAACATTGCCACACTGGGACCAGGATTCTAGATTCTGAACCTTGTGGGGGAGGCAAGCTACATCCAAAACAATGTAAGCTGAAATTTTTTGTACCTTCAATGTGGATAACCCGGTAAGATAGAGTGATGATGAAAGTAAAGCAGACCTGCGATCTCAGTGTACTAACTTCTAGCCATGTGTAACACTTAAAATATGGCTAATCAGTTGTTGTTGTTGTTTTGTTCCAGTACTAGGGCTTGACTCAGGCCCTAACCCTTAGCTTTTGCTTAAAGCTGTGCACTATCACTTGAGCCACAGCCTCACTTCTAGCTTTTTATTTTTGTCTGCTTAATTGAAGAGTCTCACAGACCTTTCCTGCCCAGGCTGGCTTTGAACTGTGATCCTCAGATCTTAGCCTCCTTAGAGTCTAGGATTACAGGCTACCAGCACTGAGTTTAAGAATTGACTTTTTATTTGTTTGTTCATTTTATCTTTCATTCATTCATGTATGTGCTAGGAATTAAACTCAGGGCATTGTGTTCCAGAGACACGCCCAGACCATTGTATTTACTTACCCAGCATAGCTCTTGGAAATGCTACCACAAGAAAGAAGGCATCCATCCAGGGCTAGGACTACCTCATGAAACAAAACTTAACCTGTCCTCCAGACTTTCTAAGCTCAGACTTTTACATGGCAACACTACCACAGTTTTAATTGTTTAATTGTTTTAACTGCTGTTGTTTGTTACTGGGTCTGGAATTCAGAGCCTTATACTTGCTTGATTTCTTTGCCCATGGCTGGCCCTCTGCCACTTGTAAAATAGACAAGAACTAAATCTATAAGTAAAGAGCTTTTAAAATTTTATGAGAAAAGAAAAACTGAAAACTTCAAAACATCCCAGCAGTATCTCTGAATAACAGGGTTTCAGGCCGATCATACAGTTACAATATCTTGGTGCTGCTCACAGACTATCATGTGTGCCCAGCATGCAGATTGAATGTGGATTTCAGCTCCTGAAGTCACTTCCAAAAGTGCCCCTCTCTGGGTTGCTCACGCCCAGGGCCCTGCTTCCCTAACACCCAGCCATCTCATTAAGATGCTTCCTGTGCAGGCTGAGTTACCACAGGGCCAGGGCTCTGGCAGTTCTGGCTGATCTCAGCATGAGATCTCCCCAAGGCATTGAAGGTGTTCCGGCAATGCCCAAACTGGGAATTAATGCTAGCATTAAGGAAGCACCATTCTCTGGTCTTTCCAATGTAGCTGGAGCTGGGTTTCCTCTGGGTCTGCACTTACAAGGGAGAGGAGAGTACACCTAGCTGGAATATCTGAATTTACAGCTAGCTGGGCCACTGGATCACAGAGGGCCTTTGCAGCCTGAGCCTCAATTTCCCCTGGTGCAAAACAAGTGGGAGAATTAGGTGCTCCCCTTGGGCTCCTCTAGCTCTGACATTCCAGGATTCAGCTCATTTCCTCTTTTTAACGTGTGGGCTCAAATACCTATTTTACCTTTATTTGAAAAGTGTTTTGAAGCCCCTGAAGAGCCCTTCTCAGATTTTGTAACCCACAGAGAATAAAGCAAGTGTTTCCAATTACTGAAGCCATTTCTCTGTATTCTAAAACGGATTCTGCTCTGCTTACTTGGAGAAAGTACAATGGCACACCATGAAATGGTGAAAGCCACCAGGAAAGTGGTGGCCTGCCCAGGCTCTGGTTTTGCTATATTAATGTCCATTGCTCTTCAATTCAAAAAGAGCCTGTCAGGTTTCCCAGGGCTTTGCCTTCTGTTTCCCCTGGAGACTGTGCTGAGCAGGCTGACTCCAGATACAAAATGAGAAAGCTAGGGGTTAATTTCAGGTTCCTCTGGTCCCAAAATATCCTTCTACCTGTCAGCCACGAAGTATGAACTTTCTTGCACTGGTGCATTGCCTTTGAATTAAGGACTTTGCCAGCAACTATTTTGGATGACCCAGCATGTGCCTCTCACCACTGGTCCAGAATACCCACTCCCTTTTTTTCTGATTTGGGCACCAATAATATGGGCCAGGGAGGTGTGGGGCAAGCATTAGACTTCATTTTTCTGGACACCCTACCTATTTGATCCAGGGATGAGGATGATATTTGAGGTATGTTGGGAGATGGGGCCTGGTCTTGCTTTTACTAAGCTAGGAAGAGGTGAGTCTGAGAACTTATCCCAGACACACAGGAAGAGGAACAAAAAGAAATTGTTCTTCCTAAAATTTTCATTCCTGTAACTACCCCCTTAGAATTTATGTTACCCCACTGTCTTCCTGGTTACATAAGTAAATAGCTTGAACTCAGAGCCTGGGCACTGTCCCTGAGCTGCTTTTGCTCAAGGCTAGTGCACTACCACTTGAGCCACAGCGCCACTTCCAGCTTTTTTTGTTTATGTGGTACTGAGGAATTGAACCCAGGGCTTCGCGCATGCATTCCCAGCCCTCTAGGAAACTCTTGTTAAAATATTTATCCTGAAAGAATGGCACATGGAACCAGTGATAATGAGTAGGTTTTCACATAAGCTGAGAGAGGTACTTAGAACAGCTAGGCTTTGACAAAGAAAATAAAGTAAGGTTATAATAACAACAAAATCCCCTTATACAACTAATATGTGCTAATAAAATGTAAAATAAAAAAAGAAAAGAAAGTACGGGTATTGCTAAAGAAAGGACATATTAGCCAAGCAAGCACTGATAGCCCATGCCTGCAATTCTAGCCACGTGAGAGCTGAAACATCATTTGAAATCATTCCTACTACAAAACTCCAAAAGGACTCTACCTCCAATTAACTAGCAAAAACCTAGGCTGGTAGAATGGCTCAAAGTTAGAGTGCCAGTCAACCAAGAAAGAGGCCCTGAGTTCAAACCCCAGTATTGCCAGAGAAGGGTAGGACCCTCCTTTTGTACATTCTTGGTGGGAATGTAAGATGGTATAGTCATAGTGAGAAACAGTCCCATCGTTCCTGTCAGGGAGACACATATTTACTACATGAGCCAGCCATTTTACTTCTTAGGTATCTTTCCAAGAAGACTAAAAACATATGTTCACACAAAAATCTGTGCATGAATATTCAGAGCAACATTTTTCATCATAACCAAGTGAAAATAACCCGATTAATCAGTAACTGATGAATGGAGAAACAACCAATGATGTATCTATACCATGGAATATTATTCAGCAATCAGATTGAATAAATACTGATAAATACTACAATATGGTTAATCTTGCCGGTATTATCTGAACCAAAGGAGCCAGTCACAAATGACAACACTTTGCATGATTCCATTTAAAGTGTTTTTATTGTTATCATAAGGGTGATATATAGAGGGGTTACAGTTTCATAAGTCAGGTAATGAGTATGTTTCTTTGTGGACAATTATCTCACCTTCTTTCGCTATTCCTCAGTTTCCCCCTTCCATTGTTGCCCACAAGTTGCATTATTTTCCACATAGTGTCTACTGAGTACCATGACTGCATTTGTTCACCTTCTGCCCCAGATCAGTTTTCTTAAGTCATAAGTTGCTTGTAATCCTGGTCATTTTATGTTTATATATGAATACATTTTGTGGTTTAACTCTGATTCTCCCTCTGACATCTGTCTTTTAGCTCCTTACCCCATCCTACCCTGAGGCTTCCAAAATCCTTAGAATCCATGGAGTTACTGCCTGGTATAAATAGGAATGGGGACAGATTTGCCTTACAGAGGAACTAGGCTTTTGTTGTTGTTGTTGTTTTTGTTTTTGTTGTTGTTTATGGGGCTTGTACTCTGGGCCTAGGCACTGTCCCTCAGCTCTTGAGCTCATGGCTACCACTAGAACCACAGTGCCACTTCTGGTTTTCTCAGTGGTTTATTGGAGATAGGAGTCTCAAATACTTTCCTGACTGGGCTGGCTTTGAACCGTGATCCTCAGAGCTCAGCCCCCTGAATAGCTAGGATTACAGGTGTGAGCCACTGCCCCCGGGCTGGCTTTTTTTTTTTTTTTTTAACTTGCTTGGGTTATTTTGCTAAAATCCAGTCTTACCAACTCAAAGAGGACAGGCAGCAGTAGACTGAAACTAATTCACAATTTTGTTTAAATTTACTTATCACAGGCAGAAATACTCAATTTCATGGATGGTCCCAATTCCCTACACTGGGAGCTGACTTCCAGGAAGCAATTATGGAGAACAAACTGTAATGGGTAACAGGGGTGCCTGTGAATTATTCATAATCTGATAATGATTTTAACCCATTTTTAACACGACCTGCTATTGATGTTAGCTTCTGGAAAGTTCCCAAAGTAAGCAAGATAGAGATTTCCTTTTCCATGCTTATATAACCATAACCTTCCGGCCTGGGTCCCAAATCACTTGAATAATCAAAATCAAGGAAGCCGTGGGGTACCATTTCTTCCTCCAGTAAAGCGGAGTTTAGGTAGAGGTAGGTAAAAGCTGCTTTTTGTTGTTGTTCTGTTTTAGTGTGTGTGTGTGTGTGTGTGTGTGTGTGTGTGTGTGTTTAATGCTGATATTAGGCCTTAAACTCTGAGTCTTGCACCATCACTTGGTTTTTTACTCATGGCTGGTGCTCTACCACTTGAACTACGCCTCTGCTTTGGCTTTTTGCTGGCTAATTGGAGATAAGAATTGCACAGACTTTTCTGCCCAAGTTGGCTTTGAACCTCTATCCTCAGATCTCAGTCTCTTAAGTAGTTACCGTTTACAGGTATGAGCCTGTAATTACCAAGCACTTGAGGACTTCAGTTCACTCATCCATCTCTAGTCTGGTCTGCTAGGGGAGTGGGTGTAGTCTGTTCCCAGCTGAGAAGGCTATGCTATAGTGTTCTGGTTTGAATGTGAATCATCCCCCACAGGCTCATATTTTACGTGCTTGATCCCCAGCTGGTAGAGCCATTTGGGAAGGTTCTGGAAACCAGGAGGTGGGACTTAGCTGGAGGAAGTAGGTAACTGAGAGAGCAGGGTCTCTGGAGGAATCTTCCCTTGTCTCCTTCCTAGCTTTCTGTCTCACTTGCTGTCTGCCTCAAGATGTGAATCTTGCCCACCTCATAGTCTTCCTTCCATGATGCTCTGCCCAAGCACATAGGGAGAGCCAAGCAACCATGGATTGAACCCTCTGAAACTGGGAGCCAAAATAAATCTTCCTTCCAGTTGCTTATGTCAGGTATTTAATGATAGCTATGCAAAAAGTAATTCATTTGTTTTTAATTGTTACATGCATGCACGCATGAATGAGTGAATGATTGTGAGAATGAGTTACTTGTAGCAAGGGAGAGTTAGTTGAGCTAAGTAGTTTGGCCAAAGGGTATCTGGAATGTGCCCTCAGCTTCTCTGTAAAACATAGATGTAAGCACCACTTGCTTTGCTGGCCTGGGGAGAGAATTTGAGACTGTAGTAAGTACAGGAAGTGAGAGCTAAAGTCTTCCTGCCTAGTTTCAACTGTGCAGCTTACTGTGACTGAGTAGACCAAAGCTTCCTTGGGAGCAATGTTCTCAAACGTGGCTGTGTACCAGAACCAGAGGAGGCTGCCAACCTCAGCAGGCTTGCTTAACTTTGATATTGCTCATGAAGGAGGAAGAGGCTAACCCTCTTAGAGGCCTTTTCCCATGACCTCCAAAGCTAGGCTTGGCACAGTTTGGATCGGCATTTTAGGTAGATGACACGTAAGTACCGTGTGGGGCCCCTGAAGGTAGAGTAGTGAGCAAGGCCCAATTCAGGCTCAGGACATGGAGTTGGGAGTCTGTAACTGTGAGAGAGAGGAAAGAGAATAAGCTATCAAAACACAGCCATTGTGCTCCAAGGCTCATGCTAACTTGTGGTATAGGAATTATACATATAATTCTGTTCAGAAGTTTTATTCCCTTTTGGAGACATTATAGTTCACAGCAGAAGTGGAGACATTTGGAAGCTGAAGTTATCCTCAAATCCAGTGTTTGCCAAGGGGTGGACACTCTGTGTGGTCACACATGTGAACTTGATTAAAATAGTATGTGTTTAGTGCATTGGAGAGAAACTATACATTAAATGTGTTTCTTAGTTATACTGAAGCCAGGTCTTAGCCTCCCGAGTAGCTAGGATAACCGATGGCCTGTCTTAAACACTGGATAGGAGCCCTATAGTTCCCAGGCTTCTCTTGTCTTTCACGTGCTCAGATTGAGGAGTGTTTTGTTTAACATGGCACCATACTGTGTTTTTTAGGATATGTATGCTCACATAGGCTCAGGTACTTGATTTGGGTAGAGACTAAAAGTAATGGAATTGGTTGAGGTGGAAGGGTGTCCATGCTAAGGTATTCTGGGGAGAGTTCAAACAAATGTAATATCCTTAGTCTGAGCGCAAACAGTAGAAGCTGGTAAGAAATGACTCTGTAGATGGAGCCTAAATTGGTCTTGTGAGTTATGAGGTGTTTCCCATTTGTCATCCCAGACCTTCTTTAAAGTCTCCTTACCCAGCAGTCCACTGATAATGGTGACTTGGGTACACTCATGGAGTAGATGGAACTCTATGTGAGGGCAATACAGAGGACCTTCAGGGTTGGGCCTGAGCTTGGGCCCATGCTTCAGGGTGGCCACTTGGAGACAAAAGTGAGACTGTTATGTACAGAAGCAGGAGTCAGGGTGAGGTAAAGTTGCTGAGGACACACATGAGCACGGGTTTCACTTTGTAAAATGCTCTAGACTGTTGGTTTTACCCACCAAAGACAGCTGCTCAGGAACTAGAGAGCTTCCTTGTCTGGTCCCTGTGACCCCATTCTTGGCCTCAGCTGAGAGTCCAGTGATGGGAATTTCTGACTTGTGTGAATGAGTCTCTTCCTTAGATATGTTGGTCTTAGAATTGCAGACTTCTTTACGTCAAGCTATATTCCAAGACTGAAAAGTAAGATTCCCAGGATCTACCATCAACCATGCTTCTGTCTTGTGGGAAAAGCCACGGTGAGGAGGCAGGAGGAAGCTGATATCAGGAGAATCAGTGATGGAACCCTGTGTCTTTCAGGCCTCAGAGCCTCAGCTGTATCCCTGACCAGAACATTTTTTCCCCTAAGCCTATTGAAGTTATGTCTCTGACACTTGCATCTAAATATGACCAACAGACACCTCGTTCCCCTTCCTTCTACCCCTCATATGTTGTGCCCTACAGGCTAGAAGGGGATTGTTTAAGCAAGGTAAAAAGAAAATGTTTGTTCTGGGGTTGGAACTCCTCAGCTTCTCTGCCTTTACCACTCTTACCACAAGCCAAAGTTCCATTTGTTTATTGCTTCAATGCCTGATGGCTTTCATCAGTCTGTAATCTCCAAGAAAACGGAAAGTTCCATTCTGTTGTATTGTTACAGAAACGTCTCAGTGCTGGACACTGAGTGAGAGATGTAAGAAATTTGTGTGTCTAAGCTGTCTGCCCATTGGAGCGTGTGGGTGAGCTGAGTGCAGAGCTGGATGCACAATCCATGCTTCAGAAACCACAGATAAAGAGAGCCAGAGGTCAGGGTGACTATCAGGCTGTTGGGAGAAGTTCAGTACAGAGCACAATGGTTTGAGAAAGAAGCAGAGAATTGAGAGGCAGCAGTAATTAGAAAACATCGGCATTCAGAGCTGCCTGAGGTCAGAGGCGCTGGGTGAGCTGGGATGGGGAGGGTAAGCAGGAAATGAGGATGGAGGTCCTGCAGTGCAGGGCTAAGGTAATTGGACAGAGACCAGCTGGTAGTTGCCATGGTAACAGCCAATCAGTGGGACTGCTCTTGTGGCAAGGAGTAAAGGTTTCTAAAGAAGGGGCTAAAAATGCTGCCTTTGTTCCCACTTTGAGCAAGTTGCCATCAAATCCCTGTGGGGGTAATGCAGTTTGGGGACAGAGCCAATAGCTACTGGCCACTGTGGCTGAGAAGAAGCCACGTGAGGACCCAGGGCACTGGCTGGGGCTGGAGGTGGAGAACCTACATGTGTCGGTCTAGGTAGCTAATTTATGCAGTGGCTGATCGCTTGGGTTTTAGCATAGACATGTGCAGGGTTCAGGTTATAGCTGGGTCTCTTAGCTGTGTGACCTGAGGAATGATCAAGCCTGTGTCTTCACACATTAGGAGTCATTAGTAATATCTCTTTAGTGTGGTAGATATAAAAATCGACAGAAAGGATGCATGCTATACACTCACTTTCATGGAATAGATGCTGTTGCCATAATTTTGACAAATGACAGTAGCTGTCCCAAGTGTTCTTGGCTTCTGGGGGGTGGGGGAGCCAGATTTTGCTTCTTTAGAGGCACCAAAAACGGTAGTTCACAGAGGCTCAAAAGCTCCCAAGAAGTAAAGAGTGAGACTAATGAAGTGAAATCTAAAAAGAAACTAGCCTAAGGCTGTCTTGAGAGCTGTGATGGATCAGAGACTCCTTTTATTCTTCTGCTCTGTTGGTGGTCCTGGACAGAATACAGAGATGAAGCCATACCTTCCCTCTCCTTCCATAGTGGGAGAGCAAAAGCAGAGGAAATGCTTCCTCAGGTGTTCAAGGAGGAAGTGAGATAAGGGTGGAAGGGCAAAGGAGAGCCCTTTTCTTAACAACTAGGACAGGCCAGCAGCAGACAGCACAGAGGGCACAGCTGTGGACTGGTCACTCTCACCCTCCCCATTCAGAAGTACCAAGAGATACAGACATCTCTATTTGGACTCTGGTGCAGTCCTCTGTTGCTATGGCAACTCAGTGGGCTGTGTGGTGAGCAGAAGAAGGCAGCAGCTGGGTAGAAATCAGCTGGGTAGGAGGCAGCAGCTCTGCCCTTTGCTGTGGCCACCATAGCATTTCTTTTTTCTTTTTCTTTTTGCTGGTCCTGGGCCTTGAAACTCTGGGCTTGGGTGCTGTCCCTAAGCTCCTTTAGCTCAAGGCTAGTACTACCACTTGTGCTACAGCACCACTTCTGGCTTTTTCTGTGATTCATTGTAGATAAGAGTCTCATGGACTTTCCTGCCTCCAGAGTAGCTAGGATTACTGGTGTGAGCCACTAGTGCAGGGCCCATTAAAGGATTTCTGAAAGGGGTAGGCCTGAGAGGAGGGGAGGTATCCCTTTGACATCTCAGGAGTCCATGCAGAAAGTCCCTGGGTTTCAGGGCCTTCTTGGTTCCTGGCTCAGATCTACATCCCATTCACAATGAGGAAATAGACTTCTGTACAGAGGAAGTGCTTTGGGACCTCCACGTTGGAGTATATCTTCAGATGCCATGTTCACTTGGGGTTTGCCCTTCATTTTCCTCATTGACTCAAGTCTTTTCTTTTTTCCTCACTCATTAAGTAGGTATATATGGTGCAAGGTGCTGGGTCAGAGCAGTGAGTGAGACAGACAAGGCATAAAGTTTTGTGGGGGAGAAGGCAGTAAATGAATAAATCTATAAAGTCTGAAGAAAACACACAGGGCTGGAGAACCTGGAGAGAGTGTTAAGCCAATTTGGATGGGTGGCCAGGGAATGTCCTGAGGATGGCAGCGATGGCAGGTGAGGAGTGATGGGGAAGAGCAATGTAAAGGACAGAGTACTGCTTGTTACATGTAGGGGATGAGGAGGCACATTGAGGGCAGCAGAAGCTGGAGCTAGAGAATCAAGGGTGAGACCTGGAGAGCTTGGGCAGCCTTGCCTTGGAGTCTGGCAAGATTCTAAGACTCTCCAAATCATAGAGAATTTGCAAATACAGGCTTGCTGTGGGCCTGTATGTGGTGGATAAGGGAAAGGATGATTCCCAAGTGTTTGACTTGAACTTTGTGTAGGTGGAAGTGCCACCTGTGAAGGGAGGGCAAGCTGTATTCCAGGAGGGTTTATTTATACTGCCTCTCAGCTCCGGCTTGAAGAAACACTTTTAGTTGGCCAAGAGCCTCTTTATGTTCACCAGGGAACCTCTGAGGACTGGTCTCATTCTAAAGAGTCAAGCACCATGTCTAAAGAGTTGAACCAAAAGGAAGTTTCCATGAACATGTAGTTCATATCTGCAAATCCCAGCACTTCGGAGGCTAAGGCAGGAGGCTGATGAATTTGAGGCCAGCTTGGGCTACATAGTGAGTTCTGTAAGTAAATAAACAGGGAAGGAAGGAAGGAAGGAATCAAGGAATCAAGGAAGGAAAGGAGGGAGGGAGTAGGGAAGGGAGAAAAGGATGAAAGAATGAGAGTTGCTGGATTGCCTAGGCATAGGGGCAGGGAACCTTTATTCTTCCAAGGGCCATTTGGCATGTGATATTAGTTGGTATTTATATTTATGTTGCTATGATAAAAGCTCCCAGGTTATTGAATTTCAAGTCCGCTAGTGGTTGCCAAGGTCTGAAGGCCATTCCCATCCCTGTCAGGTGATGGCAGGACCCTCTTAGGGCACCTCTTTGATGCATCATTTCCTAAGGTGAAAGTAGAGATCTCTAAGACATAAGAACTAACTTACTGAAATCATGGTTTTAGTCCCCAGGACCTAAGTTTGGGAATTACAAGTTAGGTCTAGACACTCATCCCTATATGCCAAATAAAGAGACTTGATGAAATGCAGAGAAAGGATGTTTTTTTTTTTTTTTTTCCATAGCAGCCTTGGGAAGACAGCACTTCAATATATGTCTTCTAGGGATACAGACATTGGCTTCATGTTAAATAGGGGAAATTAGGGGTAAGGAGTGAGAAAAGTATGCATCGTTGAAAGTCTCAAGCCAAAGGTATGGGCTGGTTGAGTATTAGCTCAGTCTTTGTCTACAGAGGAATTTCAGAGAAGTTATCATTTTTACCACTGGAAATGAATAGGAACAGGTTGTCTAGCAGGTGGTTTCTGAGTTTTGTTTTTTTTTAAGACTATAAATAGATAGCATTGCTTGTTTGAGGGGTAGTTTTCCCCATTACAAGATGCTTATCCTGTTTTTCCTGGAGCCCATGGTGGTTGTAAAGTGACTGTAGCAGAGAATAACCCAGATCAGAGAGCACAGATACCAAGTGGCAAGAGTGGGGGAGTGTGTCCAGATTTTAGTTAATTCACAAGGCCAAGGAAAAGTATTGCTTGGGGTTGCCTTTTACATTACTGTCTGCCAGGTCCTGTGCTCAATGCTTTAAATACAGTCAAACATAATCTCTGTTACATGGTAAAAACTGGAGCTGAGGGAGGCTCACTTTCAAAGGTCACACAAGCAGCAAGCAGCTGAGCCCCAAACTTAAACAGATGGAACTTGTTCAGAACTCTGCAGTTCAATTGCTGGATCAAATAAAGCCATAGGAATTTAGGAACTGCTCACTGGGAAATGGAGGAGATGGGAGGTGACAATCCGGCCAGGACTTGCCACTGCCCCTTCTTTTTCTACAAACCTCATGAAACTGATAGGCAGTACTTAGCCATGAGTGATGTGAAATGCAGAGGACACCTAAGATGGAAGATAAGGTGAAAGGGATAAGCCAGATGCTGGCAGCTTGCACCTGTAGTCCTAGTTACTTTTAGCAGGCTAAGATCTGAGGTTCAAAGCCAGCTCAGGCAGACAAGTCTGAGAGACTCTTATATCTAGTTAATCAGCAAAAGGCTGGAAGTAGAGCTGTAACTCAAGTGATAGAGTGAGAAAGTAGTTCAGTTCAAGGCCCTGAGTTCAAGCCCCAGTTCAGATATGCGTGCATGTGCCAGCACGCGCGCACGCACACACACACACACACACACACTCACACACAACTATCACACAGAGAGCTTCTCAACTTACAAGAGACTGGCCAGCCTAAATGTCATAAAATATCACAAAATGCATTTTTTTTTACTATTCCATCCACCTCAAGGATTAATGATAGGCTTCACTCCAGCCTAAGGTGGATGAACAAATAGTTTTTAAAACAAAAGATGTTTAGCTTACTTACCTTTGCCAGTAAAACTGTGGCGTAGAGTCAAATGTTAACTCAGTAAATCTCCCCATCCCTGGGACAGTGACTACCCTATGTGTTGGTCCTGGAAAGGGACTTAATGTTACAGAGCCATTCTCTCCTGCAGTAACTAGGCAGCCATCTTGGAATCTAGGAAGGGCTGGATGCTGGCTGCCATGCATCAGTGACTCATTATAATAAAACCCCACCTGACCAACCTGAGACCATGGACGTGAGACCTCTGAACCTGCCAGTGACTTACAAGTGTTTTAACTATACATGCATTCTCTTTCCCTGCCCCCAACTCTCTCTATTTAACTTAAGGCCAGTGTTTGTAATCCTGATGACAGGAAAGGGGGAGTGTGGAAATGGCTGACATGGGCTGAAGTGCCATCTTCCCAAAGCACATCTAGGCCACATGTCATCTTTTTCCACCATATTTCTGATAAAACTTTCCTATCCTTTTTACCATGTTTTCATCTTACTTGAATTTTTTACCTGCTGGATGCTAGGATTGAGGTTGATTATCTGAGCCAAACTTCTGGTAACAAACCATCAGTATTTAGCACAATTAGCAAGGGATGGTGGCAAGAAAACAAAGATGCCAATACTCAGTTTCAAGGGCAAGAAGTAGTGGCCAGCAGTGACCAGGACACAATTCTGGGGTCATAGAAATGCTGATCTTACTGGTATGGTGAAGTGGAGAAAGACACTCTTTTGTTTGAATGTAGAAGGAAAGGATAGTGTTCCAAGGCTGGAGGACTTGAGGAAATCAAGTTACTTTTGGTTTTATTACATCACAAATCAAGGGGCAGAGCATCTCAAATGACTCTCAATGGGATGAGTGTCCAAGTCTATAATTAACCATTAGCAGTTTACCAGAGATGGCAGCCTCCTGGAGTCCAGTAGAGCAAATATCCACTTTTGCATAGCATTGCTCCACCACAATTCCTATCTACAGTCTTGTTAAGTAGATTTATAAAGAGTATGTGAGAGCTTTTTACAAATCCTGGAAGCTTTTTACAAATCCCAAGTGAGGAGGGACCTATTCTCTGGACTACTACTCTTTGGGCTCTATCCTTTGCCCCCCTCACCCCTGACCAAGCAGAGATGGTGCCTTATTTATTGTTTAGAGCCTACCATTACCCTCTGCATCTTTAGGCTTCCCTAGCCTTGTGAATACTGACATCAGTTATGTGGGGGGTTTTTAAATCACAAGATCACAGTCCTTTATAATTTACTATGTTCATGCCTATTGGGGACCCTGGAACTGTCTTTTTTGGAGAATCATTTTCTTAAAATTTTAAGTGTGCATACCTTTTACCTCAAAATCCTCCTTTATTTTACAAAAATTATCTTTGCATAGTTTTACACACACATACACACACACAGAATATTGTATGTAATAACAAAAGTTAGAAGCAACCAAAATATCCACCAAGAGGAAAATCCTTAAAATAGTACATCCATGAACTAGACTAGAAATATAGAAAGAAGGAGGACATGAAGAACTAAGTAGATCTACATATGTTGAGTGGATAAGGCCGAGACAAAATGTTAAATGAAGAAAACAATTTGTAGAGTATATATAATGGTGCTCCTATGTAGAAAAACAGAACAAAAATAATATCTCTATAAAACAAAAGGTTCAAAACACACCAAATACCAAATTGGCTATAGTCAATGTTCGAAGTAGAGAGTAGTTTGGATATGCAAGTAGAATTTTACTTTATTGTTTAATCATTTATCCAGCAAGAATACGTTTGAATATTTCCTCTGTGATGAAAATGTTTTTTTTCTGTATCTGGAGTTTGAATGCAAGGCCTTGTGCTTGCTAGGCAAGTACTCTACCACTTGAATCATGCCTCCAGCTCTTTTTGCTTTCACTTACTTTTCATATAGGTTTGAATTTGCCCAACCATTCTTGGGCAGCAAGAATGTACATGTCCTACATCTCTTGCATAGTTGGGATTACAGATACTCACCATCATGCCTAGTTCATGGCATTTTTTTGTTTTGTTTTAACAAAGAACTTTTTAATCTTTTATTTTTTATTATTTTTAAATAGTTGTACAAAGAGGTTTCAATTCAACATGTCATTATGAGTATAACGCACCTCTCCCTATACCCTCTAGCTTGTTTTGAGATAGGGACATTTTGCTTAAGTTAGCCTCAAACCATGGTACTCTAATCTCAGCCTTGTGAGTCACTGGATAATGATACCCTGACATAAGCCCCCCACTCTTGGCTAAAAAAAGTTATTAAGCTCTGAAAATAAGTAAGTATCCCTGAGAAATGTACTCAAGAAGGCTGGTACTGACCTACCTACCCTATCCTGCCTGCCTTCTGCTGCTGGCTCCTGCTCAACCTGAATAGATACAGTTCTAGCCTGAGTCAGGTTGTTTCCATTTAGAAAGTCCTTCAGTGCTTTAAAAACAAAATTTCTCTCTCGCACACAAACATAATATACTGCCACACAAACACACTCACCCCCTAAACACACACACACATACACAAACACATACACATACACACACTACTCTACCTTAGTTTACACAACAGTAATGACTAACAAAACTGGGCCTCTGAATGAGCTGCCTAGTGAAGGAACAAGGTGGGAAAATTTTGAGCTTCATTGTGAATAGAATCCCACACCAGAATGAAAATAAAAACCACAAGCATCAGGTCTGTGTATGCACAGGCCATTTCCAGAAAGTAGTAACAGTGATGGCTCTGTAAAGGGCCATGGGGTGGCAAGGAGGCTTTGTCACAGGCACTCTTGTTCCTCTGGAAACTTGAAATACCTTGTGCTTCCTAGAGCAAGTGACATTTTTCTTTTTTGTTATTTGTAAAATAACCTAGTTTTCATTTTTTGGTAGTACTGGGGCTTGAACTTGTGGCCTCCCACTTGCACAGCAGGTGCTCTACCATTAGTGCCTGTTTTTTTGTTTGGTTTTATGTTTGTTTGTTTTTGTTGGTTGTGAGGCTTGAATTCTGGGCCTGGGCACTGTTCCTCACCTCTTCAGCTCAAGGCAAGCACTCTACCACTTGAGCCACTGCACCACTTCTGGTTTCCTGGTGGTTTTTTGGAGATAAGATTCTCACAGACTTTCCTGCTCTGGCTGGTTTTGAACTGTGATCCTCAAATCTCAGCCTCCTCAGTAGCTAGGCATGAGTCACCAGCGCCCTACTTAGCCCCTTTTTTTTTTTTTTTTGCTTATTATTTTGAAGATGGAGTCTTTTCTAGCTTAAACTTTTCTGCCTGGACTAGCTACAAACCTAAATCCTCCAGATCTCAGCCTCCAGAAGATTTAAGATTACAGACATGAGCCACTGGCATATGGCCAATAATATTAATAACTTGTTTTTAATGCATTGCTCTTCTAAGAGTCCTATCAGAAAGAGCCCTTTAAATACGGGACTGGACTAAGCAGGATGGGTGAGGCCTGTAATAGAAGCTACTTGAGAGACTGAGATTCAAAAACTTGAGGTTCAAAGCCAGTTTAAAAAAAAAGTGTGAGACCCCATGCACCTAAAAGAAGTTAGGTGCAGTGCTATACGCCTGTCATCCCAGCTAAGCAGGAAGTATTAATAGGAGGATGCCAATCCAGGCTAGCCTGGACAAAAAGTGAGACTCTATAAACAAACAAACAAAAACTCATAAAGCTTTCTGTGACTCAAGTAACAAATTACCTGCGTGGCAACCTTAAAGCCACGAGTTCAAGCCCTAGTAACACCAATAATAAATACATAGTTGGCAGAAGATCTCCTTGACATGAGTAAGGGGAGAGGCACTGCTGGGATGATCCTGATGCAGTGAGCTACTTTCCAGCTGAATTCACTTGAGATATTCTTTTAACCATCCAGAAATTACCCTTCCTTAGGCCGTGACTCAGCACCCTTGCAAGTATCTCTCATCTCTCAGCTTCCATTCAGTTCTCTTAGAATGATGGATACCTACTTATTATTTCTCTATAGTTGGGTCATACCGTAAGAGGTGTCTGTTTTTTGTGGAAGAACAGTGACTCCTTACTTAGGTCCAGAAATTAACTAGGAGTAAGATGAAAGCCAGTCAGAAGCACATCCTCCGCCCCCTCCCCTTTGCATCTGTGTCCTTTGATCTGAGCCATTATGAGCCATTCTCTCCTGCAGTCAGTTTATAATCACCTTGAGCTTTCAGAAAGACAGGATTTTCCAGTAACCATGTTGTGACACAAAGCAAACTGACCCACGGACAGGCAATTCCTTTTTACTGTCTTGCTGCAAAAGATGAAACTGGGGGCTGGGAAGATGTCTCAGTGGTAGAGTGCTTGCCTTGCATGCATTAGGCCCTGGGTTTGATTTCTCAGCATCATGTAAGCAGAAAAAGCTGGAAGTGGCACTGTGGCTCAAGTGGTAGAGCATTAGTCTTGAGCTGAAGAGCTGAGGGATAGTGCCCAGGCCCAGAGTTCAGGCCCCACGACCGACCCCCCCCCCCCAAAAAAAAGATGAAACTGCCCTGCCCCTAAAGGAAGGGAACATCCAAAAACCCAGGTCAGATCACAGATCTTCCAAACCACCGTGATCAGGCAATAATGAGTGACTTGTTCCCTCTCCCCTCAAGTGATGAAGCAGTAAATTTTCCTGTATTCCTCTAGACACAAGATCTGAGATAATGGTTAACCAGGCCACATTTGTGACTGAGACTTTTTAATCATTATTTCTCTCTCCATGCTCTGAGTTCCTTGTTTATACAAACTAAAGCTCATATCTGTACTCTGAAGATGGCTGAATATGTACTGAAGTGCATATCCTGGGACAGCCCATGACATGTAATCCACCCTCCTTTTTCTGCCTTTCACAATTGTCTCTTTATTTGGAGTATAGGGTGATTGGCTGGACAGGACATGTAGAACTCCAGGAGTTTGGGCCTGAGGTCTAAAAAATCTGATTTCACGACTACAGGAATAATTTTTCTTTTCTTTTCCCTTCCTTCCCTCCTTCCTTTACTCCCTCCCTCCCTCCCTCCTTCCCTCCCTCCCTCTCTCTCTCTCTCTCTCTCTCTCTCTCTTTCTATCTTTTTTCTGCCTGGGGCTTGAACTCTGGGTCTGGCCTCTGTCCCTTGAGCTTCTTTTGTTCAAAGCTAGCCCTCTACCACTTGAACCACAGTGCCACTTCCAGCTTTTTCTGAGTAGTTTTTTGGAGATAGGAATCTCATGGACTTTGCCACCTGCGCTGGCTTCAAACCTTGATCCTTAGATCTCAGCCTCCTGAGTAGCTAGGATTACAGGCGTGAACCACTGGCACCCAGCCAAGAATGACTTTTCTAAAATGTAGAGGAGAAAGCTTACTGCTGCCTGCCCAGGAAACATAATCTTACATACTCAGCCACTCCAATTCCTTTGTGGCTAAGCCAGACCTAAATAAGCATGCATAAATAAATAAATACAGCATGCTATATAGCAAGTGGAGTTTGTTCTAATGTCACATTCCAATTTAAATGCTGTAAATCATTGTCCTTTGAGAGCACACACCCGCACCCCCCCCCCAACCCCACACTTTGTCACTAGTAAGTGCTCTTCCCACCCATTCTACAAACAACTGAAAGCTCTTGAAAGGTTTTTAGTGAGAGAGTGACCTGGTCAGATCTGCATTATTTAAAGGTCTCTCTGCAGTGTAGTACATGGCAGGGCCCTTGGATCTTCACAAGATTCTGGAGTTGCTGAGAGGAGCAGAGGGGTTTATTACACAGGTCCGGCTAGACTGATGAAGATTATAGGTAATAAAAGGACCTTTCCTTGTAGATTCACTGTGACCACCTTCTTCCCAATGTCGGTCCTTTGCTTTGCCACCCTGTATTCTAGTCCTTGTAGAGATGACAGGCTTTCATAAGGAAGAGCTGAGGAAGAAAAAGGAAAGGGTCATGCTCAGGTCACTGCAGATCCAGCAAACCAAAATGGAGGAGGAAACTTGAGCCCTGAGCATTCAGGATTACAGACCTCTACTGATTCAACAACAATGGAGCTTGTTAGAAATGATATTAGGAAAGACAGAGGTAGAATTCAAACCCAAGGGTAGAAGAACTATTCCTTCTTCCTTTGAAATTATTTCATCTCACTCTCTTCAGAAGTCTGTTCTATGTTCAGCCCTATAGTAAATTACTCTGTGGAACTGAGGGCCCAGTGGCTTCCTAGCTCAAGAAACCCAGAGGACAGTTCTTTTTTTTTTTTTTTATTGTAAAGATACTATACAGAGGGTTACAGTTACATGAGTGAGGTAATGAGTACACTTCCTCTTGAACATTGTTACCCCCTCCATTGTTTTCCCCCTACCATCCCCTCCCTCCCTCCCTTCCCCGAGGTTCTTTTTTTTTTTTTTTGATTGTGATTAAGTGATTACATAATTTCCAGAAATTCACAGTATTGTGGAATAATGATGCTCATTTAAAGTCACAAGTTCATTCTAACTTTCCTGGAGCAAATTGTCTATCACAGTCTGTAATATATAATGGTGTTCACATGTTATATACCATATATGTGATCAGCAGCATGGGGATATTTAGTAGTGGTTCAACCAGATGAGTGGGAGTTCTTTGTTTCTTAAGTCCTGTTAGTTTTGTCATATCACCTAACATTTTGGATTTAGCATCCACTTATCAGGGAGGACCATGTACCGTTTGTCTCTTCGTTCTTGGCTAACCTCGCTCAACATGATTCCTTCTAGCTCCATCCATTTCCCTGCAAATGCCATTATTTTGTCATTTCTAATGGCTGCATAATATTCCATTGTGTATAGATACCACAATTTTTGGATCCATTCATCTGTGGTGGGGCATCTGGGTTGTTTCCATATCCTAGCTATTGCGAACAGTGCTGCAATAAACATGGAGGTGCACGTGCAGAGGACAGTTCTTGACATTATCTTTCATCTGTCATGAGTCTAGAGCTCATTGCTTCATCTCTTTGGGCCTGTTTCTGCATCTGGAAAATGGTGATTATCTTTCCTCTTGTGGAATTCAGCATGTACGAAGGATCACATGCTGTCCTTCTTGACACATGGAAAGGAACAATCTCACAAAGCAGTGATTTCTCAGGTGGTGTCCCTGGTGGTGGAGAGGAAGGTGAATTGGTGAGACACTAGGTCCCTCAGTCTCTTGCTTGAATGAAGACAACTGCACTCTTTCATACATTGGAATTCTGAGTGTGATTTCATGTAAATAGATGGTTTTGTTGCTAAAATACTTTGAAAACCAGTGTTGTAGAGCATTTCTCCCTGGGAAGTTTAAGTATCTGATCTTAACCCAGGAATGGCAGGCAATCAACCATCACATACTGAGCCTGTGGCAGACATCACTAATCAATCATAGGACCTTTGCTGTTGAACCATAATAAAGCAGTCAGCATTACTAGCAGCACAAGAATTCTAGTAGCTAGTTCTTCAGTGGCCGTATGTGGTGAAACCAATTTTCTAGGAAGAAGGGAGAGTAATAGAATGAGATTGATCAAAACATTGTAAACATTAGAAATCTAGCAATGAAATGACCCTTTGTATAACTAATGTAAAATAATTTTTAAAAAAGTCTACTCCTTTCCTACTCCTTTTTTTATAAATAAAATTTTTTTATGTAGCCAAGATTGGCTTTGATCTCACCACAATGCTTTATGTTTCCGAAAGATAACAAAATATATACCCAAAATAGGCCACTTTGGCATGAGTTATTTTAAGTTGAAGGCTACTCAAAGAAAGCAGATACAAGAACAGCTCTCTGTTCACCCCTTTTGCCTAAAAACAAGATATAGGGTTTTCCTCTCCTCTCTACCAGTAGGGACAGAAATTACTCACCAGAGACAGCTCTAGCTCTTTATCCCAGAAAAGAAGAAAATAGATCTTACTATCTAGGCCTCTTCTTTCCATAGTTCCTCTATATTAACCTGCCTTTAGTTTACTACCCTAGGAATTCAGAATCCTTTCCCTTTTTCTTGTCATTTCTAAAAGAAAAATATATTGTTCTTTCCTTAAGATTTTCTATTAGGACTGGGGATATGGCTTGCTAGGCAGGTAGATCACTTGTCTAGCAAGCTTAAGGTCTTGTCAAGCTGCAGTGTTGTTCCCAACAAAGACACTCTGTAAGCCTAGGTTCTGAATCTCTCCCCCTCCCCAGGCCCTCATCACTTAGTATTCCCATAGGTAGGTGCAAAGTATATGTTAATAAGCTTTGGGTTAATTTTCTCCTGTTAATCTGTCTTTTATCAGATTCAAGGCCTCCTGCCATTGAACCAAGGAACCTGGGAGGGTGAAGACAAAGAATTTCCTTCCCCTACATTCTCTCCCTTATATTCCCACCTAGATAGAGAGTCCATGATACCCAGCACCTCCATATTACTCCAAAATAGCTGAAGAGTTATTCAGTAAATACTTCCTGACAGAATTAATCAACAACGTAAGCTAAGTCTAAGAGCTAACCCAAGTGGTTATTTCCTTTAAAATTTATGTTTTTAAATTATGTTTTAGCAATACTGCAATTTGAACATAGGGCCTTGAACTTGCTAGGTAGATGATCTACCTCTTGAATCACACTTCCAGTCCAGTTTCTTCTTTTTATTTAGATATAAAGGGAGACCTTCTTAGTTGAGGTAGTTCTCTTGGTGAATTGAAAGGAATCACTCACATACAAATTCTAGGAAGGCAGGTGATATTTGTTTTTTTCATGTTTCATGCTTCAGTGAATGCCTAGGACAATTCCTGGCACATTGTAGACCCACCTTTTGTTTCAGTTACAGGAATGGAAGAATGAATGGGTGAATCAAGACATAAGAGAATACCATTGGCTGGAAAGGATTTCTGTTTATCTTCTGTGAGGCTAAAACACTAATGATTAATAGTCTCAGCCATATTTGAATTCAGCTGGACAATTGCTTCATGATTGCTATAGAAACCTCCACATTTCACATTTTTCAAACAGTTAAGAATGGGGTGGGGAGGAAGGCAATGCAATGACTTTGCCATCTAACTGGTAATTCACTTACTCTTGCTTGTGAAACTTGACTGGATATGGTCCATTAAGAAATGAAAATATTCTGCAACATGTTTCTATTTATATTTGTTATCAAAATATCTCCCAGAAATGTTATTCACCCTGCGTTTGGCAAATGAAGGTTCCTATTTTAAAGGGTCATTCTGTTCAGCAATTGTTGAAGTTGTTGAGAAGTATAGTTTGTTGTCGGCAGAATTGTTCGGTCATTTGGTGGTTGGCTTTATAGTTCCTTGAGCCCTCTTGAGTGGAAAAATATCTACATGTAGCGTTGCTACATTATAGCATCCACAAGCCTCCTAGTCAAATATTGAGATCAGAGAGGTGGCTCAATAAAGCACCTACTATGTGCCACAGTCTTGTACATAGTAAGTGCTGAAGCAAACATCAAATTCTTACATTTAGCCATTCAACAAATACTTATTTATTGGCTATTCGCTACAATTTAACAAGATTAAACTCAGGTTCTAACAACCTCACTGGTGTTCTCTCTAATTAATCTGGCATGCTATTCTTTTTTTAATCTGCCCTAATATTGCCAAATAGCTCAGTGAAAACAATAAAAGAGAAGAGGGTTTGAAATTCATTTATCATTCATAATCAACAGGGGCTCAGTTTAAGGTCTAGGTAGAGCTTTTATTGGACCCTTTGGCTTATCAAACTAGTTTATAACCATTGACTGGTTAGTCTAAACAAGCCCCCTGGGAGGCTTGGCTGAGTCTTTACTGTGTTGGCCGTCAGGGCTGCTTCAAGGCTGCTCAGTGATATCAGAGCTGGTTTATCAGACCCTCTGTGCCAGGATTGGTCAACAGCTTCCCTCCCCTTCTCAGGTACTTAAACATCTATCTTTAATTTTCTGATGAGGAGCCCCATTTTGCTGCCTTCCGGTCCTGTTCAGTGGTAAACTGGTTCCCTCTGTCTTCTCAGACACCTTGCACCTTCCAAAGCCCACTAGAGGAATGGCTGGCTCTGTAAAGCTAGGCTTGATGGTCTTAGATTTCAGAAATTATCCCAACTTGCGTGCAGACCTCAGCAAATAATGCTTTGAAGTCAGACAAATCTTGGGTTCAAATCTTGGTTTGGTTGCTTAGTAGCCATGTGATTTGGAATGTCTCACTTAATCTTTTGCCAACTTCAGTTTCCTTCTCTGTGAAATGGAGGTGCTAGTAATAATTTTTATTATGACATTGTTGCAAGAGTTAATTTAAATATCTACTATGTGTAATTATTTTGTATCATTTTGAGGTGTAATAGGTGCTCAATGTATATGAGCTATTACTACAATGTATAGTAGAAATCATTACAACTTTCCAGCAGAAGAAAAATGAAGAGGCTTCTAAACCAGTTACATATGATCTTTGCAATAAAATTCATCTGAAAAATCTATAGGTATTCTATGACTTATACTCTCAAAATGAGAGAGATATGGATTTTTTGTTGTTGTTTTGTTATGCAGCTCAGGCTGTTTTTGAACTCATGACTCTTTTACCTCTATTTCTGGAGTTCTGGAACTACAGGTGTGCACCACCATGCCCAGTGGAGATAGGCAGGTTTAACTTGTGCATGTCCATGCTGTCAAACTTGGAGGCAGGGGGAATGTATGCATGTATATATAAATAAATACATGTAATTATGCACACATTCTCTCTATTGCTATGAGAAAGGAGTATGTCTCCTAGAATGCATTTGCCTGAAACCAGCTAACTGAAGAGAATGAGAACATACTTTGTAGAAATGCATTTGGGAGACAGAGCTGAAGTATAACTGAGAAACTAGTACTTGGACATTTATGTTTTCCTAGTGCTTTATGGGCTCCATATAAAGCCACTCTAATGACCTGTCCTCCAAGCCTGAACAATTTGTGGATGGAACTGTAGGTTTCCATTGGCTTTGTGTATATGGCTTTAATTTCATTGCTGGGATAAAGGAAGTACGAACATGTTAACTCTGAGTCCATCAAAGGAAGAAGTCTGTAATTGCAATTTGTCAATAAGTGTGCTTCTACTGTGTGCGCTGTCAAAGCCAATGATGATAAATCCTGTGCATTTATCTGAGCCCAGGAGCAGATACACAATAATGACAACTGCATTAGGCAAGAGAATTGTATTTGATCACTACACACTGGTACCAGTATCAAGCAGACCCCAGCCAGGGAATCTGCACATTCACTATGATAACCACCAGCTAGCTACATATGGCTACTGACCCTTTGAAATATGGCTAGCCCAAACTAAGCTAGGTTGCAAGCATAAAACTCATGGCCTTTAAACAACAAAAAAGAATGTAATGTATCTAATTTTTGGAGCTGAACATGGAGATTATGTCTATAATCCCAGACTGAAGCAGGAGGATTGAATCTGAGATCAGGCTAGGCCACATGGCATCTCAAACAACAAACAATTCAGTTTTATATTGAGAAGATGTTAAAATTCTGATATGTTTGATAGGTTAGGAATAATAAAACATGTCATTAAAATGAACCTCACCATGCTGAATGCCAGTGGCTATAAGTCTTAGCTATTCAGGAGGCTGAGAATCCCATTTTGGAGCCAATCCAGGAAGACAAATCTGTGACTCTTATCTCCAATTCGTGCTGGTAAAAAGCTGTATGTGGAAATATGATTCAAGTGCTAGAGTGCAGTCATGAGTGAAAAGGAAAAACAGAGTTTGTGTTCCCAAGTTCAAGCTTCAATACGGGCACACGAAAAGGTAATAATCTCACCTCATGGGTGCATCTCATGGTTCTAGCTATTTGTGAAGCATAACTAGAAGAACTGGGAGGCCTGCCTAGGAAATTGCAAGACCCTATCCTAAATATAGTTTCCTCCTCCTCCTCCTCCTCCTCCTCCTCCTCCTCCTCCTCCTCCTCCTCCTCCTCCCCCCCTCCCCCCCCCTCCCCCTCCCCCTCCCCCTCCCCCTCCCCCTCCCCCTCCTCCTCCTCCTCCTCCTCCTGTCATGGGGGCTGAACTCTGGGCCTGGGCGCTGTCCCTCAGCTCTTCAACGTAAGGCTAATGCTCTACCACTTGAGCCACAGCATCACTTCCAGCTTTTTCTGCTTATGTGGTGCTAAGGATTTGAACCCAGGGCCTCATGCATGCAAAGCAAGCACTCTACCACTGAGCCAACTTCCCAGCCCTCAAATATATATATAAAAGACTGGAGGTGTGACTTAAGAGGTATAGAGCCTGCCTAGTAAACATGAGACCCTGAGTTTAGACCCCAGTACTACTCCTCCCCCCCAAATTAATCTTGTTTCTACTTCTTTGTCTGACAGAATTTTTAAAGTAACATGAATGGCATGCATCACATTTCTCTTTGGCAAACCAGATAAACAGTAGGAAGCTGACAGGTAAGGCAGACAACTCCTAGGTATACACCCTTGAAGTTATTGGTGTGCCTGCTTTTCTTCTGATACTAAGGTTAACTGGCCTCCTGGTTGCCATGGTGATGGCCTCCTGGTTGTCATGGTACTAGTTTTTGACCCAAGAATGGACTTGTGACTTAAGCTTGTCAATCAGAGTGCTTCCTCTGGTATTTGCACTAGTGATTGGAGTGGCAACATTCTGTATATGGCTGGGCTCAGAAAAACACATGGAGCTGATTTATAGAGAAAAGAATGAATTGCATATTTAGGTTTAAAGCATGGAGATAGAAGATGAGGGGTCCTGGAGGTATTTGAGTCTCTGGTTGTAATATGTATTATAGTCAGTTCTTATCCTTGGATCTCATGAGATAGATCTTATGAGTTACCTAAATCACGTATTCTCTCTTTCCTCACTCTCCTCTCTCCTCTCTTCCTTTTTCTTTCCCTCCTTTCTCTGCTCTTCCCACCCTCTTCTCTCTGCCCTCCTCTCCTCTTTTCTCTCTCTTCACTCTCTTCTCTCTACTCTCTTCTTTCTCTCTCCTCACATCTCTCTCCTCCTTCCTCCTCTCTCTCTCTCTCTCTCTCTCCTTCCTATACTGGTACTGGGGCTTAAACTCAGGGACTCATGCTCATGCTCTCACTGGGTATTTTTCATTCACAGCTATACCACTTGAGCCACACCTCCACTTCCAGCTTATGCTGGTTAACTAGAGATAAGAATCATTTGTCACGTTTGTTTGCCTGGGTTGATTTTGAACCCAGATCCTTAGATCTCAGACTTCTGAGTAGCTATTCTTTTTTTTTTTTTTTTTTTTTTTGGGTCCGGTCATGGGGCCTGAACTCTGGGCCTGGGCGCTATCCCTCAGCTCTTCAGCTCAAGGCTAGCGCTCTACCACTTGAGCCACAGCGCCACTTCTGACTTTTTTCTTTTTGCTTATGTGGTGCTGAGGAATCAAACCCAGGGCCTCATGCATGCAAGGCAAGCACTCTACCACTGAGCCACCTTCCCAGCCCATGAGTAGCTATTCTCATAATCATGAACCACCAGCACCAGGCTTGTGTTTTATTAAAGAGGTCTCCCAGATTATACAAACTCTACTCCATACAAAACGTAGGTTTTCCTTGCATATACATTCATCCCTGTGGTTGCAAATAGCAACCACGTGATTTTAGGGACACCATTCCTCCATGACCCCAAGCACATGCTTGCTTTTGTTGAATCTCTGTTATTCTTCCCCCAGATCTTTGAAGAGTTGCTCATTTTGTTGTTTTGTTGTTTTGTGGGGAGGTCTCAGTATATTGCTTTAACTGGCCTTGAACTACCAGGCTCAAGTGATTCTCCTATTTTAGCCTCCTGAGTAGTTGGGATTATAGACAAGAACCACTGCTATATGAAGTTGTTGCTTTGCATTTTATTCCTGTTGGTGGTGGTGCTAAAAGTATTCTTTTCACTGAGCTATATCCCCAGCTCATTCAGGAAGTTGTTTATTGGCTCTCCTATCTTTAGGATCGTTGGTCTTCTGGAGCTTTAGTTTCTTTTTTTTTTTTTAATTTAATTTTATTTTATTTGTGAACATACTGTACAGAGGGGTTACAATTACATGGGCAGGATAATGCGTACATTTCTTACCAAGCATTGCAGCCTCCTCCTTTGTTTACCCTTCACCTCCCTTCCTGGAGCTTTAGTTTCTTATGCTCTCTCAGAACTGGAAGATAGGTCTCTCAGGAGGGCAGCATTTCAAAGAGAGGGCTTCACTATTCTAGAGGAGATATTTCTGGGAGATAGCAGATTTACATCTCAAAGGGGAAGGGAATGGATTTATAATTGCAAGCTTCCTAAGCTTTCTAAGCTCAGCCTGGGTACAGGAATGCTCACACAATCCGTTACTTATGAGACAGAGGCCAGAGAATGGTTGGAGCTTAAGAATTCCAAGCCAGCCTTTGAACACTGTGAAAACCTTGAGACTCTGATCTCTCAGTCAAAGAAAAATGAAAAAAAGAAAAAAGTGCTCTGTGCCAAGACAAGTCAGGTTTTGGTTCAAATAAACAATATATTCTTTTGGCAGTGTGGCACTTTCTCAGGCAGGCATTTTAAAGGGGCTAGGATCAGAAGAAGCCATAGGCCAGTTGGAGTCAAGAGTTTGGTCACGGGCTGGGAAGGTGGCTCAGTGGTAGAGCGCTTGCCTTGCATGCATGAGGCCCTGGGTTCGATTCCTCAGCACCACATAAGTAAAAAGAAAAAAGCCAGAAGTGGTGCTGTGGCTCAAGTGGTATAGTGCTAGGCTTGAGCTGAAGAGCTGAGGGATAGCGCCCAGGCCCAGAGTTCAGGCCCCGTGACTGAACCCCCCCCCCACCCTCCCCCCCCAAAAAAAAAGAGTTTGGTCAGGGCTGGGAAGGTGGCTCAGTGGTCAAGTACTTGCCGTGCATGCATGAGGCCCTTGGTTCAATTCCTCAGCACCACATAAGCAGAAAAAGCCAGAAGTGGCGCTGTGGCTCAAGTGGTAGAGCACTAGCCTTGAGCTGCAGAGCTGAGGGACAGCGCCCAAGCCTAGAGTTCAGGTCCCATGAACCACAGGAAAAAAAAAAAAAAAAGTTTGGTCTTGCCAGCACAGGGGATGGGGCTGGATAATGGTGTTAGATAGAGTCATTTGTTCCCGGAGTTCTCAGAAGATGACATCTTAGCTGGGTGCCCGTGGCTCATGACTGTAATCCTAGCTGAGATCTGAGAATTGAGGTTCAAAACCAGCCTGGACAGGCTTGAGACTGTTATCTCCAAATAACAACCAAAAAAGCCAGAAATAGAGTTGTGTCTCAAGTGGCAGAACACTAGCTTTGAGCAAAAAAGCTCAGGGACAGTGTCTAGGCCCTTAGTACAGGCCCCAAGACGCACACACACACACATACACATACACAGATGACATCTCTAAGATGCTTTCCAGAGAGGCCTCACAGTGAATATCTGTGTCTCATCACAATATCTTCTTTTATTTTTATGACAATTTTTTAGTTACTGATTTATTTGCTTACCATTTTTCTTCTCCTACCCTTTTCCAAAGTACCATCAGAGCAGGAACCAAGCTTGCCTTCTTCACTGTAATAGCCCCAGCTTCTAGAACAGGAGCCTGACCTATTGGGGGTATTCCTGACACAATTGTTAGGATGATATTTATGTGTGGAGCACCTGTGTGCTGCTTCTATGCTGAGAAGTATTTTAAGCTCTGGATGATTGAACAAAGTTCCCAACTTTCTATTTTAGCTTATACTCTGTGACAAATTGTTAATTTCTAATACCCATTTATGAAGAAATTTGGGACATATGAAGACACACTTATAAAGCTATCCTTATGTTGGAGGTACCTTCCAGACTGTTTGATAAACTGATATTGTGGCTTAAGGTGTAATTCAATGATAGACCGTGTGCTTAGCATTTGAGAGGCCCAGGTGATCCCAGCATCTGGAAACAACAAAACAAAACAACAGTCCACTATTGTAACTGAATCTTCACAGCAACCTTTGAAGGTAGTATATTTATTCAGGGCTGCTTTTGGCTGTGTGCAGTAGTTTAAGTTGAGGAACTATGCTGAAGAATTTGTACAACATCCTTGTGAAGTCATTAAAGGCTGGGTTTCTTCTGCTTTCCTGTTTTGTCATTCTTATCATGAACTCTTATCTTGGACTCAGTTGTGAAGATGGCAACTGCTACTATTGGTGTCTTTTTCTTACTTCAGACTGGAAGAATGGAGGGCAAAGTGCTTTTACCAGTTGAATGTATTCCTTCTAATCAGTGTTTGAAAAAAATTTGGGAGCTGGGAATGTGGCTGAGTGGTAGCAGTGATTGCCTAGATGTATGAAGCCCTGGGTTTGATTTCTCAGTATCAACACGAACAGAAAAAGCAGGAAGTAGTACTGTGGCTCAAGTGGTAGAGTGCTAGTCTTGAGCACAGAGGGCTCAGGGACAGAGCCCAAGTCCTGAGATCAGGCGCCGGCCTGGCAAAAAATTTTTTTTGGAAGTACCTTAATAAAATGCAAAATTATGGTTTTACATTTCATTGATCTCTAGGTCACAGGGCCATCCCTAGCTGGAAGTAAGTCTGGGAGGCATTTTTCAATGGACAAATTGTGTCTTTGCATAAAACCCAAGTTCTGTTGGTACAGAGCAAGGGAAGATAGATATTGCATAGAGAATGAGCTGTGTTGGCCTTGACTAAGTGCAGGGTTCTGAAGAATGGTTAGGCCTGTCAGTAGTCAAGACAGCTGAGAGGCGTGGTGTAGGGTTAGGGCAATTGGATAGGATTAGGGCAATTGGATAGGGTTAGGGCAATTGGATAGGGTTAGGGCAGTAAGATAGAGGAGAAAATACCTTATTGTTATAGAGTGTTTTCCTCAAAGTACAGCATCTGAAAAGATATGAGGAAAAGCAAAAATAACTGTAATTCAAAGATAATTCCAAAGCCTGTATTATATTCTTAAGGACTGGGACTTTGTGGGTCTTAAATATAGTTTCATGATTTTTCTGGGATGGAATAAGCCATAACACCCTGCTAGCTTTCCATAGTCACAATACCTGCCAGTGATGGAGCATTTAGTATGTGTGATTTTTTTTTTATATATACATACATTACTTCATCTTGCAAAATGGCTTTATGGGATTTTTGATGTTGGTGGGAGTAGTGGTTATAGGATTTGAATTCAGAACCTGGGCTCAAGGTTATTACACTACCACTTTGAGCCACAGCTCTACTTCTGATTTTCTGGTGGTTAATAGGAGATAAGTCTTAGGGACTTTCCTGCCTGTGCTGTCTTCAAACTGCAATCCTCAAATCTCAGCCTTCTGAGTAGCTAAGATACAGATGTAAGCCACCAGTACCTGGTTCTGGCTTTATGTTTATACTTTTAAAAATTATTCCTAACCATTGTATAAACAAAATGAAGTAAACAAACCCAAGCAATAAGGAAATGAAGGGGAAAAATCTAGAAATCTCACTCCCAGAGACAATCAAGATTGATATTTTGGTAGGTGTCTTTCTAAATATTTCTTTGCGGATAAATGCATGTTTAAATATATAAGTGAATCATATTTTTGTGGGTGTAAATTGTCCTACTTACTTATCCAAACACCCTATGAAATAAGTATCATTATCTCAATTTAATGGGTCTAGAATAATTAAGTGATAGGCCTCAGAATACATAACTAACAAGTGGCCAAATGAATATAGTTGGGTTTTTTTTTCCTGAACTGACTATCACAATTCTCTGGCAGACTAGAATTTGACAGGGTAAAGGTCTTTTCTTGGAGAATTTCTAAGAAAATATATGTACAGATGGCCCACTGTCAGGTATCTTAGGAATAGGAAAACACTCTGGCCCTGTGAGCTCAGCTGCTTTAGTGAATACTCCCAGTGTGAGTAAAATAAAGCAGTATTCTGGAAAACACCATTAGTCTGAAGTTTGGATGAAGCTGCCTTGATGGCTCCCAGGGTGATGCCCTTTCACCTCCCCACATGACCAAGTCTTCTGGAACTGTCAGTGTTCATCCTTCTTACTCACTGCAAGTGATCCTTGTTTTGGTTCATTGAAAGTGATTTTTTTTTTCATGTCATCTCCCACCTCTACCCTCATTTTTGCTTGGTAGTTGCATTCCCCAAATATTGTGGATCAGGCTGAATTATCTTTGGAAGCATCAAGATTTTGAGAGAATAAATGAATTGTACCTCTGCTTCCCTTATTGTAAGTCAAGGGAGTAATGGAAGTCCTTAAAAGATGTTTTGTTTTGTTTTTGTTTATAATGAATAGAGCACTAATTAAATAAATCATGGTACATCCATGTGCTGGAAATCCATAGTAATGAATAAATGAGAACACAAAGAAAGAATGTATTATTTAGTAAAAAGAAAACACGCAAGATACAGAACATATTGTAGAATAACCTCTTCCCCTCTTTGGTAAATCCTTTTTTTTTTTTGTCAGTCATGGGGCTTGAACTCAGGGCCTGTCCCTGAGCTTTTTCACTCAAGGCTAGTGCTCTACTACTTTGAGCCACAGCACCACTTTTGGGTTTTTTTTTTTTTGCTGGTTAATTGGAGATAATAGTCTCATGGACTTTCCTGCCTAGGCTGGCTTCAAACTGCAATCCTTAGATCTCAGCCTCCTAAGTAACTAGGATTACAGGTGTGAGCCACTAGTGCCCAGCCCTTTGGTGAATTCTTTTAAAAGAATGTATATGATTTGTCAAAGGACAAACTCATGGACTTTTTAATCTTACTTGGCTTTGTTTTTGGTTCAGAATGGGGCAACACTTCAGTGAGTACAATAGAATAAGTGTTCCAGTGATCCAAAGAGAACAGGTTGATTTTATAGAGAGAAAGGCTGAGGAAAAGAACAGAGACCACAGAGTGGGTTATCATTTCAGACATACTTTCCTTCAGTGTTCTGTTCTGTTCTGGGGATAGAGAACAAGAGAAATAACTGATTTGTTAAGATCAGGTTACTTTAGATAAACTTCTTTGTGGAGGGAAATTCCTTACCATGCCATTTTAAACTAGCCTGTTTGGGAAATTTAGCTGATAGCCCTCATTTCTCTGGGTTCTTGGGAAGTTAGGTAAACAGCACAGTTTTGGTTTAGTGATGTGGAGCTTCAACATGGTGACTCCATTTTGGTTTTTGATCTGATCTGTCTGGATCAGTATAGGACCCTTGTTCAATCTGTAGTTTTCACTTGAGAATACATGTGTCTTTTCTAGACAAATCTGTAAGAATCCATTGCTAATTAATAGGACTTACTATAGAAAGGGCAGAAATAGAAGCTGTCAGTAGTCATTTTATACTTACATGCTTAAGTATGTTATTTATATGTTAATTTGAACAATATGTAATTATTACCTAATACCGATAGGAACAAGCAGAGCAATAATGTGGGCCAGTAAGTGTTTTCTTCCCTGTATTTATCCATGCTTTAAAAAGTTCCATGTTACTTATTTATTTTTGGTCCTGAGGATTGAGCACAAAGTTTGTACCTTTGTGTGTGTGTGTGTGTGTGTGTGTGTGTGTGTGTGTGTGTGTGTGTGTGTGTGTGTGTGTGTGTGTGTGTGTGTGCGTTTGTATGTATGCTGTTCTGGGGTTTGAACTCAGGGTCTAGGAGCTGTCCCTGAGCTTTTTTTTTTTGCTTTTTGCTTTCTTGTTTTTCTCAAGGCTAGCAATCTACCACTTGAACCACAGCTCCACTTCTGGCTTTTTGGTGGTTAATTGAAGATAAGTGTCTCACAAACTTTCCTGCTCAGGCTAGCTTCCAACCATCCTTAGATCTCAGCCTCCTAAGTAGTTAGGATTAAGGTGTGAGCCACAAATGCCCATCTGGGTTTATACGTATTAAGCGTACATTGTACTACTAAGATAAACCTCTGAGGTTTGAAGCCAGGACCTGTACTTGGTATGCAGATACTCTACTACTTGAACCTCTTTACCAACCATTTTTGTGTTGGCTATTTTGAGCTAATGTCTTGCTTTATTCCTGGGGCTGATCTGAACCATAGTCTTCCTATTGTGCTCCCCTGAGTAACTGGCATGACAAGTGCACACAACTCTGCCCAGCCATTGATTGAGATGGTGTCTAGTGATTGATAAAATTATAAAAATCCTCCAGATAGATATTCACCTTCCAAGTAGCTAGGATTAAAAACTTAAGGTACCATATTAGCTAAATTTTTATTTTTATTTATTTATTTATTTATTTATTTTTGGGTCTGGTCATGGGGCCTGAACTCTGGGCCTGGGTGCTGTCCCTCAGCTCTTCAGCTCAAGGCTAGCGTTCTACCACTTGAGCCACAGCGCCACTTCTGACTTTTTTCTTTTTGCTTATGTGGTGCTGAGGAATCGAACTCAGGGCCTCATGCATGCAAGGCAAGCTCTCTACCACTGAGCCACCTTCCCAGCCCCTAAATTTTATTTTTATATGTTTTTGGACATATCTTCTTTCTCCTTGGATGGTCAAGCAGCCACTTCACCTTACAAACTTTAGGTGTTAGAAGAAATTCACAGGATGGCCCTGTGAATAGGGCTTTGTGTGATGGAAAGGATCTGAACAGTAATACAGTTTGGAGGATAGATTTTATTTTTTCTTAATTGTAAGAAATCAGGAAGGAGTAGCAAATAGTGCCATTAATTTCACAGGCTGTGGCAGTGTTAAGAAAAATCCAGAGATCATCTTAGGCTTAGCTGGAGTGATGAACCCCAGTTGCCATGGCGTGTTTGTGGGAAGTAGAGTGTGGTGGATTTCCCTAGCTGGGAGAGCAAGCATAGTGTGTGTAGCAGCTTCCAAGTGACATGTTCTTGTGAGTTAGTTACACCCTGCCCCATTGCAGTGTGCCATCCCATCATACTGTGTTCCCGTAGTGTTTCAACATCCTGGGAGGGGGGAGAAGCAAAGAAACAGAAGAGAACAGCAAACCTAACAGTGCATGAAATTAGCAATGAACACTGGAAAACCGATCACAGTTCTGTTCCGGGAGAGGGTGGAAATCACAATCATTTTATTAGAATAGCAGCTAAAAGAGAGAAAAACAGAGTGGCAGCTGAATGAAAGCATTGCTGCCACCTTTTCAAGTGGTGGCCCTACCACCTATCACCCATAGTGGTCTCAGAAATGGGTGGTCTCAGACGGGCTGGATGGGAAGGAGACACCTCTCTCATTCTTTTAATTGATGGTACAGTATGTTCATTGTGTGCCAACTACATTTTCACAAACAAGATATAATCTTTTTTTTTTTTAAATGTGTTACTGGGGCTTGAACTCAGGGCCTTGAGCTTTCATTTAGCTTTCATGCTCATGAGAGGCTGCTATTCTGAGTTACACTTGAGCTATACCTCCACTTCTGGCTTTTTGCTGGTTTCTTTGTCTTCCTTGGCAAATTAACTCCATTCTCCACAGTCACCCATGACAGCTGGGGTTCTTCAGTCCTCACATCTTAGCCTCCAGGGATGAGCCACTAGCACCCACCAATATCTGATCTTTGCTCTCAAGAAGTTAAAAGTCTGATGAGAGAGTCAGGCTCAATAAAATCTGTGTCTGAGCCCAGCACCAATGGTTCATCCCTTCTCAACTCATCATCAGATGAAGCGGCATTTGGCTGTCATCCTATGTGGAAGGCTGAGAGCAGGAGGATCATGGTTCTAGGTTAGCCGAAACAGAATGTCTTATGGACTCCATCTCAAAGAAGAAGCTGGATGTGGCGACATGTGCTTTTTTTCTTTTTCTTTTTTCTTCTATTTTTGCAGGACCAGGATTCAAACTCCATACCTGATTCTTTGTTCCTTGGCTGGTGCTTTACTAACTGAGCCATAACCTCCAACCCCAGCATATGCTTTTTAACCCAGCCATGTGAAGAAGCCTCAAATAGGTTGATGTAGTCCAGGTACAAAGGGGAAGTGAAATCTTATCTCAAAATAACCATTGCAAAAAAATGGCTGGAGGCATACCTTAGTGGTAGAGTACCTGATTAGCAAGCAGGAGGCCCTGAGTTCAAACTCTAGCACTGAAAAAAAAAAGATGGAAAGAGGAAGGCACTGAATCCATTTTATTTTACCAATTACAGACAAATGATGAGGAAATGTTGAGGATGATTTTTGGTTATATCTGACCTCAGTAGGAGTGTTGTGAGTGATTACTCCTGCGTACCTAGGATTACAGGTATGAGTCACTGGTGCCCACCTTGTTCTTAATGGTATATTTTTTTTATTATTTCTATATTTCTTCCCTCAACATGGAGCTAAGCACAAGGTTATTAAAAAAAAAAAAAGACTATAAAGGCTGTGAGGGTAGCGCAGCAGTATGAGCAAGGCCTTGGGGTTAGAGCCTTAGCACAGGCATCCACTCTACTATTCTATATAAAAAGTATGTTAGCCTTTTGAAAATAATAAAAGAGCACACTTGTTCTCAGGTACAGAAAATATCTCCGGTTTATAGCCAGAACCAGAGAGTGGCAGGGATGGATACAATGGGATCAGGGATATCTGTGTGTGTGTGTGTGTGTGTGTGTGTGTGTGTGTGTGTGTGTGTGTGTGTGTGTGTGTGTGTGTGTGTGTGTGTCGTGCATGCGCACTGGTCCTGGGGCTTGAACTCAGAGCCTGAGTGCTGTCTCTGCCCTTTTTTGCTCAAGGTGAATGTTCTACCTCTTGAGCCACGTCTAGCTTTTTAGTGGATAGAGATAAGAATCTCACAGACTTTCTTGAAGTGGCTGGCTTTTAACTCTGATCCTCAGATCTCAACCTCCTCAGTAGCTAGGATTATAGGTATGAGCCACTGGTGCCTGACAGTATCTTTTTATACCTAAACAAATAGGTATAAAACTAGACTTTGTACATAGGCAGAAATGGAAAGGTGTTTTGTTTTGTTTAGGAGAGGGGAATGTTGGAGAATTAACTAAAGGCCTTGTACATACCAAGTTCCTGTTCTACCCCTGATCTCAGGCCTAACATTGAAAACGTAGGGTTTTTTTTGTTTTGGTTTGGTTTTTTTTTTTGTCTGTTGTGTGGCCTGAACTCTGGGCCTGGGCGCTGTCCCTCAGCTCTTCAGCTCAAGGCTAGAGCTCTACCAATTGAGCCACAGCACTACTGGCTTTTTCTGTTTATGTGGTACTGAGGAATCAAACACTGGGCCTCATGCATGCAAGGCAAGTACTCTACCACTGAGCCCCTTCCCAGCCCCAAATGGAGTTTTTAAACAGATAAAACTGCTTGTATAGTAAGAATTAAATATATATTTGTTGAACACAGGAATACAGGAGTAAAGTAAAAGAACTGACAGCACAGCTGGGCACTGGTGGCTCCCACCTGTAATCCTAGCTACTCAGGAGGCTGAGATCTGAGGATCACGGTTCAAAGTCAGCCTGGGCAGGAAAGTCCGTGAGACTCTTATCTCCAGTAAACCACCAGGAAAACTGGAAGTGGCACTTGCCTTGAGCTGAAGAACTGAGGGACAGCACACAGATCCAGAGTTCAAGTCCCATGACCAACAAAACAACAACAACAAAAAAACTGACAGTGTCTCTAACATGACAAGGTTCTATAAGCTGAGGCACTTCAAGGTCCTGGTAAGAAGTCAACGGACAACCCCCAGTGTAACATGGCCACTGAATCTTCCCACAGCTGAACCAATTCCTAATTCAAGCTCCTGAATTCTGTGGCTTGCTTGAAACCCTTTTTAGCTGGCATGAGCTCAATTTAGGGCTGAGTTCTGGATTACTTCTAATCTCAATTCACCAGGAGTTAGCCATAAAAGGCCCTGGCCAGGTGCCTGGAAAAAAAGACAGTGTCACAGGAGATATTACTAGTGACATTTCCCACTCACTGTGATTTTCCCCCCAATGTTGGATATGGAACCCAGGACCTTGCACATACCAGGCTCTAGAACTAGCTCTATAATTGAGCCCCACTCCCAGCCTACTCACTAATATTTTGAAATTTTTGAAAAGGAAGGAAACACCTGAGATTTTCAGTTTTATAGAGACTGTCCCTTTTAGGTGATTGTATATGAGGTAAAAGACTGGATTGGAGACTCAGGCCTTTCTCTTTGAAGTCATTCTGCTTTAGAGAGAGCAGGGTTTTGTTGTTGTTTTTTCTGCCAAAATTCCTAGGAAAGGGCCTTCCTGCCTGGTAAGAAATATTTTTCTCCTCAGCCCACAAAGGAATTCTCTTCCCGAGGCAAAGGAAGATTCACTTCCAGGCCTTTCCCTGGGTGCACCGTGAAGCTGTGTTTTGGAGGGGAGAAGGGAGTGTCCGTTTTAGGTTGCAAATCACTTATGGGAGTGCTAGTGATAAATCAACTTTTAGATATGTTCTCTGACATCCACAAAGAATTTCAAAGCTAACCAAGCACCTATCAGGTCCTGGAGGACATGCTGTCAAGGGCCAGGGAGCGCTGCTTGTTCTGAGTCATGGTGTTTGAATTCGCCAGCCTGATGCAGAGTGAGCATGATGCGTTTTGCTTTGATTTGATTTTTTGAATCATAGATTGGTTGGACCAGCATACCAGCGAAGGGCACATCCTCCACTTATAAAAAGCTATTCCATATTCTTGCAGAGCTCAGGAGGCCATGGTGATGCATATTGACCTTTGGCTACTTCCTAGTTGTAGCCTCTCTGAACTTAGTTTTCTTATCTCTAAAATGGAAGCTCAAACCCAAAAATTTATGCCTCCCTCCCTTCTTCCTTCTCTCCCTCCCTCACTCCTTTCTCTTTCTCTTCCTCCCTCCCTCCCTCTCTTCCACCTTTCTTTCTTTCCTTCCTCCCTTTTTTTCCTTCCTTCCTTCCTTCCTTTTCTTCCTTCTCTTCCTTTCTTTCTTTCTGAGAGACTCTCACTATATAGCCCAGATTGGTCTTAAACAAGAGATCTTGAGTTTCTTAACTTTTAGAATTACAGGTGTGCTCTACCACTTTGCTCAAATAAGTTAAATCCATTTAAGCCTAGTCTCAATCTCTCTCTCTCTCTCTCTCTCTCTCTCTCTCTCTCTCTCTCACACACACACACACACACACACACACACTTCCATGTTACCTGTTTCACCAGCCATAGGCTGAGATAGAAATAGACGTTACCCTTTAGGTTATTATGAGTTAAAAAAATGGTACTAAGTATATGAAAATTGCCCTGCAGAGTCCCTGGTATAAAGTTATTAAAACAGTGCTTTTGGGGCCAGTGACCTCAGAAGCACTTTTTCTAGGTCAATAAAAATGTGCCTTTTGATGGAGGAACCTTGGGGACAATGGGATCCTGGACAAGCTGTGAACTGGTATCTTGACCTCATATATTTATGGTATATGACCAGACAAAGGAGAGATGGCCAGAGGTGTCTGATATTTTAAAAAGCCAAGAACATAGCCCCCACTCAGCCACTAGGCAGGTGACTCTAACGCCATCTGATGATAACACCTGAAGTTTGTGACGTGGTTTGTCATAATCAACTCTGGGTAAGACCTTGTTTTTCCAGGGTCCCAGCCCACCTATGTTAGTCAGCTTTTGTTACTATAACCAATATCTGAGCTACCTCATAAGGAGAAACCATTTATGTATGTATGTATGTATGTATGTGTTTCTTGTGGCTTACATTTTTAGAGATTTTCAGTTCATTTTTGGTTGGTTCTGTAGTGTACAGGCCTGCAGAACAAGGTAGCATGTCATGGTAGAAGCACAAAGTAAAGCAAAGCTTCTAATTTTGTGGCTGGGACTCAAGAGAAAGAGGAAGAGGTTAGGATCTCACAATTTCCTTCAGGGGACATCTCCAATGACCTAAAACCTTCCACTAAACCCTATCTCTTTTTATATTTAGAAACTGAGTCTTGCAGACCGGGAAAGTGGCTCAGTGGTAGAGCGCTTGCCTTGCATGCATGAGGCCCTGGGTTCGATTCCTCAGCACCACATAAGCAAAAAGAAAACAGCCGGAAGTGGCGCTGTGGCTCAAGTGGTAGAGCGCTAGCCTTGAGCTGAAGAGCTGAGGGACAGCGCCCAGGCCCCGAGTTCAGGCCCCTCAACCGGACCCCCCCCCAAAAAAAAAAATGAAAAGAAACTGAGTCTTGCTATGTTGCCCAGGCTGACCCTCTTGGACTCAAATAATCTTCCAGACAGCCTTCTATGTGTCTGGAGCTATAGGTGAGTGCCATTGTGCTTAGCCATTTTTTGTTGATAATGGTGAGGAAGGACTACCTCCTGAAGGTGCTGTGCTGGGGACCATACCTTTACCACGTGAGTCTCGGGGACAATTAAAATCCAAACTACAGAACCACTGCATATTCCAAATGGGACATGAAAAGGCGCTTGTCTTTGGGGATCTGTCTTTGGACTTTGGTTATTGAAGATGTTGTGATGGATAATTTGAGTGAATTTGACCAGGATTCCAACACCACCTCAAAAACTAAGGTATTATTTCTTAGCTCTTGTGTATTATTTAGAGCTGGAGAGTTCTATCATCATCATCATCGTCATCATCGTCATCATCATCATATGTGTATGTGTGTGTGTGTGTGTGCGTGTGCGTGCGCGCACGTGTGCGCACACACGGGTGTGAGGGCCACTCATGAGCCTTGAACACATGGTCTGGGCACTGTCCCGAAGCTTTTTTATTCGAGGTCAGTATAATACCACTTGAGCCACAGCTCCACTTCTGGAGTTTTGGTGGTTAATTGTAGATAAGACTCTGGCAAAAATGCTGAAACAAGGACATAGGATGACTCATTGCAACAATGATACCTACAAGACAGTATATTGGAAATGAAGTTTACAACTTGGGGGGAGGGAAGGGAAGGGATAGTGGGAGAACAACAAGGGAAGGGGTAACAATGTTCAACAAGAAATGTACTCATTGCCTTACTTATGTAACTGTAACCCTTCTGTACAGCATCTTTTTGTTTGTTTGTTTGTTTGGTCGTGAGGCTTGAACTCTGGGCCTGGGTGCTGTCCCTCAGCTCTTCAGCTCAAGGCTAGCGCTCTACCACTTGAGCCACAGCACCACTTCCGGTTTTCTGGTGGTTTATTGGAGATAAGAGTTTCACAGACTTTCCTGCCTGGGCCGGCTTTGAACTGTGATCCTCAGATCTCAGCTTTCTAAGTAGCTAGGATTACAGGCATTGAGTCACCAGCGCCTGGCCTATACTGCATCTTTACAATAAAATAAAATAGCGTCTGGCAGACTTTCTTGCTGGGGCTGGCTTCAAACTATGATCCTCAGACCCATCCTCCTGAGATTACATATGTGAGCCGCTGGTGCCCAGCTGGCTCTATTATTATCTTCTAAGTAGCTGTGCAAAGGACTCTTCCTTGTACTTTGCTTGAGACCTGCTGTAAGTCACTTGGGCAGAGTTCCCTGGAGACCTACAGGAACCAGTCTGAATCCCCACAAGCTGCTGCTGTGTTTAAGTTAACATGAGCTTCTTCCATTGGGGGCCCGCCCCTGCAGGCGGCCTCCCTATGTGTCATAATTAGCACATATTGCCTGTCCCCTGACACACCCCAGGCAGTACAGAGTTCTTAGCTTTACCATATCCCTTTTGTAATTGTGTTTCTTATAATACTCTAAACACAACAAGAAAACTACTATCTTGGGAAATGTGAAAAACTCAATTTGCCCTAACAGCCTGAGGGCTTAGGGAGTTAATCACCTCTCTTACTCCAGGTTCTTTATTCAGGGTACTTAGTTAACTGATTGGAACAGTGTGTTCAAAGATAAAGTTCAGAGACTTGATTTCCTTGTAGATGGACATTTTGCTCTTTTCTAATTTTCTAGTTGCCCACAACCACTAGTAGGAAAGGGGAAAATAAGTTTCCCTATATTCTGCTAAGTTCTTCACTGAGACCCCTGAAGCAAAAGAGTAATAAGAGAAAAACAAGTTTACTAATATGTATATCTCATGTATATGATAGAGATACCCAGGTGAATGGGCATCCCTCACAGAAGAGGCTTAAATAACTGAAATATCTTCAGTTAAGTCAATAAAGAAAAAAATTAGGAAGGTAAATGATGAGGTGACTAGGAAAAGTAAAGGAAAGTTTGTTATGTAGTTGGGAAGAGCCTCTTGTGATTTAGAACACTCTTCCGGGTATAGAGACTTATTCTTACAAATAGACATTTCCTTTTGTCTGAATCATTATGTCATCAACATGGATGTGTTTTTTGTCAAAGACAAATATATTGAATAACAATAAACAAGCTATTACTATGTTATCTTTTAAGTTACCAGGTATCCTTAATTTCACTTGGAATTCATGACCATTGTGGCAAACATGTTCTTTTATTCCATTTAAATCTTAACTATCAATATTAAATCACAGGTTGCTCATTAGGCTTCACACAATGGTTTTTAAGTTACAGAATAGGAAGAGTTACAGTGGCTAGCTATCCCATCTGCAGGAAAGGTTCAAAGGGACCTACTAAAGACAAGGACAGAGAGCAAAGCAAGAGTTTCTATGATGATTAAATATTAATATAATGAATCCAGTCACAGAGATGTTCAGAAATAGAGCTATCAAAGCATTGCTGGGTTTGAGACAAATGACACTTTGAGCAGGTATGTGTCTGTGTCCAAGAGAGGATCATGCTGAGCTGAAGTCTCTGGGACAAAATTGGGACTTAGTCAACGGTGGATCCCATGACATATACATTGGAGGATGCCACTGAATCCCAGTATTTGGTACTTTTCTTTATTATCCAGGTAAGGAGGCTGAAGCATTCCTCCTCCCTCCTTCTTCCTCTCCTTCTTTTTCCTATAAGCTCACAAGCCTGGTTTTTCTGAAATGTTTTGTGTGTGTGTGTGTGTGTGTGTGTGTGTGTGTGTGTGTGTGTGTGCGTGCACGCTGGTACTGGGGCTTGTCCTTTGTTTGTTTATTTAAGGCTAGAGCTCTACCCTTCATCTACAGCTGAACATCTAGCTTTTTGGTGGTTAATTGGTGATAAAAATCTTACAGACTTTCCTGCCAGATCTGTCTTTGAACTGTGATCCTTACATCTTATCCTTCTGAGTAACCAAGATTGCAGTCATGAGCCACCAGTGCCTAGCCTGGTTTTTGGCTTTTTGAACCAAGGTCTTGCTATGTATGATTATCAGGTTTGCCTTGAAACCTGATACTACCAGGTTTTAATGTACTACCATACCCTGCATTAAGAATGAAATTGGGGGATGGATTCAGACTCTAGCAGTAGCCATGCCAACTTGGTATCATTTATGGCTGATTTGCAATACAATGGCAATGTAGAGTCGTCATGACAGAGTGCTAATGACTCACAAATTCTAAAATATTTATCCTGTATGCCTTTACACAAAAGTTTACCAAGCCCTGTGCTAAGCTTTATACAAATGAATCCACAACTTGGTATGCTTTCCCCTCTTCCCGTCCCAGCAAAGCCTCATTAAAAACGTTTTCTCCAGTTCTCATCTGATTATTCCATCTGGCAACATAGTTCTCTTTATTATCTCTCAGCATTACATAATATAGGAATCTAGGAATCTAGCTTATGCCAGGCAAGTGCTCTACCACTAAATTTTGGTCCCAGCCCCAGCTTGCAAATTTTTTTTTTTTTTAAATTATGAACTATTGGGCTGGGAAGGTGGCTCAGAGTGCTTGCCTTGCATGCATGAGGCCCTGGGTTCAATTCCTCAGTACTACATAAGCAGAAAAAGCCAGCAGTGATGCTATGGCTCAAGTGGTAGAATGTTAACCTTGAGCTGAAGAGCTGAGGGATAGCGCCTATATGCCCAGAGTTCAGGCCCCATGACCGGCAAAAAATAAAATAAGTTATCTAGTATTGTACAAAAGGACTTTAAAATGTCCATTTGTGTAGACAGTGCATCTTGATCCGTGTCAGCCCTTCCACAATCACCCCTAACTTGCAATTTATATATTAAAAATATCTTGACCATATGTTACTGTGTTTCTCTATTTCATAGTGAAGACCCAAAGATTAGCCCTTTCTATATCCTGTATCTATTTCCACACACACAGTAGTGCTTACATTTTGAATTTGCATTCAAATTGTGGCTCTGTCACTCCCTAGGTGAGTAACTGATGGAAATTTCCTGAGTCCCTTCATCTTCAATATGGGATTATGAGCATTAAGGAGATGATCTATGCTAGATTCCAAGACCCAAAAGGGGCTCTACCACAATAATGATTACCAGTGAATAATTTCTTTCTTTGTGATATGAGGAAATTACTTGTTGCCTTTAATAAAACCTAGGGTAATATGGTGAGAATTTAAAGAAGTAGGAAGACAATAGAAATTATACAATTTAGTTGGTGCTCTGTAAAGATTAACTGAGTCAAGATTTCAGATGAGATGTTAGACTAATAGGACTTTGAACAGATTTAACAGACACTTATTAGTTACCAAGCACAGCACCACCTAGGTCAAACCTGAGAGTAAGAAAGCCCAAGTCAAGGGTGAGAAAGAAGATTCTTCTCTAAATTCAAGGGAAAAAAGCAATACACGAGATATGTTCTTACTTGCCTACAATGTTTCCCTTCTCTCTCAGAGCAGATGATTCAGCGTCAGCAGTTCACATAAAAAGTATTTCACATGGAAAGTATTAGTGATTCTGTGGGGAAATAAGTTTCTAAGTGCAGCAGTCTGAAATTAATAACTTTCTCAGTGGAAACTCTCTTGACAACAACTCAAGATGAAGTCACAATGCAATTTTTCCAGTCTTGGATTGATTATCTTCCCTGTCTGCTTGATTTGTACCAGGCATGGATCCACAGGACAAGAAATTCAGTTTCCCCTTTCCTTATACAGCTGGCCTGCCAACTAGAGGCTTTAGGCAATGGTTACTCCATTTTTCAATTTCCAATCTATCCACTTATTAAACCCAGGCCAATCCTTTCTATTTATTTATTTATTATAGGATTTGGGGAAGACAGAGGGAGTGGGGAGGGGGAGCGATAGAGGGAGGAAAAGAAAGAGAAATGAAGAGGAGAGGAGACCCTCTAAGTCTTTACTGTTAATATAAAACATTTTGATTGAGGACATCAGAAAAGGAATAGGAAAAGGATATTGGAAGTTGTAGATCAGCTTTCTTTTGCTTTTGAGAAACATTCCCATAAGAAAGGATTTTATTTATATTAAAGACTTGTGTCCACGTGCAAGCAGTATATAGCTCTCAAAAGAAAAGGCAATTTAGGAAATAAGTAGAAAGGAGAGCAGTGTCTTTGCCAGAAAAAGCCACAGTGCAATAGACGCAGAAAGATAACAAGATGTTCCAGTAGCCATATGTGGCAGGACATACATATTTTTTTATTCCTTCTTCCATGTAAATTTAGATAAAGTAGATCGACTTCTATTTTCCACCAATGATTTTTAAAAAATAATTCCAAATTAGACTTTTTTTCCCTTTCTTATAGAAGGCATTTTTTATTCATAATACCGTATTACATTAAAAGGTATAGACTTTCTGGACTGGGGATGAAGACTAGTGGTTGAGTTTTTGCCTTCCATCTATAAGGCCTTTCAAGTATAACACTACACAAACAGCAATGCAAGCCAGGAGCCAGTGGCTCACACCTGTAATTCTAGCTACTCAGGAGGCTGAGATCTGAGGATTGCAGTTCAAAGCTAGCCCAAGCAGGAAAGTTTGTGAGACCCTTATCTCCTGTAAACCCCGAGGAAACCAGAAGTGGCACTGTGGCTCAAGTGGTAGAACACTGGCCTTGAGCTGAAGAGCTGAGGGACAGCACCCAGGCCCACAGTTCAAGCCCCACAACTGACAAGAAAAAAAAAAAAAAAAGCAACGCAAAATAAATACAACTGAGGCAAAGTAGACTCTTACAGCTTGGATGAATTTGTTGATGAGGCTAACAGAACAAGAGAGAACCTGGAGTTTGGAAAATGATAGAGATCTCAAAGTGAGAAAGAAAAATACCTAGACTTGATTTCAGTTTGATCCTTTTCAATATGGTTCAAAACAGGTATGTTGGTAGAGTGCTTGCCAGGACAAGTTAAATGCCCTGAGTTCACCGGCAAGTTAATAGATAAATTTAACTAATCTGAAAAATTAGAAGCTAAGATGATCTTACTGAGACTATTAAGAAGATATGGGAAACGCAACAAGCTTCAAAGATTGAGGTTTTCCTCCTGCATTGGACAGGTAGGTAGACGCAATTCCAGATGGCTGGATATGATCTAAAGAAACAGAAGAGCTGCCCTGTAGCTATGTGTGGGACACCGTGGAAGGCAGCTTTAAAAGCTAAATTCTCTGTGTCTTCACCCAGCTTATCGTTCAGTTGTGTGGTAATCATTAAGCTGGCTTAGTAGGCTTGCACTGCAAATGTACTTCAGTCCAGCTCTGTGTCACTGGGTAAAATGCATAATCTCTCCAGGCACAGTTTCATCGGTGAGAAATTGGCCATTCTGTCTCCCACCCACCTCTCAGCAGGGCCTCTGTGCATTTCTTGTTGTCCCTGCCTGAGATCAGGTTTTGACTTTCACATCCCTTCCTCTGAGAGTTTTCTTGAGGAAATATAGTCTCTGGATCCAGAGGCTAAGCTGTTAGGACACTAAAGAATGTTTAAACACGAAGCTACTGTCCGTCCTTGGGAAGGATTCAGGGAGAAGGTCAGGGAGCAAGTGCTTAGGATTTGCAGGCCCTCCGCGAGGGTCTATAGCTGGGTTCCCAATAAAACTTTATTTGTGGACACTGGACTTCCGCAGACTATTGGTCTAGGCGACGGGGCTGAGTGTGGTCCCCGCCCTGTCGTTGGCTGACCCCTGACCTATAGGATGGCAGTGAGGGTGGGAGTGGATGAGAACCTTGATCTTGTGGCTATACCAGGGAGTGGCCGGCTCGGGCGCCCAGACAACGGCCCTCCGCTGGCGCCGCGGGCCTGCCGGCGACTGGGGAGCTGAGGCGGAGGCTGAGGCGGAGGAGGGAGCCGAGGTGATGTGGCCGCGGCGGCGCAGGGCGCGGCTCGGTGGGGCAGGGCGGTGCGAGTTGGGGGCGGGGCGGCGCGCAGCGTCGTCGCCGTCGTCCGTCGTCTCCGCCTCCTCCCCAGGGGCCGCGGCGGAGCCTAGGCGGCAGCGGCGGTGCTTACGGCCTGAGGAGAGCGTCTCTCCCGGAGCGGCGGCGGCCATCGAGACCCCACCCGCGGCGCGACCCTCAGGGCCTCCCCACGTGTCCAGGCCGCAGCGCCCGCGTCCCTTCAGCTCGTTCCTGCGCGCTCCCCCCCTGCTGCCGGCTGCGTGATGGCGTTGGCTTTGGCGGCGCTGGCGGCGGTCGAGCCGGCCTGCGGCAGCCGGTACCAGCAGGTGAGCAGCGCCGAGTTCCGTCCCTCAGCCTAGAGCTTGGACCCTGGCTCCGCCTGCCGTTTCAGACCTCTGCAGGGCCGGCCCGTTGGCAACTCGACGCCCGGGCTTGGCAGGCCGCGCTGGGCCCGGGCCTTGTGGCCTCGGCCTCCATTCCAGGCCGCTGCGGACCCTGAGCGGCCCCCCTCGCGATCCCGGGTGGAAACGGCTTTGGTTTCCCGCATTTCCCCGGGCGGGTGGGTCCCCGAGTCCGAACTCTGGGCTCAGAGTAGGCAGTGACCTAGGGCCATTTATTTTTCTCCTTTCCACCTTTGCTTTTTTTTTTTTTTTGATGTCACTGGAAAAAGAAAGGGGGAGGGAAATGAAATGCGAAAGGAAACTGGGTGGAGAGAAAAGATAAAAATCGCTGGTGCTGCGGCGACGGCTCCCCCGCAGCGAGATGCGATTACTCAGGGTTTCTGGGGCCCCGTCGGTTCGGTCAGGCCCGGCCCGCCCCTCCCCCACGCCTCGCTTTCAAGACAAAAGTAAAAACGAAGCGAGACGAGCCCGCAGTTTGCGGCAGATCTGCAAGAGGCGATGTTTGGTCGAGGTGTTGCCCCAAAAATGTAGCGCGTCGGTGACGCCACCAGGCGTGTGCCCGCGAGTGTTCTAATCCCTTGGAAGTGACGTTTTGAGAGATGTAATAACATATCTGGGGAGGAAATGTATGGGGGATGATTGCATTATTATCTCGAAATTGAGGCCCCAGGGAAAAGGGCTGCCGGCTTTTTACTCTCTTGTCTGTAGCTGTTTTTCTTTGGGATTTTTGCGGAGACCTTCTGCAGAGGATTTTTGTTGTTGTTGTTGTTTCGGGGTTTTTTTTTTTTTGGTTGTTATTTTTAAGAGATATTAAACTAACACATCGTGATTGTGGGAATGGAGCCAAGTAGTAGCTGATGTTGATTGGAACCGCGGATCACTGTGTTGTGTGATGATGCTTCAAATGCCTTGGGCATAATTTTCACACAAATGTCCAACCTGCCTTTATGAAACTAAAATGTCGCGATTTAGATAAGCTACATTTTCTGTATTTTACAAACAAGGAAAAACCCAATACCATTGAAACGTGTAGATTAACCCTGGTGCTGTCAGTTATTGGTTTGTTTTGCCGTCTTTCGTTGGGTGTTGTCACCAGGCCCCTTCCCCCCCCCCCCCAGCTCAGAATGACTAATAAGAATTTGGCTTCTTGGTCTCATAGAGATTTTCCCCAAATTGTGGCAGAACAATATAACCCACGAATCTCTTAACAGCCTGGAGTCTAATAAGTGCATTTTGGTATGACCTTGGACCAGACTCTAAATTTCATATATATATATATATATATATATATACACACATATATATACTTTATTATCATTTTTTTTTGCCAGCCCTAGGCTTGAACTCGGGGTCTGGACACTGTCTCTGAGCTTCTTTTGCTCAAGGCTAGCATTCTACCACTTGAGCCACAGCGCCATTTCCCATCTTTCTGTTTATGTGGTACTGAGGCATCGAACCCAGGACTTCATACATGCTAGGCGAGCACTAAGCCACATTTCCAGCCCCTCTAGATTCTTTTCTGCTTTAATAAGATCTTTTTTAATAAGATTCAAATCCCATGTCACCTAACTGTCACCAATGTGTTTGCAAATCACCTGTGTCCTGTAGTGTCATCTGATTCATTATCTTCATCCTGACTTGGATAAGGCAAATAAGCGTCTTGGGTTTTCCTTCTACTGCTGTCTTCTTGGATAATGCTGATAAGAGTGCTGGTAATAAGAAAATTTATTGGAGTATCAAAATTATTCTTTGTCCAGTCTGGTGCGTAATGAATTTTAATTAGGCAAGATTGTGGTGTGTCAGAGAGGGGCCATCTTATTCTTAAAAAAAACTTCAATAAAAACATAAAAAATATTCTTCGTAGAAAAATTTGTGCGTAGATAACTAGAGTCAACATTTTGATGTGTGTTCTGTGACCTTATAGCTGTATAAATATGCACAAGTTTAGATCAGTATACCTAGTGTAAAGATAAGGGACACATATTGATTTACTGTGCATCAATCAGCACTAATTGGTTTGCATCCATTTTACAAAACCTTTGTGTCAGTGTGTTCTCACAGTGTGGATGAAGAAGACAAGTCTCAAAGAGGCTCAGGAACATGCTCAAGGTCACAAGGCTAGGTTGTGATTATAAGGATATACACATACATACCTACTCACTGCCAAAAATAGGATATGCACCAGCAGATGCATACAGTATTTGTGTATATGCTCTGTTAAGCACCTATACGTGTTTCCAAGCACATCTTTATACACATGCAGTTCTTGGACACATTTTGCACATGTATTCGTATGTATCATGTCAAGCATCAGCATTCACAAATTTACTTGTGTATTCTTGCACATACATGTGCAAATGCACTCAGTCTGGATATACAATGAAATGGTCCATATTCTAATACTGTTGTTTTTTCACATGATTATGTTTTGTATATCATCTGTATCCCTTTCTCTCTTTTGTGCGTGCATGTGCATATATATGCATGAGGTACTGGGACTTGAACTCAGGGCTTTGTGCACTTAGATTTTTTGCTCAAGGCTGGTACTCTATCACTTGAGCCATACCTCTGCTTCTGGCTTTTTGCTGGCTAATTGGAGCTAAGTGTTGTGGATTTTGCTGTCCTGGCTAACTTCACACCTCTATCCTCAGGTCTCCGTCTCTTCAATAGCTAGGTGCCTGGCTTTCTTCTTCTTTTTTTTTTTTAGGTGCTGGAGATACATTGAACTCTTGACCTCAAACATGCTAGGCAAGCACTTTGCCATATCCATAGCCCCATATCAAATATTTTTGCTGTCTATAGAGCACATACATATTTAAAAGGATTTTGAATTATAGAATGTTAATGAATTGTCCCAGCAACTTGGTGGGAGCATGATACTCTTACGTTGTTTCCAAAGGCTATTCTGACTTCTCTTGGATCTTATTAATCAAATTGAGTTGGTCCTCTAGCCAATGTAATGAAAGCTGTATGATTTATAATGCAAATGGATTTTTTCCATTTATTTTTTGTACTAAGATTGAATTGAGGGCCTCTTGGAAGGCAGTTGGTTTACCACCTGAGTCATGTCTCCAGCCCTTTTTTGCATTGTTTTTGAGGTAAGGTTTTGCTTTATGCCAAGATCATCCCAGGCTTTGATCCTGTTAGTTGTGCTTCCTGTGTAGCTGAGATAATGGATACACTCTACTGTGCTCAGCCATTGGTTGAGAGGGAGTCTCAAGAACATATTTTCCCTGGGCTGTCCTCAAACCATGATTCCCAGCCCTCTGCCTTCCAGTAGGTAGGATTACAGACAGGCTTGAGCCAAACAAGCTGTCTTTATGGTTTTTATTGATTTGTACAACTTGAATTTAGCATAGTGACAGAGCTTACAGAAGGGCTAGACAGGGCACTGGTGGCTCATGCCTATATAATTCTAGCTACCGAAGAAACAAATCTGAGGATCTAGGTTGGGTCTCCAGCCAAGGGAGACAAATCAGAGACTGTTTATCTCCAACAAAGCCAGAAGTGGAGAAGTGCCTTGGAGTGGAGAAAGACAAGCTAGAGCCTCAGGTTCTGCATTCTACCCCCTGAGCGGTCCTCCCTCCATGTGCAAACAAAAAGAAAAGGGAAAGGGAAAGACTGGGCTCACAGTTTCCCTGTGTTAGGATTTTGTTTACTATTTTTCCTTTTTGCAGTTTTGAAACTGAGTTTGTGTTCCAGACATGGAAACACTGTTTCAAGACAGGTCTATACCCAATGTTGAGAAACTTGTCTTGTGGAGCACTCAGTAGACCCTCTTTGCCTTCCTGCAATAGATCTTTGCCTACATCATAAAATTTTCCACTCTATGCCAGATGTTTTGAGATATTTGGATCTTGAATATAATCTAAGTGGACAGTAGTACTGCCACGTAGGTAGAAAAACTGCACACTGTTCAGTTAGGACTTAACTCATTTCCTGCTGTTTGTAAGCAACACCAGCGAGAGCACATCTGAGAATAATAACATTTTCCTAGATCAGAAAATAATTTCATGTCTTTTAATAGGTAAAACTTTATTCATATTTAAGTATTAGAGAAATTATGATCATGGGAGAAGGACCAAAGAATGTCTATATCATTTGTTTTACTTACTTGTTTTTTAGTTTCAGAAGTCACTTTACATTACATCACATTACAGGCCTGTAATGTCAGCACTGGGATAGCTGAGGCAGGAGATTTGTGAGTTCAGGACAAGACTGAGCGCTATATAGTGAGGCTCTGTTTTAAAACTACTAAATATATATCATTTATATAACGTGTGTGTGTGTGTGTGTGTGTGTATATGTGTATGTGTCTATGTATGTGTGTGTGAGTGCATGTGTTGGTCCTAGGGCTTGAACTCAAGGTTTGTCCCTGAGCTTTTTGGCTCAAGGTTGTCACTCTACTACTCCACTTCAGCTTTTTGTGGTTAATTGGACTTTCCTGCTTGAGCTGGCTTTGAACCATAATCCTCAGATATCAATCTTCTGAGTAGCTAGGATTACAGGCATTGAGCCACTTGTGCCTGGTCTATATAATGTTTGTATACACACACAAACACACATGACTATTTATAGAGAGATAAAATGGGTAAATTGTTTCTTTGAAAACTACTTAGAATTATGAGGAAATTTACCATATTAATCTTTGGTTTTGTTTTTTTGCTTTTTTGTTGTTGTGTTTATTTTTTGCTTTGTTTTGTTTTTGGTACTGGAGATAAACCTGGGGCCTTGTGCATATTAAGCATAAGCTAAACCTGCAAACCCAACCATTTTTAATGTAGTCAGTATTATTAACTATGCTCATGTCTGTGCGGTCACTATCTAATGGGTATGAAATGGTATCTCTTTGCAGTATAGATTTCCACTATTGATTACTGATGTTGAGGACATTTTCATTGCATTGGCTATTTGTATTATCTTCTTTGGAGAAATGTCTATTCAAATCCTTTGTTTTTTAATTGGCTTTTCTATTAAGTGTAAGTGTATTAAGTTTATTTCTCTAAGCTGTGGGGGTAGAATTATTTTTACTATTTTTTTGAGGTGAGTGGTCTCTCTCTCTTTTTTTTTTTTTTCTGTCCTGGAGTTTGAACTCAGGGCTGGACACTGTCCTTGAGCCTCTCTGTGCTCAAGGCTAGTGCTCTGTCTACCAGTTGAGTTACAGTGCCACTTCCAGCTTTTTCTGTGTATGTGGTACTGAGGAATCGGACGCAGGGCTTCATGCATCCTAGGCAAGCACTCTACTCCTAAGCCACCTTCCCAGCCCCGTAGTCTCATTTTTTTATATTGCCAGGGCGGGGCTCAAAATTGAGGTCTTCCCATTTCAGCCTCTCAAGTAGCTGGGATTATAGGTGTATGATACCACTTGGCCTTAGAATTTTGTGTGTGTGTGTGTGTGTGTGTGTGTGTGTGTGTGTGTGTGTGTGTGTGTGTGTGTGTTGATCCTGGGATTGAACTCAGCCTGGGTGCTGTCTCTGAGCTCTTGAGCCACAACTCTCCACTTCCAGCTGCTTGATGGTTAATTGGATATAATCTCAAATGCTTTTGTGCCTGGGCTGGCTTTGAAACTGTGATCCTTAGATCTCAGCATACTGAATAGCTAGCATAACAGGCAGGTGCCCAGCACCCAGCTAGAATTATTTCTTAACTAATATTTATCTTTTTAAACTGTTTCAATGAGAATTTCAAACACATACAAAAATAGGGCAGTGAAATAAATCTAATGAACCAATTAGACTTAGCAATTATGAACTAATGACCAATCTTTTTTTTTTTAATTTTTTTATTGTGAAAATACTGTACAGAGGGGTTACAAATAGATGGGCAAGATAATGAGTACATTTCTTTTTTTTTCTAGCTTTTATTCCTTAACATCTTAACAAAAGAATATTGCCCAAAGTTTAAAAAACCTTTGAAAAATATACAGTTTTGTATTATTTACACAACATATGGGTACAGGTTCGAAAATCATAAACATTGCTACCTTAGAAACACAGTGGGAAGGCGAGATGTAACTCACTGCCTTTCAGATGCAGAGTGATAAATAAGTTTTCACATTTCAACTACCTTTGTTCTTATCCTGATAAATTATAGGGTACCTGAGAGGTTGGAAGACTAATGATGAACTCGAACACCTTCGATCCTGTTTGATCGTATTTTCAGATTTAAAACTTACTACATTTTAAATCTCTTTACAACTTCATAAAGTAAAGCTAAGCTAGCTTTATTCTCATTTTTCTAGATGATCTAATGTGAACCACATGAACCATGCCTGTGTCTACAGACCTAAAACTCAGAGTACATTTCTTACCAAGCATTGTAGCCTCCTCCTTTGTTCTAATGACCAATCTTATTTAGATTTTCTACCATATTTGAAGCAAATTCTAGAGCTATCAGAGATAGTATTTTACTTAAATTTATTTCTTTGTGAAGACTAAAATATAAAGGATTGTCTTATATAAAGCAGATATTATCATGGGAAGATATGAGAGCTCTTTTGCAGTCTGTTACATATTTTGAAAGAGTTTGTGAGTATCTGGAGCCACAGTCTGTAACTCATTTGTATTTGTTGACTCTTGGCAAGCCTTGTTCTTCATGTAGTTTTTGTAGCCTGGTGGATTCTTCTTTCTTTCTTTCTTTCTTTTTTGTTTATTGTGAAAATACTGTACAGATCCGGCTGTGGGTTCTGAACTCTGGGCCTGGGTGCTGTCCCTCAGCTCTTTAGCCCAAGGCTAGCACTCTACCACTTGAGCCACAGCACCACTTCGGCCTTTTTTTTTTTTTCCTGCTTATGTGGTGCTGAGGAATCAAACCCAGGGCCTCATGCATGCAAGGCAAGTGCTCTACCACTGAGCCACCTTCCCAGCCCGCCCTGGTGGATTCTTATGGACCCATATTTATTTTCTTTCTTGATCCCAGTGCTGACTCCTTACTATGGAGATTTATTTGGCTTAATCATTCTATCGATGTCCTGGAAACAAGACCTCTTGATAGGGACAGAAACTAAGACCCAAATTGAGCTTCCCTCAGGAATCTTGCTGAAAGGACCTAATATAGGTCTTATGTGTAATTTCACATTACATTTCTCCGTATATTAAGTAGTACATCTCCTGCTATGGGAATCACTTTGTATTTTCTTTAAAAAGAAGGTTTTAAGAAATTCAAATTATATTCTCTGATTTATTTGCTCTTAAGACTTAAAATGATTCCTTTGGTTTCTTTATGTTATCTTTAAGTACAATTGCTTAGTCAGAACTGTATTTATGTAGAAGTGGACAGTGGCCATTTAGAGAAAGCAATAATCTGTAATTAGAGATTTATATCATGTTGAGGGTCTTGTCTTTTTACCCTCCAGTCATTGTTACAAGTAGGATAGACGGTAAGTATCATGTATGGAATTTTTTGGACTTTACAAACTTCTTAGTTTTAATCCTTTCTAGTGGCTGACCATGTGCAAGTCCAGTATGTATTGTCATCTCCAATTATAGTAATAAAGCAAGCATACTCAAACATAGATACATACATAATACATAGATACGTTCTTGTATTAAGTTAGAACATTTTTTTTCTAAAGGAAAATTCAATTTCTCTTTTATATCTCTGGAAGTGTCATTTCTTATTTGGCTTTCTTATCTTTTCCTTTAAAAATAATAAAATTAATTGTTTATTTATTGTGGTTTAAGCCCAGGGCTGTGGGCATGATAAACACTTACCAGATCCTTTTCATATTTTTAAGTGTATTTTTTGGAACATTTGAAAATGTATAGAAACGGGCTGGGAAGGTGGCTCAGTGGTAGAGCGCTTGCCTTGCATGCATGAGGCCCTGGGTTCGATTCCTCAGCACCACATAAGCAAAAAAATTAAAAAGCCGGAAGTGGTGCTATGGCTCAAGTAGTAGAACGCTGGCCTTGAGCTGAAGAACTGAGGGACAGTGCCCAGGCCCAGAGTTCAGGCCCCACAACCAGACCAAAAAAAAAAAAAAATGTATAGAAACACCTTATAGCTAGTTACATTTTACATTTAAGTCTGTATGGACACATACCAATATGAATATATTTATAATTGTTTACCATAACTCTTTGTTTCTCTTTGACATATCTCCATCATTTGTTCATGTACTTTTTTTTTTTAAAGGATTTTCAGTACTTTTGGCTATCACAGTAGAGTCTTCTTATATATTTCTTACATCAGTATAGAATTAGTCATTCCTCTAGGAGCCTGGTTCTTTTAATTGGAAAATGCTACTAAAAACCGACATGCATTCTTTGTTACTGGGGTGTTATTGCTTCTAGGCCTCCTAAGTTGGCAAAACAAAGAAATAGATGATGTGCTTCCATGGGTATAAAAATCTGTAGTGTCTCCCTTTCTGCTGTCCCTCCACTATCTTCTCCCCTCTAAGTTGACAAAGCAAAGAAATAGATGAGGATGTGTTACTCTTGGTATATCTATACATCTGTATATTTCTCCCTTTCTCTTTCCCTCCACCCTCCCCTGTCCTCTCTCTTCTTCCTCTCCTCCCTTCCCTTCACTCTCTTTTCTTTCTTCCCTCCCTTCCCCTTCTGTTTTCTCCCTACTCTTTCTCCCTTCTCTTTTTCCATGTAGAGGATTGAACCTGAGTCTCATATGATAAGCACTCCCAGCCCCATAACTTTTTTTTTTTTTGGGGGGGGGTCCGGTCGTGGGGCCTGAACTCTGGGCCTGGGCACTGTCCCTCAGCTCTTCAGCTCAAGGCTAGCGCTCTACCACTTGAGCCACAGCGCCACTTCCGGCTTTTTTCTTTTTGCTTATGTGGTGCTGAGGAATCGAACCCAGGGCCTCATGCATGCAAGGCAAGTGCTCTACCACTGAGCCACCTTTCCAGCCCCCCATAACTCTTATATAAATTATCCCTGAAGAGATAACTTCATGCCAATATCTACAGCTCTGATCAATCCATTACCATATGGAGTATTTCCCTTTCTTCCCTCACTCCCATCAGTAAGAGATGTGTCTTCTACCATCTGGCATCTGTTTACTTAATTCTTTAGTTCTAATATTCACATGTAGTAGTATCAGCATTGCCAACCCATACACATGTGGGCAACAGTTTTATTCTTTGGAGGCTGTATCTACAGTTACAAAGTATTAATTTCTAGAAGTTACTTAGCACCTTTACCCTGTAGCTTCAGGGATGTGGTTTCACACATTTGTGATACAATTGTATTGTTTTGTATGCATACCATCTTGGGAATTCCCAGTCCCCTGCATGGATTTTTAACTTTTTTTTATCAGTTGTGGGGCTTAAACTCAGAGCCAGAGCACTGTCCCTCAGCTCTTCAGCTCAAGGTGAGCGCTCTATCACTTGAGCCATGGCGCCACTTCCAGTTATCTGGTGGTTAATTGGAAATAGTCTTAAGGACTCTCCTGCCCAGGCTGGCTTTGAGCCGTGAACCTCAGATCTCAGCCTCCTGAGTAGCTAGGATTACCGGAGTGAGCCACCAGCACCTGGCTTATTCTTTCTTTTTTAAGGTAAAGTTTTAGCAAGGATTTATTTTAGCATAACAGCATATTTTAGCATGACAGCATTAATGTAGGGAGAAATAGAGAAAGAGAAACATTTCCTGCTCCCCAAACAGGAAATGGGAGTTAAAGGCTTCTAATTTCTAGTCTTCTTACCAACTAAATTTAAGAGGTTTAGAAAACCTGCCAATTACATTTCAAACAGCATTAAGTAAGGCTAGAAGGTCATCTACTGTGGTGGGGATTTTATATTGATTGACAAGAGATCATTGCTGCTAGGTACCTGGTGGCTTAGCCTGTAATCCTAGCTACTCAGGAGGCTGAAATCAGAGGATCATGGTTCAAAGCCAGACTGGGCAGGAAAGTCTGTGAGACTCTTACCTCCAGTGAACCACTCAGAAAATCGGAAGTGGCACTATGGTTCAAGTGGTAGAGCATCGCCTTTAGCTGAAGAGCTGAGAGATAGCATTCAGGCCCAGAGTTCAAGCTCTATGACCAACAGAGAGGGGGGGGGGAGAGATAAAGTGAGAGAGGGAGAGAAGGAGGGAGGAAGGGGGGAAAGGAGCAAGAGGAGGGAGGAAGGAGGGAGAAGGGAGGGGGGAGGCATCATTGCTTCTATATTCAATCCTTTGGATCTCAGCCTCCTGAGTATACCCAGATTATGCATGACTGTATTTGTCCAGGGCCAGCCTTGAGCAAGCTAGCTGAACGAGAACATAAGCTCTGAATTTAAGGCCTAGTACTGGTATGCACATGTACATGTACATGCACACAGACCACACACACTCACAAAAAGATCATTGTCAACACTTTTGTGTGGTTGCATTGCATTTTCAGATGTTGTATTTTATTTTACTTCATATTTTGGTATTGATACTAGAGTGAATTCTTAGTGTTCTGCTGCTTGAGCTATGCCTCCATTCTGTTAAACATGAAAGGTAATCATTGGTGTATGTTATTAGCATCTACTATTCTTTGAAAGATGAAAATACCCTTTTCCCCATTTTAGATAGAGTTAATATAGTCTAAATGCCATTATTTAACATTTTACATTTAATGAGGATATATAATAATGCTTAAAAGGATCTCAACAATTACTAGGTAGTACATTTTAACTGATATTTTTTTCTTTTAGCAGGTTGGTATAATCATATGCCAGTCACAATCATTGCTCCTAGTTAATGTAGTTTAAATTTTTAAAACTTTCTAAGAAATGAGGTTTTTTTTCCCTCTTAAAAAATACATTCTTATTTTTAAATACTACATTGACATGATAAAAATATTTGGTGATGGAAGATTCCACCATCTGTTAAATGGAAGTATATAAACTCTAAAAGTTTAGAAGGAGTTATGGTACTTTTATTCTATATTTTTTTGTATTTTTCTTATTGTAAACTTGTAAATTTTACTAATCAAGAAAAAAATTTAAATTCCTCTTGACTGTTTTCATTATTATAAAAACGTGATAGTCATCTTGGAATATATAAATAAGTATGACATTTTTTCTTTTTGAGACAGAGCCTTGCTATGTGGCCCAGGCTGGCCTTGAATTGGTGATAGTCTTGACCTTACCTCTTTAGTCCTGGAATTACAAAATTTTTTTTTGGGGGGGGGTCCGGTCATGGGGCCTGAACTCTGGGACTGGGCGCTGTCCCTCAGCTCTTCAGCTCAAGGCTAGCGCTCTACCACTCGAGCCACAGCACCACTTCCGGTTTTTTTCTTTTTGCTTATGTGGTGCTGAGGAAATGAACCCAGGGCCTCAGGCATGCAAGGCAAGCGCTCTACCACTGAGCCAACTTCCCAGTCCCTGGAATTACAAAATATTTTTTATTTTAAAAATTTGTATATATTGGGGGCTGGAAAGGTGGCTCAGTGATAGAGTGCTTGCTCCCATGCATGAGGCCCTGGGTTCCAATTCCTCATATAAACGAAAAGGCTGGAAGTAGCGCTGTGGCTCAAGTGGTAGAGCGCTAGCCTTGGGCTGAAGAGCTCAGGGACAGTACACAGGCCTAGAGTTTAAGCCCCATCACCAACAAAAAAACAACAAAAAATGTATATAATATTGGTCTCTAAAATGTCTTCATCTTTTGGATCATTCATAATGCAAAAGAGACATTTAAGCAGTGCCTATTTGTTAAATATATGGGAATTCTAAAGTACGTACAATAAAGCCTTCTAAGTGTATTAATTTCCAGTGGACTATCACTTGTTTCTCTTAACCTATCTTTAGCAGTAGAAAACTCAGAATGGTTTTGTTTGTTGGTTTGCTTCTTTGTCAGTCATGGTGCTTGGACTCTGAGCCTGAGCACTGTCCCTGAGCTCTTCAGCTCAAGGCGAATATTCTGCCACTTGGGTCACAGTGCTACTTCCATTTTTCTGGTGGTTAGTGGGAGATAAAGTCTCATGGTCTTTACTCCTCAGGATGGCTTCAAACTGCAATCCTCAGATCTCAGCCTCCTGAGTACCTAGGATTACAGGCATGAGCCACCAGTGCCCGGCTCAGAACAGTTTTATGTATACATTAAATCATCACTAAATACCTGTTGAATGAATCTAGTCAATCAGAATGGATTATGGTATGATTTAGTGTTATACTGATCAATTTAGAGAATGAGTTACTAACTTAAAGGCATCATTTGGGGTTGGATATAGAGGAGGAAGAGATCACTCGGTTCTAGAGATTTTTAGGAAAACTTCTGAGATGAACTTGAGCCTGGCTTTAATGATGGTAAGATGTAAATGGAGCAGGGGTAGAGTTGTGTGGGGATGGACTGGGGGCTGGGGAGGTAATGAGAATGACATGACTCAGGGAAAGGAGTTGACTGTCATAATTTGTTTTAATTCATAGTTAATTCCTAGTATGAATCTTCCTTGGAAGACTACCTCTCTTCCTCTACCTAGAACACACTCTGTTCCTTTTATCCCTAATGTTAGTTTGTCTTCCCTCTGCCCCCATTTAGATTAGGTTTTCCTTGATCACAATAGATTCCCTTTTTGTCACACATTTTGTAGTCACTGGGCACTTCCCTTAGCTTTTTTTTTTGCTCTAGGCTGGCTCTCTCACAGCTCTGCTCGCAGTTGTTTTGGTGGTTAATTGGAGATGGAAAATCTCAGGGACCTTTTTCCCTGGGCTGGCTTCAAACCACCATCCTCAGACCTTAACCTCCTAAGTAGCTAGAATTACAAGGTGTGAGCCACCAGCAACTGGCTTTGCTTTTTACTGGTTAATTGAGCTTATCTATAACCAGGTTGGCTTTAAACTTGTGAACGTTTTGCTTCTGCCTCCTAAGTGCTTGGATTACAGGTGAGAGTCACCATGATCATCTAAAGTTTTTGTCTTTGTTTAAATGTATAAAGGGATTAAATGTAAAGCCTGCACATGCTAGCAATCACTCTACTACTGAGCTCTGTACCCAGCTAATGGAGTCTTTTGAATAAGTAGTAGTTCTTAATTTGAGAAGCAAATATGGACAAACATGTTCATATCTTTGGATATAAGAAAACTAATAACCATAAAGTATATCCACCTTTTTTTTTTTTTTTTGCTAGTCATGGGGCTTGAATTCTGGGCCTGGGCCTGATTCTGAGCTCTTCAGCTCAAGGTGAGCACTCTACCCCTTGAGCCACAACTCCACTTCTGGTTTCCTGGTGGTTAATTGGAGATAAGAATCTCATGGACTTTCCTGCCCCAGCTGGCTTTGAACCATGATCCTTAGATCTCGGCCTCCTGAGCAGCTAGGATTATAGGCATGAGCCACCAGCGCCCGACAAGGGTACCCACTTTTAAAGATAAACAGAAGTGCTTTCTACAGGAAGATGGACATGCATTCTTTTTTGTTTTTGTTTGTTTTTGTTTTTTTGTTTTTTGGGGGTCCGGTCGTGGGGCCTGACCTTTGGGCCTGGGCACTGTCCCTCAGCTCTTCAGCTCAAGGCTAGCGCTCTACCACTTGAGCCACAGTGCCACTTCCGGCTCCTTTTTTTTTTTGCTTATGTGGTGCTGAGGAATTGAACCCAGGGTCTCATGCATGCAAGGCAAGCGCTCTACCACTGAGCCACCTTTCCAGCCCACATGCATTCTTTTTGATAAAAATATTTTAGCTGTGATAATCCATACACTCAGCTGACCAGAGGGTAAGGAATTTAGATATGCATGGCACCGGTGGTTCACTGCTATAATCCTAAAAGGATTGTGGTTAGAAGCCGGCCCAGCTAGGAAAGTCAAACTACCCAAAAAAAGCCAGAAGTAGAGCCGTGGCTCAAGTGGTAGAGTAGTGGTCTTGAACAAAACTAGCTCAGGGAAAGTGCTTAGGAGTTCAAGCCCAGTACTGGCACCAAAAAGAACTTAGATATATGAAAAACAAGCATAGCTCAAAAGGATCCATTTACTGTACTCAAGAACCACTTTTGGTTATTTAGTACAATTGTATATAGGCATAGTACTTTGCCAATAGATTAAATGAACAAACTAGTCCTTAATAACAAATGTTGGTCCTACTAATTATACATGAAGCAAAAAATACCATTGAATTACTATTTAATTAGTGCCAACAACTGGGGTTTCCTGCACTCTCACTCAGCTTTTCCTGCTGATGTTCTGCTGTTTGAATTAACTTTTAAACCTCTAAAAATACCAGCCATATTGTTAAAGCTAAAAGTACAATCAAACCTTGTAGTAAATTAATGAAAAAGTAAAAATGTTCTTTAAGACATTAAGGGAAAAATGACAAAACAGTCAAGAAAATTAGTCTGATTTTGACATATAACAGTATATGGTAAAAGTCATTGGATTAAATACTGGAGGTTGTGACCCCATGAAGAAGGTGGTTATGGGCTGTGGAAGAAGAAAAGGCAGGAAGGTATGAAAAGCTTAAACAGCCTACTCACATTTGATCCCACTCCTGCAGGTCACATATCTGTATTAATAGACTTTCCATTTTAGGATATATAGGACAGTTCTTTTTCTTCTCTCTCTCTCTCTCTCTTTTTTTTGTTGATTGTGGGGCTTGAAAGTTCTTTTTCATACAGCTTGCACAAATCAACAAACTTAAGTATATTGATAGGCTTGGAGTTTAACAAAACTCTACATTTGATTGGCTTTTTTTTAAAGAGTTAATGCCATTTATAACATTATGTACAATTTACTTTAGTGTTAAGATCTAAGCATACATGTGTATATGTTATGTGCATCTTAAATATATTGATCTTAATGAGTCCGTGTGTGTATACGTGTCTGTGTCTATAAATCTTTCTCTTTTTTGGGGGGGGAGGGTCTGGCCGTGGGGCCTGAACTCTGAGCCTGGGTGTTGTCCCTCAGCTTTTCAGCTCAAGACTAGCGCTCTACCGCTTGAGCCACAGTGCCACTTCCGGCTTTTTTTCTTTTCCTTTATGTGGTGCTGAGGAATAGAACCGAAGGCCTCATGCATGCAGGGCAAGCGCTCTGTCACTGAGCCACCTTCCCAGCTCCTGTGTCTATAAATCTTAATGAAGGCTGGAATGTTTTCTATACCAAGTCAAGAGACCTTTCAGTTCTAGTATGAGTAATCAGGACAGATAACTTTTAATATTGTTCTTGAAATCGAAAAGAATTCTTGAACAGTGCTGGTGTAATTCATGCTCTAGGGAATAATTAGGAGCTTGTTTTTGCTTCCATATTTCTATTTTGTTAGAATTTTAGCATCTCCTGGTAGAAAGCTGTATAGGTGGGGCTGGGAAGGTAGCTCAGTGCTACAGCGCTTGCCTTGCATGCATGAGGCCCTCCCTGGGTTCAATTCCTCAGCACCACATAAGCAGAAAATAAAATAAAAAAAGCCAGAAGTGTTGCTATGGCTCAAGTGGTGGTGCACTAGCCTTGAGCTGAAGAGCTGAGGGACAGCGCCCAGGCCCAGAGTTCAGGCCCCACGACCGGAACCACCACCCCCTTCCCCCCAAAAAAAGAAAGCTGTATAGGTGGTTTTAAAAATAGAATGTACTTACCTCCTTACATTTAAATTATGCATTAAATGTTATGTAAATTACTTTAAATGAATCTAGCTATTATTTCTATTATTTTTTATTCTATAAACAATTATCCAGTCAAATTCAAAGGCAACAAGCTAGGTGCTTAGTCTCAATTTGGACTTCCATTTTGTTTCTCCATATTGCCTAGAGATCTGAACTGAGCATGACTTTTATATTGGATCAAATGGAGAAGAGTTAAGATTCAGTACAGTGTAAAGACATGAATTTATTTTTTATTTTTGTTGGTTGTGGGTCTTGAACTCAGGGCCTAGGCACTGTCCCTTAGCTCTTCAGCTCAAGGCTAACACTCTACCACTTGAGAGCCACAGCACCACTTCTGGCTACTTCTGTTTATGTGGTGCTGAGGAATCGAACCCAGGGCCTCACATATGCAAGGCAAGCACTCTACCACTGAGCCACCTTCCCAGCCCGGATTGGTTTTTCTAAATTGTTCTGATGTTGTTTTTTAAAAAGATACTATATTTTAGGTCAGAGAAACCTGTTCTTATCTCATGGATTGACTGTTCCCCTCATTTCTCCAACTAACCCTCTGAGGGCAAGCTCTTAATCCATTACGTTCTTGGCTGCAGATTTACCAAAGCTGGGTGTCATAAACCACTGGGACCAGGGGACCATTTGTTTGACCAAGTCTTGGTAAAGCCACCAATGGTATAAAGGTCCCAAATGCTGTCAGGTTCTTGACAAATACCTGATGCCTCTCAAATGTTTGTACCATGGCTATGCTATGGGTGGTTGGTCCTTTTGTAGATAAGGACTGATTTCTGACAGTTACTTGGTGTCTTAGAGGAGTGCTCATGGTGTTGACACCTTCTTTTCTCTCATTACTTGGACCCATAGTAAAAAATAGAATTTATGAAAAACATCAAACTGGTGATCACAGTTCACATAGCTAAGGACTTACATCACTTCTGAGACTATTTTATCTTTTGCCAAACCAAAAATCTGTAAATAGAGAGCTTTACAAATGGATGGCCTTTCTAAGGAGATTTACTGCAGTATTAGAGTGATGTCTTCATCTGTCACTACATTGTCTTTAAAAATCATTATTCTAATTACTTGCTTTGGTGAATTTTTATTTTTAATTGTTTTCAATTTTGATATTAAGAGGATTTTCCTTCTGGCATGAGAGGGTCACAAAAGCCAGGCAAGAACTCTTATCATTTGAGCCAATGCCCTCAGGCACGAGCTGGCCTCAAAAGTTGTATTATCCTGCCTCTGCCTTCTGAGTAGCTGGAATTATAGGTATATTCCACTATGCTCATCTTTAGTGTAGCTCCTGAGGTAGAAAAAAAAATGATGTGATTTATAAGGATGTTTACTTTTGACTCCTTTGGTGGGGGCAGGGAAGAATATTGGGGATAACTCTTAGAATAAGATATTAGCCAAACTACCTTTTGATGCTATTTTTCCCTTTAGGAAAGGGCAAAATGAACGAAATCCTTGTTTACCTGATTAGTTTGCAGCTCAGTGTGTTTCTTGGTCATTTCCATCTCTTTCATCTTGCTGTGGTAAGCTCTAGGAATATCTATGGGATGAGAACCCAGTCCTTTGCATTGAGGGGCATTGATATTGGGATTAGCAAGATTATAGTAGTTTAGAGATTAATGTAGCATTTTCGTTGTAAATAAAGTTTATATAATACAAACTTGGAAAACAAAAATAGAAAGCTATTCTTTTAAGATAAAATTCATATGATGTTTACTTTAAAAATGTACATTAATTTTTATTGTTTCTACAAAATGTAGAAATTACCACTGTCTAATTTCAAAACTTTTTTTTTTGTCTGTTGTGGGGCTTGAACTGTGGGCCTGGGCGCTGTCCCTGAGCTCTCTAGCACTCTACCACTTGAGCCACAGTGCCACTTCTGGTTTTCTGGTGGTTAAATGAGAAAAGAGTCTCAGGGACTTTCCTGCCCGGGCTGGCATTGAACTGCAATCCTCAGATCTCAGCCTCCTTAGTAGCTAGGATTACAGATGTTAGCCCGGCTTCAAAACATTTTTTTTTTAATCATCCCCCAAAGAAGTAACTTTTAGCAGACTTCAGCTACTCTCTTTCACACTCTTCCATAGCCCCTTGAAGGAGGTATTTGACTTTTTTTTGCCATTTTTTCCCCCTTTTTTTCTTAGGTCCAAGACCAGAACTCAAACTCTTACCTGCCACTTTTGCTCACTGGCTATCAGTCAGCCAAGTGAGCCATGTCTTTAACCCCTGGCAATTTTTTTTAAATAAATGAAAACATAAAATATTTGGTGTTTTATTAATGACTTCTTTATCTCCTCTTTTCTTGTCATACCAGAGTTTGAATTCAGTTTCATGCTTGCTAGGCAGACCACTGTACCACTTCAGCAATAGACTTTCTGTTTATTTTTGGTTGAAGTTTAAACTCGGGACCACATTTGCTAGGTAGGCACTTTACCAATTGAACCGTGCCCCTTAGGCCTCTTTAACTTAGTATAATGTTTTCAAAGTTCATCTGTTTTGTAGCATGTATTAATTTATTCTTTTCTAATTAAATAATACTTCACTGTATGGATATACCACATGGAGTTTGTAAACTGGGGAATATTTTGGTTTTTATGAATAATGCTGCTGTGAGCATTCATGTACAGATTTTTATGTCAGTATGTTTTTCAGCTTTTCTTGGTAATCTGAAAGTAGAAATGCTTAGACAGTTTGAGAACCTCCAAGTTTTTCTATAGTAGCTGTACTGTTTACATTCCAACCAACAGCCTGTTAGTTTTCTTATCCTCACCATGTATATAGCAGCACTTGTTACTATTTGTCCTTTTTATTTTAGCCATTTAGTAGGTGTGAAGTAATATCTCATGGTTTTCCCTCATGATTTTGAGCCCTGATGATTTAATGGTTTTGAGCATTTTCTACTGTGCATTTATGTATCGTTTTTGGAGAAATGTCCATTCAAGTCTTTTACGCATTTTATTACTAAGTAGTGGTACAGAGAGGTTGCAATTCCCTAAGTTTCTTAGCCCTTTTTTTTTTGTCGGTCATGGGGACTGAATTCGGCCTGGGCACTGTCCCTCAGCTCTTCAGCTCAAGGCTAGCACTCTATCACTTGAGCCATAGCTCCACTTCTGGCTTTTTCTGCTTATGTGGTGCTAAGGAATCGAACTCAGGGCCTCGTGCATGCGAAGCAAGCACTCTACCCCTGAGCCACCTTTCCAGTCCCTCTTAGTCCATTTTTTAAATGTATCAGTCTTTTACTATCAGTTCTCTCTTCATTTTATCAGAACTATGTAAAATAGCAATGCTAATTTATAACAATTGAGTAGGATATTATTCTTGAATGTGAATTGGATTTTTTTTGGGTCAGTTGTGGGGCTTGAACTCTGGGCCTGGGCACTGTCCCTGAGCTCTTCAGCTCAAGGCTAGTGCTCTACCACTTGAGCCACAGCACCACATACAAATCTTCTGGTGGTTTATTAGAGATAAGAGTCTCACGGACTTTCTGGTGGTCTGGCTTTGAACCGTGATCCTCAGATCTCAGCCTCCTTAGTAGCTAGGATTACAGGTGTGAATCACTGGTACCCGGCTTTAATTGGATTAGTTACAGTAAAAAAAAAATTGCAGTCTTCACAAACTTTCTTTCTGTTTGTCAGTGGCAGAGGAATACTCAGTTGTTTCCCTAAAGAAATGTGCTTGTTTACTGCCTGGTAATTATATTGTCTCATCTGGTAGGATTTAGTATATGTAAAAGTAGTGGGCTAGTAATGAGAGATTTAAAAATTGCATTTTAAGGAAAAAGTTTTAAAAGTTGACTTTAGATTTAAAAGCAGTAAATAACATTTAAAGCTAGAATTTAAGTACTGATTCAATTTTTTTTTGCCAGTCGTGGGGGCCTGAACTCTGGGCCTGGGTGCTGTCTCTCAGCTCTTCAATTCAAGGCTAGCGCTAAATCATTTGAGCCACAGCGTCACTTCCGGCTTCCTCTGCTTACGTGGTGCTGAGGAATCAAACCCAGGGCTTCATGCATGCAAGGCAAGCACTCTACCACTGAGCCACCTTCCCAGCCCCTCAATTTTTTTTTTTTTAGGCCCTGAATCTGAAATGATTATTAGATACATAAAGAATGACTTAGAATTTACAAAAGTAGGCTTAATGGAGAAAGCTGCCTTATTCTAGTGTTGTAAAAATAAGGCAGAGCAGAAAGTATATTTCGTGGTCTTGGGATCATTGTTGTATGTGGAGACTCCCTGGTTAAGATAGATGCTTTAAAAAATTTCATTTGGTTTTCCTTTATTTTTTTTCTTTTTCTTTTTGTGGGCAGTCAGAATATACTTAAATGATTTTAAAGTGAATTCTTTTTCCGGTAATGTTACTTTTTCCCTCATCAAACAGCAAACCGGGGTTTCTGAGAAGGTTGGAATTTCTTTTCTCTGTTATCTGTTACTGTGGTAACAGAATTTGATCTGAACTGATCAAATTTGAATTTCCAGGTTGCTAGGAGACAAGCAGCCTGTCTTAAGATACTGGCATAGAATACCTCTTTACCTCTTTATTCTTTGAACGTCTGTATTTCTTAGAATTGCAAAGCTTCCTTTCTGAAACCTGTGTTATATAGAGGCTTTGATCAAACTCTGGAAATATGAAGGAGGTTAAAAATGTCAAGCTAGGTTTAAAAATTCACTTTTGCTTCTTTCTTGCTGCCAACTTTTCATCTCCCCCTCGCCCCTCATCCTGCAACCCCCCCATCTTCCCTTGACTGTTGTGAAGAATCTAAGAATGTCCTTTTTAAGGTGTCCCAGGAACATTTGAATTTCATGTAGCTGTTTATCCCATATGCTTTCATTTACAGAACAAACTGCCTTAGGTTACAATTCAGTTGTTTTAGGAGTAATTTAAGATTAGATTGCTACATTCAGAATATGTGCCCTCGCCTGGTGGGTTGCTGATGAGAGTATGGTACAAGAATTCACTTGAAGTTGAAGGTTTGCAATATTAACCAGAAAACATTTGTGGGCATCTGGTTTTGAATAGCCAAGGGATTTGGAAATTCAGATGGTCAGTTGAAATTTAATGGATTAGGGAGCTCTAGTTTCTATTATGACCCATCAGGCCCTCTGTTGTCCTGTTCATGATAGGATCTTTGCCACCCCATGGTTTCAAGATGGTGTGTATTTTACAAGTTCCTCTGAATAATTATGATAATACTGAGTTTGGGATCAGATCCTTAAATTGGTTACATCAGTAAGTATTCTTTAAAGATTACAGACTCCCATTCACCACCACTTCAACTTTTAAACCAATAGGGTCCAGGGTCCATTGTCACACTGGAAAAATGAAATATGTCTTTGTTTCATGGCAGTGACTTGACTTGACTGCCCATAACATCAATAGCAGGCATACATAACTTTTCAGAATCAGCTGTTTAAATTAAAGGGGCTTGGAACTTGTGCCAGAAGACTCTGCTAGCATTTCCAAGGCCCAAAAAAAGGAAGCAGCATGAAATAATTAAAGATGTGTCACTGAGAAAGTTGCTGGGCTAAGGAAGAGGAAGGTGTATTGACAGGTTCAAACCTTAGGCTTGTAAAAGTTAATGATTTCTGATTTAGTTTTTGTGTGTGCACAGAATTCTGTATATAAGTGTTGATTTACCAATAATTTCACTTTGTCCTAACAGATTATTTATAAATGATAAATATTCCTTACAGAAATGAAAATTAGAATACACATATGAATATAAACATTCCCTTATACCTCCTCCATTGTCTAGAGAACAGTGTTGAATGGTAGATATCTATCATTCTAGATCATCTTTCCGTTTTATGTCTTGTTAAAATGGAAAGTATACAATACATGCTGATTATAAAATTTGCTGTTTCACCTTAGAATATATGTATTTTTTTCATTTTTTTGTTTACTTATTTATGAATTATTTATTTTTTTAAGCCAAATTACATTTTATGTAGTCCAGACTGGCCTTTAATTCTAGATCCACAGCCTCCCAACTGCTTGGGATTACAGCTGTGTGCCACAACATCCAGCTTTCACTACCATTTGTATCTATTTTTTTCTTTTTGTCTGGTTATTTCCATAGAATAACTTCTTGGGAATAGGGTTTTTTTTAACAGAATTTATGCAACTGAAGACTTCCAAAACACACTGCCAAAAAACTTTCTATAAAGGCTGTTCTAGTTTTCACATTTGTATCTTTCTAATTGCCTTTTTTACATGCGTTAATATTGGAAATTTTTGTTTAGTTGCAGAATGAAGAAGAACCTGGAGAACCTGAACAGGCTGCAGGTGATGCTCCTCCACCTTACAGCAGCATCTCTTCAGAGAGTGCAGGTAAGCAGGACAGGTGATCACTGAACTCTTTAGCTAGCACTGATGGGCTTGCACATGTTTATTGGTATTTGCCTTCACATCAGCTTCCATAAATTGTCTTTGATCATATTTTTACCTGTTGCTCTTTTGATTTGGAAAACAGATAAAAGGTAGCTCAGATTGCTTTTGCACCATAGTCCTCAGATCTCAGCCTCTCCTGAGTAGCTAGGACCACCATGGGCACCCGGCTTCTGTGTGATTTTTTTATAGAGCTCAGTTTCATTCCAGCTTACGCAGTGGTAAGGAAATTGAAATTCATGAACTGGATGATGACTTGATCTTTCCTTTTTATAGTTTCTTTTTTTGATGTTTTGCCATTTATGACCCTGGTACCTATAACCAGCAATGTGGTAGGAAAAGTGAATAGAAATTGAACCCAGAGTTTTTAAACATGCTAGGCAAAGTGTTCTACCACAGAGCTAAGCCCTTTTTATTTTTCATTTCGAGACAGAAACTCTCTATAGCCACAACTGTCTTCAAACTTGTCCTCTTGCCTCACTTTCTGAGTAGCTGAAACTATAGGTATATACCACTGTGCCAAGAGATGCTTATAAATTTTTAACTAAAAGATAATCTCCCAACACTTTAATCCTGTTCCTCATAGATTAAACTTCCTTGGCCAGTCTTTTCTTCTTACTTTCTGTCAGATTGTATCTTGGGTTTTCATGAATATGTGTAGAAGGGATGGGGAAGAAGAAAGTAATGTCAGCAGAGTAACTCTTAATCACTAGAGTTTCCTCAAAGTTAACCAGTTTGCGTAGAACTTCTTCCATACCCTCTGAGTGGCTATATGCCACTACTGAACTTAGCCTGCTTCCAGGATAAACAGGGAAGTTGAAGCAATTATTTGTTGCTGTAGATTCCTAACAGCCTCCAGATCCTTTCCAAGACAGCATGTGTCCACTGATAAGAGAGAGAACCTATTGATAGTCTTTGTCTGAGGCTGCCATTATAATTAAGTGGAAGACTGGTCAGTTTTACCTCCATTTGGCCTCTGTTTATCTGAACTCTGCTATTTGTCTCCTTATATTTCTGTCTCCCTGTGCTGGTTATAATTGCTTTATTAGGAGTACCTGAAACTAACTCTGCTAATATAAATGAGATTTTGGAAAAATTCTAGGTCATCTCCTAGAATCTAAAACAAAAAGTTTTCTAGCAAGTAAGGCCCTGGGGTTGATCTCTAGCACAGGAAACAAAACACTTGAACACTAAGACTTGGAAAATAAATCACAGTTTACTTTCTCTTTGTCCAGACCATAAATACTGGCCTTCCATTGAATATACTAAGTGAAAACTACAACTCATTAGTAAGAATTTGGATTTTCTATCAGACATGTTGGCTTATACCTGCCATGAGTGATTGTGTGTCAAGGTCAGCCTGGGCTAAAAGTTTCAAGCATGGTAGTATGTACCTGTCATTCCAGCTATGTGGGCAGTGTAAATAGGAGGATGGCTTGTGATCTTATTTGAAAAATAAGACCTTATTTGAAAAGTAACAAAAATTAAATTGGCTAAGGGGATAACTTAAGTGCCCTGAGTTCAAATCCCAGTACTTAAAAAAATGATTTCCTAATTTATTAATGATAAAGAGGTTTTTTGTTTTTTGTTTTTGCCAGTCATGGTACCTGAACTCTGGGCCTGGGTACTGTCCCTCAGCTCTTCAGCTCAAGGCTAGTGCTCTACCAATTGAGCCACAGTGTCACTTCCAACTTTTTCTGCTTATGTGGTACTGAGGAATCAAACCCAGGGCCTCATACATGCAAGGCAAGCGCTCTACCAATGAGCCACCTTGCCAGCCCCGATAAAGAGGTTATTTTTTTTTTTAAATCTTTGCTAGCTAGATCCATTAGCATGTAATACAATATTTTCCCTGAATAGTATCTTGAGTTCCCATCATCTATAGTTGTAAAACTTTCAACCATGGCAACAGAATTTTGTTTTCAAATACTTCTCTGCCTTATTCACTTACTCTGCCTTATTCGTTTACATCTTATCCTCTTTTTTTTTCTTTATGACTTAGGGATTACAACTAGCAGTAGTCTGTGGTAGATATCTCATTCAAAGATTTACAAAGATGCCTTTATTCATTGAGATGTGTAGTGCTAGCTCAGTTTTCATATCCACCATTCCACTGTCTCCAGAAGGTTTGTCCTGTTTCTGCCAACATGCTGCCCCTTCACTTTTTCTTGGCTTTCTCTGCTGTGGCCTGAGTAAAAGCAAACTGTTGCTAGAATACAGGTCTAAGGATTGTCTCTTGGATATAGTCATTGGGATTTGTAGTATTTCATCTTAATATTCAAAGGCCTTGGAACTAGAAAGAAAAAGAAGTTTACTTCCTATTTTCTATTGAGCCATTAGAATTCTAAATAAGTGATTTCAGCGGGGTACCGGTGGCTCATGCCTGTAATCCTAGCTACTCAGGAGTCTGAGATCTGAGGATCTCGGTTCAAAGCCAGCCTGGGCAGGAAAGACCCTGAGAATCCTATCTCCAATAAACCACTCGAAAACCGGAAGTGGTGCTGTAGCTCAAGTGGTAGAGCGCTCACCTTGAACTGAAGAGCTGAGGGACAGAGCCCAGGCCCAGAGTTCAAGCCCTATGACTGACAAAAAAAAAAAGTGATTTCAGGAAAATGAGTTTTTATGGATCAGAAATTATTGCCAGTGTTAATGGCTCATAGCTGTAATCCCAGCAACTTAGAAAGAACAGTTTGAGAACAGTAGAAACAAAAAGTTAAGTGAGATCTTTTATTATAATACAGATCAATGGGAGTGGAAATACTGTGATTAAAGAGTAACTGAAAGATTAGAGATAAATAATTGTTCTGTAACTAAATCAGTTACCTTTAGTACATCAGAGGAAAAAATACATGGTAATAAAATGTAAGTTAAAATGTCAAAACAAATCTGTAAGAAATTAATTTTAAGGCTTTTTCCCTTCTTAAAGTTGATTTTCACGTTTATTAATAGAAGAAAACTACAGTTCAGATTTACATGAAAAACATATGAAGTAGTTTTTTTTTTTAAATTGTTTGAGATGAAATCTTACTGTGCTGCTAGATTTGAGCTCATCCTCTAGCCTCAACTTCCCAAGTATCTGGAATTACAGCTAAGAGCCACCATGCCCATATTCCAATATTAAAATTAAATGTATTTTGAGAACTCACTGGATTTTTTAAAGTATTAGTGTTTCAAAAGAGAAACAAGGATACAAAGGCTGGATTTTAAATATCAAGTGAATAAGTTTGAAACAAATAAGTAAATTTTCTAAATCTAACAGTTTAACTGTCTTTTCTTCAGTTATTCTATGTGTAATTTTAGGGATGTGTCTGGGTTTGTCACATTCAGCTACTCACCAAGTAATTGTGACTTCTGTTTTTTTGCAGTATATTTTGATTATAAAGATGAGTCTGGGTTTCCAAAGCCCCCATCTTATAATGTAGCTACTACGCTGCCCAGTTATGATGAAGCCGAAAGAACCAAGGCTGAAGCCACAATACCCTTGGTTCCTGGAAGGGTAAGTATAATTTGCCATCTATAGACAGGTGGCTCTGAGGGAATTTACTTACTTTCATTTTCCAGTTTGAGTTATTACCTACGTCTGTATTGATTAGTAAAAGTATAGCTCATTTTAAACAAATACATTTTCTTTTGTGAAATAAACATCCTTCCTCCCCCGAAAATGAAGAGAGAAAGAGTTATAAAGTGAACAGAAAATCCCTAGAGGAGCCTGCTTGTTTTCCCTATACTTTTGCAACTACTACCACCACTTTTTTTTTGTATGTGTGCCAGTTCTAGGGTTTGAATTCAGGGTTTGGGTGCTATCCTTAAGCTTTTTGTCCAAGGCTACTACTTGCCACAGTGTACTTCCAGATTTTTGGTACTTTATTAAAGATAAGAGCCTCACTAAGTTTCCTTACCCAGACTGGCTTCAAACTGTGATCCTCAGCCTCCAGAATAGCTAGGGTTATAGGCATGAGCCTCTGGTACCTGGTTATAGCCACTTTCTTAAGTCTTGGGATGGTTGAAACATCTTGGAGCAGTAGCTGATTTAGGAAACACAGTGACCTTGTCTTCATTCTGTACACATCATATCTTGGTGTTATATGTGACTTCCTAGAATGAAACTTACACAAGAGACCTCAATAGTGATCTAGATGAGCCCTTCTAGCATAGTAAGTTCAGATCCTATCCAGCTTTCTGTTGATTTGTTGGGCTGGGAATGTGTAAGTAAACCACAAATTTTAGAGAACTCTTGGCTTTTGATGTTAGTAATAGATTTGATTTAAAAAATATTCACCCAGGTTAAGATTGATGTAAGTAGCACCTTGGAAGATCTTGAGAAGAGAATACATGCAGGGTGCAGTCGGTACGAATGTAGAGCAGTTAAAGCTTTTTGTTGTAGTCCTGGCAGGAAATGAAGTGAGTGATAAAAATGAGACTAGGCTAGGTACCAATGGCTCATGCCTATAATCTTAGCTATTTAGGAGGCTGAGATCTGCAGATCATGATTAGAAGCCCAGGCAGAAAGTCCATGAGACTCTTATTTCCAGTTAACCAGCAAAAAAGCCAGAACTGGAGGCTGTGGTTCAAGTGGTAGAGTACTAAACTTGAACGAAAAAGCTAAGAATAAGAGACAGTACCAGGCCCTGAGTTCAAGCCCCAGGACTGGCACCAAAAAAAAAAAAAAACACCCACGAAACAAATCAACAAGAGACCATGCAGTTCATGGCATAGGCCCTAGAGATTCCTCAAATTTTATCATAGTAAACTGTTTGTAGACTGCACTAACTACAGGAATAAAATGCCTAACATCCCTGCCTGGTAGAAATAGTTTATCTGCCCAATCTAGGCCGACCCCATGGGTGTCAATATCAAGGACAAACTAAGAATCTTCATGGAGCTTGTTGTCTAAGGTTAAGGGAGTCATATTGAGAGCCTTTAAGACATTTAGCACTGTGCTTAATTGTTAGCTATATTTTGTACGTTTCCAATCCGCACAGTATTACCTCCATTTTACGGTGTAAATATTTATAGATCCAATAAGATGAAGCAATTTGTCAAATGTCACTTGGCTAATAAGTAGCAGAACTAAGGGTCAACCCTGATAATCTAGACTCCAAAGTCCATCCTTATATGTTTATTTCACTGTGCTTTGCAGACTTGTTAGATATGTGGCAAATGAGCTAGTAGGAGATTTGATTAGGCTAAACACAGAACTCTTCAGAATTCTTTTATTTGACTAATGTACATATTTAGGAGCTTCTTAGGATTCTATTATTCAGCATACTCATATAGTACATTTGCATATAAAGCATAAATCGTTATACAGAATTTAGCATACAGCCAGAGCGAAAGGGCCATCAGTGCTTTTTATCTCTGTTACACAAGAGCAGTGACATCAAGAACTGTAAGTTTCTTTTGTGGATATTAGAAAGGCAACTTTGCAAAAATTTTAAACATTAATAAAACATAAATGTCCTTTGATGGGGCCATTCCAATCCTAGTAATTCATCTTAATGAGAGAAATACACAATTTTACACAAAGATATTGATTATAGCAACATATAGAAGCATCATAAAGCTTCTAATAATGATAGGGGATTAGTAAAAAATAGAGTATGCTTCAACTATACAAAATACAATAAGCAGCCATTAAAAATGTTTGAGTAATATGGCTGTATGGTGATGTTTATATCGAGTGGAAAATCCAAGTTGCAAAATCAGATATGCAGCCTGATACCAGTTGTTATACAGACCCAGCTATTCAGCCACATGAAGTTGCTAACTTAAGTGGATAGATCACAAGCTTTTATGTTTTTTACATGGTGGGAAATGGGACTTGTATTGGGCCTGGAGGTCTTGATATTATTGTTTTTCTTTATTATTGTTGTTTGTTCTTGGTGGTACTGGGGTTGAGCTCAGAGATTCTGTTTCTTAAGCCATGCCTCTAGCCTAGACTTGGAGTTTTGTTGGATAAGAACATTGCAGAAGACAAAAGCCTTAGCAGATAGAAATTCAAGTACAAGTCAATTCAGTTCTATGAATGTAGTCATTGGTTTTATTTGAGTGCAAGGAGTTTGTTAAAGGAGATATGATCAAAACGGTTATTTGTAGAATCCCTGAAATGCTAGGTGGAGACAATGAAATTTAGTATATAGGATATGGTTTGTGTAGTCCTTTGCTGGTTTTGAGCAGCAAGCTCTGGTTATAGTGTGTGTGCTTGTAATTCTAGCTCTTGGAGATGGAGATAGTATCAAGGTTTGAGGTCAGCCCAGACATAAAGTTAGCAAAATCTTATCTCATAAGCATGTTGGTCTTAGTAGTACTCATTGTAAGACCAGGTACTCAGAGGTAGAGGTAGAAAGATCACAGTCTGAGGCCACCCTGGGCAAAGTAGGAGACCCTATATGAACAAGAAACTACAAGCAAAACAAGACTGCAGGTGTAGCTGAAGTGGCAGAGTGCTTGCCATTCCCTGAGTTCAGTCACCAGTACCACCAAAAAGAAATAGAGGTTTGACCAGGAATATGAAGGGACTAATGGCATTAACCTAGCAAAACTTACAGGAGTAATTGTGATAGATACCAAGGATGGGAAGAATAGCTCAAAGGCATTTTTAAGTATTACTAGAAGTTACTTGCATACATTTTTTTGCAATATATCTTTGGAGTAGTTATGTTAAAAGCAGAATATTTTTCTGATTTGTTGAAACCTTCAACTAATATTGAATCAGAATACTAGACATTTAATATTTAAAGAAATAACTATAAAACAAATGCATTCTTATAAAAATTTGAAATAGTGGAGGGGGTGTTTAAAGTTAGAAAAGGGAGCTGTCAGTCCCACTTACCCTTTGTGTAGTTCCCACTCTTTAAGGGAAGCCCTGGAAACAGTTTGGTATGAATTTTCTCAGCACTTTTTCTGTGTAGAACAAGTTTTGGTTGCGCCCAATTTTGTTTTCCTTTCAGAAATCTTCTTCACTTCTCACATTATATTTAGTTACTGTTAAATATGTGAATACGCATATTGAAAAGCATGTTCACAAATGTTGTGTCATATTCCTTCTATTTTTATATCTTCAGTGTTTGGTTTTCAAGTTAGAATGGGAGGTGGGTGTATTTCAGACTGTTACCAATACAAACAAATGCTTCCAGATCTGAGCAGTGTAGATTATTGATATGTAGTCATGTTGTCCTTTCTGTATGTGTGAGCCAGTTGACTCTGTCTCAATAGGTAGGCCCTGGATTACATTCTAGAGTTTCAGCTGTATTTTCTATGCTATTTTTTTTCATTAATATCATAGTTCAATGATAGAGCTTATGCTTAATTAGTATGTGCAAGATGCTGGATTTAATCCCGGCACCAAAAATAAGTAAGTAGGTAGGTAGGTAGGCAGGCAAGCAGCAGGCAGGCAGGCAGGCAGCAGACAGACAGACAGACAGACAGACATGAATATGGGTTATCAAATAAAAATTTCATTTAGAAGACTATGGAAAAAATTATTTATGATCTTATATCTTTTATTTACAATGCAGAATGAAATTTTTAAACATATTTTTTGAACCTTTGATGCTCAGAGTTTTAAATTGAGCCATAGCAATAAATTTTCTTCTATTTGTTCCTTATTTTATTTCTCTTTGTATCAGTTCTTTGCCCAAAAGTCATTAAGAATTAACTTACTGTTTTCTTTTAGGATGAAGATTTTGTGGGTCGGGATGATTTTGATGATGCCGACCAGCTGAGGATAGGAAATGATGGGATTTTCATGTTAACTTTTTTCAGTAAGTATATATATACACAGAGCAGAGTTGCTCCGTACCAATCTTGCTCCGTACCAATGTGAGTGCTTTGGATTAGTATATGGAAAGTACAATTAAAATAATCGTAAGAATGCTGCATTTGTACATGAGCTAAACCTCATCTTCCAGATCTCCAGAAGTCCTTGGCATGATTCCTCCTCATACTCAAGTACACAGGGTTGAATTGCCCTTGTCTGATAAATTTTGTTCTGCAAGTTTCTGTTTTCTGACAGCTCAGAGTCAGCCAGGTTTTTCCTCTCTGATGTTTGACCCTATTATCTTTTATGTACCTCACTTAGAGGTAAGCAGCTAGCCAGGTGGCCCACACCTGTTATCCTAGCTGAGAGCTGAGGATCGCAGTTTGAAACCAGTCCTGGAAAGAAAGGCTGTAAGACTCTTATTGCCAATGAACCATCAGAAAATCAGAAGTGGTGCTGTGGCTCAAAGTGGTAGAGTGCTAGCCTTGAGCTAAATAAAAAAACTCAGTGATAGCGCCCAGGCCCTGAGTCCAAGTGCCATGACTGACCCTCCCAAAAAAAGTGGCCAGCTATGTGCTGTATTGAAACATCAAGGAAAGGGGCCAAGTATGGGACTCATACCTGTAATCCCAGCTACTTGGGAGGTAGAGACAGGAAGATTAAGGTCCAGCCAGCTTAGAGAAGACCCTGTCTGAAAAACAGACTGAAGCAAAAAGGATTAGGGATATGGTTCAAGTGCTCCTAACTTCAAACCCTAGAATCACCAAATAAATAACCACCAATGACTAAAATCTATAAAGAAAATATGGTACTTATAGAGATGATGTTATGTAAATTGTCAGTTCACAGAGCACAGGAGGATAAGTAACTTGAATCAATATTTTTAGAATGTCTGGTCTTTTTTAAGTTCAGTGTCCCAAGTCATTTATTATTATTATCATTATTATAATTATGATTATTATTTTATCAGTTGTAGGGCTTGTACTCAGGACCTGGATGCTGTCCCTGAGCTTCTTTGTGCTCAAGGCTGGCGCTCTACCACTTGCACCACAGTGCCACTCCTGGTTTTTGTGTTGTTAATTGGAGACGAGTCTCACGGGGCTTTTTCTGCTCTGACTGACTAGGATTACAGGCATAAAACACCTGGCTCCCAAGTCATTATCTACTGAAATATGTAACACCAAATAGTACAAGTCATATGTATACAGTTTGTTGAGCAATGAGGCACTTTCAACAATAAATAGAAGTGCATGTAATAATGAAAAACTTGATTTTAACAGAGGATATTTTTGCTTTTAGGGAGGAGGGCTCTTGGGAGAGGAACAGGGAGGGTTGTAAAGGGCTGGCTATCTTTTATCCTGGTGAAAGGGTTTTAAGCAGAGGCATTGTTCTTTGACTAGGGACCTCATTTTCCCATCTGCTTTTCTAGTGGCATTCCTCTTCAACTGGATTGGCTTTTTCCTGTCTTTTTGCCTGACCACCTCAGCTGCAGGAAGGTATGGGGCCATCTCAGGATTTGGTCTCTCTCTAATTAAGTGGATCCTGATTGTCAGGGTAAGTGGTATGATGGAAAAAGTAAATTGTGAAAAGACAGTGATAAATTTATATTGAATATTTGACTTTTTATTGGCATTGAGTTATCCTAACATTTAAAATAATACTTTGTTTTTGTTCTGGTTTCATGATGAAATTGAACCCAAATGATTTTCAAATGATTCCTGACCACAAGGTTTGTAGTCAAAGCTAGTGAGTATTGGTCTACAGTGATCCTTCACCTGTCTAGGTAGCTATGTTCCAGAGACCCCCACGAACGGTGAAAATACAGGAAGTAGTAGCATTATACATTCATCCCTCACTGTATCTCAGTTCACTTATTGCTACTTTGTGGATTTTCAGCTATCGTAGGGATCTCTGGACCATAACTTCTGTGGTAGGTGAGGATCACTATGTGGTTTTTTGGCTTTGAACCATGATCCTCAGATCTCAGCCTCCTGAATAGCTAGGATTATAAGCATAAGCCACTGGCACCTGGCAGGAAACACTTTTGAATGTAACAATAACGTAAGTTCCTAATGGCTTAGAAAATCAGAGAAACAGTGGAGGGAAAGTCTGTATCTCTCATGAGAACAAGTGCTGACACAGAGGTTAACTAAATTTTCAGCATCATCAGAGACAGCTGACTTTTCAGTAATTTGCTCTTAATTCCGGTTCCCTTGGGGTTAAAAGATGGTGTTTTCAAGTATCACACTGAAACACAACAGCACTCCATAGAAAAGTGAAAACTACAGAAGCTTCTTGATTTATACAATGGGGTCAGGGCTTAATAAATGTATTGTAAGCTGAAATATTGCGTTGGTCCATTTTACCCACTTAGCATCATAGCTAGTACCAAGTTCACTGAGCATACAAGTTGTTTCCTCTGCATTTGTATCACTGACTACATGCTGTGGCTCACTATCACCCAGCATCCTGAGAGAACATCATACCACATGCCACTATCTTGAGAAAAGGTCAAAATTCCAGGAATAGTTCCTGAAAAATGCGTATTGCTTTTATACCATTGTAAAGTTAAAATTCTGCCCAGTGCCATCTGTATTCCCCTTCCTTTTTTCTATTTTTCTTTTCTTTTCTTTTTTTTTTTTTTTGGGGGGGGGGGTGTTGGTCGTGGGGCTTGAACTCTGGGCCTGAGCGCTGTCCCTCAGCTCTCAAGGCTAGTGCTCTACTACTTGAGCTACAGCGCCACTTCCTGTTTTCTGGTGGTTTATTGGAGATAAGATTCTCACGGACTTTCCTGCCTGGGCTGGCTTTGAACCGTGATCCTTAGATCTCAGCCTCCTGAGTAACTAGGATTACAGGCTTGAGCCACTGGCGCCCAGCCTCTTCCTTTTTTTCTTTAAGAGCAAAGAAGTGTTTCTAGAAACCTTAATTCAAATTGGTAGAATGACACCTTGTACGCATTCCTAACCCAGTTACTGGCATGGGATTACAGTGAGGCATGGGATTACAATGATGTACATGATAAAGTTTCCAGGTCAGGCCATGAACAAATGGGGCCTTATTAGAAAGGAGTCAGTGGTATCAGCCAAATAGTTGTCTTATTCAGTTGCACTGAATAAGCAAAGTAAAACTATTACTTGCACATATTTTTAGAAGAGCAAATACTATGTGGTCAAAATAAAAAAGGGGCCTAGGGATGTAGCTCGTGGTAAATTGTCTGCCCAGCATGCTCAAGGCCTTGGGTTTGATCCCTAGGACTGCAGAAGGAAAAAAAGAAAACTACTTGTATATTTTCAGAACCAAGAATTCATAACTATTCATAATTAAAAATTGTCTTTCTATGAAAAGAAATAGATTTATATTTGTCATAACTTTCACAATACTTGTATATTTAAGACCTTTGTAAGACACAAATACAGTAATGGTATAACAACATGAGTCCTTAAAGTTAATATGTGAATTTATGTTTGTTAAGCTGCTAAAAGTATTTGCCTTGTTTTCAGTTTTCGACCTATTTCCCTGGATACTTTGATGGTCAGTACTGGCTCTGGTGGGTGTTCTTGGTTTTAGGTAAGTGCTTTTAACATAAGAAAAGGAGAGAAGTGGTTTTATTAAATTTGATACAACTAAAATTACAGTATATTTGTATGTTACTTAATATAGTTATCAATTAAAAGTATAATTTTTGGAGCTAGGGATATGGCTCAAGAGGTAGAATACCTACCTAGTAAGTACAAAGCCCTGGGTTCAAACCCCAGTATAATTTTTAAAATGTTTTTTTTCCTGAAGAGTAAGGTATTGTCACTATTAGAGTAACAACCCACTTACACATATATATCTCCATTGTGATCAATGGGGCATACTGGTAAAATGACCAGTCTGTTGATGTTTTTCCTTTTGTGAGTTATTGCCACCCTAAAGGTTTCACAAACTCAGCCTTAGATTGCTTGACATATTACGAACAATTGAAGTAGCTCCTGAGTATATAACTCATCATGTCTGGTTAGATCTGTCAGCGGGTAACAGAAAACGTAAAAATTTTGTTAGATTTAACTTCAAGTTATGTCTAAACCAGTTTAGTTTTGGGATTCTTTGAAAGAATAAGAATTATATTTTGTGCACGGCTTGTTTTTTCAGCTTGGAGATCAAACTCAGAAGCTAGTACACAACTAGGCAAGCACTCCACCTCTCAGTCCAGCCCAGAAGTGTTTTAAAGCAGGAGAGGCTTTACAAAACTCTCTCTCTCTCTCTCTTTTTCTCTGTCTCTGTCTCTGTGTCTGTCTGTTTCTCCTCAGTCCAGCCCAGAGAGTAAGAAGTGTTTTATAGCGGGAGAGGCTTTACAAAACAAAACACTCTCTCTCTCTCTCTCTCTCTCTCTCTCTCTCTCTTTTTCTCTGTCTCTGTCTCTGTGTCTGTCTGTCTCTCCTCTCTTTTTCTCTACTTTTCAAGTTTTCAGATTTTTTTATCTTAAATTTTACTCTCTGTACAATGGAATAAAATTTTTAATGGGGCCTCTTCACTATTTATAAAGAAAAGATATATGAAATAAGAGGTCAGTATCATTGCCATAATTCTACAAAGTAATAGCAAGGCTACCGTATAGCTCTTATATGATTGCCTCACTGTGCGTCTGTGACATTGCTCTGAACTTTTTGGTTGCTTCCTTTATTAAGGTGGTGATACTGCTGCTAAGGCGTCTGGCTGGCCCAGCCAATACCTATGCCCAGCAGGGGCTCATTACAGTCAGGACCTGCCTTGCTCAGCTGACAGAGCTATGTGTTTCTGATCCTAGATTTGACTTAGAAGTATAAGTCATTCGTCACATCATTTCTACCCTCCTCCCCCAACAGCATCATCCATTCTACTGTTGGTTGAAATGTCATTTGAGAAAGAGAAAGTAATTATATTCCTTGCTTTGATTATTCAGAAGTATAGTAATAAAAAGTACTGATGAGTTATTTAGGGAGGATAAATCCTTGGCTTGTTTATTTTTTATGATATAATCTAAGAGAAAGTCGGGTTCACGGTTATCGCTGAGGCAGAACACTTTTCTAGCATGCTTAAGGTACTAGGTTAGATTCTCAGCACCTCCAGGAAAAAGTAAAACGTAGAGGGGCTGGGAATGTGGTATAGTGCTTGCCTAGCATGGATAAAGCCCTGGGTTCGATTCCTTAGTACCATATAAACAGAAAAAACCAGAAGTGGCACTGCAGCTTAAGTGGTAATGCTAGCCAGGGACAGTGCCCAGGCCCTGAGTTCAAGTTCCAGGACTGGCAAAAAAAGAAAAAAGCCTGAAGTTAAACCAAACTAAATAAGCCAAAAAAGAGACAGTAAGTATATTTTCCGATTGTTTGTGGCATAGATTACTTAAAAAGTGAATGCATTGAACTTCTTTTATAAATTGAAATTCATAGCAAAATTGGCCTGAGCTGAGCTAGCTTGTAGCTGATTCCATGTGCTCTCCATTTCAGAAGGCTTCCTCTAACCACATTGTTTGAAGGGGTTGTACAATTTTGTGTTTTTGGTGCAAAACAGAATGGTGTTAAATGAGCTTGGCACCATGACTCTTGGTTATTTCCCCCAATCCTTTCTCCTATTTGGGTAAAGAGAGTTTTTCACCCTGAGTATATTGTAAAAAGTGTCCAGAAGTGCCTAGGGCTTGGAAAAGAAAGGAGGGAGCAGGTGGGTGGAGTTGACTGTTGAGGAGTACAGGTTTTTCGAGGAGTTATTGTGATTATTTGTAGCTATACAAGCTATAAAAATATTCATTTATTGTACATAGTGTTTAAAATCTGATAAGATTGCCAGGTGCCAGTGGCTCACGCCTGTAATCCTAGCTACTCAGAAGGCTGAGATCTATGGATCATGGTTCAAAGCCAGCCTAGGCAAGAAAAGTCTGAGACTTTTAGCTCCAATAAACCATCAGAAACCCTGAAGTGGCACAGTGGCACAAGTGGTAGAGTGCTAGCCTTGAGCTGAAGAGCTGAGGGACAGCACCCAGGCCCAGAGTTCAAGCCCCATGACCAAAACAAAACAACAACAACAAAAAAAAACAGTTAAGACTCTGAGTCCATCTCTGAAGGAGGAGGGTCAGTGTGAGTTTGCATTGGAGGGGAACATCACTACCCTTTGGACTGTTTTGACAAGGTGCAAACTGTACAGTTAAAATCAGTTTTAATTGAAAGAGAGCGTAACACTTGCTATAATAGATAAAGGGGTGCTGACATCTAGTGGACAACATTATGTACTGTTGGCAGAAGAAGAAATCTCACAAGAAAGTTAGATTTTTTTCTTTCTTTTTTAAGAAAACCATGGTTGTTAATTTGGCCTCTTTGTGTAATTAATTGAAGTGCTTTTGGACTTGATAAGGCCTCCAAAGGTGAACATTTGTCCTCATTTAATTTTTACTTCATTTTCAGACAGATTTGATTTTTAATAAGCAAAAAAAGGACATTTGGCTCTTGAGATTATGCTATCTCATTGAGTAATGGATAGTTTAATACAAAGATCCCTTGGAGATTCTGGAGGAAATTGTTCATATTTTAATAGCCTGTAGCAGAAAAATGTAAAAGTATTTCTGTCAGAAGGGATATTTCTGGGGAAGGGACTTAACATGGAAATCATAAATTCATTCTCGATTTTTTTTATTAGGTTTTCTCCTGTTTCTCAGAGGATTTATCAATTATGCAAAAGTTCGGAAGATGCCAGAAACTTTCTCAAATCTCCCCAGGACCAGAGTTCTCTTTATTTATTAAAGGTATTAAAAAAAAAAAAAAAAAGTTCTGTTCCCAGTTTGCTCATGTGATACACTGCAGATTTCCATTCAGTTTTTTCTTTTTAATTGTGAAAATACCATATAGAGGGGTTACAATTGCATGGGCAAGGTAATGAGTACATTTCTTATCAAGCATTGTTGCCTCCTCCTTTGTTATCCATTCAGTTTTTGAGTAAGGATCTGTGGTAAGGCACCCAGGGAAGATAAGAAAGACACAGCTTCTGCCTTTTTTGCAGTTTTTAGTTTAGTAAGGGGAGGGAATTACAAAAGCTAGTTTGTAAAGGCAAACTATTTTATGTTTTACAGTGAGGGAGAAGCAAGGGTCTTAGTAGTCATCAGAAGGTCTAGTACATTGATTGCTTGATTAAATCTTGCACCTTTAACAATGTTCATGGTAATAACATTTCCAGATGACAACATTCAGAAGGAACCCTCCAGGCCCAAGTACTCTTCTCTCATTTAGAACTCCCTAACCCCCCCTCTGCAGTGAGAAGAGATGAAGAATTCCTTTTGCTTGGGCTACTGATAAGCCCACCAAGGTCTTTATCTCTTAAAATTAATTGTTGTGCCTTTCTTGGCACCTTTCTTCATGTTTATACCCAGATAGTCATTCTGATGGTGAGGGAGGTCAAATCCAAGGGAAGGAAGGGGAGAAAGGAACTTTCTTACCTGAAACAGGAAATATAAACTCTGCCAAGGTTATTTGATTCACACATAGCTTTCCCTAGAGATCAACTCTAGCTTAACATCAATCCACAACCAGTAAAGGAAGAGTAGAGGGCCTTGGGGAAGAGAGAATACACCAGAGACCTCTTTGGCAAGACAAACTAGGTCTTTTCAGACTTCGTTCTTTGCTTCCTATGTTTTTGGGGAGCTATGTGAGTGATGGAGTGGAGCCTCGAACACTTAAGAGACCAGTCCAGCAGAACCCCAGGGAAGGCTTTGTAATGCAGTTACACAGCATTTGTGACAAACCTTAAGAGATGGAATTGTTTTGAGCAGGCCCTAAGCCCAAGCCCCACTACTAGAGGAGGAAAAAAAGAATTTTAACTAGTAGATTTCTGGATGGGTTTGTGGGGAGAAATTGGAGGCCAGATGAAGAGCAGAAATAGGGACAGGGAAGTACAAGGGCCTTGGGGAGGGCTTAGGAACATAAAGAATTTGGAAGATCAAGGCCTGAAAGCCAGGTGGAATTTGTTCTTAAATGAGTACTGCTTAGCCTGCTTGCAGGCTAAGCTTAGCCATCAAGCTTATGAAGCTGCCTTTATCCCAGTGATATGCTGGCTCAAGGCAGCTAAGCCCATGTGAACTTCTGTATTTACTGTTAGGCATCATGCTTTGTATAGGTAATATATATTGAGTCGAGTTCTCAAGTGTGAAGACTGGTGGCCTCAAGAGATATGATTCAAGAAAATAAAACATACTTAATTTGCCAGGTAATGGAACAAGTATTGAAAACTTTTAAGCAACAAACTAACATGATGACACCTTAAATTCAACAAAAGATTTTTTTCAAGCAGGATATAACAAAGATAACACTAAGAGTTTCCCATGTGTCAGATATTGTGTTAAATATTTTATGTGTTTAATTAGATTACTTAACTAATTAAAAGGTAGCTCAAGCTTGTATTAAAGTAAATTTCTTGAAGAGAATATGTATTTTACACTTACTACTTTTTTTTTTTTTTTTTTTTTTTTGGTCGGTCATGGGGCTTGAACTCTACTATTTGAGCCACAGCGCCACTTCTGGTTTTCTCACCAGAGAAAGAGATAAGAGTCTCACCAACTTTCCTGCCCGGGCTGGCTTTGAACTTCGATCCTCAGATCCTCAGCCTCTTGAGTAACTAGGATTACAGGCATGAGCCACTGGCTTCTGCCTCTGACTTTTTTTTAAAGGGGGGAGCTAACATGTTTAAAAATATGTGGCATGTCATGAATTTGAACTCAGTCACGAGGTCTGGATACAATATACACCACCCCCTGGCATGGACCCTAAGTCCTGCTCTGTGTCTTTGTGTCTGAGACATCCTAATTTTGAGGGTCTTACAAATAATCTGTGTAGTTTTATTCAGTTCTTGTCTTTTTTTCTTCTGCATATCTGATTATACTCAGGTGGTTAGCCCTAGGTTTCACTCTTAGCAAAAGTTATTCTTTGAGGTTACTGTGAGTCCTCTTTTCACTTCTTAAGTCACCTACAGATTCCTTTAGCATTGGTGCTGCTCAAAATATCATGCAGGAACTTATTTTTTATTGTTACTCTGTATGGGTAGTAAATGGTAGCTCTGAACTTCTCAATGAACTAAGAATATCCTTTTGTCTGTTCTCTTCATTATTAAGTTAGGAGGGGATTGCCTACCTTTACTATGTGCTTCTAATGCGTACAAATAGTGGTCAGGTGAGGAGAAAGCCTGAGGGTCTTTTAAATGTTTATATGAGTGTTGTAAATTTAAAACAATGCATCTATAGAACTATGATTTGAAGCCAGCAGCCCTTAGTAACAGTTCTGTGGAAGGAAGTTAGGAGCTTGGTACACTAATGCTGGATCCTTTAGGTGTTGAGAAAAACATGTGTACAGGTAAATGCATAGCCCTCATTGGACAGCATAATAGCATTTATTTGCTTTCCTGCTTGAGTCAATACCCTGCTTGATTTGGAACCATTCCTGATATGCCCAGAGGGGATTTGGAGCTCCAGAATTAAGAGACTTGGGGGCTTAAGGCAGTATTTACAATTCCAATGGCTTTCTTACTCATTCTCCAGAGATCCCCAGAGGGAACCTGATATAATATCCATAGGATTGAGGGTCCCTCCTCAGTTGAAAGGGATAAGACCTCTCCATCTAAATCCAAATGTAGAAAATTTGTTTCTATAGTTCCAAGAAATTTAGTTTAGTTCAGTTAGAGAAGGGGCTAGACACCATCAGATGACATGTGAGGGCTTTCTTTTCTTCTGTTGACTCCTACTTTCTTTGATAGTGATAGCCCTAGTGACAGCCTAACCATAAGCTGACTTGTTGCCAGAAAGATCATAGACAGGGAATTTTTTTTTTTAACCAAAAAGCCAGAAGTAGAGCTGTGGCTCAAGTGATAGAGTACTAGCCTTGAGCAAAAAAAAAAACAAAAACAAAACTCAGGGACAGCACCCAATCCCTGAGTTCAAGCCCCAAGACTGGCTCCAAACAACAACAACAATAAAAAAACCTGACAAGTATTGAAACTTTTTCTTCTTTACTCAGGAAAAAAGTTCTTAGGATTGCTGCCTTCCCTTATCTGTGAGATAAATGAGAGGTTAGTGTCAGTACCTGTGAGGTGCGACATGGTTGATTGTAACACTACTTGCATTGTACCAAAAACTCTTATAGACATGAAGCAAAATGTATTTCACCATATCTGAAATAAAAGGAAAAGATTTACTTAAAAAAATTATTCTGTTGTAGTATAACTCAGGTTGACATTGAGCTAGAGATCCTCCTGCTTCAGGTGTACTCCACTATGATCACCTCCTTGGAAAACAGTTTTAGTCTCTGGCATTAATAAGCTAGGAGTCTTTATCATTGAAATATGATCCTATATCCTAGTACACCTATTTTTACTAAAGGAAGACATCCTGAAGATAAAGTTTGATTTAGTAGACTGTGTTGTAAGATAGCAAGACAGTAGAAATGGTATTTCCAGTGGACTTTTTTCTTTAAAAAAAAAATTCAGTTTAAGAAAGGTATCCACAGTCCCTAAGTTCTATTTGCCTTGTAGCTTTTGGATGCTGGTGTCTTTGTGACACTTTAGTCAAGCGGCTCTGAATGGCACCCAGGCTTTATACAGCAGCACCTCTCTAGCCGACTTTCATCTGGAGTTTGTGTCTGTGTGATGATTGAGATTTTACCCTTGGTAACCTGGGTATCCTCTTAGGGGATTTGGAATGACTATTAGTGGCAAGCTTGACTTGGAGGATCTTTAGAACTGTTGATGAAGAAGCAAGGAATGAGGGAGGCTGTCTACGCTCTTGTACATGTTCTTACAAATTCTAGCCATTGTTGCATCTGTTTTCTTCTACTGGTGGAAACTGTAGAAATAAATAGCTTGGGTTTGTTAGGATTCATTTCAGAAACCTCCATCTGATAATAGTATATAGATTTTCTTTTTGTTTGTTTTTACAGCTTTTAATAAGCCTGTCTCATATTTCTGCCCAAAAAGTTACTCTTGTATCAGTAACACTGATTTACCAAACACCCTGAATTTGTAATTCAGAAAAATGTTGGACTGTTTTTTCATTAATTTTCTCCAGTATTATAGCTTCTCTGCATTTTGACAGCCTTTTAAAAATGTATGCTTGGTCTGGGAAGGTGGCTCAGTGGTAGAGTGCTTGCCTTGCATGCATGAGGCCCTGGGTTCGATTCCTCAGCACCACATAAGCAGAAAAAGCCAGAAGTGGCACCGTGGCTCAAGTGGTAGAGCTCTTGCCTTGATCTGAAGAGCTGAGCGACAGCACCCAAGCCCAGAGTTCAGGCTCCATAACCAGAATAAAAAAATAAAATTAAAATTAAAAAAATAAAAATGTATGCAGTATTCTATCAAAAGAGAGAAGCTGGGTGCTGATGGCTCACACCTATAATCCTATCTAGTCAGGAGGCTGAGATCTGAGGATCACAGTTCAAAGCCAGTGTGGGCAAGAAAGTCTTTTAGACTCTGACTAGACTCTTATCTCCAGTTAACTATCAGAAAACCGGAAGTGGTACTGTGGTTCAAAGTGGTAGAGTGCTATCATTGAGCAAAAGAGCTCAGGGACAGTGCCCAGGCCCTGAGTTCAAGCCCTACAACCAACAACAACAACAAAAAGTTTCTTGGTTACAGTAATTTGCAGAGATAAAAAAGTGAGCTAAGAGCCGGGCGCTGGTGGCTCACGCCTGTAATCCTAGCTACTCAGGAGGCTGAGATCTGAGGATCGCGGTTCAAAGCCAGCCCGGGCAGGAGAGACCGTGAGACTCCTATCTCCAATAAACCACCAGAAAACCGGAAGTGGCGCTGTAGCTCAAGTGGTAGAGCGCTCGCCTTGAGCTGAAGAGCTGAGGGACAACGCCCAGGCCCAGAGTTCAAGCCCCACGACCGACCGAAAAAAAAAAAACTGTATAGAACTGAGTCCATGCTATTGTTATTCGGAGCTAGGAACTACAAAGTAGTTTCTCAATGAAGTAGTTAATGTAGGTTTCTTTCTAGTATTATGGTAGGGATTTACTTGTAATTTTTCCAAGTTATTTCTTTGAGAACTAATGAAGTATGTATAGTGTAGGGAACTGCCTTGGTCTTTAGAGACCCTGATTCAATTACAGGCACTGTGGGGAGAAGTAAGGACATTATTTTGAGACTATGTACTTCAGTCATGCATATTAAAATTAGGAGTTAAATATATTTGTTATTTTCAGAGAAACATGCCCTCCAAGTACATTGGTACTTGGTACATTGGTACAGATTTTAAAGAAAAATTGTTCTAAAAATGTATATATTTGTGAAATCTCTGAGCTTAGTCTTTTTTTAAATATTTGCTATGATCTGTTAAGTATAGCATGAGTTCATTTGCTTCCACCGGATGTCTTGTCTGGTTGGTAAACAGTGGTTGGTAAATAGTAGCATCAGGTATATTTGGAAAATTACCTGTGCACTTGAGTTCTGTCCAAGTTTACAGGGTTAAGTGTAGGGTGAAGAATGACTACTTCCATTCTTTTGTTAGAAGAGCTAACAGAATAAAACTTCTGACCTCATGGGATTTTAGAGCAAGCATACCCATTCTTTCTATTTCTGGAGGCCTCGATAATGTTAAGAACTGAAAATGGAATGTTTATTCAGTACTATGAGGTCAGTGTATAGTAATCTTAAAACTATGTTAAAATGCACTTCTCATATCTCCAAACATCCTGTCTTCTTTTGTGACTACATCCTTCTCTTAGCCAAAATAACAAGCTAACTAGAATTTCACTACTCAATATCCTTTTCTGGCAGATGTTTTCTGGCAAGGGCCTTCCTGCGTTTATGAATTCCCTCTCAAGAAGCAAGAGAACACCTGCAGGAAGTGAATCAAGATGCAGAACACAGAGGAATAATCACCTGCTTTAAAAAATAAAGTACTGTTGAAAAAGATCATTTCTCTTTATTTGTTCCTAGGTGTAAAATTTTAATAGTTAATGCAGAATTCTGTAATCATTGAATCATTAGTGGTTAATGTTTGAAAAAGCTCTTGCAATCAAGTCTGTGATGTATTAATAATGCCTTATATATTATTTGTAGTCATTTTAAGTAGCATGAGCCATGTCCCTGTAGTCAGTAGGGGGCAATCTTGCTTTTTTCATTTTCCATTTCAAACTGAATTTGGAATTAAAGATTTTAGTGTAAGATATGTATAAGGCTGATTGTTTTAAAGGGGTTTTCTCAAAAGTTAAGACTTTGGTTATGACTGCATTTCTGCACATAATCCATATTTACTGTTAAAGTTAATCTAGTAATTCATTCAGTTGTACTGTGTGTAAACACCTGAAGGCAAAATCATAGTGCAAAATACATTAAGGTGTGATTTTAAAAAAATGTTCTTAATTGGTAAATAAGCATTCTTTTTTTTGTAGTCTGTATTCAAAACTTTGCAGTACCTGTTTGTTCTGTGATATGTACCTAAGGAATTTTAAAGTGTTGTCACAGTATAAAATAGAAAGAACAAAGATAAATGCAGTTTAATTATTAAAATGTAATTCTGGACCTATGTATGATTAGAATCTCAGTGGATTAGTTACTAGGAATAAAGAAAGAATTAGCTTGGAACTTTTGAGATGATCCCTAACATACTGTACTACTTGCTTTTACAATGTGTTAGCAGAAACCTATTTGTTATAAATGTAGAATGATGTGCTTTCTGCCCAAGTGGTAATTTACCTTGGTTTGCTATATTAAAACTGTAAATACAACAGAATATTAATAAATGTCTCTTGTGTAGCACCTTTTATTGTACATTAGTGCTTAATTTTTTGGTTTGCATTTGTTGATTGGTAAAAAAACAATTGAGGCTATAGATTTCTCATTCCTCCTCCTAATCTTGTCTTGGTTGTTTTAAATTTAGAAGCCACTGGTATATAAAATAATTGTTTGATTTGTTCCATTTTCTACTTATTCAAATGAAATATAGTGAAACAGTACAGCAAGGCAGTCTTACTGTATAAAACAGCACTATCACTTTGTATCTTGTAAATAAGAACACTGGATAAGACCTGTAATTGATCCCTTAACTGCTGCCTGTGAATATCTGGAATCAGCAAAAGAATTCTTTTGCAGGTCATATCATACACAGAAAGGTAGGTTTGTTGGAAGTCAAACAGGAACACCAAGAGTCTGTTGCATTGATAATAAGTATTCTGACCTGTTTATTGCTTTACAGTTTTTAGTTTATGGAGATGGTCTCACTGTGGCATTTAGGCTGACTTTGAATTTATGATCTCAAGTGCTGGGATAACTGGTGGGAAAGCACACCCATCTGTGTATTCTTATTTAAAAGTTAACTTGTTTTGCAATAAAGGAAGGGCATTTATGAAAGTCTCAGAAAACTTTTTTGGATCAGATTATACCAATAGGGTTTGAAAGTTTTTATAGGTCATAATGGAATGAAAAGATCCCTAACAATCTGAGTAAATCTCGGGAGACCTGTGGGGATTTAAGTTATCTGTAAAACAAAATAGAAACTAGGTCCTAAATTGTATTACTTTCCAATACTGTAGACCAGCTTTGTGTTCATTCTTTAGGTCCTTGTGCCTTAATTGTTTTTTTTTTTTTTTCAGTGAACTGAAATATTTAGAACTCCTATTTGTACACATGTGGCTGACTTTGTCAAAGTAAACATATAATTTGATAAGCTTTTAAGACAGTGAAGGGGATGATTTCTCTATCCTTTTAAGTATTTTTTTAAAGTTGTTTCAGATATGGGAAATTGGTACCTTATGTTATCTAGAATCTTTACTGTTTCTGCAGTGTTTTTACTAATTCTCTTTTCTGTTGGTAGGTTCACTATTGTTGAGACAGGGTCTTATTCTGTTGTGCAGTCTGGCCTTAACTCAAGTGATTCTCCTTCCTCAGCCTCCTTAATAGCTGGGACTATAATTGCTCAGCAGTGCACTTGGAATGCTACAAGGTAGCAAGTTAAGAACAACCCTTTTGGCTAAAGAGTGGGTCTTTATAATTATCTTGGAAGAAGAAACAGAGGAACCACTGTTAATTGCCAAAGGTTTTAGACTAAACTGGCTGTCTGGAACCTGGGCCTCTCCTGTGTCTTTCCTTGTTGCAGTTGTATAATGCATGCCAATTTCTGCTGCTTTTTTCCCCCCAGAAAGCTGGATTGTTTTGTTTTGAAATAAAAGATATTAAAATGTACTTATTAAAAAATAGTAAGAACCAATATTTTTGCTAATTTTGTTTTGAGTTTTTCTTTAAAAAAAAAAAAAAAAAAACTTTTATTTTGTAGTGCTAGGGGTTAAGCCCAAGGCCTTAAGCATGGTGGTCAAGCACTAGCACTGAGCCACAACCTCAACCCAAACACAAGATTTTTAGTGAAGAATATAGTAATTCTTTTCTTTCTATGCCTGTACAAGAGCTTGAACTCATGGTCTCACATTCAGCTGTTTTCTGCTCATGGCTGGTGCACTACCACTTGGGCCACATTTCCACTCCTGGATTTTGCTGGTTAATTGGAGATTAAAATTGGATTTGTCTGCTGGGCCTGGCTCCTTACCTATGATTCTGAGTTCTCAGACTCCTGAATAGCTAGGCTTAAAGGAGTGAATCAGTTGTGCTCAGCTCTTGACTTTGTTGTTATATCTGATTTGAGCTTTGAACCCACCATGAGTCTTCAATAGCACAAATAAATTCCTTTGGTTTTACTGTGGTCTTATACTAAAAAGTATTCTACTTAGCTATAAATTGTTGTAAGTTGTTTATACTTAATGATAAGTGATAAATCAAGCTGTAACTACTGACATATGAGTATCAGAGCCAATAAAAGTGATAATTCAGTTTTGTGGTTGCCTAAGGTGACAAAGTTCTAGGGTAAGTATCATCAAAATTAGACCCCAGGAATGAACCCTGGCCTTAGCTTGAATCTAACTCTACCTATTTCTACCATCCCCAATCTTCTTGAGGTTTGGCACAGTAGATATTGACATGAACAGAAAAAGACTTGGCCCTGACTCTTGTAAACTTTAATAATCAAATATTAAACATAAAGCATGCCAAGAATAGACATAGAACTGTACAGTTACTTAAGGAGGAGAGCATACTTTCTGAAAAAATAATCATGGTCCCTATTACCTACTAGATCCTGGGCCCTTGGTGAAACTTAAGTGGTGAATCCAGTTAAGTCCTATAAAGAATATAACTTAATTGGTTTCTCAAGTACAAGGCCTGATGTTCAAACGTTAGTAAAATGTTTTATAATTTTTGCTGGCATTTGGTTGGTCCTTATTTTTCTGCTTGTTATAATTTTCACCTTTCAGGGTTTTTTGTTGTTTATTTTTTGGCAGTACTGGGGTTTGATTTCAGGGCCTTGTACTTACTTGGCTTGCTTGCTCAGCCTAGTGTTGTACCACTTGAGATCTGTCTCCAGCCTGATTTTTTTTGCTGGTATTTTGGAGATGGAATCTCACAGACTTTTCTACATGGGCTGAATTCAAACCCCAGTCTTTCAGATCTCAGCTTTTGAGTAGCTAGGATTACAGATGTGAGTCACCAGCATCTGATGACCTTTTAGGCTTTCTGAAGGTGATTGAGGAATGATGAGAGAGCAGATCTAAGAGAATGCAGACTGTATTTCCATAGATAGTTTGTTTATTTATTTTTTTGTTTGTTTGGTTTTGTGCCAGTACTGGGGCTTGAACCCAGGTCCTGGAGCTGTCTTTAGCTTTTTTCACTGAAGACTATAACCACTCTACCACTTGAGTCATAGCTCCACTTCTGGCTTTTTTGGCAGTTAATTGTAATCTCATGAACCAACTTTTTTGTTCGGCCTGGTTTGATACTGAGATCTTCAGAGCTCAGCCTCCTGAGTAGCTAGGATTACAGGTATGAACCACTGGTACCTGGCTTAGTTTGTCTTTTTTTTTTTTTAATTTTGTTTTAGCTGGACTTGAGAAATTCACTCCTATAATTATAGAATTCCAATTTTAAATTTAAGCGGTCCAGAGACAGGATTTTAAAGATCACAGCAGGCCACTTCAAGACTCCATCAACAGAAAAAGTGTGTATGATGGTACACATCTGTCATCACAGCCTTGCCAGAATGCATAAATAGAAAGACTATAGTCCAAGCCAGCCTAGGCAAAATCTAAGACTTTATCTCAAATACAATGAGAGTAGAGTGTTATTGGGAGGAGAAGGGATCATGGCTCTAACCATAGAGTGCCTTCCTAGCAAGCACAAAGCCCTGAGTCCAAAGTCAGCACTGAATCCCACACACACACCAAAAATAAAAAATGTCTGTGTTAAACATTTTAAGCCTATAAATTATTTTATAGTAGGTAAAGATAGTTGAGTAAGCATTTCTTGACTTGATTTCCCTTTGACCTATACAATACACATACATTTTTAAAAAATATATATGTAGTTGAGATTCATTTAGGCCACCCACAACTAGTGCTTTTCCAAGTGGCCCCTGAATATTTGTTCTTTGTTGGCTCTACCACTAAAGTGGAAAAACATCTCAGAGAAATAGACCAGGAAATTCCCAAAGGGGAGCAAAAGTTTAGTTTGAGAGCAAGGAAGTTTACAGGAGGAAAAGGTGATTACCAAACTTAATTTTGTAATTGCATTCAGGGAAGAAATCATAGCTCAATAGATTCCATCACCTGCAACTTCATGACTATAGAACCAACTGCTTTTCTGTGAAATAGATGAATGGAGAGCTGTTGTCTCAAGGCCAACCTCCCTGTCTATAAAATGTGAGATATACCATCTGCATAGCATTTTAATACCCACGTGTGCAGTTATTCTCAGAATTTGCACTGAATTACTGAGACTTCACTTTGGTTTGATACCCACTTTTACTTTCAATCTTGGAGGTTTTATTCTTTACCTGATTCCATCAATTGATGAATTAGTAATCTTGAGTTCATCAATTGATAAACTAGTAAAATTAGGTTTAAATGCAAATCTCTTAAACCTAAACACAGACTATATGAACTGCAGAGGATTCTTGCATTGGTGAGGTAGTAGTTGTGGGAAAAAGCTCCTGGCCTGTTTTGGAAGCTGTTCATCCTACTCAAAAGTCAACTGAAAACAGTTGTAGAGTACATGCTTAACATTTACAAGGCCTTGAGTTCCATACCAGCCCCCCACAAAAAAAAAAAAAAAAAAAAACAAGAACTCAATCTCTGATTTCCATTAAGTCTTGGGGAGACATTTCTTTAGTTGTTCGGAAGGTCCAAGAGTGATAGGCTCAGCCTGGGAAGCAAGAAAATGGAACCAAAAAAACAAAACCCAAAACAATCTCAAAGAAAAATGGCTCACTGAGAAGTACAAACTTAGAGAAAAAAGTAGAATGAATAATGTGCTGCAGCCAGCCAACCTGACCCTTCTGACGTTCATCTAGACTGCAGTCATTGTCACCTTGCATTCTTGTCTCCTGTTGAGAGATGTTTTCCTGGATTACTAACCCTCTCATTTGCAGCAGTGCCCGTACTGTTCTTAAAGCCATCTACTTCTTGAGCCTCTGTATTTTTCCCCCCAGTTCTGGAGCTTGAACTCAGGGCCTGGGCACTGTCCCTGAGCCTCTTTGTGCTTAAAGCTAGTGCTCTATCACTTGAGCCACAGTGCCACTTCCAGCTTTTTTCTGAGTAGTTTATTGGAAATAAGAGTCTCAGACTTTCCTGCCTGGGATAGCTTCAAGCCTGGGTCTTCAGATCTCAGCCTCTTGAATTGCTAGTATTACTGATGTGAGCCTGGCTTCTGTATGTGTTTTAACTTAACATTTCATAGTGTATTTAGCAGATTGTATTTAGGTATCATTGAGGTCATTTTGGTGTGTTGCTTTCTTCTCTGGTTATCAACATAGGAATTTTACATGTCTGATTTATTAACTGGCATTGTAGATCATTTGAGCCACGTTTCCACTAGACCTTTTTATTACTAGCATGGTTTGGTAACCATGCGGTTGTTAAAATAGTGGCCTAAAGAAAAAAATGGTGGCCTAAAGAAACAAAATAAAGAGTTCTTTTTTTCTCTCTTCCTACATTTGACTTAGTGACTAAAGCCCTAACTCTGTGTACCCATGGTCAGATGCAAGACAAAAATAGTCTTTTTTGTTATTTCATCCCTGAGACTATCGTAGAATAAGGTTTTAATTTCATATACAACTGAAGTCTTAAGTTCTTTAGCAGTTGCTAGATTTAGGTACTCAGATTGAATTTCTGTTTTCCAAATGTCCATCTGTCTAGTTATAAATGGTCACATAGTTTCTGTGCCATCTCCATAGAGCTTCCAAATAAGGGTTTGGGTAAGCCCCCATGTTTAAAACTATCACCTCCCAGAGAAGACTGGAAGGAGCTTGCAGAACCTGTGTACCTACATTTAATAAGTTATGAGTTTATTTTTTATTAGAATATTTTCATGGTATTGATTGGTGGTTAAAAGTTCTTTCAGCCTGGGGTTGTGGGTATAGCTCAGAGACTCTGGGTTTGTTCTCTAGCACCACAAAAAAACCAATAATACTGTCTTGTCTTTCTGTACGTCTACTCAAACTCATGGCTACACTACTTCCTCCTCTTTATGGCAAGACTATGGGAGGAAGGAATGTGTGTCCAAAGCAATGGGGAAAGGCCACAGGGAAGTTATTTTTAAATATTTGGCTAAAAGTGATTATGGACTGTTCCTAGGAAGTCTTGAAGAACAGAGTGGACTGTCCTCTGTTTGAAATGGTTTAAAGGGAAAGGAGGAGTTGGGATCATGGGCCCTTTAAGGAGTGGTCCCTCAAGAGTTCTAGTTTATATGTGGTATGGTATGTCAGTGACAGATGGAACAGTAGGTTCAACAGATGTCAAGTCTGCTGTTCCCAGGCTGTGCTTCCTTTCATGTGGTGACCCTCCAAGAGCATTGTCCTAAGTTGTCTGCAAGAGATAAAGGAGTGCATCTAAGCTTTTGGTAAGCCAAATTTGGGTGGCTTATTACCTATTGCTACTTTATTTTTAAAGACCTGATGATTGAGCAGTTTGCTTTGCCTAGAATTCTAAAATGAGGAGACCACAAAAACACTCAATTCTAGAGCCATTTTCAACCCTGAATTGATTCAGAAGTTATTTTAAGTAGATTCCTTACTATTAAGAATCCCTCCCCTAGGACCTTATGGATAGAGACAATAAGATGAGATGGTCCAGAAGGGTACCAGGAGAAATGAAGCCGATTGGCTGAGAAAGGAGGGCTGGAGGAGAGCAGCAAATCAAATCTGCACTTTGTTCTTTGCCCCTACTGTTATCCTCCAGACCCACAGGGTGAGACTCCTGCTAATTGCTGGGAACCCCCTATAAAAAGGAGCTAGCTTAAATGGAAAGAGTAAGCATTAAAAAGAGAATTCTTCCTTTATTCCTGTCACTTTTCTTTACATAATGCTTATGTCTCCAAGAAGTGGTGGGCTACCTATTTGAGGGGTTTTCTTTACAAAAATGAAAGGAAAACATGTCTTTGAAATTCCAGACTGCTACCACAGCCCTTATGTGGGAACGTGATGAGCTGAATTGACTAGCTTGCAGTTTAAACTTACAAAACAAAACAAAACCCCTGAAGTCTAATGTGTTTTATGGTGGCATTTTTATACAAGTGACTCACTGCTAGAAGTATATTGACCATTTTAAAGTGCAATCTGATCTTTCAGAGAGAGAGAATGAAATGCTCAGTACAGACATTGTGTTCGAGACAGATTTCTATGTTTGTACCTAAGTGCTAATCTCAGGCATATTCTCATGGGGTGCTTGTTTTCAAATAATACTTAATCCATCCAAAAACATTACACTAAAACTTGTCATTAAAAGTATATCAAGTTTAATAGCAAACCATGGATTTTTATGGCCTTTTATTTATTGCTGGGTGTATTTTATTAGAAGGAAAGGTAAATAAATGTGTTTTGCAGAAAATATGTAGTGTAAGCACCAGTAGCAGTTATTATTTTTTAACTAGATGGTGGAGCACTTAGACACTTAGTTTATTAGTGACCTTTCCATAAAATTTTCAGGAACCCAAGGCCAAATAGAGGTCATAAGTTTATCCAAACCAACACTCTAGAGTGCTCCCTTGGTAACCTAGACAGCTGAAGAGAGGCCAAGGAATCCAAGTCACCGTAGCTTTGCCTCCATTTATGGTGTTTTATCCCCCTCAGAAAAACTTGCAAATGAAATTTGGATAGTTACTTGAGTTAGCAGTAACAGGGTTGTTTTTTTTTTTTTGGAAAAAAAATAGTTTCTATGTATTATAAATAATTTCACTCTGGCTTTGTTTATTTGTTTTGTTTTGTTTTTGTACTGGAGATTGAACTCAGGGCTTTAGGCTTATTAGATAAGCACTCAACTATTAGAACCATGGCCCCATCTCATCTGGCTTTTGTTTCTTTTTGTCTTGGCTGGCCTGGGACCACAATCCTATTTCTGCCAATCAAGCAGTTGGGCTTACAGGTTTATGCCACCATACCCAGCTTGTGGCTTTGAATATAGTTACTTTGGGCTTCCACTCAGAAAATGTGTGTGTGTGTGTGTGTGTGTGTGTGTGTGTCTAGAGATAGAACGTGTGTGTGTGTGTGTGTGTGTGTGTGTGTGTGTGTATGTGTGCGTGTGTGTGTCTAGAGATAGAACCCAGAGACTTGCATATATTAGGCAAGTACTCTACCATTGAGCCCAGTATCTTTTTTTTTTTTTTTCATGGGGCCTGGGCGCTGTCCCTCAGCTCTTCAGCTCAAGGCTAGCACTCTACCACTTGAGCCACAGCGCGACTTCTGGCTTTTTCTGTTTATGTGGTGCTGAGGAATCGAACCCAGGGCCTCATGCATGCAAGTCAAGCACTCTACCACTGAGCCACCTTCCCAGCCCCCAGTATCATTTTTGCTTTTCTTCTTTTGGGTTGAGTGAGAAAAGTACATTGCCCCCTCTGAGGTTCAAACTTAGGACCTTCAGATTATGAGACTGATGTGCTGCCTACTGCAACTCCAGTATCATTTTTCTTTAACCAATTAGGATGTGTATGACCTTAGGCCGACCAAGGTTTATTGTAGATGACATCTCTGGCCACAAGGGGAGTCTGGTCTTGATTCTCAGTGTGTTGGTGATATCTCTATGCCTTATTTGCATAGTGGTTTATATTTTTTCATTATATTCAAACTATGATTACCTGCTGCTAACTTTTTTTTTCTCAGAAGCTACTAAAGATATCCCTGAAAACCAAATACTCTCAAGAGAGGGAAAAATTATTGGCACCTAGAGAGGCCACCCAGATAGGGCCTAAAAGGATGGCAGAGGAATTATCTCAAGGCTGGGAGGCCAGGGCTTAAAAGCCATCTACCAAGAGGCATTGCCAGCAGGAACCTGATAGTCCAGGGCTAGAGCCCTCACATCCCTACTTACTGGCCTACCAATCTGTGTGCCAGAATATTTTCTCGTAGGACTGTTTTGAGCTCTAAATAGAGTGATGTAGATAAAAATGCCTGACATAGAAGACAGCTTTTTGTTGCCCTTTAACCAGCTACAGCATTGAATCTAAGGATAGGACATTAACAGCTCAAACCTGTAATTTAAACCCAGGGCATTCATTTCTTTCTTAGGACCATGTTGCTGGCATAAGCCCTGCCTTTATTCCTTCAGTCCTAAAGGCTGATAAATCCATCCCTGATAAATCACACCATTCTTTTCCTTCTAGCTACAGTCCACATGAGAATCTGAGTTACTTTTGCTTTTCTGGTAACACCATCATGTGTTTATATAGGAACTTATGTCCATGTTCATTTGACCTGCACAGATGACTATAAAAGGGATTATTTCATGTTCTTTACCAGCAAGCAACCATAGCCTCCCTTTTCCTGGCAAATAATTTTTCAGCACTCAGTCATATCAAAACACTATAAATCCAATAAACTCAGATCCTCATTTCCTGACTTCTATAGGCTGAAACTACAGCCTCTTTCTTTTTTTTCCTTAGGCCGTTTGTGTTACATTACAAGGTTTGCTGTACACTATCTTTGTGTGGATTTAGGTCTTCAAAGCACCCTTTGAACTGTTTATCCCTTGCTTGTTTCTTTCTGCACTTGCTTTAAATTCTCTGCCACTTTCCCTGCTCATCACTACCCTCTCCCCAGCCTTCCTACACCTCCCCTCTGTACTTTCAGTATTTATCAGTACTTATTTTTCTTTTTCTCTGTGTGTGTGTGTGTGTGTGTGTGTGAGAGAGAGAGAGAGAGAGAGAGAGAGAGAGAGAGACAGAGAGACAGAGAGACAGAGAGACAGAGAGAAAGAAAGAAAGAAAAAGAAAAAGAGAGAATGTGTACTGGGTCTTGAACTTAGAACTCAGGGCCTGGGCACTTAGCTTTTTCACTCAAAGCTGGCACTCTATTACTTGAGCCACACCTCCACTTCTGGCTTTTTTGGTAGTTAGTTGGAGATTAGTCTCATAGACATTTTGCCCAGGCTAGTTTCAAACCATAATCATCAGATCTCAGTCCCCTGAGTAGTTAGGAATATAGGTGTGAGCCACCAATGCCTGGTTGTTACTCAATTTCTGTCTTTTCCTGTCCTATTTTTATACAGCTTTAGATAGGGCTATTTTCTCAATGGCTACCTGCTCTTTCTTTGCATCTCCTGTGCCATCAAAACTCTAAGTCAGTTTCTTTTCTTTCATAGTCGTTTCTTTCCTTTCCTTTTCCCTTTTCCTGGCTTAGCAGGACTGAGGTTTGAACTCAGGGCCTTGACCTTGCTTTTCATGTTTGCATGGCTGGCACTCTACCACTTGAGCCACATTTCCAGTGCTGTTTTTTGTTGGTTATTTTGGAGATGGAGTCGATCAAAACTTTTCTGCCCAGGCTGGCCTCAAACATGATTCTCCAGATCTCAGCTTCCTGAGAAGCTAGGATTACAGGCCTGACCCACTGCTGTCCAGCTGAATGCTAGTCACTTTCTGTCTTCTTACCCCATCCACCCAACAAGAAAATCTCATTTTATTTTTCTTGATGCTCTACAGTTGGCCTTCCTGTGCCTTTGGATAGTTAGGCCTGGCCTGTATCTTGCTCCTGTCACCATCCTTATAAATCCAAGCCTGCTCTGATATGCCCTGCCTGTTCTCCCTTTACTTGGGAAAATAGTACAGATGTGATCTTTGCTACAGTATTTACCTCTTTGTACTGCTTCTGTTTCATTGGCCTGGTCATTAAACAGAGGACACTGGTGCACTTCCTCACGTTATGATCTCAGATATCCTCAGGGGTCTATGGCAGCTGGCAGCCCTCTGTGGAAAAGCACCTGGCAGTGTTAACCTCAAGTTGCAACCCCCCACCCCCACTATGCTTTCAAAGTGATTGCCCACAAAGTACTAGGAATCTTTAGGCTTTGAATTGGAATTTTACCTAATAACATCTTTTAACTATTAAAAAATATAACAGAGCCAGACACTGGTGGCTCACACCTGTAATCCTAGCTACTCTCAGGAGGTTAAGATCTGAGGATCCAGATTCAAAGGTAGCCCAGGCAGATAAATCTGAGAAACTCTTACTTCCAGTTAAACAGCAAAAAGCTGGAGGCTGTGGCTTAAATGTAGAGTACCTGCCTTAAGAAAAAAAGCAAAAGTGAGCAGAGCACAAGAGTTAAACCCCACTGGTGGCACACATAAAACATAATAAAATATGTATATCTTAATGTTCATTTAACCTATTATTATTTGTGTTCTCATTTGTAAACCTAAGTGAAGCAAGTATGAACATTGAACCTGTCCATGAATTTACTCAAAGTATTTTAGAATTTCGTTAAGATTTTGTCCACAAAAAGGGATCTGCACTGGTAAACTGGCTTGGAAGAGCTGTCCCGCGTGCGCCCCCTTCCTTGCTTTTAGGTCATCACATTATCTTGCTTCCCTTGATCCTACAAGGCCTTCTAAACCACCCTGGTTTTGTAAACCATACCAACTCTTAGAATTCATCTCTCAGTGTCCCCAAAAGTCCACTTGTTGCTTTTTCAGCCTTGATTTGGGGAAAGGTAGAACTAATACAACAGCTAATGTCTGCTGCCTTAAGTTGTCTGCTTAGGTCAGACATCCAGTTTCTTTTTATAGTCCTTTAGTGCACTGGAGATTATCTTGTCTTTTTCTGCTTTTCAACTAGTTCTGACAAATCCTAAATGATAGTGGTTTTTAAGCCAACTTCTAATACCTCCTCTCTCTTCGTTCCATGGCTGAGGAGGAGGGAGGCTAGGCTTTTGCAGCAGTCTGACAGTGGCTTCTATTCCCTGGTCTCCTTTCATCTGGAGGTGTCCAGTAGAGATTCCGCTTCTCTGCAGGTCTGAAATTCACATCAAATTATTTGATGCCAAGGGTTAAATGACAGGATGAATATAATTATTGTCTTACAGATGCTTCTTATAAATAGTAATGGGTACCTTTATGGATCACTTACCATGTATTAAGTACCCTATTCCATTCATTGTAGGCATTATCTCATTTATCACCTCTCCCACACTTGGAGGGAGATAGTACTGTTGCTCTCTCCTGTCCCCACTGCATGCTGGAGATCAAACTTAGGACCCAGACCTTTCCTGGTTACTTTTAATTTTTTTAATTATTATCATAAAGGTGTTATATAGAGGGGTTACAGTTCCTTAAGTCAGGTAAAGAATACATTTCTTTTTAGACCATGTCACCCCTCTTTTCTGGTTATTTTTAGTTAGAGTCTCACTTTCTTCCCAGGCTAGTATGTATGATCCTCCTATTTACAAGATGACAAATGTGCACAACTCTACCAAGCAAGTGGTTGAGATGGAGTCTTTTATTTTTTCCTGCCTTGGCTGGCCTCAGTTCAAATCTCTGCTTCTCAAGTGGTTAGGACTAAAGGCATGAGCCATGAGTGTCTTTCCTGTCCTCATTTTATACTTAAAAAAATAGAGGTTGAAGCCAGTCACTTGTGGCTCATGCCTGTAATCCTAAGTATTCAGGAGGCTGAGGTCTGAGAATCGAGGTTCAATGTCAGCCCAGGCAGGAAAGTCTGTGAGACTTTCATCTACAATTAACCAGCTGGAAATGGAGTGTCAGTGCAAGTGGTAGAGTGCTAGCCTTGAGCACAAAAGCTCAGGGACAGTGCCCAGGCCCTGAGTTCAAGTTTAGGACCAGCACCAAAAAATTAAAAATTTAAAAAAAATTTTAAAAGCAAGGTTGAGAGCCAGATGACTGGATCTTACCTGGACCAGAGCTCACCTCTGACAGCTGCTGAGACATCCTCATGGCCTTGCTGACAATCTCAGTCTTCTTTTGGTTAAGGCTCAGATGAAGCAATTCCTGCAATTCTTAGGCTAACATTGGATAGACAGGCCTAGGGCCAGGTATCTCCCTAGTAAACCAATGCATCTTGCTCTATTTCAAACAGGATTTTAATACTAATTTTAGAGTAATCACTAACAGTAAGCATTTATTGTGTTCTTGTGCTGTTTAACTCCTTTCATACAGGATTTTCTAACCCTCAATAGTCCAATACCTGCAAGTTTGATACTTCTGCTTCATACTGAGGGAGCTGGCTCTCAGAGAGATCCAGTAAATGAGGTAAGGTCACACAGCAGATAGGAGGAATCCAAACCCAGGCACTCCTGACGGTTAATGAATACCCCTCCCTTGTTTTTCAATAAAACAAAAGTAACGTGTTCATTGTGGAAACATTTTAATTCTGATTTTTACTTTATTTTAGAATTTTATCTATTTTATTTGCATCTTTTACTAAGTCAGCAGCCACTGTTTTAATGACTCATCTTTATACATTGTTCAGAACAGTCTCCTACTTTATATAGAAACTGTTCCTTTCACACTAATATTTTATTAAATTATATACTATTTAATATGTACAATTGCAGGAGTTTAAATTGCTAATTCTGATTTTTTTTTTTTTTTTTTTTTGGTCAGTCATGGGTCTTGAACTCTGGGCCTGGGCGCTGTCCCTGAGCTCTTCAACTCAAGGCAAGCAAGCACTCTACCACTTGAGCCACAGAGCCACTTCTGGTTTTCTGGTGGTTAATTGGAGATAAGGGTCTCACAGACTTTCCTGCCTGGGCTGGCTTTCAACTGTGATCCTCAGCTCTCAGCCCCCTGAGTAGCTAGGATTACAGGCGTGAGCCACTGGCACCCAGCTTTTTAATTCTAATTTTTAAGAGTCTATCTTCTGGGCTGAGTGTGGAGGCTACACCTGTAATTCTAGAACTCAGGAGGCTGAGACAGGAGAATCTGGAATTAAAGGCTAGCCTGGCCACATAGTGAAATTCTGTGTCAACCAAAACCAAACCTATCTTTTGTCAATAATACTAAATCTAGAACGCTTTTTTAATGTCTGAAAATACCATCACTTCTATTATATACAGGAACAATGCTTCAGGGGAACTGTGCCCTGGTTAGGCCTTGAAGAGCAGAGCAGTCTTCTATGACCTCATAGAAAACTGTTTGAAGTTGTCTAATTGATGCCTATGTGCTGAGTTATTCTCAGGAAATAACTTCTTCAGATTTGGAGGACTCATGACCATTACTTTTCCCATATTCTAAAATTGACTTTAAAAAAAATTCTCAATATTTAAGATCTATTGCAAACCTTAGAGGAAGCAGATCACAGTCCTTTTTCTCATATACCTTCCCAGCAGCTTGGGAAGGCTTTAATCCAGTGTGCCCAGACTTGAAGGAGGAGTGAATGGCCTGAGTATCTTGTTCCAAGCAGGCCTGGTTTGGGGAGGTGAAGCTGCAGCTTAGGATTCTGCACTTGGAACAAATTGTTAGGTGGCTGACCTGCAAAGTCAAAACTCAAATAGTTATTAAAAAAAAAAAAAAAAAGCCAAGCATCCGTGGCCCATGCCTGTAATCCTAGCTACTCAGGAGGCTGAGATGTGAGGATGATGGTTCAAAGCCAGCCCGGGCAGGAAAGGCCATGAGACTCTTATCTCCAATAAACCACTCAGAAAACCGGAAGTGGCACAGTGGCTCAAGTGGTAGAGTGCTCGCCTTGAGCTGAAGAGCTGTGGGACAGCGTTCAGGCCCAGAGTTCAAGCCCCATGACCGACAAAAAAAAAAAAAAAAAAAGGACTAACAACCATGTCCTCAAGCTTACCTCCTTTCTGGAGTACATGCAAGTAAACTCATCAGCTCCCTTTCTTGCTTCCCCATGAACTTAGTCATGTATCTCTTCCCTGTGTGGTGAGCCTGCCAGTCATGGGTTGAGCTGGCCCACATGTCCTGTTTGATCTGTAGGGAATTTTTTAAAGAAAACTTTCTTAAATCTCAATTGCTAAGAGATATCTGTGAAATGTTTTAAGAGTAGACACAGAGCTCCAGAGTCCTAGGATTGATGATTTGCTTGCATACATTTATTTATGAGACAAAGGGCAGGAAATGTCTTTCTCCCACCACATCCACCACTGTGAATGTGTCAGATCAGCTGGTGGCTTGTAAACACTGAGAGCACAAAGGGTTTCTTGTTTGCTTCAGGGTCTATCAGTGTTTAAATAGAAATTGCGGAAGCACAGGCACCCTGTATCAGTAGCTTATCACCCAGGACTTCTACACACACTTTCCAGCCTCTGGAGTTTACCAGCTCCATCAGCGCCCAGTTAAAGATTGCACAGCCAGCAGCACCACGCTGAATAAGGCAAGGAGAACAGGCTGGTTTCTGAGTGTTGAAGAGATGGATAGACATATAGGGGGAAAAAAAAACTGTTATGGTCCAAGAGAACCAAAATCTGGCTTAGGAATGCAAGATGACTCCAGGCCTTGATGTGATGAAGTAGATGGAGATGGTTCTCATTACTCGCCTTAGTTTACAGATTTGCAGTGTGTAGTCTATGCAGGAGGTCATTAAAGGAGGTAGCAGTTGGGAGGCCTGGGCATTCTGGTGGCTCATGCCTATAATCTTAGCTACTCAGGAGGCTGAGATATGAGGATCCCGCTTCAAAGCCAGTCCAGGAAGGAAAGCCTATGAGACTTCGGTCCAATTAACTACCAAAAAGCCAAGGGTGGAGCTGTGGCTCAGATGGCAGACCATCAGCCTTGAGCAAAAATGCTAAGCAAAAGTTTGAGGCCCTGAGTGCAAGACTCAATATTGAATAAAAGTAAAAAGATGAAAATATGTCTCATAGTTTTTTGTTTTGTTTTGCTCTTGCCTTTTTTGGTGCTGGGATTAAAACTCAGGACTTTGGGCATACTAGGCAAGCACTTTATTACTCCTAAGCTACATGCCAGTCCATCCATGTACATTCTTTGGGAACTGGTCTGTGATTCCAAACTATTTCTGTGCTATCTGGAAGATAGTCTTTAGGATGGAGAGATGGGTGGGTATCCTATTTTAGAAATGAGTCCTTGCCTTCTACTGTATTCTGGTGCTGTAGAAAGCCCTTTCTAAATATTACCTTATTTAACTCTCAGAATGCTCTTCTGAGATAGAATTTTTTTTTTTTTTGGTTCCGGTCGTGGGGCCTGAGCTCTGGGCCTGGGCGCTGTCCCTCAGCTCTTCAGCTCAAGGCTAGTGCTCTACCACTTGAGCCACAGCACCACTTCCGGCTTTTTTTCTTTTTGCTTATGTGGTACTGAGGAATTGAACCCAGGGCCTCAGGCATGCAAAGCAAGCGCTCTACCACTGAGCCAACTTCCCAGCCCTGAGATAGAAATTTTTATTTCTTTATTTCAGATGAAGGCACTGAGTCTTGAGGAGTTGACTTGCTCAAGTATGCAGAGCTAAGTAATGCTAGAGGCAGGACCTGCACTTGGGATTTCTGGTTCCACAGCCTTGGTACCCATATACAAACTGTAGAATGCTGTTAGAGTATCCAGCCAGTGAAGATCCTCTTTTTCCTAAACTGCCCTATTTGTACATCACACATCCCATATAGTTGTTTAATTAGATTGTTATTTAATTAGATTGGTTATTACACTCATCCTAAGTAATGTCCATGAAGTAGTCTTTGATGTGCTAATTTCATTTTTCTTGAATTTATACTTGATAACAAAACTATTATCATGGAAAATGTCATATACCACGTGACATCACTTAACCTGCCATCGGTGTGTTGGTACTGCACATTGAGAACCCCAATCTAAGAGTAAAGGTGCGGCAGAATTGTGGGTGAACTAGAATCACCTTCACACCACTCACCCCAGGTATCACTCTCTTTCTGGCACAGGAACAGGCTCAGGGCCTATCTGTGGCTCTTGAGAGCCTCCAAGGAAGGTAGGGTGAGTCCAGGGAGGGTGCTCTTCTGTGCCTGAGTCTTTTAGGGCCTGCTAAAATTGCTCTGATGAGAGCAAAGATGCCAAGAACAAGTGCATAACTCAGTCTGCTTTAAGGGGTTGAAGGATTGCAGAGGCAGGGGAGAATTTGTACATAGTAGTCATGTGTTTTGGCCTGTGGGAGCTGTCTGGGGTGTGTGTGTGTGTGTGTGTGTGTGTGTGTGTGTGTGTGTGCGTGTGTGTGTGTGTAAGGGTAAAATGCAAGACTGATTTGGAAGGTGCAGACAGTGGGCAGTAAGGGGACCTGGTCTGGTCTGGAAGGACGTGCTCATGAAACTTCATTTCTTCCCAATTCCTTTCTTACCAGATGGTCCTCCCTAAATCCCCTCTGGCTCATAAATTAAAGGGAAAGTTAAAGTCCAATTATCTGAAATTGTGCTTACATTTGCCTTACATTGCTATGTGTTTACCTCAAACCATTAAAGAATAATTCCTAATTTCCCGACTTGAGTGTTATTCCAAAAGTATGAAGACGCTCAGTGACCATGTCCTCTCTTCCCAGCCCCCACCCCCAGAAACCTGCATTTTACTCGTGAAAGTTGCCAGTCCTAGGCCTTAAGTAACTTCATAATTTGGCAAGTTGGAAAAAGGACAGAAACAGACTTGTGCCTTCCCAAGCTCTTTACTTGCAGGGAGAAATCAAAGGGGGAGAAGTTTTGCTAAGCAACAGCCGGTAAATAGATCTGATGGGTTTCATCTGCAGCCCCAAATGGCATTGTCTGTTCCAAAGGTGAGTGGGCATCCTGATCATCCCCCCCCACAGGCAGTCCCTGACCCCCTGTGACACCTCGTGGGGCATGCGCTGTTGGTCTCCCAGTAACAAGATACAAGATAAATCTGTGCAGAAAGAAGGATGGAGTGAGAAGGAGGTTAGCTGGGTATTTGATTCCAACTGTCCTCATCCCAGCTTTCTGTCGGGTGCAGTTCCTAGTGGTCCCCCACATCTGGTGATTTGGAACATGCCTCTCCCCAGTTTTCCACATCATGATATCCTCCATCCTCCCCATCCCAGCCCCCCACCCCCAAGCCGCAGAAGCTCACAGCTCAAGTTCACAGGAACGTCAGGCACAGGCGGAATGCTGCCAGCCACAGGAGATCCCAGGGGAGATAAAAAGCACATCTTTGACCACTTCTGTACCAAACAGACCCAAGATATGTAATTAAAGGCCTCGGGACTCTGCTGGAAATAGGTTTAAACTTGAGGTAATCCCTTCTGGCACTTCCTCTTCCTAATAACCATCAACAAAAATCAAACAAATCCACCTGGCTCCAGTCAGTAAGTCTGTAACCCGCAAAGGTCACGGGAGGAGCGATAAGACAAGAAAGCGGCCACAAACCGCGTTAGGGAAACACATGTCGGGACGAGTTGGTAAAGCGACTCCTCTGCCAGTCCTGTCCTGGCGCTGGGTGGGTGGCTTTGCTGGGGAGAAGCCGCCACCTTGCCATCCCCCATGGAGGAGTTAGGGATACACCACCACCTACCCAATTCCAGCATGTGCAAACCACCCTTGCAAACGTCTGGGGCGGAGGGTGTTGGGGTGAGATGTATACACACATACTATGCATGGGAAAGCCTTTTGCAAAACTCTCGAGCTCCACAACACGTTTTTAGTCCGTTTGGGCTGACATTACAAGGATTAGGGGGGGCTCTTTTCCTTCTGGAAGCTGCAAAGTTCAGAATCAGGGTGCTGGCTGATTTAGCTCCCCTGGAGTTGATGCTGATCCATCCTTCCTGGCCAGTGTGTGTCTTGTCTTCATCTGGCAAAGACAGAGCTGTGGAGTTTTTCCCTTTTCTTTTTTGTTTGGTCAGTACTGGAGCTTGAATTTTCAGGGCCTCCCACTCTTCCCTGTTTTTGTTTTTGTTTTTCACTCATAGCTGTTACTCCACCATTTACACCAGTCAGTGACAGCTGGGCATGGTTGTACACTCCTGAAATCCCAGCTACTCTGGAGGCTAAAGCAGGAAGATCATCAATTTAAGGCCAACTTGGACAAAGTGAGATTTAAAAAAAATCAATAAAATACAGACAGAAGAGGAATGACTCAAACAGTAGAGTTGTTCAAAGTTGCCTAGCAAGTGTGAGGTCTTGGATTCAATCCCTAGTACCCAAGAAAGAACGGAAGAGAGAGAGAGAAAGAGAGAAGGAAAGAGGAAGGAAGGAAGGAAAAAAGAAGGAAGGAAGGAAGGAGAAAGAATGTTGGTGGAGTCTTTGGCTCAAAGTCATACAGTGAGAAGGTAAAGCTGGGGCTCCATTCAAGGCTCCACATTAGAACTTGACTGAAACCATTGAGCCACACTGCTTTCTTAGGATGCGTTTATGAAATCATTCTAACTAGGCAGGATTGTGCATAAGGACTATAATCAAGAGGCAAAGAAGATTGTTATAGAAAAAAAAATAAATTTTCACTAGGATTTATCCAACTAGCTGCAAAAGCCCGGATAAGGGAGGGGTAAGGGCAGGCTCTTGAGCCATCCTTGCCGCAATAAGTTTCATAAACTTATCACAGTGGGAAGCAGGAAATAGGGCTGATGGGATATGTTGAGTGCTAGTATCTTGGGGTGAAACACAGCTTCAAATGTGTGTTCTTTGGAACTGGCTTTCTTGGTTTGAATATTGTGAATGAATATTGTACAAGAGAGAAAGGATTGTCTTGGTTGCATGCTGTGGCTCTATGCCTGTAATCCCAGCTACTCAGGAGTTGTAGATAAGGAGGATGGAGGTTTGAGACCAACCATGGCCAAAAAAAAAAAAAATGAAGGAGACCCCAACCAATATAAGCTGGGGAGGAGGCAGGTATTGGTGCTCATGCTTGTAATCCCAGCTACTCAGAAGGCTGAGATCTGATGATCACAGTTCAAAGCCAGCCCAGGCAGGAAAGTCTGTGGGACTCTTATGTCCAATCAACCATTAGAAAACCAGATGTGGAGCTGTGGATCAAAGTGGTAGAGCACTAGCCTTGAGAAAAAAGGCTTAAGGGCAATGCCCAGGTCCTGAGTTCAAGCCCCATAACTGACAAGGAAAAAAAAAAGGGGGAAAAGTAATATCTTTTCCTCATCCACTTCAAGGCCTGTGGCTGAGACACTGTAACCAAAGAGATTAACCAAAGAAAATCATCACAAATTCTAGCTAGCATTTGCTTAGCATAGGAGCCTCCAGAAACTAAGAGTCAGGGACCCAGAAAACATGGTATTTTAAGGCCAGTCATCAAAGGTGTGACAGGAAGGCTTGAGGACATGAGTATAGTGGTCTCTGAGGGATTTTGCAAGAGTAGTCTGTTCAGATTCTTCTCAGCCTCTCTGAGCATGGGATAGGAGAGGGGGCAGGTAAAGGCCAGGGAGACCCCTCCCCACACTGTGGTTTCTTACTCTCCCACTTAGCACTCAGTTCACACAGGCTCTGGTGCATTAGAGCAGCAGGTCCTGCAGCCATTGATACAAGTGTGTAACTTCAGAATTCTCCACTAACCTGAGAGTATTCCAGAATGCTGAAGCCAGACTTAAAACATTCACCAACAAACAAGAATAGAATCCAAGCATTTTGCTTTTCAAAATGGGTTTTCAGCTTCAAATTTTCAAATAAACTCTTTGTCTAAGATCCTGATCATTTTGACTTGATTGACCAGAAGAGAGGGGGGGGGGGGGAGAGAGAGAGGGGAGCAAATATTGGAAGGAAAGAAGGAACAAAGATAGAAAGGAATGAACAAAGGAAGGAATGAAAGGAAGGAGAAAGAAAGAAAAAAAAAGGAAGGAGAAAGGAAACAAAGAAGGAAAGAAAGAAAAGCTTTGAGGACAAGAATGTATTTTTGCAATACATGCACATTCTAAGAGTCCCAAATAGTGTCAATAAGGAAAAGATAATAAAAAGCAGGTGCTGATGGTTCACCCCTACAACCCCAGCTATTCAGTAGACAAAGATCCAGAGGACTGGGGTTCAAAGCCAGCCTTGACAGAAAAGTCCATGAGACTCCATCTCCAAAATAACCAACAAAAAGCCAGGCTAGAAGTATGGCTCAAATGGTAGAGCACTTGAGTTTAAGCATCATTGGGGGAGGGGAATAAAGAGTATACAATGAAAAATGGTTTAAAAGGTAGAACCCTTGTAGTCACAGGGGAACATAGAAACAATTGGTTTTCTTTCTTCCTTCCTTCCTTCCTCCCTCCCTCCCTCACTCACTCCCTTCTTCCTTTCTCCCTCCCTCCCTCCCTCCCTCCCTTCTTCCTTCCTTCCTTCCTTTCTTCCTTCCTTCCTTTCTTTCTTTCTTTCTTTCTTTCTTCCTTTCTATCTTTCTTTCTCTTTTGTCAGTCATTGAGCTTAAACTCTGGACCTGAGCACTGTCCCTGAGCTCTTCAGCTCAAGGCTAGCGCTCTACCACTTCTGGGTTTCTGGTGGTTCATTAGAAATAAGAGCATCACAGACTTTCCTGCCTGGGCTGGCTTTGGACCACGATCCTCAGATCTCAGCCTGCTGAGTAGCTAGGTTTACAGTTTGAACCACCAGTGCCCAGCTATTTTTTGAGATATAGACTGGCATTTTCTTGGGCTAGCCTGAGCTGCTATCCTACTACTTACACCTCATGAGGGAAGGGAAAAGAAGGGAAGAGGGGGGGGGAGGGATAGGACCTTGTTTTCAAGGAAACAATATTCCACACTGCCATAACTATCACCGAAAGAAAGAAAGAAAAGAAAAGAAAGAAAGGAAGGAAGGAAGGTAGGAAGGAAAGAAGGAAGGAAGGAAGGAAGGAAGGAAGGAAGGAAGGAAGGAAGGAAGGAAGGAAGGAAGGAAGGAAGGAAGAAAGAAAATGATAACAAATTCACTTACATACCATAGAAGCCTCCAGAAACTAAGACTCAGGGCCCCCTCCCTGTTTGCAACCCCTTTTTTTTTGTCTGTTGGGACTGGGTGAGGGCAGTGGGTCCTGGGTCCCTGGCCACTGCCTTCATTTTGGAGGAAAGCAGGTGGCCTCCAAGCCGGGTCAGGGATAAACAGGTGTCTATCTGCCCAAGGACAGATCTGGGTCCCAAGGCAGGCCAGGGACCCAGAGGGGCCTTTGCCTTAGTATCCAGCAAAAGTAACTGGGGCAGAAGTCAAGGGCCCTTGTGTCCCAAAGGAAGATTTGGGAGCTCTGAGTGGTGGTTGGGCTTTTTAACTAACCAGCCAGTTCTGAAGCTGGTGGCCAGTTTGGGAGTGTTTTGAAGATTACAACCCCAAAGTCTGTTTAAGGCTAGAAGCAGAAAAGCACAAGAACTCTGCTTTCACAGTGTGTGTGTGTGTGTGTGTGTGTGTGTGTGTGTGTGTGTGTGTGTGTGTGTCTGTCTGTCTGTCTGTCTGTGTCTGTGTATCTGTGTGTGCGTGCTGGTCCTGAGCTTTCCTAGAGCCTTTTTAGAGAACTGTGGTACATCTGCTGAGCCACTCTGGGCCAGTAACTTGACCACTCTGAGCCCTGTTTCTCTAGTGGTTAAGATATAACAAAACTGACCTCATAGGAGCTAAAGAGCTCTCTGTGGACTTGTGCTTGGTTTTTGAAAGAATCAGAACAAGGAGTGACACCAGGGCCAGAGAAGACCAGACTGTCTCTCATACCTCTCCAGCCCAGTTATTTCCAGAACCGATCTCTTCCATTCTGCTTTGAGTTACATGCTAAGGACATGGGGAGGTTTAGTGCTTGAGGTTTACTCTTAGGACACAAAGGACTTTTAAAATGCCTTCACTCCTGCCTTGGTTTTTGGAGTAGCTCAGGCAAAACTAGGAGTAAAGGTCAGGTGACAGTATATGAACAGAGAGATTGTCAGGCTTTTAATAAATTACTTATTGTGAAAAGCTTCAAATAGAAGCGTAGCAGTGAAATGAGCGCCCAGTGCTTTCATTTGTACATTTTTATCGGCACTGCTGGGGTTTGCACTAGGCAAGTATGCTACCTCCTGCCCACTTTTGCTTTTAGGCAATTTTTTCAGATAGGGGTTTTGCTCTTTACTCAGAGATGGCCTCAGATTGTGATCCTCCTATCTTCATCTCTGGTGTTGCTAGGATCCCAGATGTGCACCCCCAAATGCAGCTTGTTTTATTGAGATGGGATCTGGCTAGCATTTGCCTGAGCTGGCCTCAAACCTCAACACTCTTAATCTCTGCCTTCCTAGGAGCTGGGATTACAGGTCTGACTACTGTATCTGCTTCATTTAACATAAATGTTATAACACAAAGCCTGCTGTTTTTGTTTGTATAATTCCAGGGCACTAAGTACATTCACCCTGCAGTGCCACCACTATACCAGCCATATCCAACAACTTTTCCTTCACTCTGAATTTCTACTACCTATCCAACAGTAGCTTCCTGTTTCTCTCACCTACTCCCTCCTAACTTCTATCCTATTTCCTGCTTCGGTGAATTTGAGTATTCTGAGTACCTGTAGACAGTGACTCCTCTGATTTAACAGTTATTAGTATTTGGTCATGTTTGCCTTTCCATCTTTGTGCTGGTAATAAGGCCTGGACTCAAAGCTTTGTGCTCTCACTTAGCTGCTTTGTCCAAGGCTGGCACTCTACCACTTGAACCAAAGCTCCACTTGCAGCTTTTTGCTAGTTAGTTTGAGATAAGAGGCTTTCCTGCCTAAGGCTGGCTTTGAAAGGAGATCCTCAGATCTCAGCCTCCTCAGTAGCAAGGATTACATGCATGATCCACCAGTGCCCAGAGGAAATGGGATCTTCCAGAGGCTGGACTTTTCCTTTATTTCCTCTACTTTTTCCTGGTGATTTCCCCACAGCTGTTTGGAGACCGGCCACAGGACTGTGCATTTGTGTGTATGTGCATGCATGAGGTAGCGGCTGAGCACCCCTGGAAGTCTTCATGTCAGCCTGGCACCCTGGGTGAGGTGGAAAGTTTCATCCCGATGCTGTGTTTTCCCATCTCCTTTGGAAGGTGGGACCTTCTTGGCTGTGCCATACCAGGGGGCCTGCCAGTCTCTTCTCCAACGGCAAAGTATTCCTAGTCTTTTTTTATGTTTTCCATCTGCTTAACCAGGGACCGAAGGACTCTTGGTCTGCCATCACCTGTTACCCAGCAGCGTGTGTGTGCCGGGTCACGGTCTAACTCCAGAGGCAACCCTAAGGAATTCATTGACTAAAGAACAGTATTAGCCCCAAAAGACAGATAGAAATCTGTCCCAACGCATTGTCTGGCCCAAGCATGTATTGATTATTATATGTTTGCCATTATCTTGGCAATCTCTGGAAGCCAGATGTGATCATCCTATATTTCAGATAGGGCCAGTGAAGCTCAGAGAGGTTACATAGCTTAACCCAAAGCCACACAGCCCTTAAATCCAGGTACTTGGCTGGCTGTACTCAAGCCTGCGGCTCCATTCACCAAGTCACCGCTGCCACACCAGCATGCTAAGAAACAGGAATTTAGAAGTGGGAACCTGGCAGAGTTAATATGCACAAGGTATTTGCTACTTTGGAAATTTAAAATTTTCCATTTTATATGTAATGATCAAAACAATCTTGTGTTAACAGTGTATTAAATATATTGCCCAGTAAAGAAAATCTTCATAGGAAAAACACATGCCTATAACCTCAACACCTTAATTTAATCAGTGCTTTTATTTTAAAATATCTCTTCTGATCTTTGCCCATAGGCATTGCTATTCGTATGTGGTAGTAACCCTGGTACGCAAGCAATTTCATGTTTTCTGGTTTGACTTTATAGGCGTTATAAATATTTTTTATGAAGTCTTTCCATTCACAATTTTAAAGATTGGTTGCTCTTCCATTGAATGCATAAAGCATGATTTGCTCAGACATCTACTTTTTTACATATGAGGTTTGTTATCTTTTAAAAACCACCAGTGAGAGTCTTCATACATTTTTCTTTTGATCATCTTATGGATCATTTCTCTAGGAAAAGTAACAGGAGTTGGCTGCCAGGTCAAAAGATATGAACATTTTTATGTTGCTTGACACATGTTGAATCTCTTGCAGGAGGACCATACCCACTGCCACAAGCAGTTGCTGAGGGATTGGGTCACCAGCCTGGCTAGTATGGAATGGCCTGTTTTATTTGACCTTCTGCTGATTCAGTAGGTGAATGGTATCCCTTAGAGTGAATTCATGCCTCCCCTGCCCTCTATTTTGTGCAGGTACTGGGGCTTGAACTCAGGATCTGAGCACTGTCCCTTAGCTATTTCACTCAGTGCTGGTACTCTGTCACTTTACCCACATATCCACTTGTGTTTTTTTGTTGTTGTTTGTTTTGTTTTGTTTGTGTTAATTGGATACACAAGTCTCAAAGATTTGTCTTTCTTTTTTCTTTTTTTTTTGGTCGGTCGTGGGGCTTGAACTCTGGGCCTGGGCGCTGTCCCTGAGCTCTTCAGCTCAAGGCGAGTGCTCTACCACTTGAGCCACAGCAACACTTCCGGTTTCCTAGTAGTTTATTGGGGATCAGAGTCTCACGGACTTTCCTGCCTGGGTTGGCTTTGAACCATGATCCTCAGGTCTCAGCCTCCTCAGTAGCTAGGATTACAGGCGTGAGCCACCAGCGCCTGGCTTCAAAGATTTGTCTTTCCAGGCTGACTTGGAATTGTGATCCTCAGATCTCAGTCTAGTAGCTAGGATTACAGGTGTGAGCCACTGACACCCTGTCTCCACTTCCCTTTCTTGTGGCACCTGAGTTCAGAGCCTACCTTTTTGTTGGCCCAGTAGTCAGATGATTCTGTGAGGTACGTGGATAAAGAGATTTTGCTCGGTAGTCATGTATTAAAGCACACACATATACACATATTAAGTGTCTTTCTTTCCTGTGTAATATGTCTTAACAGTTATTTCACAAATGGGGGGGGATTGTAGTTGTGTAGATGGGAGGGAAGGGATGGTAGGGGGAAAACAAAGGAGGAGGCAACAACGCTTGATAAGAAATGTACTCCTTACCTTGCTCACGTAATTATAACACCTCTGTAAAGTATTTTCACAATAAAAAACTTATTTGAAAAAAATGTTGATCTTGGACATAAATACCAAAATGCTTATCTTGATTTTAAGCTAAATAATAGACTTGATTTGTTACCTTTGACCTCTGACCTCTGATAGACTCATTCTCTGTGTTGTTTATTATTGTTGTTTTTCTTCTTCCTCTTCCTCCTCCTCCTCCTCCTCATTTTTCTCATTCTCCCTCCCTCTCTTGAAGTAACCTGTCAGACAGAGTTCTTGGTCACCAGTGGCCACTTTTTTCTGGTGTCCCAGGTTACAGAGTGATATAGGACAATTCCTGAGGCTCCACCCAAGACAGTGCCGCCCAGGGTGGAGTGGGTTATGTGTTCAGCTCCTGACATTATATCCAAGTGTGGCTGTGCGGAACGGGAGTCCTGCTGCACAGAAACCACCTCTCAGGCTCAATGGTGCTCTGCTCCCCAGCAGAGCCAGAGGGAGGGAGAGAGAGGAGCCTGTCCCCATAGCCTCAAAGAATGCTAGGCAAAGGGACTCTCCCTAGAAGCCAGGGTCAGTCTATGCGCCCTGCCCTGCCCTGCCTTGACTGGGAAGGGTGGGTGGAAGGCTCTGCTGCCCCTTAGGAGAGGGGCACCGAGGAAGCCGCTGTCGGCATGCCATCATTGAATGTGGTTGTTGGCCTCTCCTTGGAGTGACAGCTTTACCAGAAAATGCACAGAACATTAGGTAAGTGTTAGATAAAATGTGCATGCCATTATGACTTGTTACTTAGAGAAACGGCCATTTCTTCTGGAAGTTTGAATGGCAGTTCTGGGTTTGCATCTCAGAGCTACACAAGCTTGACCTTCACAGGTGGACCTGACTTCAGGGCTAGACGTGGGACAGGCCCACTTTATGCCTCTGGCCTCTTTCAGTTTTTCAGAGCATTTTGGTTTGGACAATGAATTAGGACTAGCCTATCCACAGGCACTTTGTAAAGATCATGGAATTTGGTAGCTGGAGATTTCCAGATGTCCTTAGTCCTGCTCTGTTTTGGCAAGGCCATAGCAGAATCCTTTCCTGTCCTCTACCACCACCATCCCCAGCACCCTTTCTTCAAATGGTGTCTCAGTGGTGACATTTCTCCTCCATCTACCTCTTCCTCTCTGCTCAGGTTTCTCAGTGGGTGGAAGAAGTCAGAAGTTGGGCCTGCTGGAAGAGTGGCCTCCTGTTTCCACTCTGAGAAAACCCTTAGCTTTAAGTTCAGTGGGAGGTACAGGGAGGGAGCTGCAGCTTGTTCCCCCAGCTTCCCTGTGATATGAGATAGAATCATGAAAACCCCAGAGAAAAGGAAGCCAATGAGTGTGGAGGATCTACAGGGAACTCCAGGCATGTCCATAGGGTCAACGCCACCACTCTCTAGAGCAGATGGCCTTCAACTGCCTTCCCTTGACTAGTGCCTTGCTACTGGCTTTGAGGAGAGCCCCTTGGCTGTCCCCAGGGGAGCAGGGCTACCCCACTTCTCTAGACTGTCTGCAGACTCCACCTAGTTCTCATCTTCATTTTGCTTCCACCCCTGGCCATCAGCCAGCCACTTCCCAATGAGCTACCACGGGTCAGCACGGCCATGCCTTGGGCCAAGGGCTTACTTCTCTATTCTGTTGTTGTTGTTTTCCCTGGGAGCTATGGGCTTGCTTTATCTAATTACAGGACAGCTAGTGAGTTCCGGCTGTGTGGTGGGCAGACAGCCATCCAGCAGAGAAGGGACTCCCAGCCTGTGAACACAGAGGCCATGTGGTATGATGCCCTGACTGCAGGCTCTGAGGGGGCTCCACCTGGGGCTTTGAAGTGGGCTGTAGGCTTCAGAGCAGAGCAGCCTTAGGCAAAGCCTTGAAGATGGAGGCTTTTCCCTGAGGGAAGGGGGACAAAGTTAGGAACGTGCCCTGGTGAATGGGTCCACTGGCATGTGCGGTACAGGTGGAATGGAAATGGAGCTGGAGAGGCAGAGCTGAGAGGTACAGGGAGGAACCCTGGGGAGCCACACACTCACCAAGGCTCTCAGCTGTGGCTAGTTTATCTGTAGAATGAAAATAATACCACCTGCCTCATAAGGTTGTGGGGAGAATTGAAGAATGTAGGAAACCAGGCAACTGTGGCTCACCCCTGTAATCTTAGCTATTCAGGAGGCTGACTTGAAGAGTCAAGATGTGAAGCCAGCCTGGATAGAACATTAACCAGCAAAATGCTGGACTGGAGGCAGGGCTCAAGTAGTAAAATGCCAGCCGTGAGCAAGAATGCTGAGCAAGAATTCAGGCCCCATTGGGGAGGTGGAGAGGGAAGGGATGGTAGGGGAAAAACAGAGGAGGTAACAATGCTCAATAGGAAATGTACTCATTACCTTTCTCATGTAACTGTAACCCCTCTGTAGACTATTTTTTATGATAAAAAATGTATTTAAGAAAAAAGAATACCATACCAAAATAATCATCATCATCATCATCATCATCATCATCATAATCATCTTATGGGCAATCACTCTGTTGTAATCACTGTTGTACATAAAGGTGCATTCCTTGTAGGGAGATGATGGCTGGCTGGCTCAAGGCTCTGTCATCTTTCTAGACAGCTACATCAGGACAGCAGTGGCTCCTGACCTCAGTAGATTGTTATTCCACAGCCACTATTACAGCTTGCTTGGATTCAGTGACTTTGTCAGTCATGTGGGCAAAGGGATGGGGGAGGAAAGCAACAAGAAAATTTCCAAAGACTCATTTTGTAGCTGAGCTGGGTGCTAGTGGCTTACACCTGTAATCCTAGCTACTCAAGAGGCTAAAGTCTGAGAACTATGGTTCAAAGCCAGTCTGAGCAGGAAAGTCTGTGAGACGCTTATCTCAATAGATGATCAAAAAGCCAGAAATGGAGCTGTGGTTCAAGCACTTTTGCTAGCCTTAAGCAAAAAGAAGCTCAGAGACAGCACCCAGGCCCTGAGTTCAAGCTCCAAGACCAAACCAAACCAAACCAACAAAAACACCCACCTGATTTTCTAAGATCAGAAATGTATTTGGAGGCCACAACTGAACTGATTTTGTGACTGTGTCTGGAAACTCCATAGAAGAGGGAGATTTGTTTTGTGGTGTGTCTTTCATCTTAGTGTGCATGCCTCAAGAGTAGCCACAGTAGAGATCAGACCACAGTTGTCTTCTGGCCCCTGAGTTGAGAATTTATCACATACCACTAAGTGCCTAGTTCTGCCTAGTGAATCAAGAGATGAAGAGGTTTCAGGATTATAAGAATTACCTGTCAAACAGTCGACTGGCTGTGTGTTAGGAAGCATCCAGCCGTCCTTGCCTGCTACTCTCACACAGACATGAAGAAACAGAGGTGGAAGTGACTTGTACTTCCTCTGTCTTCCTCTGCCCAGAAGCCACTGAGGCTTGACTCAGATGTGGCACAGAGGAGGGCTGGGCAGGCTCAGTTTCTCAGGCAAGTTTCTCTTTTGCTTTTTTCTTTTTTTACAAGGCAGGGAGGGAGGACTTATTTAATTGAAGAATCATTGGGAAGCAGGGGAGGGGGGGGTGAGGAGAAGAGAAAAGAGGAAAGGGAAGGACAGCAAGAGGAAGGGAGAGAAGAGGAAGGGAAAGGAGAGTAAGAGGAGGAAAAAAGTGAGGAGAGGAAGGTTAGGAAGGAGAGACTGGTGTGGTCCCCCAGATCTCAGAAAGGAAAGAAGGGAAACATAGTTTCATCATTGCCTTAGCAGCCTTAGTGAGGACAACCCAAGGGTATCACCCAACCCAAAAGAGGGGATGTGTGAGGGGTACTGTCTCTCCTAGAGTCTTAAGTTCTTCATCTACCAAATCACACCTTCACCCCCATATAATGATTCTTCAGTTAACCTAGCAAGGAAGCATACCTCCTTGTGCTTCCTTCCTCCAGCAGTGAGCAACCTCAGCAGGGCCCACCCTGGAGCTGCAAGGGTTAATGCTGTCCTGGGCCTAGGAAATGAATGGCTGGGCCTCAGGGAGGCAGCTATTAGTCCTCCTTTCTAATTAAAAATCCGCCACCACTGGCTTTCTTCCCTGCTAACTAGAAGAGTGTGTGTGCGTTGTGTGCTCTGTGTGCAGCGCTTTATCTGTTTCCTGTTTCATATTTAATTTGACATTTTTTCCAGTTTGTGGATGTGGAACACGTGTAAGCTTGGGACCACGTCTGGTAGTAATCATTCCTGCATTTGGGGGCTGGCTTGTTCCCATTGAGCCTGGCGGAACTTGGGGATTCTCATCTTCCTGCCTCGCAGTACTTTGTCTTCTGCAGAATCTGCCTTTGGGACAATAGATTTTGTCTTTAAAAGAAGTGTGGGCTTTATTTTTTGGCAGTCCTGAAGTTTGGACTCAGAGCCTCCTACTTGCTAGGCAAGTGTACTATCTGTAGTAGGAAGACCCCTACTCAGGCAAGCAAGCCCACCTAGTTGTCCAGAGTGTCAGAGCCCACTGCAACAAAGTTTGTTAGAAAAGAAGCAACTTTTTTGAGAACGTTCCTACACTGACCGGTCAGGGCTGCAGCACAGGCTCGAGATCTGATACTGCCACCCAGAGCGGCCCACAAACGTTGGTTTGTAAAGGTAAAATTGATGAGGTCAAGCCTGGTCATGCGCAGGTGACCAATGGGATTCTCACACACACAAAGGATTGTACAGTCATACCAGACCACACATAGGTGGCCAATGAGATCATAGTGTGTTTCATAATGGCTGTTTAAACCAGCCTATCACTTTGGTTTAAGATGGTACGCAAATTTAGCGGGCAAGAGGCGGGGTTGACATTTTGGCAGCCAAAAGGCGGGGTTTTTCCACCTAAGGAGGTGGGAGCGAGTTGAGCAAGATTATTTACTTTAATGGTCAGCCTTTATCAGAACCATAAGGGTGTGGGTTAGGTTGTTAGGGGGGATCAGATGTATCCTCCATTCTGGGAATTTAGCTCGCTGGATCTAGAGGGGGTTAGATTACTAAAGGTGTTTTTCATAGTTTTAGCATTGTCCAAGGGTTACTGTCATCCAGTGTTTCAAGATGGAATCCAGAAACTCACAGGCTGAATCAAAGTTTACACTGAGGTTATGCTAGTTTAAGTCTCAATTTCTGGGCTCCGTTTCCCATTAAACCCCCTTTTGACTTGTTCCTGAGTCGAATCATTGACTCAGCTCCTCCATAGGCAGAGAATCATATTGGGTTTGCATTATTATCAGTTTTACTGCCCCAATTCCTTTTTGCACAAATGGAATTAATTGCATTTATAGCACAAGGGCCAACCAGTAATATCAGGAGGATAAGAACCAGGAGGGCAGCAATAGCTGAATTCAGGGTCGTCATCCATGGAGACCAACAGTTAATGTCAGAAGCAAGAGGAGAACTACGCTAGCCAGGGCAGTCATTAGGGTTGTCGCCTCAGTCTCTCAGACTCTTCTAACAAAGGCCAAACTTGCCCTAATAATTCTAGATTGATTTGTGTAAAAGCAACAAGTTTCTCCTAATGCTATCAAAGGCTGCCTTGCTTCATGAGTTGGAAGTCCAGACCCCAGAGATTTCAGAGAACTACCTCTGCCAATCAGTCTACCTGGCTGCTCTAACTAAACCAGCATCCAGATTGAAGTAGGCCCATCCTTTCTCCCCACCATACAGATAGACATAAAGAATGTTCCACATCAGTGCACCAATCCTGACTCTATGTATATCACAGCTGACTTAATTTTATACCAGTTTTATTCATAAGCGCCAATTTGAAGACACACTCATACCATTTGCAACATACTTAAACTTTCTGGGGTTTGTCTTCTTCCCTTTTTCATTCTGATACAAACATTTTAAGACAATCCTTAATTTTTAAACCCTTTCTTATCCAGAGACCTTTTTTTTTTTTTCTTTCAATTCTATTCCCAAGGCTTTCTTTACTACCCTCTTCTTTCCCTGAGTTTCTTTGCAGCTTGATTTAAAACTGCCCATTTTTTTCCCTTCGGCTTGTGGAACCAAGTTATCCCAGAACAGTCTCATGGCGCCACTGGGGTGGAGAAGCTTGCTTGATTTTAAGGCTAAGAGCAGGCGTGGGTCTCATTCCTTTTACTACCTCCATTGATAAAAATCTCTCCTTTACAGCCATCATTGGTAGCTTCCTGGTAGGAAACACAAGGTAGAAGGAGATGTAAGGGGTATGGTATTCTAGGCTCACCCACATCCAATGAGACAGGGGCTAGTCTGGTGGGGTTACTGCTCTTTAACACACACCCAGGAGGAAGCAGGTTATTGCCATACCAGAGACAAACTATGCTGTGACTATAGAGTGGATTTCCAGTCCCTGTGCCCTGAAGTGCCTAAGGCAAGCCAGTGGTGTCCTTGTCCCCAATACCATTGTGGTGTCCTTGCCCCCAATACCATTGTGGGAGGAGAGAGGGTTACTGGATATCACCAAAAGAATGTCCCACAAGATTTTAGCAGACTCAAAGCAGCTTCCCACCGGGAAGCCTCTCAGGTGATGGAATCAGGCAGGAGTTCAGTCTACTTTTTCCACAGTGGAGGTGGTCCAGATGAAAATGTAGATTTCCTCCAGATGACTGTCAGGCTGTCATTGAACTTCACCCATTAGGGTGTGCAGTAGCAGCAGCAGGGTCTCTCAGTGGCTCCAAGGGACTGTCACACCTCATGCTGGGCTGCAAATTCCTACACACACTGGTTAAGGATACATTACATAGGCTTGGCAGGCTGTGGCCCCACTGGTTTTTAAGACTGTTTAGACAATAGCCCGGGACAATTTACCAAGATGACAACTTTTTACTAATCAGATATTTTTGTAAACAGACACAGAAGGCTTGGTCTTGTAACCATCTCCAACAGATGCAGTCTCCACACTTGCTCACCTGTTGTCACTATTCTTTATGTCTTTTAAAAAATTTATTTATTTAACCTCATTTTTCCAAAATAACTCTGCGCTTTTGATCTTAAAAGGGGGTTGATGGGTGAAGGTCTAGCTTCTGTAACTTCTTCAAGCTAACTTCATGGGCGTTGATCCTACCTAGCCAGGGAACCTATAACTTTAGCCTATTTTACAAAGAGGTTACCAGGGTTAGATGTCATTCAGAACAATATTTTAACTTTTGACAAATGCACAGATCCTTTCTCCGGCTACAGCAGTGTAGCTTGCTTAGCACTTTGGTTTGCAAAAGCATCTTTCTGGATGGCTTAGGAATGTGATCTCTAGTGACTCTAACAATGCCTAAGTTACCTGTGCAGGCCTTCAGACAGATATCAAAGGGACACACTCTCAGGTTTACAAACTTTTTTCCTGGCCAGATGAATTTTATGTAACTGGTGTCAGCTCAAAAGTTACTGCCAATTAGGGCTTTTGGCACATACAGGGGTTAGGATTTAAACTATCCTCCACATTTTGTCACTTTAGCTTTTTACTACTATCACAGATGACTGGCAAGTTCCTGTCCCTTACAAGGTAGATAGTCATGGGCATTAGGCATGCTTACAGACTATCTTCCCATGACCTCCTGGCTCTGACCAATTCTTGAAGGGCCACGCACAAATGACTCTAGGATCTGACATTATTTGTGCCATCCAAGCAGTGGCTTACTGCCTCTGGATGCTCCTCCATTGCTTTTGTCCCAGGAGTGTCTTCTCCACACTGGGATAAATGCCTCATGGGCATTTCCTTTAGTTGGTCACTGGACTTGAACTCGGGGCTAGCACTCTACCACTTTGAGTCCCAAAGCAACTCTGCTTGCTTTTTCAGCACTCTGCTTGCTGATTAGAGGTGACAGTCTCATAGGGACCTTTTTCTGCCCAGGCTGGCTTCAGACCACAGTTTGCAGATCAATGAGTCTTATAAAAGGCCACTTTACTCCAATTAAAAGCAACAAGGTGGTCAACATAGAAGTCGCTTTTAAGCATGCTCTTACCTGGAACTTATTAAGAGCCAAAGTTACATCTGACAAACTTGCAAGAATCCTCACTCCTTTTTGTGGGCCTGCGGGAACTGTTACTAAAAAACCTATAAGAGCAAACTGAAATAGCAATTAAGCAATTATTTTGGTAATCCTAATTTTTCCTTTTTGTACTTTGAGGCAAATGTTAAGAACAATTTTACTTTTAAACTTTATATCCAGAAATTGATTCCTAAATTTTACGCCTCTTATTAATCTGTTTTAATATTTTATACTTTAGTTTTCAGTTGCATTTTGAAAAATCCCTTGAAACCTTGAGGCTAGGTACCACTCGTTGCCTCTTGGCTGCTTGTTTTAAAACAGATACACATGAAAAACTTTTGAACTCAAATGAGAATTTTTCCTTAATGCAAGAATTACAATCACCACCACTGTACCAAGAAGCTAGACTTAACACCTTTACACCTTTCAAAAAGCATATCCAATTGCAGAATATCATTGAAAGCAAATCACATTATGCAGATAAACTTCTTAACCCTCTTTTTAAGGCCTTTTAAATTTTAATACCAATTCAGGGGCAGTTTTAGCAATACCAATCAGATCATCATATCACTCATTTTTACCATCATGTTTCCAGTGTCTATCTGCAAGGAAAAGGGACAGGACAAAGATGGGCCACTCGGCCCCTCCTATGGAAGGGCCATGTACCCAATCCAACTCTCTAGGGTTAGAGGAACTGCCTTTGTGCCAGCTTGCCCTCTTCCACCATGCATGGACTCCCCCAGGGCCTGTCCCACCATGCATGATCAGCTGAACTGCACTTCCACCTGTTCACTCTTCATCTCTAAAGATAGGTCTTCTGTTGGCTTCTAAGTTTTCCCTTTTTCTTTTCTCTTGGTTCTTGAATGAAATACAGTTTTAGACAGACAGAACAAGTAAAGTCTTTAACAGTATTAAACAAACCTTTACATTTAAATTCTTAATATTTATCCCCAAATTTTAGCCAAGGGAACTAAATCCTAAATAGCCAATGCCTTTTTGTTAAGCCAGATAACTTGATTACAGTGTAAACAACCTTATGCTTTTTAAAATACCAGATTTTTTTTTTTTTTTTGGTCCATCGTGGGGCTTGAACTCTGGGCTTGGGCACTGTCCCTACGCACTTCAGCTCAAGGCGAGTGCTATACTGCTTGAGCCACAACACCACTTCCGGTTTTCCAGTGGTTTATTGGAGGTAAGAGTCTCATGGGCTTTTCTGCCTGGGCTGGCTTTCAACCGTGATCCTCAGATCTCAGCCTCCTGAGTAGCTAGGATTACAGGAATGAGCCACTCGCGCCCAGCTAATACCAGATTTTAAAATACCAGATTTCCTAATTTTCAAGTTAAAGAATCCTTAAAAAGCTTTTTAAAACAATGTGAAAATTCTTTAAAAATTTTTGGTAATGTCTAAACCTCATAACCTTTTGAATTTTAAACTTAAACTCAACCAATTGTTATAGTATGCTGACAATTTTTATCTTGAACATGTTCACACACAAAACACATACTCAAACAGATCTTAAAGCATGCAAAAATGAAACTCAGGTGTACGTACATTTTCTAAAATTCAGTGGCAAGAGATTTTTTTTTCTTGTTGCCAATCTTACTCTTGCAGATGACAAAAATTTAAGACAAGACTTTAACAAAGCACTTTTTCCAGGCTGTATTTTTTCCAGAGCTTGCTTGTTTAGCCAGGAATTTTACCAATTGGCCTTCTTGAATACCTTCAGTTGGGGGAAGACTGGGGGGGGGGGTCACCTGAAACTAAACTGGCCTGATTCTGTCTTTTACCCAGTTTTAGACAAGAGCACTTTACAAAATGTTACATTGTCAGGACCAGCTGAAAAGTCAAAACCAGGCACACAGCCTTCTACACCCTTCTCTCCAGCAGCCTCCACAAGGAGAAAATAAAGCCTGAAGCTTGAAGAGGACCAAACTAGTCCAACAACTTCCTTCCATGCCCCATAGAGAGGAGAACATAGCAGCTCTGAGACCGGGCCCAGCCAGAGGCTGGAACTTTTATTCGCCCAGAGATGTTCAAATAAATAACAAAAACACAAACACAAAAACTAAGGATCCACATTTAAAACGTACCAATGCTAAAACAACAAGACAAGACAACAACTGAAGGTACCCAGCTCATCCCTACCAGAACTCTGTGCTGTTCCCACTCAGCAAGCTGAATCCAGAGTCTGCGGAGTGAGCCTGCCACTCCCACCCAGAAAACACACCAAAGTAAGCAAGACAGACAAATGGTCCCTTATTTGCAATATCTAGTATATGTCTGAGTCAAGCAGAAAAGGTCAGATAAGGTGATGTTAGGGAAATGAACCCTAAGATATGTACTCAAATGTTTTTTTTTCTTTCATGCGATTGTTTCTGACACATTTATAAGATTATTTCTTTGTTGCTTTGTATGTCCCTCCCCCACAGTATAACCCCTGCTTTCACTGTATTTGATGTCGGTATAATTTGTGGAAGGGAAGGGGAAAAACAAATCGTTTAAATAGGGATACAGGTGGACCCATTACAACAATGAGATGTACAAGTCGTTATGTCGAAAACGAACTTTACAACTTTGGTGTGGGGGGATTGGGGAGGATTGGGTTGGGAGGGGCGAGGGGAGGATGGGAAGGGATGGGAAGAGGAAACAAAGGAGGAGGCTACAATGCTTGATAAGAAATGTACTCATTATCTTGCCCATGTAATTGTAACCCCTCTGTACAGTATTTTCACAATAAAAAAAATAAAGATAGACAAGTGGCCACAAAGACAAAATCAGGTCTCAGTGAATGGGGCAACATCTCACCATCATTCAGGAGTGGGACTCAAATCCACTTACCAGGTGACTTGAATCCCCTCTACACACCTCTGGAGGATTTTTCTTTTAGATTCCTGCAAACGTTGACCCAGGGGCCTTCCAAGGTGGAGGAGAATTCCCAGTCGGCTTGGGGCAAGGGATAAGAAGTCCCTAGTGGCCGTCCCCTCAGACTGGTAGGTTCTCCCCCATGCTCAGACCCCCCTGGGCCAAGGCCTGAGGCTAAGATCTTGCTGGGACCACTCGCGGGTGGTCAGTGGCAGTTTCATAATTGACGAAGAAGCAAGTTACAAAAGCAGAGCCAGCAGTTTTTTCTGGAAGTGTGATCTAGGGGTATCTGGGGAGTGAGCTCACATTGTCTCATATTTTCCTGTAAAGTAAATTCAATTACAAATGCAAGCAAAAGCGAAAACACAATGAGACATAGACATGACTGTACATAGAATGAGGAAAGATCCCAACATCAAAATACAATCTTCCTTTAGTCTACTTTCTCCACAAGCAAGCCCCCCATCCAACAAGGACTGCAAGGACTGGTGGTGTAGGGGTCAAGGTATCCCTTGACCACTTCGGCCGTAGAGGACTCTGCTGCATTCAGCAGAGTCCTTTGGCCTCCCTTGGTACCTTCCCTTTCTAGGTTGACTGTGCTTACCTCGAGGCTTTTCTCAGAACTTCTCTCCAACAGCCAGGTGCCCGAACACTGTCTTCCCGGCGGGGGACCCTAGTCTCCCTCAGGCTGGAGGGGCTAAGAGCTCGATCCTGGATGAGCCCCCACAAAATGTAGTAGAAAGACCCCTACTCAGGCGGGCAAGCCCACCTAGTCATCCGGTGTGTCAGAGGCTACCACAACAAAGTTGTTAGAAAAAAGAGCAACTTTATTGAGAAAGTTCCTACACTGACTGGTCAGGGCCTCAGTATCAGCTCCCAAGTTTGTGCTGCGGCCCTGACAGTCAGTATAGGTACTTTCTCAAAAAACTTGCTTCTTTTCTAACAAACTTTGTTGCAATGGGCACTGACACTCTGGACAACTAGGTGAGTAGGGGGTCTTTCTACTACAACCAATCATTTAAGCTGAATCCTTAGCCCTTATTGTTTTTTATTTTGTTTCTGATAGTGTCTCACACTTTTGCCTAAGCAGGCCTTGGACTGTCAGCCTCCTGCCTCCTGCATAGCTGGGAATATAGATATGATCTACTATGCCTGGATTGGTTTTTAGACATACGGGGTGTCTGACTGACTTTTTACAGAGTCTGGCTTCAAACCGTAATTCTTGTGATCTGTACCTTTTCAGTGACTTAGGATTATAGTCATGTTCCACTGTGACCAACCTATCCATTTTCAACTTGTACGTTGCTGGGATCATTCTTGTACAGTTAAGGATCTTGAGTTGAAGACAAGGGATTCTTCACTCTGAGGCCTGAAGCCCCTTATTTAGCCCACTGGGTGGTCAGGGGGTTGAAATGACACCGTTCTCGGGCTTGGTTTGTGCACACTGAGGATGCTGAGGATGTGATCTTTCTCCAATGTCTGGTTTACCCCAGTGTGGACTATCCCCACTCAGCCGCATCACCCTGCAGCCCCCGGATGATCCACGAGCTAAGCATAGGCCTGGGACTGAGGCCCTACAAGAAGATAACACATGGAGGAACCATTAGGTGATGGACTTGGGCCAGAAGGTCCAGGGGCCCCATCACACCTGCTTCTGGGGCATCCGTCCAAATGCTGAGATTCTCCTTATCCTACTCCCTGTCTGTCCTCACACTGTCCCAGGAGGGTCTGAGCCCCTGAGAGGTTTTGGTCATGGGACTGGGATAGCTCAGAATTAGGAGGAGAAGCCTGGTGGGGAAGCTTGCCTACACAGGTCACAGGGATCCCTCTCTCAGTAATTGGTGATGAGGAAAGCAAGAGCCATACAGCCAGATGGAGTCGGACCAAGCAGTCTACTGCTCTGCAGACAAGAACAACCCATTTTCATCTGCTCTTAGCTCTGTGGACGTCCAGTAAGGAGTCTAGAGTAGAAAGAATTATAGCCAGCCCGACTCCCTGACTCAGAATTAAAGTCTATTATAAAAGTCCTGTTTCTTTCATCACAATATTCTTATCTTCTGTTTGTTTCTGAGCTGAAAAGCAATGCTCCAAGCCATACCCCAGCTGTGCAGTTTCTAGACCAAAGACTACTGTTTTCTTCCTGCAGGAACCCTGGGGTGTTTCGGGTTAAAAGGCCTGGACCAGCCATGTGTGTTTAAAAAACAAGGCTGACTCCGAAGCCTGCGGCTCCAGCCTGACTCCATCCTGCTGTTAATGGAGGACAGAGGACCACTTACTGCTTCCTCTTTTCCCCATAACAAATAACCCGCTCCCCCAGGCCTTCCTGTGGCCCCCACTGCCCTCCCGCGGTGGGGGGGTGGGGGGGAAGGGAGCAGCAGGCCTGTCCCAAGCTGCTTTCTCCACAGGCCCTGCGGTCTGAGGCCCAGCTCCTCTCTGCGATAAGACTCCACTAACCACATTAGCTGGGAGCTTGGCAGCCTGGCCTGCCTGTCTGGTTTGTGGACACAGCAGCGCCTCCCACAGTAGAGAGCCAGGACTTTGCCCTGCCAAACAGAGTGGGGTCCAGCTTTGAGCAACACTCCTCCGGTGCCTCCTCTGGGAAGTCCTCCCTGATTGTTCTGGCCAAATGGTTGTCTCTACATATATTCATTAACCTACCCTTAAAAATCCTTTATTGCAGCCTCCTGTATGTTCGCAGTATGGCCATCCTCACCCCAATTTATTGAGCTGCGCAGTGCTCTCGGCTAAGCACTAAGAATATTAGTGGAATATTTTATTGATTCAGCATCAGGGTCCTATGCAGTCAGCATCATTACTAACCTATGTTGCAGGCAAAAAAACTGAGCCATTCCTAGTTTGCTTTTTTAAAAAGCTTTTTACTGCTTTCTGTGGTCATATCATAACTTTACTTGCTTGTTTGTTTCATACATGGCTAGACTATATTCTGTCATATATAAATTCAGGATAGGGATTCATATACATATTCATATATACCTATTTGGGACAGGGATTTCTCCCTGGGGACTGGGGATTCCCCTGTGAACAGTAGTTGGGCCTGGGCAGTGCTCGATACAAGCTCATTCAATGGCTGAATGAGACAGGAGGCTGTCACCTGTCCTTGGTTGCACACCTGGTCAGCAGTTCTGACATGCCAGTCATTAGTCCCTCATATAGGTGCAAGTTCTTTCCCAGAAAGACGTCAGCTCTTCTGGACAGGCCTAAGACTCATCTGGATAAGGCAAGATCCACCTCAGTTCAAACACTGTTTCTGCCACTCAGAAGTGCCACACTGGGAAAGCTACACACCCCTAATGATCCTTAGTGACTATATTTTTGAAGTAGGGAAATGGATGCCCACCTGCCTGGGGTGTGAGAATTAGAAGCAGGAGGAGGTCTGCCTGCAGTGTCATGTGTGTCTTGTTAATGTAAAGAGGCTTAAGTGAACCCAGTTTGTCCAAAACACTCAGTGCCCTGTATTACAGAGGCTCAGAAATCATTGTTCGTCCTTTATTAGATCACAAAATGAATGTAAGAGTTCATGCTTGAGAAAGAAAGAGAGCAAGAAAAGAATACAGAAATGAAAACGTGGAAGCCAGATGCCATTGGCTCATGCCTGTAATCCTAGCTACTCGGGAGGATGAGATCTGAGAATCTCAGTTCAAAGCCAGCCTAGGCAGAAAAGTCTATGAGACTCTTATCACCAATTAACCACCAAAAAGCATAAAGTGGAGTTGTGATGGGAGTGATGTGATGGTAGAGTGCTTGTCTAGCATGGGTGAGGCCCTGAGCTCCATTCATAGCACAGAAGAAGAAGCAGGAGGAGGAGGAAGAGGAAGAAGAGGAGGAGGGGGAGGGGGAGGGGGGAAGGTCGGGGGGAGGAGGAGGAGTGGGAGGAGGAGGCAAGGCTCAGTTGGTAGAGTGCTAGCCAATGAGTGAAAGCATTAGATACTGAGTTCAAGTATTGGTCTTGGACCCCTCCAAAGTGAAAAAAATCAGAGTGGAATCTTTTGCCTCAAATCCTTTTTTTCTTTCCAAGATGAACTATTGTTAATGTTAAAGTGTGTATCTTTAAGAGTGTTTATATAAATAACATTTATGTGAACAACATTTATGTTAAACAGCCTTTTCATTAGTTTTTTTTTTTCTCTGTTCTGCCATTTAAATTCACTTCCTTCCTTCCTTCTCATGTCTGCACAGCTCTGCTGGTGTGGCTGGGCTGTCATTTATACATTCATCCTTCTGTTGCTGGCTTTTAAAATTGTTTCCAAGCAGTGTACCATGCCTGCGCTCTCACCTCCACAGGAGACTCCGATTAGAAGGATCTGAGTTCCAGGCTAGCCCAAGGAGTCTGTGAGACTTCATCCCACTGGAACAGCTACAACAAGAGGATCAAGATCTAAGCAGAGAACTGAGATGGGGAAATAAGTAAGATCTTATTTCAAAATAACCGTGCTGGAAGCATGGCTCAGTAGGAGAGTACCTTCCTAGCAAGTTTGAAACCCTGAGTTCAAGCCCCATTGCCTCCAAAACAAATTAGAAAGTTCTTTCCATTTTTTTTCATTTCATACAAGGACAATAAATATTATTTCTATTTTCTGTTGTTGAGCAACAAATCCCTCCACACTTAGTTCCTTGAGTAATAGTTTGCTATTTTTCATGTTTTGTTAACTATGTCCTCTGCTCCTTGTAATGCTGATAAAAGTGGAAGCTCCAAAATGTTCTCGTCACACGGCTGGCAGTGGCTGGTGGCTGTGCCATGGCTGTAGCATGGCTGTCCTCAGCCACTCTCTAAGTGGCTTCTCCCTGTGATTCTCACAGCATGGAGTCATGCTCCACAATGTCCCTTCTGCCACATCCTGTTGATCAAAGCCAGACACAAGACCTGGCCAGATTCAAAGTGGAGCCAGGACGCAAGCTCTACCTCTTGATGTGAGGGATTGCTCAACATGTGAATTAGCAGACAGGGGAGGAGCTCCTGAGTGCCAGGTTTTGAGTCTTAACTGCCTTCGACTTATAAATGTGGGGGGAGGGGCAGTGCTTGGTATACTCATGAATGGCAGAAATGGTTTTGGTGATTAATTCCTAGAAGGGATGTCTTGGCTCCAATAGTATATTTTAGATCTGGACAGACATTACAGAACCTCTGATGAGGGTGCATATTCTCTACCTGCGTAGTCTCCCTTTTTCTTTTTTCTTTTTGGTACTAGTACCAACCAGGGCTTCAAATCAGGGCCTTGTACTTCTGCTTGTCTTTCTTGCTTATGGATGGCAGTCTCTACCTTTTGAGTCATGCCTTCAGTCCAGCTTTTTTTTGGCTGGTTAATTGGAGCTTGAATCTCATGGACTAGACTGACTTTCAACTGTGATTCTCAGAGCTCAACCTCCTAAGTAGCTCAGATTATAGGCATGAGCCATTGGCATGTATACTCTCCTTAGTAACATAGAGTTTTCATTTCTGCTTGTCCACACCAAGGCTGGCTATTACTACTTGTTTCCATCATTGTCAATCTAATAGTTGACAACTTGTATTTTGTTTTTACTTTTAGTAGTGTTGGGCATCTAGATAGATAGATAATTATTTCATTTTCTATACTAAGAGTTCCATTTGAGACTAAGACCATATCTTTTCTGTACTATCAGACAGAAGATTATGATTCCATATCTTTTCTTTACTATCAGACAGAAGATGATGATTTGGGGAAATCATCCTGTATGTGTGGACACCGCTTCAGGGCTTCATCAGACAGCTTTACTGCCCATAACTGCCTTTGACGAGAAGGTTTCAAAGGGTTGATAAGCAAATCATTCATTTTCTATCTTTAGGATCATGGCTTACTTAGAAGGGCCTTGTATTTCCCAGTGAGAGAATGTTCTAGACTTCCTTGAAATTGGGAGACAGAATTGTAGAGGTAAGGCTGCAAAGTCCATGGAGGAAGTAAGGGCCGCTGGTTGTAAGACTGTCGAGAGAAAAGTCTCCTCCATTCAAACCCTTGTCTGGCTTTCTGCCTCTGTTCTGCTCCCAAGAGAAGGGAGATGAAAAGATACAATTTCCAGGATTCTATTTAGAAAATTGTTTATTGCAAATTATACATGGAGCATGGGGATATAAGTCAAGACCATGAAGAGTTGGATAGAAATCTCAGCTCAAGGTCCTGTCCTCTCTTCCTTCCACTCCCCCCTCCTCTCTTCCCCTGTTTCCTCCCTTCTCTTCCTTTTCCCAGCTTCTTCCTTTTCTTTCCTCCTCCCTTCCTCTCCCGTACCCTCTCCTCCTTTTCCCCTTCTCCTTCTCCCTACCCCTCTTCTCTCTCCCTTCCCTCCCCACTCTTCTTTTTCCCTCTTCTCCCCTCTCCTTCTCTCTCCCTCTCCCCTCCCCACATTCCTTCCCTCCTCTCTCCCCCTCTTCTCATTGAACACAGGCCTCCAGTATGCTAGGCAGCTCTGGACCTCAAGCCATATGTCAACCTCAGTCCAAAGTTTAATTCAAAGATACTTGCTAGTCAAGGTCTGTTCCTAGTACAAAGCTCTGGATACCATCTTCTAGATCCTCCAAACAGACATAGCAGACAGGGACTTCGGTTTTTCTTGAGTCAGGGTCTCACTATATAGCCCAGGCTGGCCTAGAACTTTCATTTTTCCTGCCTTAGCCAACTAAATGCTGGGATTTTAGGTATGCATCACCACATGAGGCTCAAACAGGATAGTTGTGATTCTAAGAGTTGGAAAAGCCAATAGACGCTGTGGCCTAAGCAAGAGAAGAAAAAGACAAGGCATTGGGGGTAAGCTATGAGGTTGTCCGGGAATGGAGATGGAACTGATACTAGATGGATTCGGGCCCTGGATCCCATCTCTTGGATGTCATGTCCTCATCTCATACTCCTTGTGAAGGAAGAGCTGCTCCTTCTAGGACTGGTCCAATCAGAGAAAGTGGCTGGCTTCTGGGTTGTACTCCCCACTCACCCTGTACCCACAGGCAAACTCAGGGGAGCCTAGGAGATTGACTTAAGATGGGTGTGTGTTAGAGCTTCATTGAGAAAGGAAAGGCTGAGAGGCCCAAGCCACCCAGGAACCTGAAGCCAGAGAAAGGACTATAGGAATGCCACAGAAGGAAGCCATCATCTTTGGCTCTTTCCCGGGCATGGCCTGCCCTCTTGGCATTAAAGGTGTCTGAGTAGAGAAGAGACAGTTAAGGGTGGACAGCAGGAACCAGTGAAGATAGATGATTTCTCTTCCAAACTTTATTTCTAGAATTTAATTTAGAAAACTGATTATTGCCAATTATCCATGGGGGTTTAGGTCAAGGCAAGGATTTTTCTACAACCACAAACCTCTGAAGATTGGGGAAGTGAAATGTACTTCTTTAGAAGGCTGGAGTGGCGGGGGTGGGGGAAACTCTGGGATGTGCTAAGGGGCCTCCTGCTAATTCTTTTATGGTCTACTTTTTTTTTTTTTTAGTGAAAACTTAGGTTAAATATTTATTACACAGGAAAGGATGGTTGCTGTTTTCCCCTGCTTTTTCTGTGCTGTTGCTGTTAATTACTTAATAGGTTATAGCATTCAAGAATGAACCTTAAAAGACACAACACAAAACTATATGGAAAAGTACCAGGCCCTGGACACTCTGTCCACCACATTACCACAGGCCATTTCTTTGACCATGATATGGCTTTCTTTTGTATTAGTTAATGATGGTTTCTTCTTTTGTTCTTTAAAAAAAAAAAAAAAGATTAGGCCAGGCATTGGTGGCTCATGCCTATAATCCTAGTTACAAAGGACTTCCAGAAGATCATGGTTTGAAGCCAACCTGGGTGGAAAAGTTTGTGAGACTCCATCTCCAAAATAACCAGCAAAAAAAAGCAGGAAGGGGAAACAAAGGAGGAAGCTACAATGCTTGATAAGAAATGTATTCATTATCTTGCCCATGTAATTGTAACCCCTCTGTACAGTATTTTCAAACACACAAAAAAACCTTTATCCATTCTCAAAAAAAAGCAAAACTATATATACTGCTTATACAATTACTTAAAGATAATTAACAACAAAAAAAAGCAGGGCTAGTGATGTACCACTCAGGTGGTACAGCATCAGCCAAGCAAGAAAGCAACACAGGCATGAAGTCCTAAGATCAAACCCCCATACTGGCAAAAAAGAAAGAAAGAAAGAAAGAAAGAAAGAAAGAAAGAAAGAAAGAAAGAAAGAAAGGAAGGAAGGAAGGAAGGAAGGAAGGAAGGAAGGAAGGAAGGAAGGAAGGAAGGAAGGAAGGAAGGAAAGAAAGAAAGAAGGAAGGAAGGAAGGAAAGAAAGAAGAAAGAAAGAAAGAGAAGAAAGAAAAGAAAAGAAAAAAATGATTAAAATTTCTACTGTAATCGCCAGGTGCTGGTGGCTCAATGCCTGTAATCCTAGCTACTCAGGAGGCTGAGATCTGAGGATCATGGTTCAAAGCCAGCCCAGGCAGGAAAGGCCATGAGACTCTTATGTCCAATTAACCATCAGAAAACCAGAAGTGGCACTGTGGCTCAAGTGGTAGAGCACTTGCCTTGAGCTGAAGAACTCAGGGACAGTGCCCAGGCCCAGAGTTCGAGCCCTACAATTGACAGGAAAAAAAAAAATCCACTGTAACAATTAAAAGTCCCAGAGTCGAGGCCATGGTTAAAGCAAACAGTGCCGGAGAGTTCCGGGAAGATGGCGGAGGAAAAGCTGGAATCTGAACAAGCTCTTGCATAGAAAACAGTTTCAGAGTTCCAGTGAACAGTCCCAAGCCAGAGAATCACACCAAGTGTGCCATCACAGGACAGAGAGTTAGTCAAGAGAGGGGAAGCCAAGCAGACACATCTGAGCGCTTGCCAGCAGCTGCCGCTGCGGCGGCAGGGTCGCGGCGGCGACCACCGCCATGGGGGCATACCTGAGACACAGTCCGGGACGAAGGAGCCAGATGCAGCGGACGAGCGGGTTCTACTCAACACCAGCAAGAACCGACAAGGAGCGGACAACTTCATCCTGCACTTTGCAGACCAGAGACAACCCAGGATCCAAGACATGGCGTGAGTAGAAGCCCGACTTCCTCACTCCTTCTCAGGGAGCAGAGGAGGGAAGGCCACCCCTCCTCCCCAGCACCGGTGATCTCCATCTTGGATACCGACAAAGCTCGGAGGAGCGGCTAGCTCCAGCTCAGGCCTTGGAATAAAACGAGTCATTTAGCAGGTCACAAGAACTTAACGGCGAAGTGACCTCACAGACTCAGTTCCATCCAGGGAAAAGTCACCCAGCTCAGGCGCCAGCCATTGGAGTGGCTCTCCTCACCGGGTAACCAGAGCCAGAGTCTGCCCCTCCCTCTAGCAGCCACCACAATCAATTGAAAAACAGAAACCCTGAGAATGGCTCCAGGCTAGGTGCTGTGAGTTTTTTTCACAAAATAGCCCCAGGGAAAAGCTACTGTTTGTTGAAAGGCCTCAACTCTACCCAGAACCTAGCCTCATCACTGCATCCCCCTCTTTTGTGATTCTCAAAGCAGATCACCCTCCCAGTAAACTAACCTGGGAGGGGGATCTCAAAATCTTGGGTAAAGCAGAGCATTTTTCTGCCTGTTCCAACAAACTGACTTAAGAAACCAATCAAGCCACATGACCTCAAGCTGACCAGAGACTCCAACCAGACTCTGGTTACAGACAAAAGGGAGATACAGGACTCTTCCCACCCCACCCAAAAAAAAAAAAATCAAAGAACTTTTTTTTTCTTCTTCTTCTTTTCTTTTTCTTTTTGTTTTTTTTTTCTTTTTTGTTACCTTATATATATAAAAAATTTTTTTTCCTTTTCTAAAACTTTTATTAATCTTTAATTTTTGCCTCTTCTGAAAAAATAATTGTTTTCCAGTAACTTTTTTTTTTCTCCTCTTATAATTTTTATTTTAGGAATACGTGAATGTGTGTTTTCCTTTCTTTTCTTGTCTTCTTTCTCTTTTTCTTTCATTCTTAATTATCTTTTTGTTTTTTGTCTAGCTCTACTGAACTTCTGATCTTTTCTTCTCACTTTCCTATCCTTTCCACCTTTTTCTCTTTTGTTCTTCTTTATGTGACTTAACTCTTGTCCTGCACATCCTCAGATAAACCCGTAGTTAACTAGTAGACCCTATCCCCCATTGTGTACACACTTAATCCACAAACTTATTACTCAATTCAAAACCTCTGAGACTTAAATTCATTAATAGCAGTACTACCTCTTTATACCTATATAATATTTTAAGCATTTTTTAAAAAGTTTTTCACATCTCCTCTATGTCCCTCCCTTTCTCTCAACATATTCACATTCCTCTCTAAATAGATGGGCTTTTAATCTCTATAATAACATTAATTTTTACGTTTCTATTTGTTTTCTGGTCTCTTTTCATTCCCCTTTCCCTTTCTTCTTTTTCTCTCTCTCTCTACTTGCATCCTACCCAACCTATTTCCTGCATTGTGATTAGGACATAGTTAACTCTCCCTGTGCCTCCCCACACCAATCTATTCCTATTTTTTACCCACATCTCTCCCTAACCCTAATAATTTCTGGTTTTCCAAATTCTTCTCTGCGGTTCGAAGTCCTTTAACATATAGTTGTTTGATGTCGAATAGATGTATCTGTTGAACTAGATTGTATCTGTAGACTATTGACTGTACAAATGCAAACTTTGGTTGATGGTTGCCTTAAGATAGTGTTCTAACACAAAACTGGTGCTATCTTCATCTCAAATGGGCAGAGTAAGCCGGAAAAACACAAGAAAAATGGCAAATTCGGGTATCTCAATTCCCAATCTTGATAATCAGGGGTTAGAACAGATAATGAATAATCCAGAGGAGAGTTCCCAAATAGCTCTACAAACACTGCTGGCAAACATGATAAATGAGAAGTTTGACAACGTACAAAGGACTCTGTATGAGCGTGATAGGGAGAGAGAGGAGGCATCCCAGAAGTTTATACAGGAATATCATAAGCGTGAGGAAGCTACTCAAAAACTGATACAGGATTTGCGTGAACAACTTGAGAATACTCAAAGAGAAAGGGAGGAATGGCATGAGCAGGCTGAGAACACTCAAAGAGAACTGCAGGAATCCCATGAACGGGAGGAAAGAGAACTGCAGGAATCCCACAAACGGGAGGAAGCTAATCAAAGAGTAATTCAGGAATTGAGAGACCAGGTAGAGAACACACAAAGATCACTAAAGGCATTCATGGAATCCATTAACAAAGAGCTGAAGGAAGTCAGGGAGACCACAAAGGGAATGCTGAATGGAACCCAACAGAAGGAATGGGAGTCCAAAGAAACCATAACCAATCAACTAAGTGATTTGAGAACAAACACTGAACACCAAATTAAGGAAGTAAAGAAATTCATACAAGACCTAAAACAGAGCTTCAACAAAGAACTTGAAGCCATCAAAGCTGACCAATTAGAAGGAAAAGAGATAAAAAACAAAGTAGAGAGTCTTGACAGCAGGTTAGACCATGCAGAAGATCGAATCTCAGGGATTGAAGACAGCCTAGATATTATAGAGAAAGAACATACAACCATCCAAGACAAGTCCAAGAAGTATGATAGATCTATCCAACACCTGGAAGACACCATCAGAAGGCCTAATCTAAGGATAATGGGTGTAGAGGAGCACCTAGAAACAGAAGTTAATGGTCTAGGAAATTTGTTTAACAGGATCCTAGCAGAGAACTTCCCAAACATACAAAAAGATAGGCCTATTCAGATACAAGAAGCTTTTAGAACCCCAAATAGACCAGACCAGAATAGGACATCCCACCGTCACATTATAATCCACACAGGATCAACTCAGACCAAAGAAAAGATCCTTAAAGCTGTCAAGGAGAAAAGGTTAATCACCTATAAAGGGAAACCAATTAGAATCACCTCAGATTTCTCAGCAGAGACAATCAAAGCAAGAAGAGCCTGGAATGATGTATGCCATGCCCTAAAAACAAACAACTATCAACCAAGAATACTGTACCCAGCTAAACTCTCCTTCATAACTGAAGGCCAAATAAAAACCTTCCATAGCAAAGAAAAATTGAAACAATACATCTCCACCAAACCAGCCCTACAAAAGATTCTTAAAGATGTCCTACACATAGAAAACCAACAAGACCGCAACAAAGGCCAAGAAACTGCACCCAAACTGAGAATCCAAGAACCATAGGAAGAACCCAGTTTTCGCAGCCCCCAAGAAGGTGGATAACATGGCAGGAACTCCCAAATACCTCTCAGTCCTATCTCTTAACGTTAACGGACTGAACTCTCCAATTAAGCGACATAGACTGTCTAGTTGGATTAAAAAACAAGACCCTTCTATCTGCTGCCTACAGGAGTCACATCTTGCCCGTAAAAACAAACACATTTTCAATGTTAAAGGCTGGAACAAAATCTACCAAGCAAACGGCCCCCATAAACAGGCGGGAGTTGCAATCCTAATATCAGATAAAATAGACTTCAAATTAAAATTCGTGAGAAGAGATAAAGAAGGTCGCTACATACTAATTAAAGGATCTCTCCTTCAGGAGGATATTACAATTCTAAATATCTATTCGCCAAACAATGGAGCACCCAAATTTATCAAAGAAACACTACTTTCCCTCAAATCCCATATAGATCCAAAGACATTAATTGTTGGGGATTTTAACACACCACTCTCCCCACTAGATAGATCAACTCGGCAAAAACTCAACAGAGAAACCGCAGATCTAAACAGCTGCATAGATCAACTAGACTTAACAGACATCTACCAAACATTTCACCCAGCAGCATCAGAATACACGTTTTTCTCAGCAGCACATGGAACGTTTTCTAAAATAGACCACATTTTAGGCCACAAAGCAAACTTGTCTAAATTCAGAAACATTGAAGTTATACCTTGCATTCTCTCTGACCACAAGGGAATAAAATTAGAACTCAACACCAAAAGCCACCAAAGAAAGTCCGGTATCACATGGAGGCTGAACAACACACTGCTGAATCATGAGTGGGTCATGGAAGAGATTAGAAAGGAAATTCAAATGTTCATGCTATTCAACAAAAATGAACACACAAAATACCAGCTCCTCTGGGACACAGCAAAGGCAGTACTCAGAGGCAAGTTTATAGCTCTGAGCTCCTACATCAACAAATTGGAGAGATCTGAAACTAACAATTTAATGACACATCTAAACCTCCTTGAAAAAGAGCAAGATAAACCCCAATCCAGTAGACGGAAAGAAATAATCAAAATTAAATCAGAATTAAATGAATTAGAATCCAAAAAAACTATAGAAAGAATCAACAAAACAAAGAGTTGGTTCTTCGAAAAACTTAACAAAATTGACAGACCCTTAGCAAATCTTATCAGAAAAAGAAGAGAACACACCCAAATTAATAAACTCAGAGATGAGAATGGAAACATCACCACGGAAACAACCAAGATTCAGAACATTATAAGGGAATACTTCTCAAAACTTTATGCTAATAAGTTTGAGAACTTGACAGAAATGGACCTCTTCCTAGCAAATATTGACATGCCAAAACTAAACCAAGATGAGTTAAACTATCTTAACAGGCTCATATCAAGCATTGAAATAGAAACAGCAATAAGAGACCTCCCAGCTAAGAAAAGTCCAGGACCAGATGGTTTTACAGCAGAATTTTACAAGGCCTTCAAAGCAGAGCTCACACCAATTCTCCTCCAACTCTTCAATGAAATTGAAAGAGAAAGCTCACTACCGAACACATTCTATGAAGCCATCATAACTCTCATCCCAAAACCAGGCAGGGACTCATCAAAGAAAGAGAACTATAGACCCATTTCTTTGATGAACATTGATGCAAAACTTCTCAACAAAATTTTGGCCAACCGACTTCAACAATTCATCCAAAAAATCATACACCACGATCAAACAGGATTCATTTCAGGGATGCAAAGCTGGTTCAATATACGCAAATCAATTAATATTATTCATCACATCAACAGGAGCAAGAATAAGAACCACATGGTTATCTCAATAGACGCAGAAAAAGCATTCGACAAGATCCAACACCCCTTTATGATGAAGGTTTTGGAAAAATTAGGAATCCATGGAACATTCCTCAATACAATAAAGGCTGTATATGACAAACCTACAGCCAGCATTATACTCAATGGTGAAAAACTAAAGCCATTTCCTCTTAACTCAGGAACAAGACAAGGATGCCCACTCTCTCCACTTCTCTTCAATCTAGTATTAGAATGCCTAGCTACAGCAATAAGACAAGATGCAGACATAAAGGGGATCCAAATAGGGAAAGAAGAAATAAAACTCCTCCTCTGTGCAGATGACATGATCTTGTATTTAAAGAATCCCATAGACTCCACTCCCAAATTACTCAAGCTGATTCAAAACTTTGGCAAAGTAGCAGGTTATAAAATTAACCCCCCAAAATCAATGGCTTTTCTGTATGCCAACAATGAGAAAAGTGTGGCTGAAATTAGGAAAGCAACTCCATTTGTAATAGCCCCACAAAAAATAAAATACCTAGGAATTAACTTAACTAAAGAAGTGAAGGACCTCTATGATGAAAACTTTAAAATCTTGAAAAAGGAGATCAACACAGAACTTAAAAAATGGCAAAACCTCCCATGCTCCTGGATTGGAAAGATTAACATCGTGAAAATGGCAATACTTCCCAAGGCTATCTACAAATTCAACGCAATACCTATCAAAATTCCACCCTCATTCTTCAAGGAAATAGAAGAGGCAATCCAAAAATTCATATGGAACAATAAAAGACCCCGAATAGCAAAAACGCTCCTCAACGGAAAGAACACTGCTGGAGGAATATCAATACCAAATTTCAAACTCTACTATAAAGCCATAGTAATCAAAACAGCTTGGTATTGGCATAAGAACAGACCTCAGGACCAATGGAATAGAATTGAAAACCCAGAAATGAACCTACAGACCTATAGCCATCTAATCTTCGATAAGGGAGCTAAAACAATAGAATGGAAGACAGACAGCCTCTTCAGTAAATGGTGCTGGCAAAACTGGTTAACTACATGTAGAAAACTAAAGCTAGATCCTTATATATCACCCTGCACCAGAATCACCTCCAAATGGATCAAAGACCTTGAACTCAAAGCAGACACTCTGAAAACATTACAGGATGGAATAGGAGAAACCCTGGGTCTCCTTGGCTCAGGCCGAAATTTTCTGAATAGAGACCCGGAAACACAACAAATCAAAGAAAGTTTGGACAAATGGGATTGTATAAGGTTGCAGAGCTTCTGCAGGGCAAATGACATAGCTAGCAAGATCAATAGAAAGCCCACGGACTGGGAGAAGATCTTTACTAGCCATACAATGGACAAGGGTCTCATATCTAAAATATACTTGGAACTCAAAAAATTAAACCCCCCAACAACAAATCCTCAAAGAAACAACTGCCCAATAAGTAAGTGGGCGAAAGACTTAAAGAGAAACTTCTCTGAAGAAGAAAGAAGGATGGCCAATAGACACATGAAGAAATGTTCAACATCCCTAGCCATAAAAGAAATGCAAATCAAAACAACATTGAGATATCACCTCACTCCAGTTAGAACAGCAAAAATCAAGAACTCTAACAACAACAGATGCTGGAGGGGATGTGGACAGAAAGGAACCTTACTTCATTGTTGGTGGGAATGTAAACTTGTTCAACCACTTTGGAAAGCAGTATGGAGGTTCCTCAAAAGACTTCACATAGAACTCCCCTATGACCCAGCAATCCCACTTTTGGGCATTTACCCTAATGTTTACAAAAAAGACCACACTAAAGCTACCAGCACAACTATGTTTATTGCAGCATTATTTACCATAGCTAAGATATGGAACCAACCCAGATGCCCCTCAGTAGATGAATGGATCAAGAAAATGTGGTATATATACACAATGGAATTCTATGCCTCCATCAGAAAGAATGACATTGCCACATTTGTTAGGAAATGGAAAGGCTTGGAAAAAATTATATTAAGTGAAGTAAGCCAGGCCCAAAGAAACATAGGTCCCATGGTTTCCCTTATTTGCAATATCTAGTATAGGTATGAGTCAAGCGGAAAAAGTCAGAGAATGTGACGTTAGGAAAACGAACCCTCAAATATGTATTTTAATGTTTTTGTTTCTTTCATGCATGTGTTTCTAACGCATTTATAAGATTATTTCTTTGTTGCTTTGTATGTCCCTCCCCCACAGTGTAACCCCCGCTTTCACTATATTTGATGTCAGTATAACATGTGGAGGAGACGGGGACAAACAAGTCGTTTAAGGATTCAGGTGGACCTGTTGCAACAATGAGAAGTACAAAATGTCATGTCAAAACCAGCTTTACAATGTCGGTGTGTGTGTGGGGGGGTATGATTGGGTGGGGGGAGGGGGGAGGCTGGGAAGGGAGGTGAAGGGTAAACAAAGGAGGAGGCTGCAATGCTTGGTAAGAAATGTATGCATTATCCTGCCCATGTAATTGTAACCCCTCTGTACAGTATGTTCTCAAATAAAATAAAATAAAATTTAAAAAAAAAAGAAAACAGTGCCATCCCACTTCAGCTAACTGATATGGGATGGCTGTTGAATGGTCACTGGGTTCATGGGTTTATAGCTATTTGGGTAATTTTCACCCCTGAATCTTACCCATTACCAAGGCCTGACTTGCTTTCTAGCACTTTTGACCAAAAATGGTTTCACTTAGCTTTCTATGATGAGTCCCCCCTCGCCTCACCGCTCTCTGGGCTCCAAATGCCCTACAGTTTCCAAAAATAAAGTTGAAGACTTGTTACCATAGAGGCTGTGACAGAATGCATGGCCCAGAACCCCAAGGTACTTTTGAAAAAATGAGGCTAAAAAAAAAAAAGCAACTGTGAGAACAAAAATGAGGTGGCCTTGGGGAGGAGTTGTGGAGCCCACTGTGTTCCCAGGGACCCAGTGTGGAAATTCACAGCCCCCAAGGAGATAGATGATCTAGGCACTGCCACAGCATTGCTACCCAGTGCTTCAGCTTGCAGCCAGTCCTGTAGGGAGGACTAGGAATGACCTTCTTGTTTTTATTTATTTTTGTGCCAGTCCTGAGACTTGAACTTAAAGCCCGGGCACTGTCCCTGAGCTTCTTTTTGGTCAAGGCTAGTACTGTACCACTTGAGCCACAGCTCCACCTGAGCAGCTTATTGGAGATAAGAAACTCATGGATTTTTCCTGCCCAAACTGGCTTCGAACTGCAATCCTCAGATCTCAGCCTTTTGAGTAGCTAGGATTATAGGCATGAATCACTGGCTACTTTTAGTCACCTACGTTCTGTGTTCTTTTTCAAAGAAACTTGTTATTCTATACCTACATTCACCTTACAATGCAGCAAACAGGAAATAGTAATACTAATCATAGAAATAGTAAGGTTAATGCTTTCATACTGATATGTACCATATCATCACTGTGTCCATGAGACAGGTCCTATGCTCATGGCTTCCCAGGCTTTACTCCATGGCACCTCCCAAGCACCCTGTGAGCAAGGCTACGTTAGCTTCACTCCACACCCCAGCACTTGATCTCACAGACAGGAAGTGCCCAGCTTCACGGGTGTACTGGAAGCAGGATTTACATCCAGGTCTTAGGCCCTGTGCAAAAGCCACTACCTGCCAGCCCAGCACTGGGAAGCTACCATCCTTTGACAAATTTATTCCAAGATAAAAATAAAGGGAGCAATTCATTATGTATGGAAAACAGTGGTTTATGCCTAGAAGAGAGAGAAACAGAGCCCTCCATGGGTTTGCTCCTTGTGTTCTGTCCCAAGGAGACATCATTATTTAATAGACAGCAATGCCCTGGTTAGGTTGTAGCAAGGCACTGTCCAGGCCTCTCTCATGTGCAGAAGAAGCATGGCTTCTGCATGAAGGGCTGAAGGGAAGCCCACCTCCTACCCCTCCCTACTGGGGCAGCAGCAAAGGAAGTCCCATGCTGAGGAGGCCTACCTTCTCAACCATCACTTGATGGGTAGGAGGTGCTTGCCCCAGTCATTGTTCTCTTAAGACAGAGTCTCCTTATATAGTTAACACTAGCTTTGAACTTGAGATTTTCCTGCCTCAGTCTTCTTAAATGCTGGAACCACAGGCATGCGCTATACTATGTGTAGCCCCAAACATAGTTTTCTTGTGTGCACTCTCTTTCTCCTATCTTCTCTCTTCTCTTTTCTCACCTCTCTCTTCTCCTCTTTCTCACTCCTCTCTTTCTCCTCTCTTCCTGGATTGGAGTTAGGTGTTTAACGCTCTGTTTGTTCAGCTTCCCATCCCTCCATCATCCCCTAGCACTTTCCTCCAACCTAAGAAGAGGAGGGAATTACACAGGAATTTCAAGAATGTGTAGGACACTTCCTTCTTTGCCCTAGAAATAGATGGTGGGGACAAAGTGGGCCTCGTGGGGACAGGATTCCCCTCTGTTTTGTGATTATGAAGCCCTTTGGCCAAAGTTATAAAGGCAGTTGAACCAACTCGAACAAGTAAACCTGGAGCAAAATTCCTTTGTGGATGGCCAAGATTGCCTCTCCCAGTATCTCATGTACAATTGAGGGGCTCCAAGAACATTAGAGAAAGGAGACAGGCCCCAGCTTCACTGACCTCATACGCATGGGGCTGCTCTTCCAGTGCATAAATTCAGCCTGAGTACACAAAGAGAAAAATGAGGTTGATAGGACTCTGAAAGAATCTAAAGCTGAGAACAAAATCTCGCCTACCTGGGAAGAGATCTCTTGGGCTACATGCTCCACCCTCTAACAGATTTATATGTCTGAGGTATGAAGCCAGCTCTAGGAGAAGCAGTACTATATAAACAAAGCCACAGAGGTCTAACTTTGCTGAGTACATAAGTCATAAATCAGTGGTGAGGAGACCCATAGCCCTAGAGAGGTCCAGCACCTCAGAACAAGAGGACAGTGTTGCTTGGGGTCCTCTGTGGGTCTTTTCCCACTCCAAGTAACAGAAGAGTTTCCCCCTCCAGGCTCTGCCCTGTGACCTGAGATGCTGTCCATGAGAGCTGGGGTAGGTAGGGCTTGTGTCATTGCTGAAGATGGCCCGAGCTTCTCAGAAGAGCTGCCCACAACCTGTGCCATCTTGAATCATTTTCATTCTGTCTCATGTTTGTTCCATTCAGTTTGTTAGTGGAAGGGTATGGTTTCTGTCTTGAATGTGTCTATATCAATCCTTGTGTATAATAGATGAGTAGGTAACAATTAGCAGGGGGGAAATAGGGGAGAATGACCAGCCCATTCACCTTTAAATCCTAAAAAATGTTCTGCCTTTAAGAATGATCCCAGGGGCCAAGGCTGGTGGCTCTGGGGGATCTGAGGATCTCCATTCAATTGAAGCCTGTCTGAAAAGTTTGTGAGACTCTTTATCTCCAGTTAACCAGCAAAAAGCTGGTAGTAGAGGTGGAAAGTCTATGATGAGATGAGAAGGTCTATGAAACTATCACTGGTGCCAGTCTCAAGCAAAAAAGCCAAGGGACAGTATCCAGGCCCTGAGTTCAAGCCGCAGGACCAGAACAACAACAACAAAAATCTTGATCAGTCTCTCTCTCTCTTGATCAGTTGGGTGCCATCTTCACAAGGCCCCACCCACATCTGACCAAGAGAGGAAGTGATTGGAGGAGCACACAGGAAAAGTGAGCTGCTGCAGGCCAGCAGATAAGACAAGAAACCCAGGTACAATCACTGCAAAATTTGGCTCTAGGCCACACTAGCTTGTCCATGGAGGGAGAGGAAATCTGGAAGACAGAATTTAGCCTTTCCAAACTGACACATTGTAAAGCCACCACACTGGCTGCCATGGCAAGTTTCCAGGATGCATTGTGTGGAAAACACAAGTTTAGGGCATTGTGGATAATACATTTGAAATGCTTCCACAAAAATTGTTTCCATCTGTACCCACATAGGAATGTACCTGTGGAGAGAGATTTGGAATGATAAATGCTGATCGTCGTCACTTCTGGAAAGCAACTGGAAATGGGGGAGGAGGTCAAGGGGGAACCATGAGTCTATCCAGATTCAAGAACAGATGGAATGAAGAAAACCCCTTTCTGTGTTAACCTCTCTCCAAATCAAAGGTACTTTCATTCTATAGGAGGGCCTGTATTTCTGTCCCTCCACAAGGAGTGATGAGTTGGGAGCCTGGAGATTATACCTGTCATCCTAGCTACTCAGGAGGCTGAGATCTGAGGATTGCAGTTTGAAGCCAGCCTGGGTAGAAAAGTCCATGAGATTCCAACTAATCACCAAAAAAAGCTGGAAGTGGAGCTATGTCTCCAGTGGTAGAGTGCCAACCTTGAGCAAAAAAGCTAAGGGACAGCAACCAGGCCCTGAGTTTAAGCCTCAGCACTGGCACAAAAAGAAAATGGGAAAAGGGCAATGAGGCAGACATTTTCAGGATACTATAAAGCATATCTAGGCAGTCCAAGATTCTTCCAGCATCCCTGTAATCTCTGTTTTAAATCAGATGGTCCTCAATTTACAATGGCCCAACCTACAATTTTGGAACATTATAAGGTTGTGAAAGCAATATTCAAGGGCAACTATGTCTGGAATTTTGAGGATCTCCCCACATGCTGGACCAGTGACAGGTGACATGACATGATCCTCTCTTGCAATTCTTGGCAGTAGCCGTGTCAGCTAGACTTTCACAAAGGCAAAAAACAGAGACACTAAAGCAGTGTGTTGCTAAGTTATGCACCTCAGTAGCTAGGTATATTAAATGCTTTCCCTTACCCCCATGCTATTTTCAACTGAGGATGGGTTTATCAGAATGTAAGCTGAGGAGCATCTGGAACTAACAGTAACAGCCAGCTTATGCCACACTGATTTGGCCTTTTGCTACCCAGAAGTGGGTCTGCCTGAAGCAACCCCTCTCAGACCTATCTAGGGCAGACATCAGCCACAACAGTTATGTCCATTTGGAAGCCAGGGCTTCCTGTTTGTTGATTTTTTTTTCCAATGGTGGTGTTACATTATAGATATTCCTGCCACAAACTTTGCTAGTATGAGAGGTTCTACCTACTATACTGCTGGAAGCCCTCTGCTGAGGACAGTTCTCTGGGGATTTGTGAGGTTGGCTCAGGAAAATATAGTCAATACTATTGGGTTTTGTTTGTTTAGTTAGTTGGATATGTGGTGGTGCTGAAGTTTGGGTGGAAAGCCTTACACTTGCTTGGCTGATGCTCTACCACTTGAGCCATACCTCCAACCTGACTTTCTTGCTAGTAATTTTTTTTGCCAGTTCTGAGGCTTGAACCTCAGGGCCTGAGCACTGCCCCTGAGCTTCTTTTGTTCAAGGCTAACACTCTACCACTCACAGCACCAATTCTGGCTTTTTCTGTTTATGTGGTATTGAGGGATAGAACCCAGAACTTCATGCATGCTAGGAAAACACTTTACCACTAAGCCATATTCCCAGATCTCTTGCTGGTAATTTTTGAGAGAGTCTAGCAAACTTTTCTACCCAGGCTGGCCTCCAGCACGATCCTCCAGATCACAGTCTCCTGAGTAGCCAGGATGCAACTGTTATTAAAGTGAGAGAAACAAATGGATGATGGCTATCAAGAGGTTTCCAGCTCATGACAGGTGATTGAGCAAGGGTTTCCCCAACCAGGTCCCTTGATCCAGAGCAAAGACCCTCAGGGGCTCTCCCAGCCATGCTATTTGCTCCCATGAGCCTCCCACTCACCGCTCTCTCCCTTCTCTCTCTTCTTTTTTTTTCCTGTTCAAATGCCAGCCACACAGAAGTTTCTCATCAACGTAGGGTTGATATCTCCTTCATCATCCTGCACTCTCTTTACAACACAGCTGTGGGCTGTCAGTGAGGCCTTTCTGGCAATTGACTCCCTCAGGGCCTGCCTTGGCTTCCTGTCCTGTCCTTATTGAAGCAGCCCACAGCTGATCGCCAGGTGAGGTGGAACAATAAAGGCCCATCCATTTCAGCCTGGCCAGGACAACTCTGTTGGCATGCCTGTGATAGGTCTGCACTGCAACTTGTATTCTCACCCACTCCATCCCCACACCTCCTTCTTTGCATCCTGCTGCTCTCCTGTGACCATCATTCATCCCACACTGAATATCATCCTCTGTTTCCGGACGCCCCACCTCTCATTGCTGGCGCAGGAAATAGTCCAGGGGAGCAGGTGACCTAGTGGAAACTGGAATTGACTCCCTCACCACAGAGTCAATAGTGGGTAGAAGGGGAGCCCAGGAGTGACCAGGACAAGACGGTGGCCCAACTGTTAGCCCTCCTTGCGGCAAAGTTGGGAAATGTTGGCACCATGCTTGACTATTTGCCAAGTGGTGTTCACAGTAGCTGGATGGATGATTGGAAAGATGGCATGCAGAGCCCTCGCTGGCCAGGGCTGGTAATGGCAACTAAAAGGCAAGCACAAAGCCAATGAGTCTTCTTAGCAGATATTCTAATCAACAGCAGGGGATAGAGACTCGAAGCCAGTATTGCATAGTCCAAGGCATTAAATATCAAAGAGAGAAAAGACCAAGGAAGTGGTTTTGTGCTAGATGCCAGTGGCTCACATCTGTAATCCTAGTTACTCAGTAGGCTGAGATCTAAGAATCGCCGTTTGAAGCCAGCCTTGGCAGGAAAGTCTATGAGAGTCTTATTTCCACTTAACCACCAAAAAGGCAGAAGTGACACTGTGGCTACTAACCTTGAGACAAAAAAGCTAAGGGATAGCGCCCTGGCCCTGCATTCAAGCCCAATCCTGGCATGCGTGCACACACGCACGCACGCACACACACAGAGTTCTATTAAAACAAGGCCACCCTGGTACGGAAAACCTGGCGTCTGGTACCCTGACCTATGGGATGCAGAGATCTCTCTTCATAGATACCCCAGTCCTATGTGAGTGCCAAGTCTTGGTTCATCCTCTGAGCATGCAGCAATGGCCACCCTTCCTTGGTAAGAGTAAGCACTCTCCCTGTGCTGGACAACAACACAAGGGCCTAGCCCCTGGAGGCAACAGGTACCTCTCAGTAACATGCCTCCTGGCTACTAGGCCAAAAAGCAAGGCTAATTCACAATGTGATCTGGCTGAGTAGATGATGGGTCTGATGTGAGAGCAAAGTGAGCCTCTATAGGGAGCTATAGAACAAAGCCCAAGAGGCTCCAGAGGGATCAGGACGTGTGCACAGCCAGATCCAAGAGTGCCCATCATAATATCCCACAGGACATCTGACTTGGGTGTGCTCTCTAGACGCAGGGCCCCAGGAGAGAGCACTAATTGGCTGCTCACAGAGGCATAGAGGAAATGAGGCCTATGCTGAGTAAAGCTAAGGGGAAAAGCTCACAGAGTGGGCATGCTAAAGTGGATACTGTATCTAGCCTGAACAGCTATCTGGTCACATATTCCTAGGAAGGGCTCAGAGGATGCACCATGCTCCCCAGAGGGTGGGAATGTGCTGGTGGCATTGCCAAACAGTTGTGTGGCGACTCTTCTCTGCAGGCCAGGGCTATGGGTAAAGAGGCCTTTACGGAGCTTGGCTTACTGGTGGTAATGGTGATGATGGGACTCCCAAATAATAGAGGGCGAAGGACCACAGTGATCACAGTGTCAGCGAAAGTAACTGCTAGTCAAGGGGGCTGATGGGAAAGTACAGGCCTGGTTTATGTACTCCGATGTCTGCTGGGGCGTGTCTAGGCATGTGCCATTTAATGGTAGGGAAATGTTTAGGTAAAGATAAAGGGTTTGAATAAAGTTTAAGTGTGACTCTGGAAGCAATGTGGGAAATAATTAGGTCTAGGGCCCAGTGCCCTCAGAAGGAATGAATGTGGTTCTCATGAGATCCTCTTAGTTCTTGAGATAGAGTTGCTACCAAAAAAAAAAAAAAAAAAAAGCAATAGCAGCCCCTCCCTGTTCTCTGGCCCCCCATTTTTGCCCCTGTGGTTTTCTTCACCACATGCACTCCTAAGACACAAATCTATGCAACATGAGGCCCTTGGCAAGATCAGACTCATGGGACCACCAAACCTGGGGGACCAGCAACCTTGGACTTTTAGCCTCCAAAATGATAAGCTAAGCAAACAAAAAAATTTGTTTTAATTCTTTGAGATAGGGTCTTACTCTGTAGCTCAGACTGGCTTCAAACTCACTATCCTTCTGCTTCAGCCTCCCAAGTATTAGTGTCACAGGATACATCACCACACCCAGCTTAATTTTTTTTAATACTTACCTTGCCTCAGGTTCTTTGTCATAACAATAAAAAAACTGGACAAATACAGGAGCTTTTGACATTGTGCAAATATCATCAAGTGTACCTAAAAACTAAGACAGCTACAACATCAGCAGGCAATATAATCTTATGGGATCACCACTGCCTATGAAGTCTCATTGACCAAAGTCATCATTAGGGGCTGAGTGCATCGACTTACAACCTGCAATCCCAGCTACTTGGGAGGCAGAGGTTGAGAAGATCACTGATGGAGAGTAGTCTAACCAAAAAGTTAGTGACATCCTCATCTCAACCAACCAGTTGGGTGTGTTGCTGTGGGTCTAGCAAAGGAAACTATAGGTAGTCCTGCAGTCTGAGGGGAGCCCTAAGCAAATATAGATCTTACATAAAAAATATGTAGAGCACAAAAGGGCTGGGAAAATGACTCAAGTGGTACACTGCCTATCTAGAAAATGCAAGGCCAAAGAGTTCAAACCACCACAATAACAGACACACACACACACACACACACACACACACACACACACACACACACACCTTACTGGAGAACACATGGGTATATGTGGCAGGTTAGTGTAGGTACTTGGTGCTATTCAGCTTGTAGCAGTGGATGAAATTCTAGAATCACAAACAGCAGATAAGACCCAGTGTCCAGACCTAAGCCAATTTTCAGAGCTGGAAGCCACTGACTGAAGAAGCAGCTGGCTCTCCAAGAAGGAAAATCCTGTGACTTACAGCATGTCACAACCCCATTCTTGGCATGCAACATCTTGTGCTTCCTCTAAAGGGCCATGTGGTCATTTATGCGGGACACTCTGCATGGGGAGCTGCGATTCTAAACGTTTCAGGACTGTTGGACACAAGGTATGAGTTGATACTCAGAACCCTAAGTCTCATTAGAGCTCTATGAGGTGGGATACAGGAGTCCGGGCAATAAGTGGGGGCCTGGCCAAGATCCAACAAACAGTGACTCTGCTGGGTTCGAGGCCCAGCTGGTGGTCACTTCCCTCCACCTCCTCCATATCCCAAGACTCTAATGCTTGAGACGAGATCCAATGTCTTTGAACTGCCATAGTCACTGACATGCGGTTGGACTGGCAATAAGGAGTAAATACTTCATAAGTGCTAGTGCACATGAACCTTGGTGAGTGTGTGTGTATTGGTCCTGGAGCTTGTGCTGTCCCTTAGTTTTCTCACTCAAGGTTGGCCCTCTACCACTTGAGCCACAGCTCCACTTGGCTTTTTGCTAGTTAATTGGAGATAAAAGACTCACACACTTTTCTGCCCCACCTGGCTTCCAACCTCAATCCTCAGTCTCAGCCAAGGATTGCAGGTGTAAGCCACCAGTGCCTGGCTTGAACCATTTCTTGACCACTCACAACTTGGATTTGTACCATTCTTCCCTGGGTCACTTACAGCTTTGAACTCATTCCACACATCTGGAGCTGCCTTTTCTGTCCTTATTATTTTATTTTCCTTGAAGTAAGGATTGATTTACAAGCAGTTACAAAAACAGCCCTGAGGGGCTGGGAAGGTGGCTCAGCGGTAGAGTGATTGCCTTGCATGCATGAGGCCCCTCATAAGCAGAAAAAGCTGGAAGTGGCGCTGTGGCTCAAGTGGTAGAGTGCTAGCCTTGAGCTGAAGAGCTGAGGGACAGTGCCTAGGCCCAGAGTTCAGGCCCCACGACCGACAAAAAAAAAACCAGTCCTGAAAAGTCCTGTCTACCCTCTGTACCCTGCACCGAGCTTTCTAAGAAGCTTACAAACATGATTTTATTGCTTTTTAAATGAACCTTTTGTTATGTGCACAGTTCTATGGAATTTTATCACATACAAATTTGGAGGGCAATTGTTGCAATTAAGATACACTGAGGCATTACTTCTCCTCATTCCTAACCCCAGACCACCACTGATCTCTTCTCTATATATAGTTTTGTCATTTTAAGAATGTTCTATGTAAGTGGAATCATAAATCATGTTTTTTTTTTGAATTTATACAATACCCTTGAGATCTAACCAAGTGGCTGTACGTATGCATGCATTTTTTATTGCTGAGTAGTATTTCATTGTGGGATGTAACACCATTTATTTATCTACTTACCCGATGAAGGACAATTTGGGTTGTGGCCATTCTCTGGCTATTACAAATAGAGCTGGTTGGTACACTCATACACAGATTTTTGTGTGATTATAAGTCTTTGTGTCTCTAGAATAAACGTCCAAAAATATGGTTGTTGGCTCCTACAGTAAGCAGATGTCTAAAAATAGCTGCTCAGATGTATTCCATCATGGCTGCTGGATCTCACCATCTTACCGCACCAGATAGAAACTCCTGCCTGTCTGTACCTACTCTGGCCCAGGATCAAGTTGGCACTGGTTTGCTAGTTGTTCTGCTAGTGTGTTTTCAGCGTTTTGCATCTGGCCAGTGGTAGAGAACCCCGTCGTTGGTGCTTGCTTCCCCAGCATATCCTCTCTCTTGGCTGAGCATTTTTTGCATGTTTTCTGATTGGATTGTTGAATCTTCTTAATATTGAGTTTAAATAATTATTTTTATACTTCAGATACAAGTCTTTGTCAGAAATGTGATTACTGGCAAGTATTTTCTCTGAGCTGGTGCTGTGTCTTTCACACAGTAAACGTTTTTTAGTTTGGTGAAACCCAGTTTATCAGTGTTGTCTTTTATGGATTCTGATGCTGGTACTGGGTCTAAGATCTCTTAATTCTAGTACCTGATTATTTGGTCAAAGATCCATTTTGAGTGAGTTTGTTTTGTTCCATGTTTTGTCTTTTTGGTTTTGAGATAGGGTCTCACTATACAGTCCCAGCTGGTGTGGCACTCACTATGTAGCCCAAGCTGGCCTGAAACTTGTGATCTGCTGTCTCAGCTTGAATGCTGGGATTATAGGCATGCACTAGTATGCCTAGCTTCATTTTAAGTTAATTTTTGTAACAGAGATGTTCGATTTAGCTCAATGTTCCTTCTCTTTGCCTAGGAACATCTTACACCATTATTCCAAGACTCCGTGTGGAATGGTTTCACTTACTGGTTACTTTCTACTGCGTGCCCATCTCCCCACTCCCTAAAGGGTGAAGACTCAAAGTAGGGATCATGTCTTATGTCTCTTGGCATCTCCTGGCCAACTTAACATTCATTCGTTTCTTTATTCACTCAACAAAATTAATTAAATATTCATTATGTGCCAGGAATTATGGCAGGCACTTAAATGCACCTGTTCTGGAGTTTATTATTTAATGAAGGAAAATGGCGACACACAGGCAAAGATATCTAGGTGCCATTGTGACCAAGAGCTCCCAGAAATGAAAACCATATATATATATATATATATATATATATATATATATATATATATATATATATATACATACACATATGCATATATACAATGGAAAAATATATATGCAATGGAATTCTATGCCTCCATCAGAAAGAATGACATTGCCCCATTTGTTAGGAAATGGAAAGACTTGGAAAAAATTATATATATATATATATATATTTTTTTTTTTTGTCAGTCGTGGGGCTTGAACTCTGGGCCTGGGCACTGTCCCTCAGCTCTTCAGCTCAAGGCAAGCGCTCTACCACTTGAGCTACAGCGCTACTTCCGGTTTTCTGGTGGTTTATTGGAGATAGGAGTCTCACGGTCTCTCCTGCCCGGGCTGGCTTTGAACCGCGATCCTCAGATCTCAGCCTCCTGAGTAGCTAGGATTACAGGCGTGAGCCACCAGCGCCCGGCTGGAAAAAATTATATTAAGTGAAGTAAGCCAGGCCCAGAGAAACATAGGTCCCATGGTTTCCCTCATTTGCAATAACTAATATATGTCTAGGACAAGCAGAAAAGGTCAAAAGCTATGTACATATGACCATATAAGATGATGCTAAGCGAAATGAACCCCAAGATAGGGGCACAATTTGTTTTTTCTTTCTTGCTATTGTTTTTAATGTATATATAGTATATAATATATGTATATGTATATATAATGTATATGTGATTTTTTTTGTTTCTTCTGTATGGTCTTCCCCCACGGTATTACCCCTGTTTTCACTGTATTTGATTCTGGTGCCCTGAATCTTGTATATACATTTTTCTAATTTGAGGAGGAGAAGGTAAATAACAAAATGGTTAAATAAGGACACAGGCTGACCCATTATAACAATGAGATGTACAAGACACTATGTTGAGCCGGGCGCTGGTGGCTCACGCCTGTAATCCTAGCTACTCAGGAGGCTGAGATCTGAGGATCGCGGTTCAAAGCCAGCCCGGGCAGGAGAAACCGTGAGACTCCTATCTCCAATAAACCACCAGAAAGCCAGAAGTGGCGCTGTAGCTCAAGTGGTAGAGCGCTCGCCTTGAGCTGAAGAGCTGAGGGACAGCGCTCAGGCCCAGAGTTCAAGCCCCACGACCGACCAAAAAAAAAAAAAAGACACTATGTTGAAAACAAACTTTACAACTTTTGGAGGGGGAGTATTGGGGGAGGTGGGGAGGGAAGGGATGGCAGGGGAAAAACAAAGGAGGAGGTAATGTTCGATAGGAAATGTACTCATTACCTTATGCATGTAACTATAACTCCTCTCTATAGCATTTTTACAATAAAATACATTAAAAATAGAGAAATAATATACATAAAAATGAAACCTTTATAACATCAAGAATCATGGAGAATGATGGAAGGCATGTCATTGTTCAAGAAGCATCGTACTCATCTGACTTGTTGAATTGGAACATCTTTGCACTACTTAAAGTAAAATTAAATAATAATGGGGGGAGGATGTGAGCACTGAAATAGCCAGTTAGAGAGCTACCCTCAGGAGAATTTAAGACCCTAGGATTTGTAATATTGTGAATGAGATGGAGCAAGAGGAGTAGGAGCCAAGTACCAGTGCCTCACCTCTGCAATCCTAGCTACTCAATAGGCTGAGACCTGGAGGATCATGATTCAAAGCCAGCCCAGGAATAACAGTCTAAGATACTTCATCTCCAACACAAAGTCAGGGTAGAGACGTAGCTCAAGTGATAGATACCAGTCATGAGCAAGAAAGCTGAAGGAATACTCAAGGCTTTGAGTTCAAGCCTGATACAAGCACTTAAAAAAAATTTTAGGGAGAAGACTTAACTGTTTACAGTCCAGCCATCTGTCCACTTCTATGCCTTCTAACCACACATATTTCCCACCAAGCCAGGCACTGTTGGCTTATACACATACTCTTAGCTATTCAGAAGTCTGAGATCTGAGGATTTAGGCTTGAAGTCAGCCTGGGCAGACAAATCCAAAAAAATTCTTATCTCTAACCAGCAAAAAGCCAAGTGGAGGAGTGGTTTACGTGGTAGCAGTGCCAGCCTTGAACAAAGAAGCACAGGAACAGCTCCCAGGCCTTGGGTTCAATCCCTCATATAGACACACACACACACACACACACACACAAATATTCTTCACCGTCATTGAAATAAATGCTGTGCAATGCTGTCTCCTGGCACAAAAATGTGCAGCATAATGTTCCATGAAAAAAAAAAAACAGTTTAAGAAAAGGAAATCACCTTTGCCCTATCCCATCCTTTCCCCACCAGAGTTCACACCCTGATCTCTTCCTCTTAGTCAGGTTAGGGCTGGTGAGTGACAGGGATCCAGGTACTGGAGCCAGACCCTGTATGTCTGTTGCTTACTGTTCCTCTGAGCTCAGTCCTGGTTCTCAAGTCTAGCAGGGTTTCCCAGCCCACAGAACTGACTGGAGACACTTGGCAGCCAGTGGTGAGTTGCTGGATATGCAGGAGATGTCCCCCACTGCTCCTCCCAGAGTAGAGTCCCCAAGCCCAGCTTGGAACTCTGCCAGAATGAGCGGAGGATGCTGTGGCTTCCCCAGCCTTTGCCATTGGCTCTCTACAGCTCCATGTGGGTTTGTGGTTCCTCATGGATTTTGGATGTTCATAAAACAAGCTGCCAGCTGCCTGCCTGCCACGTGGGGGAGGCTCTGTGGGGACAAGTGCCTTGCTGGGAGCTGGGTGGGCTGACAGGTTCCGCCCCGGGAACCTCTTGCTCAGTGACCAAAGTGCTTCCCCAAGCTGGGGGAGGGAACCCTGGCTACCCATTCTGAACCTGGTGGCAGATGATGAATACTCCCAGTAGGACCTCACGGTAGCTTTGAAAGCTGGATTTCCCAAGGACTTCCAAGGTTTCCATCCTTCTCTACATCCTCTCCCACTGTGCCCATCTCCTGGCAATGACCTTCAGCAGACAGGTTTGCCAGAAAGTTGGCGATGTGTAGTACAGTGCCTGGCACAGGTGAGGAGCCCTACCTTGCTAGGCGCTTATGAGTATTTGGGGGGAAATGTAGAGGTCTGGGGAGTGAGGATTGATCAGGGATTTTTGTTTTGGGTTTTTTTTTGTTTTGTGGGCCAATAAGAACTTTGGGGCAGAGACAAGCAGGTGCTTTTATTTCTTGTTCTTTTTTTTTTTGTAAATTGTATTGTTATTGTTAAGGTGTTGTACAGAGGGGTGGCCATTTCATAAGTCAAGTAATGAGTCCACTTCCTTTTTTAGACGATGTCAGCCCTTCCTTTACTTTTCTAAGCAGGTGCCTTTAATGTCCAGCAGCTTGCTGGAGGGCTAGTGGGGAGGGGATAATGGAATTCCATGCTCCTTGATCCTGGCACTCTAAGAATGTGGCTGCCAGCTCTGGGGGCTCCTGTTCCAGCCCTGGGGTCTCCGGATGACTTAACTCTGCAGTTGCCTTGGTTACACAGGCTGTGTCTCCATGAGCCCAGTTACTCATTACCTCTCCCTTGGGCTTGGCTGGACAGAGGCAGGCAGACTCTCCTCCTGGCATTTGATCTCCTGCCCAGACTCACCCCTCTAAGAGTGTCCCCCCAACCTTTCCAAAGCCTAAGGACTGGGGTGGGGGAGGCACCTCAACTGGCTAGGACTCAGTCTTTTCTTGTAGCTGACACTTCTTTTAGACTTCACATTTGTCCCTAATGCTTTGTTTGTTAATCTGGACCTAAAGGTAGCCTTTTTCCCCTTTGTAGTAAAGGAGACACCAGGATCCCTGTGAATGGCCAGGCTATTGGTCATGGTCCATTTGAGCCGTTCTCCAAGCCCAGCATTTTACTTGTCAGTTGGCAATGGGATTTCACAGACTTTTTTGTCTGGGCTGGCTTTGAACCATGATCCTTCAGGTCTCCGATTCATGAGTAGCTAGAATTATAGGCAGGAGCCACTAGTGCAGGGCTCCTTTGTTGTTGCTGTTTTCCTTTTGACTGCAAGGAACCAAAAACCACCAACATCTGCCCTTGCTGCTCTTCCCTGGATCTACGTAATACCCCAAGTCTCAAATAACCTTAAGAAAACTGGCCTTAGTGCCAGATGGCTTACATTCAAACCCTGACACCATTGCCTAATTTCTCTGTGATCTTGACATGTCATATAACCTCACTGGAGCTTAGTAGCCTCTCTACAAAACAGGGACAACAATTCTACCTCCTCAAAGAACTATGACGGAGGTTAGATAGGATGAAATGCATAAATAGTTAGCACAAAATAAGGGGCAAAGGTCATCGTGGTTGTTGTCTATGAAATTTACCCAGTTTGTATTCCATTCCTCAAGATGGAGCAATAACAGTGACTAGAAGAAAACTAACTTCATTAGCTGGTTAGTACAATAATAATAATAATCCTGATAGCAAAATCTAACCCAGCTCTTGATTTGTGCCGATGTTCTTTCTTTTTTTTTTTTTTTTTGTCAGTTGTGTGGCCTGAACTCTGGGCCTGGGCGCTGTCCTTCAGCTCTTCAGCTCAAGGCTAGCGCTATACCACTTGAGCCACAGCACCACTGCCGGCTTTTTTCTGCTTATGTGGTACTGAGGAATTGAACCCAGGGCCTCATGCATGCAAGGCAAGCACTCTACCACTGACCCACCTTCCCAGCCCGATTTGTGCCAATGTTCTAAGCACTTGGTAAATCTTACTTAATCCTCCTTAGATTAACATAGTTATGATTATACAAATATCAGATAAGGAAAAATTAGGTAGACACAGGTCAAGGATTGAAACTTCACAATCTCTCTCCAGAATCCACAGCTCGAACCCTGACACTTTCAATTTGCTTCTTGCAGAAGGCACAGAGCAGTGCAAGACCCTAATCATTGAGTGATGGTCAGACTGAGCTTCTAGTGGCTTTCTTTGCACCATAAGCACCACCCCTGCTTAGTGCCTGGCATGGCTGGGGCATCTCAGTGTTGGCAAAACATTTCACAATTTGTAAGAAAATTTATCCTGTCCAGTAATCAAATGGAATATGCAAAAGAGTACTTGTTATTTATGTGTGTGCATGTGTATGTGTGCACACTACCACTTGAGCCACACCTCCACTTGTGGCTTTTACTGGTTAATTGGAGAGAAGAGTCTCTTATTTGTCTGCTCAGGCTGGCTTCGAACCATGATATTCCGATCTCAGCTTCTTGAATAGCAAATATTACAGGAGTGAGCCACTGGCACCTGGGAGTAATTGTTATTTCAAACTTATTGAATCACAAAAAGCAATATACTAAGACTTCAGGCTCTGGATGAAAATTATTTCTCTTCCATGCCACCTTTTGTTGATGCCATGGACATGTTCCTATATCTGAAAAACATAATCAAATAACAAAACCTGAGAACTGGAAGGTCTATAAACCCACAGGCTTAAATGCCTCCAGTGATGGGAAACTCATTACTTATAAGAATCCTAAAATTATGTGAGGAGGTGGCCTGGCACTGCTGGCTTCAGAGACAGCTGCTCTACCAGTGACACATCAGGACTGAGCCTCTTTGAGGACCCTGTATTGCCAGGACTACAAAGGCTCCCTCGGTCTTTCCCCAGAGCTTGCTCAGAGCTTTTTATCTAAAACCACAGCCCCTTCCTTGGAAGGGAACCTTCTCTGCACAGAGGGGTAAAGGCTTATTAGCCCTTAAAATTCCTTCAAGATGAGTTGGTATTTCTTTCCCTGCAAAGCTTATGTAACTGAAGAGGATACTCAGGCTGCCAAAGCTGTCTGTGGTTTGGATGGGGCTTGCCGTGGTTTCTTCTGGGAGCTAAATATTATAATGAATGATCTCATACTATCATTTTCTTTGGAAGCAAGTTCCACTGTCCCAGGGCTCCCTCTCAGTTCCTTGCTGTTTCCATCCAGGCCCATAGCAATGGATAGAATGGATGGAAGAAGGAAAACCAAATTAGTCTCTCAATGCAACAGCTTCTCAAAGGAGGTGCAGATACAGGTCGGTCTTCTGCCAGGACTGAGCATTGCGTGGCCAGTACAACTGGGCTGCTAGGGAGACTATATAGAAAAGGCTGGCTTTCCAGCTGCTGTCTCTTCCAGATTGTGTAGGGATGCAGGACTTGGAACAGGTTCAGGCCAGAGGCTCAGACTTTGGAAGATCCAGACCATTCTTGGAGAATGGAGCCAGGGACTCCTATATCAGGAGTCCCAGCTGTTACATACAACATCCCATTTATTGAGCACTCTGGCCTACGGGGCACCAGGCTGCATTCGCAGGGGAGGCTGTGTGAGGCAGTAGGTCACAGCACCTCGACCTGTAGAATCAGGTGGCAGAGTCTGTGTCCCAGCTGTACCATTTGCTGCTGGCCATGCGACACCAGGCAATGCTGTCACCTGTCTGTCCTCATCTCTAAAAACAGGTGTGATAACAGAGCTCCCCATGGGGCCCTTAGGAAGATTAACCGTGATAATGTGGACAAAGCTTTTGCACAGCATCTGGCCCTAGTAAAGAACTCACCAAGGCGAGCAATAATTATCATTGTCGTGGAATTTAATCCTCCTGATAACCCTGTGGGGTGAGGACTCCTGAACTCCAGCATGCAGGGGAAGGCTCGCATAGGTCACGTGCTCACAGTCATGTTGGTAACGAGCCACAGGTCTGGACTAAGAAAATGTGCATTCCTGAATCCCCGGGGCCTAAAGTTGGGGGGCGGGCCTTTACTGCATAGATTTTTTTCCTTGGGGAACTTGAAACTGCCTAGCAGGGCTTAGGGAAGGACAAGATCTGGATTCTGGTCCCAGAAGTCTATTCTAGGGGACAAATGGTTCTGGAAATGAATGAGGGAACAGAGATCATGCTGGATTTTACAGTGCCAAGCACATTGGTCCAACCATGGTCCTTTGGATATTATGTTTGCGGGGAGGGGCAGGGTCCTAGGGCCTGGATGCTGTCCCTTAGAGGTTTTGCTCAAGGCTGGTGCTCTACACTTGAGCCACAGCCTCACTTCCAACTTTTTGGTGATAAGAGTCACACAGACTTACCTGCATAGGCTGGCTTTGGAGTTCAATCCTCAGATCTCAGCCTCCTGAGTAGCTAAGATTATAGGTGTGTGTCAGCCACAGCACCTTACAGGGCATTATCATTTTAACAATGACAAAATTGTTTTCCTATTAGCTGCAGCTTGTTTGATCTCAGTGATACATTGGTGGCAGATCCAGACTCTAAGTCTCTCTGGGAACAAAATGCTTAAGGCAGGTACGGGGGAAGGGCAGAAATGGTGCTGAGGAGAGAATCTAGGGTAGTCATAGCTCTTGGGTCTCAGAGAGATTACAGAAGAGGGAAGAATTAGCTAGAATGTCCAGGCCTTTGTCAAATGCCTTGAAATTAATTGACCAATAATCATAATATGCCTGCAGTCCATCCGAGTGCTGTAGATACAGCAGTGAACAGAGCCTTGTTTTTTTCCCTGAGGGAAGGCCAGCCTTAGAAGACAGCAATGGAGTTGTGATTAGCTGTGAGAACTAGTATGAATAAAGAAAGCTCAGAATAGCAGATGGAGACGGACAAGGAAGTGAACTCCTATTTCAGAGTGGCCAAGGCAGTCCTCACAGGGTTGGTGACAAGTGAACCCCTTGGGAAATACTGTACATCCTCAAATGGGATTCATGAAGGTCACAGGGGGGATTTGTGTCCACGAGGCCTGAGCTTGATGTTCAGATGTAACGAAAGCCCTGTTACAGGATTTCTTTTTTTTTTTGGGGGGGGGGGGGGCGGTCCGGTCGTGGAGCCTGAACTCTGGTCCTGGGCGCTGTCCCTCAGCTCTTCAGCTCAAGGCTAGCGCTCTACCACTTGAGCCACAGCACCACTTCCAGCTTTTTTCTTTTTTCTTATGTGGTGCTGAGGAATCGAACCCAGGGCCTCAGGCATGCAAGGCAAGCGCTCTACCACTGAGCCACCTTCCCAGCCCCTGTTACAGGATTTCTGAAGACAGGGCTGATCAGGAGTCTAGTCCCACCCAGGAGGCTGGGAATAACGAAGAGCAGAGGTGCTGGGCTAGGAGCTTAAAGAAAGAGTGGAATGGCTGTAGCGATTAGAAGTGCCTGTGTTCCTGTTGCCTGAGTTTTGTTTCAGGAAGTTGTGCATACTCATCATCTTGGTCAGGAGCTCCCTAAAATTATTAAATGTCTCTGGGCACCGATGGCTCATATTTGTAACCCTAATTACTCAGGAGGCTGAGATCTAAAGATCATGGTTCAAAGCCATCACGCAGGCCTCGAGTTCAAGACCCAGGACACACACACACACACACACACACACACACACACACACACACACCACACACACACGATTAAATGTCCTCAACAAGAAGGTGGCTCTAGAGTTACACTTTACTCTCTGCAAAGCATTTACAAATCGGGAGCTATCCTCAACCCCTGACAGGCCTCACCTATTTGATTGCCATAGTCTCTCCCATCTCTCTTCCCTGACTGTTCTGCTGTTCCTCCCATCCTAGTCCCAGCTCCATCACCAGCATCCTGTCCTCCCCAGCATCTCCACATGCTGCAAAGGCGGTTTCTAAAGATGGGGCCTGCCCAGTCCATGACCAGCTTTCAATAACATCAGCAAGGCATACTGACATCACCTATTTCCTCAAACAATGCAACAATGTTCACAGCACATATACCTCTATGGTATATGCCCTCAAAAATGGCAGTCTAATGGGAACTACTTATGGGGCTGGAAACATGACTCAGTTGATAGAGTGCTAGCCAATAAGTGAAAGTGATAAGTACCTAGTTTGAGTCCTGTCCTAAGAAGAAGGAAAGAAAGAAAGAAAGAGAGAAGGAGGGAGGAAGGGAGGAAGGAAGGAAGGAGGGGAAGAGAAGAGAAGAGAAAGAGAAGAAAAAAGAAAGAGAAAGAAAGAAATGGGGCTGGGAAGGTAGCTCAATGGTAGAGTGCTTGCCTTGCATGAATGAGGCCCTGGGTTCGATTCCTCAGCACCACATAAGCAAAAAGAAAAAAGCCAGAAGTGGCGCTGTGGCTCAAGTGGTAGAGAGCTAGCCTTGAGCTGAAGAGCTGAGGGAGAGCGCCCAGGCCCAGAGTTCAGGCCCAGGACCGGACCCCCACAAAAAAAAGAAAGAAAGAAAGAAAAAGAGAAAGGGCAGGAAGGAAGAAGGAAGGACAGAAGAAAGGAATAAAGGAGGAAAGAAAGAAGGAAAGAGAACTACTTAGATGGAAAATCTTTCTACAAAATGCCTGGTGAGTACAGAGCAAAAGAGTCAAGGTCATGAAAGACAAGAAAAGAGAGAGAGTAAGTGCCACAAGGAAACAGACTCAGGAGACATGCCAACTAAAAGCAATTAGGTCTCCTGGACTAGGAAAAGGAAATCTGAATACATCTGTAGTTTCATTAACTGTATTTAGTTTCTTAGTTTTGATAATTACACTAAAGCTTGGGAAAAGGGATATGGGAACTCTATATTATCTTTACAAATCATGGAAATCTAAAATTATTTCAAAATAAAAAGTTGAACTATGTTGAAAATGAACTATACAACTTGTGGGTGGTTATGGGAGGGAAAAACTGGGAGAGAGCAAGGGATGGGGTGACTGTCCAAAAAGAAAAATGTACTCATTACCTGACGTGTAACTGGAACCTCTTTGTACATCATCTTTATAATAACAATAAAAATTTTAAGTTGAATAAAGATAAAAATAGAATAAATGTGTGGCTCATGCCTGTAATTGTAGCAACTCAAGGGGTGGAAATGAGGAAGACCTCAGTTCATGGTCAGCCTGAGCAAAATGTTAGTGAGATCCCATCTGAACAAATAAACCAGCCTTGGGTCATGTCTGTAATTCCAGCTATGTGGGCAGCCTAGTTAAGAGGATTGTGGTCCTGGACCTGAACCAGGCAAAAATAGTAGACCCTGTCCACAAATTAACTAAAGAAAAAAGGAGAGGAGTTGGGATATGGCTCAAGTGGCAGAATACCAATTTAGCAAGCTTGAGGTCCTAAGTTCAAACAACAGTACTGCCACAAAAAAAAAAAAAAAAAAAAGCAGGGGAAGGGAAGGGAAGGAGGGAAGAAAAGGGTAGCTGAGTAGAGGGTAGAGGGAGAAGAAGAGAGAGAAAAGCAAAGGAGAGAGGAAGAGGGGAAAGACATAGTCTTTTTGATTCATTCTTACTGTATCTGGGAGCCAAATCATAACCCTTTCCACAGCCTGCCACAGCTTGGCCCTTCTCCACGTGTAACCCCAGACTTCCTCATCTATTATTCACCTGTGCCCTGGGTTTTATCTCCTTGGATCCACTGGGAGTTTACCGACTCTACTTCCAGGCAAGATCCTCGCCATAGCATAAACAATGACTACTATCTGCTTCTGTGTTTAGGACCTGGAGGCAAATTGCTCTGAGAGCCTCCATTTTCTTCTCATGGAGTAGTACAGCAGACCCCACCTTTGACAGGGTATGTTTAATGAATGTTAGACTCTCTTTCCTACTCCCTTAGTGGAGTTTGTATTTTACACTTTCAAGAGCACATCCTCATTATCTTATTTAAAGCCATTGAAACTCAGAAGGTCGTGCATGATGGGCATTGAGATCTCCTTAACGGCCAGGAAGCTAGCTTGGAGAGGTTAAAGCCCAGTTCAAGGACAAACAGGGAGTGTCAGCCAGACCAGGACTTAAACTTGGCCTTCCCAAAGGTGAAAGCTGAACTTGAACCTGACCTTCACAAAGGTGATGCCAAAGGAGCAAATGAGGACTTAGAGGTCCAAAGCCAGCCAGTGTAGAATACTGTCTGACAATGCAAAAATACACTTAGGAGGGGTGGATCCCCTATACAATCAGCTTTTCATAACTTCCATCCAGACCTCCTGCCAGTGGCCTTGATTTAACCTCTCTTCTCTTTCCTTTGTCCCCCACTCTCTGGGCAATGGGGGAAGTTTGGGCTAAGGGGGGGGATTTGGCTGTAGGTGAGGTCCTGGTGATCACAGTGTAGCTTTAGCCTTTCCAAATAGTTTACTCTTTGCCTCTACAGTCCAGGGTCAGGCATTTTTCTGTGAGAAATTGAGTCTTTACCTAATCCTGTCACATAGGAACCAGTGGTAGAGGGGGTCTTAGAGTCTGTGAATTCTAGAATTTGCATTCTGGGAACTCTGTCCAACAAGGACAGGGCAGTGGCCTGGAGAGATTTAGGTGGGGAAAAGAGACTCTGTTACTCCCTGCTCTCTCTGCTGGTTGGATAGGTGTCTGCTTCTTGAGGCTGGGGTGGGGAAGGTTAAGGAGGTAATGAGGGAGGAGGATGAGGGGGAAGGAGACATCTTCCCAAAAGAAAGGTGTCTGAATCCCAGTGTGGCCATTGGCCACCTACTTGACTTAATGAAACAGCTTAATGTCTCCAAACCTCATCTCTCTTCAGGCAGAGACAAGACTTACTTAACTAGGCAAATAGCTCCTGTAGACCTACTGTGTGTTTTGACTTTGTGTAGAGAACTAGACGAATAAGAGACAGGAGTTCTTCTCTTGGGAAGAGTAAGAGTGAGCCGTTCTGCATTCTGAGAGTGAGACAGAGAGCAGGCCTCTGGGCAGAGAAAGGAAGCAGGAAGTAGATCACAGATCACTTGATTGCAGAAAGGGCTTTAGAGGCAAGGGTGTGAGGGAATGGTTTTGAAAAGATCACTCCTTGAACTTACTGCGTTTCACTGCTCCTAATGGGAGAGTATACAGATCATACATATCTTCTGTGTGATGAGTGATATATGTGTACGTACATGAGCATGCGCACGAGCCAATATTGGGGTTTAAACTCATAGCCTGGGCACTGTCCGTCAGCTCTTCTACTCAAGCCTTCCACTCTACCACTGGAGCCACAGCTCCACTTCTGGCTTTTTAGTATTTGATTAGAAATAAGAGTCCTGTAGACTTTCCTTCTTGAGCTGGCTTTGAACTGCAATCCTTAGATCTCATCCTTCTGAGTAGCTAAGATTACAGGCATGAGCCTGGCTCTAATACTTATCTTACAGGATGGAGAATATTAAAAGACTCAAAAGCAAAAACAATAAGCAAGTTGATGAACACACACCTAAGACAACAAATGTCAGGACTCCCGGTAAAGACTTAGTGGGATATGAAAAGATGCCTGAGGATGGCGTCTCAAGGGTTAATCAAGCCTGTCTTGGGAATAGCAACCCTATGCTACTAATATCATAGGAGAGGATGCAGTTTGGGCTGTTTATGTTTTAGAGATGCGGTGCTCCGATTAAGCAATCACCCTGTTTATGTCACTGCTAATTGAAGTAAATTGCTTTCTGCAATCAAATCGGGAAGTTCTTCCTTCCAATCATCTAGGCACTTGGACTCCAGTTCCTGACTTCCAGTATTTAGTCTGACTTGAGACTTGCCCTTTAATTAATTGCATACATTCCACTGATTTTTCCCTAAATGCTCAGTTGGCTTGTAGTTGAGTAGACAGCATGAGGGGCTGATTCGGAAATTGCCCTCTGGGATGGGAAATGCCCCTTGCCTTCCCCATATCCCAGCCTGGGCAATTTTCCAGCTGCAGGGGGGAGGGGCTGGTGCGCTTTGGGCCCCAGAGCAGAGCAGGTATCCTCAGGTATGCCTGCTGCCTCATCTTCTTGGTGACCCTGCATAGGCCTGGTCAGAGTACCTATCATCCCAGTACAGACAGGGCATCTCCAGGAGACAATGGGTGGCCTGGAGAGACTGAAGGGATATCCTAAAGAAGAGGGAACCACAGTCCTAAGGCTGTGGTCCCAGCCCCAGGGCAGTTACTCAGGGCCTCAAGGGCAGGAGGTAAGGAGGAAGTACCTGATGCTAGACATAGCTATTCATCAGGCTAGGTGCCCTCCAAAAGCCTTCTCTCAACATTTTTCCAGGTAGCCAAGAAAACAACCAGAAAGTATCCCTGTAATATCATCCTCGATGCTATAAAGTGCCCCAGGCAGGTTGAGGCCAACCCTGGCTGCCCTCCATTCCTTCCCTTCCCCCAGGATACAAGCAAGGCCTCTCTGAGGTCCAACCCCCTCCCCATTCCCAGGAGACTGTGGGCTAGGGCCCCTTCACTCTGTATTCAAGTTTCCTCATCTGCTGACAAAGTAATGGCTACAGTGAGAACCAGAGCTAAACCCTCACATTGGACCCAGGCCCTTCCTCCAAAGAACTCAGAGTGCATTAGAGTGGCTTGAGAAATAGGAAGCTGAGTACACCAGCTAAAAGGAGGTCCATTCCCTAAGCACTTATCATGAGTCCTCTGCTCTGCTAAGTGCTACACATCCATCCGCTATAGCCCTAAGATAGAGACTCAGAATACTGTATTTGTAGACCTTCAGACATAGGCAGAGCCACTTTGGAAAGTTTCTTAGAGAGGTAGATATAAATTTACCACTGAACTTGGTCATCCTTCTCCAAGATCCTTACCTAAGAGAACTGAAAACCTGTGTCTACAAAAAAACCTACACATGAATATTCATGGAAGTACTAGCTATAATAGTCCCAAACTAGAAACAATTCAAAATGATGAATCGATAAATTAGATATGGTTTATGATGGAATATTATTCAACCATAGAAAGGAAGTATTAATACATGCTACAATGTGGATGAACCTTAGCAATATTATGTTACGGTTTGATTTTTTTATATGGAATGATTTGTTGATAAGCAACATCCAGAGCCTATGGAGACAGAAAGTAGACATGGGCTTGCCAGGGCTGAGTGGAGGAGGATTAACTGTGTGAATAGATCTGTGGGTTCCATGGGATACTAGAAATGTTCTTAACTAGACTATAGTGATGATTGTACAACCCGGTAACTTTACTGCAAAGTGTTAATTTGTATATTTTCAATGGGTGGCTTTTATAAATATAAATTCTATATCAACTAAGTTGTTTTTATAAAATGGAGCTACATAAGATGGAGTAACTTGTCTGAAGTGTGTTACTGTATAGGAATGAAGCCAGAAATGAAACCCAGGCAGCCTGGTCCAGAGACTGCATTCTTTTTTTTTGGGTCCGGTCGTGGGGCCTGAACTATGGGCCTGGGAGCTGTCCCTCAGCTTTTCAGCTCAAGGCTAGCGCTCTACCACTTGAGCCACAAGGCTAGTTCCGGCTTTTTTCTTTCTGCTTATGTGGTGCTGAGGAATTGAACTCAGGGCCTCCTGCATGCAAGGCAAGTGCTCTACCACTGAGCCAACTTCCCAGCCCCAGAGACTGCATTCTTGACCATTGTGTAGCATGGCTGGAAAAGGCCAGCTTCCTTGGAATGTTCCTGGAGGAAGTCATTTGAGGGTAGTATCTTGAATTCATACAAGTTTTCTTTTACCAGGGAGCCTTCTGGGCTTTCATCTTAAAATGTTGCTTCTTTTTCAGATCTGAATCACGTTGCCTCCACAAAAGAGACAAAGCCCGTAGAAGGAGGAGGAGGAGAATACCAGCCATCTTCCTTCCTGGGCAAATCTGTGATCTGGCATCTTTTGTGGGCTTTGGAGAGTCATTTGGCTGGAGCTGGGGACAGGCCTCAGATTCAGGCTCTGACTCTGGGTATATCCAGGGCTGTTTCCCACTGCCAAAGATGTCTTCTGCCCCTCTTCAGTATGGCAAGTGGGACAATCCTTCTTTTCAGGCCCTTTGGGAGTCTGAACTTATGGGAGTGGGGTGGAGGGGGATGAATCCTTCCAGAAGCGCTAAGAGGGCAGAGGGAAACAATGACTCAGGGTGGTGGGACCTGCTTCTACCCTACTGTTCGGGCAATAAGTGGTACCCTTTCTACCAGTTTGCTGTATATCAGCAGTTCTTTTTTGTTGTTGTTCATGGGCCTGGACACTGTCCCTCAGCTCTTCAGCTCAAGGCTAGTGCTCTACCACTTGAGCCACAGTGCCACTTCCGGCTTTTTCTGCTTATGTAGTGCTGAGGAATCAAACCCAGGGCCTCAAGCATGCAAGGCAAGCACTCTACCACTAAGCCACCTTCCCAGCCCATATATCAGCAGTTCTAAACAGTGTCACCAATCAACTCTTCCTCCCACTGGGGCAGGCTGCTCCTGGGCCCTGACCTTAGTACACCATTGTTTGGACAAGATATTCTAATATCTAATGGCAGGTTAACAGAGACTTGTGGCAAACTATCGTAAGCCAAAAAGGAATGTTCTCAGCACTGGGATCCTTCCGGGAGCGAAGCCCTGTGTGGTGTTTCCCTCCTTTCCCTAGTGCCTTTGACGTCCTTGTGGCCCATTGGTGTCTGCAAGATGCCTTTACCAGCTTTGTTGATATGATGCCTCTCCATTCCAGCAGCAAACATACACTACCCATGTCTCTTAGTTACAGTTCCACATCACTGGGGGCTGAATCTAGTGTAGATGATCATCAAGGGTGGTCATGCTAAAGACAAAGACTTTTCAGGCCTATGAGAATATGTCAGCCAGACACTCCAGACCATAACTCTACTACCTGTATTCATCTGATACAGTTTGAAAGGGAACCTCATGAATCCATTTTTTTATGCATCTGTTTCTTTAGGATATGTCCTTTTTCATGTATGTCTCCTGGAATAAATTATTTATTCCAATACAACAATCCTTGACCAAACAAAAACCTCTGTGCTCTGTTAGAGCAAGCATGCTTGGCTGTATGTGTGCATGAAGAAGCAGTTTGTTTCAGGGAGACAAGACAGTAAGAGTAGGGGTTCACCTCTGAATGTGGCAACCCTGTGTGCTTCATGATAGGGAGTTCTTGTTTTGTCTGGTGTAGTTGGAATTGAGAAAAGTTACAACCGTGTGAACAAGACTCGAGGCCCCGAGAGGGCAGAAGCGTCCCTCTCCATACCCTCTTGTCTGTGTTTTTCTCATAGATTGTCCATTCTTCCATGCGGGCATCCTCAGTAAGGCATTGACACTGAATTGCCTGAAGCCAGAATTTTCTAATGACTGGCAAGCTTGTCTCTTGTCCTTCTCCTACCCTCACCCCCGATTGAAAAACTGATCCCCAAGTGGCAGACAAGTACCTTGGGTCTGAGGACCACCATGTTGTCCCAGATGACTCTACAGGGATGTTGTTAGAGGAACTAGTGTTGCCCACAAAGCACTCATGCCCCAATTGTTTTCCCTGAGTGTAATCCAGCCTTGAGTTAGTTTACACAGCTAAGACATGGAGAACTATTGGTATAAGTGATGAGAAGGTGTTTACTGTCATCCATTATTAGGAAAATGTAAGTCCAAAATATGCTGAGATATCAGTATATGTACCCTGACTATTGGCAGACTGCTATCAAAAATCTCAAAATAGGGCTGAGCTGGGGATGGTAGAGTACCCGCCTAGCAAGCGCAAGGCTCTGGATTCAGACCCTAGTATAAATGCCAGGCACATCTTAGCTACTCAGGAGACTGAGATCTGAAGATCCCAGATCAAAGCCAGCCCAGGCAGGAGAAGTTTGTAATACTCTTATTTCCAACTAACTACTCAAAGGCCAGAAGTGGAGCTGTGGCTCAAGTGGTAGAATGCCAGCCTTAAGCAACAAAGCTAACAGCACCCAGGCCCTGAGTTCCAGCCCCAGTATCAGCACACACACACACACACACACACACACACACACACACACACACACACACACTAACAACACACACATAAATCTCACTTGGGTTCTGGGCTAGCTAGGCCCACCTCAGATTTCAGACTCAACAAATGGAAAGAAATATTGGTGACACCCCCATTCCTAAGAGCTCAGTGGAACCTCTTTAAATGTCTGAGGCACAATGATGACAGACAAACAAATATGGTAACACTTAGAAAGATTCTGTGTGTGGCATGAGACTTCATTAAGTCAAGTTCATGGTGAGAAGAGCTCAGAAAACACATTTGTCCAAGACAATAGGCTGAGATCCTGTTCTACTCAGATGTTTCTTTGAGTCTTTCAATGGCTGAGTAAGTTATTGAACTGTTTATGGAGCCAAATGAGTTTAGGAAACTAAGTTTGGGAGCTCAGGGCCTTATTTTCTGTGCTCTGAAAATAGTTTTCTCTCTCCCACTGCAAACATAAAGAGCTGGACATTGATTGTGGGCAGGATTTATTTGCAACAATAGTAAACAGTCCCCACCCTGGTCCTGTCCAAACTTTGTGCAGTGAATGACTGCAAACATCCGGTTTTGTCCCTGTGGAGAAGGTACACAATGGGACTTGTTTTTGTGTCCCAACACCAAGGAAACTAAGGATGGATTTGAGTCATCTTCTGGTTTGCTGGCTCACAATGGGTTCTCTCAAAGAGCACTATTTTCTCTTCTGCAGTCCAATAGCATAATTAAAAGCCTTCCTGGATTGTGCTTTTCAGGGACCCCAGAAATGGGAACCATATGAGTTGGTTTACACTTGGGTCCCATCCCTGGCTCCATGCATTGGCTGCAAGGTTGCGATTACAGTTCCTAAGTATAAGCCTCTTCCAGAGAGGCTCCTCTGGGTTTGTGGTAAGCATATGGACAAATGGAAAATAAACAGCCTAGGGAGTTGCAGGCTTGAGAGCTAGATCACAGAAAGAGGTTTCGGCAAAAGGGAGGAGTTGGGGCAAGTGGAACTTCTATAGGTCCACAGTAAGCCAGAGCAAAAAGACCTTCCTGCAGATAACTTCCTTTAGCAGGGATAGTCCCATAATGACACCCAATGCTTAATAAGCATTTATCTATTTCATCCAGGCACTGTGCCAGGCCCTTGGGATGTGATTTCTTATTTAGTCCTCACAATAACCAATGTGATAATGACTTACTATTGCCCTTTAAAAAAAAAGGCTTATTTCAATAATAAAACTCCACATTACAGTTGAGGAAACTAACACTTTGAAGGTTAGGAAAAAATGTCTTAAGCTTAGACCATTTTCAAATAAAGCCAAATCTAATTACCCTAAAAGTCCATACTACTAGCCTGGCGCCAGTGGCTCACGCCTGTAATCTTAGCTCTTCAGGAGGCTGAGATCTGAGGATCATGGTTCAAAGCCAGCCTGAGCAGGAAAGTCTGAGACTCTTATCTCTAATTAAGCACCAGAAAACCAGAAGTGGCTCCAGTGGTAGAGAACTAGCCTTGAGCTGAAGAGCTGAGGGACAGTGCCTAGGCCCTGAGTTCAAGCCCCATGACAGACAAAAAAAAAAAAAAAGTCCATACTACTAAATCAAGCATGGTAATACACACCTATAATCACAGCATAGGAGATACTGAGACAGGGGGATCATCCGTTCTAGGCCAGTAGGGCTACAAAGTGAGACTTTATCTCAAAAATAAAATAAAACAACAACAATGAAACTACTTTGGCCACACTCCCTGCAGCCAAAAATACATTTGTGTGTGTACATGCATGTGATGTGTGTGTGTGTGTGTGTGTGTGTGTGTGTGTGTGTGTGTGTGTGTGTGTGTGTGTGTGTGTTGTGTGTTAGTCCTAGGGCTTGAACTCAAGGCCTGGGCACTATCCCTGGATTTTTTTTGGGGGGGGTCCAGTTGTGGGGCCTGAACTCTGGGCCTGGGCGCTGTCCCTCAGTTCTTCAGCTCAAGGCTAGCACTCTACCACTTGAGCCACAGCGCCACTTCCGGCTTTCTTCTTTTTGCTTATGTGGTGCTGAGGAATTAGGCATGCAAGGCAAGCGCTCTACCACTGAGCCACCTTCCCAGCCCCTATCCCTGGATTTTTTGTTCAAGGCTAATACTGCCACTTGGACCACAGCTGCACTTCTACCTTTTTGGTGATTAATTGGAGATAAGCGGTTCATGGGCTTGCTTACCCAGTCTGGCTTCCAATTGTGATCCTCAGATCTCTTCAGCCTCCTTAGTATCTAGAATTGCAGGTATGAGTCACTAGTACCTGGCTCCACAATGCCTTTTCTTACACACAGACCTGATACACAGGTGGGAGGAAAGAAATAAGGAAAACTTCTTGCAACAGAAGTTCATAACATAGGAACTTTGCTTAATTCACTACTGTTTCCCCAGTATTCAGGAAAGTGCCTGGCCCATTATTGTTAGAGGAAAAAAAACATTATGTGTGCCATTTGTTTCCTAACCTCAATCTCAACCATATTGCTGACCTGTGAGTATGTATAGGTGAGATCATAGTGGAAGAAGTCAATTTTGATCAGCAAACTACCCTGGGCCTAGGAATTGGATTGTGGATGGATCTACATGACTAAGAATGCGTTCGGATTATACCCCTGCAGATCATGGCTGTACATGGGCAAAAAGAAATGCTGTAGCTAGGTACTGTTGCTCATGCTTAGCATTCTAGCCATTTGAGAGAATCGCTGTTGGAGGCTAGACTGGGCAAAAAGTTCAAATGATCCCATCTTAACCAATAACAGCTGGGCATGGTGGCACACACCTATCATCCTAGCTATTCAGAGGCATAAATAGAAGATTTCCATCTAGGCATTAAAAAAAAAAAGAGTACCCTATATGGAAAGATGCCTAAAGCAAAAAGGGCTGGGAATGTGGCTCAAATGGTAGAAGGTCTGCCTATTAATCTCAAGACCCTGAGTTTAAACCCCAGCATCCTTAGAAGAAAGAAAGAGAAAGAGGAGGAAGAAGAGGAAGATGAGCCATTCCTGGTCTTCTAGCTGGTGAGACACTCAGGCTTTCTCTGGGTAGTCTGAGACAATGGATGGGGAGGGCATTTCTAGAAATGCTTTCTTGTCCTGGCCCTGTGGTAACCACAGGGAAGGGATATTTGAAGTTTCCCAGGGTGGGAAGGTTCGGTTGGCTGGAGCTGATGGGAGAAGGCTCTTTGAAGCCACTTGAGTCTTTCTGACTGGGGGAGCAGGCCACTCCAGTGAGCCTGTGATGGAGAGGGACACCCCAGAGGATTCCTGTGAGAGAAATCTGCTGCAGTAACCCAGCCTCCCATCCTGCAGGCTGCCATCTTGTCAACATTGTTCCCAGCTACCCATTGTGTCTCTTAACACAGGGTTAGTATGTCAGATTTCAAAAATACAAAGCTAGTTTTTGCTCTAGGAGTGTCTCAAAAACAGTTTTTCAAATGCCCCCTTCACAGGGATGAGGACCCCATTCCCTAACAAGATGTGTGATACAAATCTCTAGGTACACTGCAAGGATCCAGACTCTGCTCTCCCGAACCATGTCTCATCTCAAGACCCCTTGGGAATTCCACATCTCCTTTACATGTTCCAAAGGCCTTCCTTGTGACTGAAGGCTAAGATGTGAAGGAGGCCCCCACTGTGGGCCCACAAGTGACCTGGGTCTGGGAGTCTAAGGGAGTCACCTAAGGCAGGGAAAGGTAGCTAGCCTTATGGGACTAGAGACAGTGGGGTAAAGTGGGAGTCAAGAGAAATGACTGCCTTCGATGAAGGCAGGACTGGGAGAATGTGCAAGGGCAGGGCTTGGAGGCCACTAGTGGGGATATCTGGATTGTAGTTTTACCCCATAGCTGTGCACCTGGGAACAAGACACATGGATGACTACAGCAATAAGAGCTCCTGGGAGCAAAGCCTCACACTTAGCTGATCCCACTAGTGTCTCCCTTAATCTTGGCAGGACTGTGAGGGATTCACTACCTTATCAACAGTGAGAAACAAGGAAACTGAGGCACAGAGGAGGAAAGCCAAATGCCTATTTTTATACAGTGGTAGCAGCCAGTACGAGGAATGATTGTCCTTGGTTTCCTGAGGTTTTTGTCTTCTCTCAGTATTAGCACAAAAAAATAATAATAGGAGAGGAAAAAAAAGAAGAGGGAAAGAGAAAAAGAGTGAAGAGAGAAGAGACTCTTTCTCTGCAGAGGAACTGATAGGCAGAGGGAATCGATGGAGTCTGGATGCATTTCAAACAGTGTTTAAACTCCATCTACAGAAATGCAAATAAAGACAACCCTGAGATACCACCTTACCCCAATCAGAATGGCCCACATCCTAAATTCAGCCAATGACAAATGCTGGAGGGGATGCAGAGAAAAAGGAACCCTATTACACTGTTGGTAGGAATGTACACTAATAAAACCACTTTGGAAAGCAGTCTAGAGGGTCCTCAGAAAGTTAAATATAGACCTCCTCCACGACCCAGCCATACCACTCCTAGGCATCTACCCTGAACAACAGGAACCAATATACAAGGACACATGCACCTCCCTGTTTATTGAAGCACTGTTCACAATAGCCAGGATATGGAAACAACCCAGATGCCCCACTACAAATGAATGGATCCAAAAATTGTGGTACCTATATACAATAGAATATTATGCAGCCATTAGAAAGGGCAAAATAATGGCATTCACAGGGAAATAGATGGAACTAGAAGAAATCATGTTGAGGTAAGCCAAGAGCAAAGAGACAAACGGCACATGGTCTCCCTGATAAGTGGATGTTAAATCCAAAACGTAAGGAGATACGACAAAGTAAACAAGACTGGAAAAACAAAGGACTTCCACTGATCTGGTCAAATCATTACTAAATGACCCATGCTGCTGACCACATATATGGTATATATGTGCACATCGGAGGGAAACTAGGAAGAGGACACAGAAACAGAGGGAAACGGGGAAACATACAACAGTGGGACCTATCAGCTGCACTGGACATTGATTAAAACAAACTAAGCAACTCAATGGCAGTGATGGGAGGGCAGGGAATGAGTGGGAAAGAGGAAACAGCTGACACTAAGCAAAAGGAAAGAAATGTACAGATCACCCAATGTAGAAGAAATAACTAGGGCTGGGAAGGTAGCTCAGCGGTAGAGTGCATGCCTTGCAAGCATGAGGCCCTGGGTTCGATTCCTCAGCACCACAAAAACAGAAAAAGTCGGAAGTGGTGCTGTGGCTCAAGTGGTAGAGCGCTAGCCTTGAGCTGAAGAGCTGAGGGACAGCACCCAGACTCAGAGTTCAGGCCCCATGACCAGCCAAAAAAAAAAAAAAAAAGAAATAACTATATTGTCAAAGCTCCTAGAACTCATAAACACTATAGACCACAATAAAGACAATTTGCCCCATGAAGGTTAGAATGTGTTTATGACTTTAATTAAGTATCACTATCCCACAATACTGTGAAATTTGTGAAATTTATGTAATCAATTAATCACAATAAAAAATTGCTATAAAAATAATAAAAAGTAAATTCCACTTACAGGTGCTCTGCTTCAGAGATGCTTGGTGCTAGGCACCTGGACCTTTTGTAGCAATCTGCAATGCAAACCTCAGGCTTAGCATCTAACTAATGCCAACTTAATTGGCACCCATTGTCCATCTACTTTCCAGCTTTCTTTATCTTCTTATGATTGCATTATTGTTGATTTGGGTTGCTTTGTTTAGTCTTTGGCTTCTTCCTCTTCTGTTCACTCTGTCCTTCTAGACTTACATCTTTTTTTTTTAATCTCTCCACCTTTGGAATGCTAAATGTGTGTTTAATCTTCTCTCTGTACATGTCCCCTGGAACTCTTGGACAGTTTTCCATGGTACAGGACTGGTATAACTTGCACATATTCATCTTTATTAGGTAAGGCCAACCTCTTTTCCAAAGTGGTTTTACATCCTGTTCTTATTGCTGCATGACTCAGTGTTGTAGGACTTTCTGATTGTAGTCAGTCTAGTAGGTATGAAAGATTCTCATCAACATTTTAATTAGCATTTTCCTTATTTTACGAATGAGGGAAAAATATTCTTACATGTTGATAGGCCAATTATGCCTCTTCTTTTGTGCAAGTTTTCTCAAAGGTTTTGTTCATGTTTTTCATATATTTTGCTTTGTCTCTTTTTGAATTATAGGAGTGCTTTATATAGTCTCTACATTAGTCCTCTATTAAATATGTTCCAAATATGTAAGTTGTCCTTCTATTCTTTCTCTTAAAATTTATTAATTCCTTTATCATTTGGGGTTTTCTTTCTTGTTTTAGTAATCCTTCCCTTATCCTGGAGATTATAGCAATATTTTTTCTATGTTGACTTTTAAATGTTTTACAGTTTTGCTTTTCACTGTTGTTTCTAAATGGATTTTTTTGGGGGGGAGGGGAAGGTTGGTTGATTGTAGGAATTGAACTTGGATGCTGTCCCTGAGCTTTTTTGCTCAAGGCTAGTGCTATACCACTTTGAGCCACAGCACCACTTCTGGTTTTCTGGGGATTAATCACAGATAAGAATCTCATGGACTTTGCTGCTCAAGCTGGCTTTGAACCATGATTCTCAGATCTCAGTCTCCTGGGTAGCTACGATTTTAGGTGTGAGCCACCAGAACCCAGCTAAATGATTTTTAAAATTGTAAATGTCTGTGAGAAAATACAACCTCACTTTCTTCCATTTAATTCATCAAATGTGTCAGCACCATTGTCTAATACCCACTTGTTCATAAAGCAAGACTCCATATACACACGGACATTGTGCCATGGTCTCTATTCCACTCCATCATCCCATTTATCATTGCTCTTTATGTGATCCCCTGTACCACAAAAATAAATGAATGAATAAATCATAAAATCCAACCAAAAATAATGTTTTGATCATTTTAGCAGGATATATTTGTACAGGCCTATAGTCCTAGCCTTCAAGTAGCTGAGGCAGGAGGATTGAGAGTTTGAGTACAACCTGGGCTATTTACTAAGATCCTGGCAGAGGTAGAGAACAATTGAAATGACAATGATTAAGAGACGTTGTATGCATAAACCTACATGTTGAAGCCAAACCCCTTTGTACAACTTAGATAATTTTTTAAGTAATAAATTCAGATAGTCTTAGGAGAGAATCACAAAGGTGTAAAGCCTAAGCACCTCTTCATATTTATAATAGAATAGAATATTGGGGGGGAAAAGAGTAATGAATTCAGAAACTATTCAAAGAGAGATGGAGAGAGAGAAGGGTGGCAGGTCTGGGCCCTGGTGGCTCACATCTGTAATCCTGGCTACTCAGGAGGCTAAGATATGCGGATAACAGTTCAATGTCAGCCTGGGCAGACAACGTTGAGACTCTTATCTCCAATTAACCAGCAGTAAGGCCAGAACTGGAGGTGTAGCTCAAGTGGTAGAGAGCCAACTTTGATTGAAAAAGCTAAGTTAGAGCTTGAGGCCCTGAAGTCCTACTACCAGCACACACACACACACACACACACACACACACACATACACACAATACAACAATTTTTATTAAAAAATTAGTAACTGACTTTTTGCATCAGGAGGTCTTGCAGGCCTCTCCAATTAATTCAAATGCGGAGGCCAGTTGCTGTTGGCTCACATCTGTAATCAGGGGGCTAAGATCTAAGAACCACTGTTTAAAGCCAGCCTGGGCAGAAAAGTCCTTGAGTTTCTTATCTCCAATTAACCACCAGAAAACTGGTAGTAGAGCTGTGGGTCAAAATGGTAAAGCACTAGCCTTGGGCAAAAAAGCTCAGAGACAGTGCCCAGGCCCTGAGTTCAAACCTCATGACTCACCCACCTACACCCCAAACAAGATTCGTATGGTTTATCTGAACATTCTTTTCAGGTTCTATGAAGCTGATCACTCATCTGCAAATAACGACTTTTTCATTTCACTTCTCCTCGCCTGAAGGTCTGGAATATTTACTAGGATATAGGTAGGATAAGTGCCTAATTCAAAATGGTCTTTTATTCACTTGATACAAATTTCACTTTTGTGTTTAGGAGGCCACAATCTATATATGTAGCAAAAGGCATAAAATTAAGTTGGGTCAATGACTCTGAACATCCATGTAGGAGATGCACAGGCTTCTCAGGAGAATTCAGAACCCAACCTGTTGACTTTGGCCCTGAGATGGCAGAGGGACATCCTTACTCTACATGGCAAAACCCCAGCTGTGAAAAGGGACAGGGTCACAACCTGTGAATGGAAGGACAGCCTAGAAACTTTCTCTCCTTTTTTCCTATGGGCTTTGCAATCAAATGGGTCATTCTATATGCCCTGAGCAACTGACAGAGCCTTCTGAACCCTAGCATCATATAGTAATGACTGACTGGGGTAATGTGTGCAAAGTGTGTAAGAAACCTCGAGACTTGCCCAATGAACCATTAATGTTAGCATCCCAAATTACTCGCAAGCCAGTACCCTTTCAAGCTGGCAGGCCCTAAGCACTTGATACCATAGTCCTTCAGCACAGGAATGAAATAGAATAAGAAGAAATGATGAATAGACTAGAGCAAATAGAATAGAGGATAGGAGCAAATAGAAATAGAATGAGAATAAGAATAGGAAAGGAAAGGAATAAACTAGACTAGACTAGACTAGAATGCTGTTAACATAGCAGGCATGGTTTTTACTTCACTCAGCAAGGGTACTGTCTTTTATTTAAAAAAAAAAAAAAGTTGACCAAGCACTGGTGGTCCATGTCTGTAATCCTATCTACTCAGGAGGATCATAAGTTTGAAGTCAGCCCAAGCAAGAAAGTCCTGAGACTCTTATCTCCAATTAACCACCAGCAAACCAGAAGTGGTACTGTGGCTCAAAGTAGAAGCCTTGGGCATAAAAGCTCAGGGACAGTATCCAGGACCTGAGTTCAAGTTCCATGATTAAAATAAAAGAAAGAGAGAGAGAGAGAAAGAAAAAGGAGACATTTACTTCATTATAGTTCTGGAGGCTAGAAGTCCAAGGCCAAAGTGGGGGGGGGGGGGAGGGGCAGTTTCTTCTAATCCTCTCTTTCTAGCTGTTGACAGCTGCCTTCTTATTGTGTCCTAATGTACTCCCTACTCTTCACAGGGAGCTACAGTACTATCTGGCATCTCTTCCTCCTTCTTCTCCTCTTCCTGTTCCTGTTTTTGCTCCTCCTATACCTCCTTGTCTTCCAATTAAAGCCCCATCCTATGACCTCATTTAAACTTTGTCATCTCCTTATAGGCTCTGTTTCAAAATATAGTGACATTGTGGACTAGATTTTTTTTTTTTTGGTCGGTAGTGGGGCTTGAACTCTGGGCCTAGGCACTGTCCCTCAGCTCAAGGCGAGCGCTCTACCACTTGAGCTACAGCACCACTTCCGGTTTTCTGGTGGTTTATTGGAGATAGGAGTCTCACGGTCTCTCCTGCCCAGGCTGGCTTTGAACCACGATCCTCAGATCTCAGCCTCCTGAGTAGCTAGGATTACAGGTGTGAGCCACCAGCGCCCGGCCTTGGATTAGATTTTTAGCAACAGAATTTAGAAAGAACACAGTTTAACCCATACTTCTTCAGTGTTTAGATGGAGGAACTTAGGTTCCAAAAGGTAAGCTAATGTCTCCCAGAACACTTGGGAAATGAAGAGTTAAGCCCAGATAGCCTATGAGGTTCTGGGCTCAAATGCTGATTGAGTTCTGAGCTACCATCTTTTCAACCTCAGCTCAGAGCCCAGCATCCACAGCATCCTGCGAAGAACTTGGGCCTGGACATTGGCATGAGCTAACAGTTCACAGGGTAACTGTGATCTGTGTGCACACAGGCCTGGGGAATGTATGTAGGGCCCAAAGGGGCATTAAGGTTCTGTTGGGAAAGGCTGGGGAGTCTCAAGGTAGTAGACCTTGGTTTGACTGACTGCAACAGCTTAGGTTTACTAAATTCTCACTTGTGTGCCAGCCCTATGCTCAGTTTTATCAGTCTCTATCACTAGAGACTCATAGTCACTTTGTAAAATAGGAGCTTTGATTTTATCGATTTGACTTTTGTTTTCTTTTTCTTTACTTTCTTTTTTCCTTTTTTAGTGTCAGTACTGGGACTTGAACTCAGGACCTTCCTGCTCTCATTTAGCCTTTTTGCTCAAGGCTGATACTCTACCACTTGAGCCACACTTCCAATTCCAGTTTTTTGGTTGGTTAGCTGGAGAAAAGAGTTTCAAAGATGTCTCTGCCTGGGCTGATTTTCAGATCTCAGGCTTCTGAGTAGCTAGTGTTATAGGCGTGAGCCACTTGTAGCCAGCTGTTCTGTTTTCTTGAAACAAAGTCTTGCTATATAGTGCAGGCCTGCCTAGAACTCTCAATCCTCCTGCCTCTGCCTCCTGAGTGCCAGAATTACAGGCACAGGAGCATTTATAATCAGAGAACTCAGGTAAGCCACCACTGTTACCCAGCTAGGAATTGAGGTAGAGCCCAGTCATAGCCTGGATCTGGCTTACAGTATGGTTCGTGCCCTTAAACTTACTCTTGCAGCTGTGTCTTCCTTGGTCGCTCCCTTTAAGTTCCTTCCTTCTCCAGAACTAGAGAACAACTTCTGCTGTTGAAGGCCAGAGCTGGGATAAGCCTCTCCCCACACTTGGTCCGACCTGGATGTTTCTCAACTCATGGAGGAAATATAGGCAAAGAAAATATATGTTGTTGGCTCTCCAGGGCTAGTCCGGTAGCCCAGCAGATCAAACAGGGTGCAGGTGGGGGAAGGGCTGGAATGTCCCAGATTGTCGTTTCCCAGTGGAGGGGTGGGAGCCATGACAGCTAAGGGGATTTGTGGAAATTCCTCCGTGCACTGTTACCAGGCAAAGGAAGTAGTTTAGAGCAGGGGCTCTCAATTTCTGCCCTGGGGAGCTACAGCCCAGTTTCTGCTGCTGCAAAGTTTTGTTGTTGTGGTTGTTGTTGTTTGGTCCTAGTGGGAAACTAAAGTTGCTGTTTCAGGTCCTGAGTGGAAGTGGGCTTCAAATAACCCCCATCCCAGGGCAGAGGAGAAGGGTCTAGTGAGCCAAGACAAAACAGCTTAGAATCTGTTCCTCTTCCTTTTCCTTCCACGTTGAGATGGGTGGCTCACAGCCGAGGCGAATGAAGAGAAACATTTTTTTCCAGGCCTGCTGGTATTTCATTTCTGGCATAATCGGTACAAGCAGATTAGAGAAATAAGTTGCATTTTTTTTAGTCTGTGTTTTTTCACTGGACTAGACCTCTTCAAGCTTGGTCTGTGGTTCTACATAGCTTCCACTCTATTCTGGAGAGATTGCAGGGCCATGTGTGGCTGGCATGGCTGTGCAGACTCCACCAGCTGGTGAGTCATCACCCAGTCTCTTGGGAAGGTCACGATTAACTCACCAGGAAAGATATACATGCATCTACCCATGTGTCTACATAGAGAGACACCCACGTTCATCTTATATGTGTATGTACTTAGCACATGTTATTAAATAAATGGTGGTGGCTGTCAGTCCCTGACAGGACACTAGAGGCTGAGGAGGATGGTCTTTTGGAGGCCAGCACGGTGTCCCTGGAAACTCTTACTGTACCAGACAGCTCCACCCAGGTCCTGCCAGGAATCTGTTTCCAGACAATCACCTAAAGATGTGAATGACAAAAGTCTTGTAGGGAAGGGAAAAACATGTAGAACCAAAAGGTCTTTCTTGGTCCCTACTCTGAGAAAGTCAGGGTGTATCAGCTTGGCATAAACCCAGTGGGGAAGCTGAGGAGCTCATTCACCTCCTCTTGCTTTTCCATCCTGCCTCCCCCTTCCTTTCTCCCTTCCTACTTCCTTTCTTTCTCTATCCCCTGCCTTCCTTCTTTCTCTTTATTCTGTCCAGAAAAGCAAATCTCCAAGCAGCCCTCTCTGTTAATCTCCCAGTGTATCCGGCTCAACCTAAGCTTAGGCCTGAAGGATTTGACAAGCCACACCCCAACCACTATGAAGTGTATTTCCTTCCAACAACTCCACCTCTGGGTGAAACTTGAGGATGGCCCTAGCAGATCCTGTCCATTCTCAACTGGACCCCTTTCCTTCTTCACAGGAGGAGCCTCAGCAATAGGCCAAGGATGCAAATGCCCAAGAGGAACATAACTTGAGTCTGTGTGTCAGGCAGCATATTCTCTTTGGAGGAATTATGTCAGAGTTAACAAAGAAGTGGTTATTTTTTCATTTAATTAGCATACATTAGCCATACAAGAGAGAATTTCATGTGACATTTCCATGCATACATGCAATGTATTCCAATCAAACCTATCACCACTCTTTTCCTTTTGCATTCTTTTCTTTTCTTTTCCTTCCTCTCTCCCTCCTTCCCTCCCTCCCTCCCTCCCTTCCTTACTTCCTACCTTCCTTCCTTCCTGCTTGTTGGCTTACTCTTTTTGCTATAAGTACTCAGGCTTGAACTCAGGGCCTGGGCACTGTCCTTTAAGTTTATGGCTTAAGGCTGGCACTCTACTATTTGAGCCACAGCTTCACTTCCAGCATTTTGTTAGTCAATTGGAGATAAGACTTTCCTGCCAGGGCTTCGAACCTTGATCCTCATATCTCAGCCTCCTAAGTAGGATTACAGGCATGAGCCACCAGCACACAGCTCCACTCTTTCATTTTAAACTAGTTTACATCTATAAGACTTCTGGGAAAGACAGATACCCAGTGTGTAAAATATGAATTTTTCAAAATCAACATCCTCACTATTCATATACTCTTCAGGACTATGAAAACTTCATGTACAGTGATATGTTGTTACGAAGTAAACTGTACTGAGCAGTTAGTCGTAAGAGGGCACTTTATGTGTGATTTTTATTTCCACGCGCGGTTTATTTTTGCTCTGACATTTTATTATAATTTCTTCCTACAGTAGGTAAAGTGCTTGGGAAGTTAATTTAAACCAGCCTGACTCTCTGTGTGTTTTTTAATATTTGTTTAAGCTTTTATTGAGCTTGTCAGGCAAGTCAGCCTGCAAAAATGTAGCTGAAAACCCCTTTTTCCTTTGGCGGTGCCTGCCCATTAATACCAGGTGGTGACAAGAAGATTCGCGCACACTTCAAATGGGGGATTATTCTGGGTTTTCAAGGAAATTTGAGCCACCTGTTCCAGAAACCTCTTAGTGACTTAGCAGGATGATGAAGGGTGTCTCCCAGTTCAGCTGTCACTCAGAGTTCCAACTCCTTCCGGCCTGGCCAGGCCCAGCCCTGCAGGGCAATTTGTAGCCCTGGTCAGAGGCCTGAGCTCTGGGTCCCTCCAGGTTTGTGGCCTGGCCTCAGAGTGGGCCAGAAAAGCAGCTGCCATCTAGCTGCCTGCAGGGAACATTCCAGATCCACAGCAGGCTGGCTTCCCCTGGATCTGGACTGCCCAGTCTGAGCTGTTTATCATGGACAGCAGAAGGACACGGATCACCTTTGAGGAAGTGAGTTGCGAGAGCCAATTCTGTGGCCTACGTGTTGGGGAACCACGCTGCCCACAAAATTTGGCCAAAAGGAGTAATCGAAAAAATCAACATTTCTCCTGCAGGCTGGGAAGGCAGCTGGGTATTTCTTGAAACCCGGACTCTGGTAACACTGTCCTTACGGTGGTAAGAAGCAGAAAAATGACTAGGGGCAGAGGCGGGAAGGGAGTCAGGTAAGAGGTTTCCCCAGCCCACAATCTAAGTTCTCCACACTGGCCAGGAATCTCAGCCAACCAAACCACAGCCTGTTCTGCCTGGAAAAAGCCTTAGTGATGATCTAGATCAAGAACATTCAGAGTATGATCGAGGAAGGCCAGCCCTAGCACCTCCTGGAAACTTATTAGAAATGCACATTCTCGGGTCTCAGCCCAGACCCCTGCAATCAGCAGCTTTAGGGTAGGCCCAGCAGTATGGGTCTTAAGCCCTCGACAGAGTTTGCTGCAGACCAGTTTGCGAGTTACCGATCTAGTTCAACCCCATCATTTGATCAGTGGGGAGACTGAGACCTAGGCTAAAAGGAGAAAAGTAGAGAACAGGGTTATTACCAGTGTCTTGTCAGGTTGCTTCTCTTCCTGCCTCTTCTGCTAATTCAGAGAAGACAAGGCCATGATTTCTATACCACATCAGTGGACTTAGTTAAGGTGGCTTTTCTGTCTCTCTGCTGACCTCATTTGCATCTGTAAATGCACCATGGGTTCTAGTCCCTTCTTCACTGATGATTTGGCCATTAACTTTTTAGTCATATTTGGGAAGGAGAGAATTTAGGAGGATTCTTTTTGGCTTTCTCTTGTGGTGGTACTTTGGGGGGTTGAACTCAGGGCTTCACACTTACTAGGCAAGTGTTCTAGTCCTTGAGCCACATTTCTCACCTTCTTGCTGTAACTATTTTTCAGATGAGGTCTGGCATTCTTGCCCAGGCAGCTGTAACCCTACTTTTGATGCCACCTGTATAGCTGGGATTCTAGGTATGCACTCTCACACTTAGCTTTGTTGTGATGAAGGGGTTTTGCTAACTTTTTGCCTACTGCCAATCTCTACCTCCTACGTAGTTGAGATTACATGCATGAGCCACTGCACCTGAGTCTTTTTGACCTTAAGAAGAAAACCAAATCACTCACAAGTTGTGGTATCTAGGTTCTGTGTCCTGTATACTGCAGTCTCCTGAGAACTTTGTGCCTTCTGTTCCCACAGAGTGGCAACACTTCTGCTCCTTGTGACAATGGTCCCATAGTCCCTGATGTAGACCGGAGCTGGCTTCCGGTCCAGTGCAGACCCCTGGTAGAACGCATGAGGACAAGCACAGACGAGGCTGGAATTGCCAAAGCCACAGGCTTGAGAAGAGGATCTGGGCCAATCAGATTTCTCCCCTGAGAGTTTGGTGTTAGGAAACTCAGAGGCTGGGGCCATTAACAATGAAATGAAAGCTAAAATTTAATGTGTTTGAGTTTACAACATAGAAGGGCCCTGAGCAATTCTGGGAGCTTCTGATAAACTGAGAGCAGGCCAAGTATGTTGGAAGAAATCCGGTAGCAGAAAAGAACAGGGAAGGAACTGAGATAAGCAGAAACCCCACCAGAAATCTCTCCTGCCTTCCCTACCCCTCCCCTGGCCCAATGTTCCTGAGGTTCCTGTACTTGACGTCTAGCACACTCCCTGTTATATCCTGACCACAAACATAACTTTGCTTAAACTAACCTGGGTGGGCCTCTGCTCCCTGCAATCCAAGCTGTTACACCAGGGCTTAGAGACTTCTCAATAAAGGGCAGGTAGCCATGTGGTCACTGCTCAGCCTGACCTTCTTAGCATAAAAGCAACTATTGACAATATCTAAATAAATGTATGACTTTGTGCTGGTGATTTATTCTCAAGAAAAAGTAACCATCTTGGTAGCCAGTATCTACCAACTACTATGCTAGAGTAACTCTTCGGTGAGATACAGATCTGAGGTGAAAGATTCCCCTAGACCCTTGAGAGGCCTGGAGCCCGGCCCTGGTCTCACTTGTCTGAAGGTTTTAATTTTAAGAATGGGTGGACAAGGAACCACATATTCCTTCTGAATCTTCTATCTCCTAATGCTCTTCTACTTCCCCACTTCTTTGGTAGGAGCCTCATGTCCGAGGTGGGTAGGTGCTAGGATTATCCAATCAGCAGCTAACGTAAACACAAGATATAAGCAAAGCTGGGGTATTCTTGAAGCTATGTGACAGTTTACATAAAGGAAAGCTGCAAGAAAACTTCGTCATTTCAGCCTATGGAAGTGTGTTGTAATATTCTGGGGGAGGGGTACAGAAATCAGCTAAAAGATTTAAGTTAAATTGACATGATAAACATGAAATGGTTAAATGATAGGGTGTAGTGAATGCTGTGGCTAAGTGGTCAAGTTCAGCCCTGTCTAAAGTCAGTGACAGGCTGGCAATGTGGCTCAGTGGTACAGTGCTTGCCTAGCATGCGTGAAGCCCTGGGTTCAATTCCATAGTACCACATACACAGAAAGTGCCAGAAGTGGCGCTGTGGCTCAAGTGGTAGAGGGCTAGCCTTAAGCAAAAGAAGCTTAGGGACAGTGCCCAGGCCTTAGGTTCACAAGCCCCAGGACTGGCAAATATAAATAAATAAATAAATAAGCAAGCCAGGCATGGTGGCTCATGCCTGTAATCCTAGCTACTGATCCTAGCTGAGATCTGGGGATCACAGTTCAAAGCCAACCCAGGCTGGAAAGTCTGTGAGACTCTTATCGCCAATAAACCACTCAGAAAACCGTTAGTGGCACTGTGGCTTAAGCAGTAGAACACTAGCCTTGAGCTGAAGAGCACAAGGCCAGTGCCTAGGCCCAGGGTTCAAGCCCCACAACCAACAAAAATAAATAAATAAAATCAGTGACAGCTCGCATTCATTGCTCCTTTTGGGGATACAACCGACCTGATAGTAGCGTTTCTGGGTTTTGGGTATCTGAAATTTTATTTATTTTGACAGTTCTGGGAATTGTGCTGAGGGCTTTGTACATACTAGGCAAGTGTTCTTGAGTGTTCTTAAGCCATATCCCTACTCCCTGGATATCTGAATTTTTTTTTTTTTTCTTCCAGTCGTGGGGCTTGAACTCTGGGCCTGGGCGCTATCCCTTAGCTCTTCAGCTCAAGGCTAGTGCTCTACCACTTGAGCCACAGTGCCACTTGTGGTTTTCTGAGTGGTTTATTGGAGGTAAGAGTCTCAGGGACTTTTCTGCCTGGGCTGGCTTTGAACTGCAACCCCCAGCTCTCAGCCTCCTGAGTAGCTAGGATTACAGGCATGAGCCACTGGTACTTGGCTCTGCATTTTTTTTTTTTTTTTTTGTCAGTCATGGAGCTTGAACTCTGGACCTGTCCCTCAGCTCTTCAGCTCAAGGCCAGTGCTTTACCACTTGAACCACAGCACCATTTCCAGCTTTTTTGTTTATGTGGTGCTTAGGAATTGAACCCACGGCCTCATGCATGTGAGGCAAGCATTCTACCACTACGCCACCTTCCAAGTCCTAATATTTTTTTTTTAAATGTAAACTTTCAGCCCAGCACTAGTGGTTTATGTCTATAATCCTAGCTCATCAGGAAGCTGAGATCCAGCAGATTGTGGTCCAGGCAGGAAAATCCACAAGATCCCATCTCTGATTAACAAACCAAAAGCAGGGCTAAAGGTGTGGCCCAAGTGGTAGAACATCAGCTGAATAACCTGGTTTAAACCCAAGTCTGTCAGGGTGAAGAGAGAGAGTAAGCTTTCCTGTTTTTGTTTTGTTGTTGTTTTCTTGTTTTTATGTTGAGTTTGGGGAAAAGTTGCTCTTTTCAAATAACATCTCCAAGTCAGATAGAAGCCATGGGACTCTGGGGTTGTCCTTTGACCTGTGGAGACATTGAGCTGAGCTCTCTTTGGCATGCTGAACTTACCCCTTGGAGAAGGACGTCCTGCACTGATCTCTGGGTTCTGGGGAAGGAAACAGTCCAGAAAGAACCTGGTGGTGGCTTGCTTAGTCTCTCTGGGACAGGACGGGAGTGGAACTGTATTCAGGCCCCAGGTGTCCCAGTGGCGCCTGGCCCTCGTGTCTGGCGGGAGGCTGGGCTTTGCACTCTGCGGCCCACATCTGGGCTGGGCTCACAGCGCCTCTGCCTGCGGTTGCTTGCAGTTGGCACGAGTGAGCGAGTGCTGCTGAGAAACCGGAAAAGCTGGGCATGTTTAAAAGTCGGAATCTCCTTCTGCGACGTGACGGCTTGCAGCCTAACCTCGGAGCACGTGCCAGGGGAAGGGCTTTCCTCCGTCACCAGGGTGAATCATAGGTTGTTTATTTCGCATGAAGAAATATGGCTTCCTCCTCAGGACCTAGCAGGGGGAAATCAGGCTGTTTGCAAAACCAAAGTTACAAGTGTGGCCGCAGGAAGATAAAGGCTAAAAAACAGGGGCCGAGCTTTGAGGAGCTGTCAGGGGATTCTTCTAGACTCTTATTAGAGATGCCTGGAGGTTTCCTTCCAGAGAATGTCAGGCTTGGGAAAAGAGCTAGGCCAAGCACAGATGGTTTGAGTGTAGCAGCTCCACGGAGAGGATGTCTCTGGTTACTTTCCTGAGCCAAATGAAAATGGTTTGTAGATTATCCAGTGTTTTGTTTTAATTCAGGCCTCATCTTCCTGCCATTACTCCAAGCCAACTCATCATTACTCTCCCTGGTTCTGCAATTATGAGTTGTCAATCTATTTCCCCATTTAGAATCTCATAGCTTGGTTTGCTCATCTTTCTACTGTTAGCCATATTGCTTTGGTGGATTATGCTACTTCCCTATCTTTCTGTTTTCCCACCTGAAAAATGGGAAGAAGTGAGGAATTTACCTTGTTAGATTGCTGTAAGATTCAGATGAGAAAAACATTCATTTGTTCTGAAAGAAAATAACTGAGATGGAGTCTTGCTGTATAATACTCCAGGCAAGGCCTTGAAATAATCTTCCTGCCTCAGCTTCCTGAGTGCTGAGATTACAATTGTGCATTACCATGCCCAATTTATTCCTAAACATGTATTGAGTACCTTCTCCTAACTGTTGGAAACAGAGAGTTAGACAGACAATACTGCTGATCTCAAAATGTTAACATTTGGACTGGAAGTGTGGCTCCATTATTTTTTTATTATTATCATTATTATTATATATATAATACTACTTTGTTGCTGCTATTTACTACTGATATTCTTACTCAAGGGTGACAGGTGTAATTCTAATCTGTGACTCGTTAGATTGCCTCAATAAAACATGGTCTGAAGTGTGCATCTATCACTGGCAGGTGTTCTACCACTTGAGACACACCTCCAGCTCCTTTTGTAATGGTTACTTTCAAGGTAGTCTCACTGTATGCCCAGGCTGACCCAACTGCAGTCTTCCATGTGTGCTTCCTGTGTCTCTGGGAATGAGGCTATACCACTATGCCCAGTCCTTCTACTTACCTGTGGCTGTGATAATAGCTCCATACTAGCTTGCCCAGAGAACGTTTATGCCTGGACTGGCCTCAAACCATGATCTTCACCTCTTAGTTAGCCTCTTCCCCTTAGTAGAAGTCCAATTTAATTCCTCTTCTTTGAGTATGGACTGAACTTAGAAACCCACTCTAACAACTTGGCCAAAATAACCGAGTGTGTGACCTCCAAATAAAGACCATAAAAGAATTTCCAGCTTCCTCCTTGCTCTTGCTTTGACTTGGGGAATCCAGTTCCATATTGTGAGACACTCAAGCAGCCCTATAGAGTAACTAACATGGTAACGAATGTAGGGTTCCTCCTACCAGCCAGCAAAGGACTGAGCTCTCTAAATAATCACTATGGGAATGACCCATCCCGGAGAAGCCTTCCCCCAATCACGCTTCTACATGATGGGAGCCCCATCCTACTACATCTAGATAGAACCTCACAAGAGACCGAATTACAACCATCCAGTGTGAGTTGCTACTAGATTCCTGACCCACAGAAACCATGAGAAAAGAAGGATTTGTTGATTAAGTCCTAGTTCTGAAGTCATTTGTTACTCAGCACTAGGTGACTGTTACAGAGTTTAAGACAGACTTTAGAGGAAGCATCACTCTATACACTGAGGTGAAAGTCTACATAGTATGTTTACATCTCAAAACTCTAGAGTCTCTACCATCCTCTAAGAAGAAAACAGCAAGATGGAAGAAGATGGAAGATTTCCTCCACAGCCACAGATGTCACTGGTATGATATCACCCACTCTGACTGAAATCGCACAAGTCAATGAGAGATTGGTATTCCAAGCTTGGGAAAGGAGGTTAGGAGAAGTAGTCAAAGGTTCCATTTTCATAGACACTGCTCTCAGCTTTGTGTGGTAACACATAGTATATCTTCCAAAGGCAGCAGCTTTCCCCCAGTGGTTGTCAGAGAGATACTTTTCCAGGGCTAGGGAAAGAAAGAGGTGTCAAGACAGTAATGAGGACAGAAGCAGCTCTATCTCTCTGCCCAGTGGGACAGCATCCACAGCCTGAGGCTTTCTTCTCTATCTTTGCCATCTGGCCATGAAGTGGGCTTCTCAAATGCATATTTCCTTCTGGGTTATAAGATTCTTCGATCTCTTTTTTCTCCCCTTATTCCTCATCCATGATGGTTGATTTTATGTGTCACCTTTGATTGGGCTGTAGCCTACCCAGGAATGGGACTGAACATTATTCCAGGGATGCTGGGAGGGTGTTTCTAAGGGACCTGACATTTCTGAAGGACTTGGCTGAGTGGAGCAGCTGGCCCTTCACAATGTGCATGGGCCTCATCCAATCAGTTGAAGGCCTGACTAGCACATAAGGCTAAGCAAGAGGGAACTCCTCCTTGCCTGGCCACTGAGCTGGGACATTGGTCTTTTCTGGCCTTCAGACTTAGGCTGGAACATGGGCTTTTAGTGGGTTGCAAGCCTGTTGGCTTTCAGACTGAAAGTTAATACCTTTGGCTTTCCTGGTTATCAAGCCTTCAGACTTATACTAGAACTACACATTGGCCTGTCATGCTTTCCAGCTTGTCAGCAGCAGATCTGAGGACCTCTCAGCTTCCATAATCAAATGAGCCAATTTACACACAAATACACACATATCCACACATTCAGATATATACACATATACACATTATACATATATAGAGAATGGAATACACATAATGCGTATATGGTTCTCAGGTGTGCACTTATTAATCGCTATCTACCTTTGACTTTTCTCTACCTTTGCAATCACATCCCTGCTCTAACACACCCCCGCACTTGTGTATCTGTGTGAGTCTTCTCATTGGTCTCTGTAGTGGGCTGAAATTACACTAAAAAAAATATGCTTCCAATTCCTAACATACTCAGTGGCTTTAAATTTTACCTTTTGTGGAAAATGAAAGTAAACTCTCCAGAAATATTATCCTGGTCCCTAAGACCCCATAACAAGAGAAACAGGGTCACTCATGGCAAACCCCCCAAGAGAAGGCTGAAGACAGAGGTGGAGACTGGGGTGAGGCCGCTCTTAGCCAAGAAGGTACATAAATGGCAGGCGCTGAGTGCCAAGATTCCTCCCTAGACCCAGAGGGAGCGGGGCCCTGCTCAGCTATGGCATCTGACTTCTGCCCTCCAGAGCTGTGCTAGAGTGAATCCCTGGTGTTTCAAGCTCCCACACTTGAGGTCATCTGTCACCGTGGCCCTAAGGAGGTAGACTACTATTTCATTCCACTGTGATGCTGTCTTCTTCCCACAGCCAGGGTGATCTGACATGGTATAAATCTGGCTCTAACGTATGTAGCTTTTAGAATGAGAATAAACCTTTCACCAGAGTCCACACAGCCTAGCTAGACCTAACTCAGGTTCTATCCATCTGCTCACTGATAATCTCTGGATATCAATCCTTCAGTCATAGGAAGACAACAAGCTCTCTCCACCTTTCAGGTTTGTGCAATTGCTGTTCCCGCCACCTAGAGCACTCTCCTGCCAAGTTCCTTCCTTCCTTCCTTCCTTCCTTCTTCCCCTCTCTCTGAGTACTGGGTCTTCAACACCAGGTTCCCACTCTCCTTTGGCTTTCTTGTTGATAATTGGTAATTCACCACTTGAGTCACACTTCTATTTGTGTCTGTCTTTTTAAATTTTTTTATTGTAAAGGTGATGTACAACAGGGTTACAGTTATATAAGTAAGGTAATAAGTACGTTTGTTTTTGAACAATGTTACCTCCTCCCTCATATTCTCCCACTTCTCCCCCACACTGCCCTCCCCCTTCCAAGTTGTAAAATTCATTTCCAACATAGTGTCTAGTATCACTGTTGCATTGGTGTTTCCTTTGTCTCACCTTTGATCCCCCTTCCCTTCTGCAAAGGGGGAAAAGGAAGAAAAAAAATAACTGCCAACGGTACATTGTAAAAACCTCTTGTTTGCATTTCTTGGAGTTCATTTTGACAAGCTTCATTTTATATGGTCATATGCACTAGCTATTGAACTATTTGATACTCTACTAAGAATATCATAGGCATGTTCAGTTACAAATGAGGAAACCCATGCAGCCTATGTATCTTTGGGTCTGGCTTGCTTCATTTAATGTAATTTTTCCAATCTTTCCATTTCCTTACAAATGGGGCGATGTCATTCTTTCTGACGGAGGCATAGAATTCCATTTTACATATATGTGTATATATACACATATATGTACATATATAGATAGATAGATCACATTTTCTTGATCCATTCATCCACTGAGGGGCATCTGGGTTGTTCCCTTATATTTTAGTTATAGTAAATAATGCTGCAATGAACATGGTTGTGCTGATAGCTTTAGTATGGTCTTGTTTACAGTCATTTGGGTAAATGCCCAGAAGTGGGACTTCTGAGTCATAGGGAAGCTCTATGGTTAGTCTTTTGAGGAACCCCCATACTGCTTTTCAGAGTTGAACAAGTTTACATTCCCATCAACAATGTAGTAGTGTTCCCTTTTGGCCACATGCCTGCCAGCATCTGTTATTATTAGTTTTCTTGATAATGGCCATACTAACTGGGGTGAGGTGGGTACTTGTATATTTTTGCTGCTTAATTATATATGTCTCAAGGGCTAGCTCTGAATTTGTGATTTTCAGATCTCAGTTTCCTGAGTAGCTAGGATTACAGGTGAGAGCTGCCAGATTTCATGGGGTTGATACTTTGTCATCCTTCAGGTTTCATTAAAGATTAATATTACAAATACCAACCTGCTCTGCCCACAAATGCTCTTCAACCACACCCCTATGTAACCATGCATTCATTGTGTTTATATCTGTAGCGAACTATGAAGCTGATCTATAAGACCAGAAAAGGGTTAAGAGGTTAGAAGGCCACTTGGTCAGTACTCAGAAGGCTGAGAACTGGACTCTGGCAAGGTCAAAACAGACACAGTAGGATAACTGAATTTACAGTCTCTGCCCCCACCCCAAACAATAAGAGAGCCAGTTACTCAATATGTAAACAAACTCTGTTTCATGTCAATACCCTTCATAGCCTTTATCACACTTATTTATTTAATCTGTTCCCAACTACCACCAAGGAAGTAGTGAGTATGTTTGTGGTGTTTCCAGCTGCCCAATGTTCTAGAACAAGGCACAAGTAATTTTTGACAATTGGTTGTAAGTGTGTGTATGTATGAATTGCCTTCTTTCATTCACTTATTCACTTGATAATTGAATGTTAATTTAGCATTTATATTGTGACAAGCAAATAAACTTAGTGAACAGCATCAGGCTTCCTTTTATTTATTTATTTATTTTGGTGCCAGTCCTGGGGCGTGAAATCAAATGCTGGGAGCTGAACCTTAGCTTTTTCACTCAAGGCTACCACTTGAGCCATAGCTCCACTTCTGGCTATTTTTTTCCTGATTAATTGGGGTTAAGAATCACATGGACTTTTCTGCCTGGGCTGGCTTTGAACCATGAGCCTTAAACCTCAGCCTCCACCAGAGCCTGTTGTGTATTAAATTCTTGCCATTAAAATGACTGGTATAATTCCTATCTCCTGAGTAGACCTTTGCTACTTTAGACTCCTCCCTACAACTGTTCACTTTTCTCTCCCTGGAACACCAACAAATAAATTTAGTTAGCTTCCTCCAGAGGCTAAATGCTAGTTTGTTTGCTGCTTCTTTTTTAAGTTAAACAATTTCATGAAATATGGAAGAAGAGAGAAACCACCAGATACTGTCAATTACTTCAGTAATAATAGCTAACTTTGTTGTTAGTACATAGTAGAGTACTATGCCATAGGGGAAAGACAATTTTATGTGGAAGGTATTACTACCCCACCCATTTTGTGGATGGGACACTGAAGAACAGTGTAGCTAAGTATCTCCCTCAAGATCACACAGTGGTTTGTGGCAGAGCAGTGTAAGATCCAGGTTTACTGGTTGGAGACCTCATACCCAACCACTCTGCAATATCACCTCTCTGTGAAAATAAGGGTCAAGTACTTAGATTTTAAATCTATGACATGAGGCTTGAGTCCTATTTCCTACCTTCTATACTTGCACAAGTGACCTATTTTCATTGGCTTCCAATGCATGTTAAAATGGTTAAACATAATGGTCTACTTCAGCAAGATTTTGCAAGATTAAATGACATACTCCATGAAAGCCATGTGGGTTTTGTTGTACTTCCTCCATACATGCACATTCACATTATCCCTCCACTTTCCCTAGTCACTCTGTTCATATCTATTTTTCTCTGTTGTAACACATGTAGGAAGTTTGTGGGCTGCTAAAGTGTTCAACAATCTTGCTTTCAGAAAACTTTTTTTTAAGCTGAGTGTGTAGTTTTAGAGATTTCCATAGTGTTAATTCTCCCATCCTGGCCAATTTCAAGCCACCAATGTGATGACTGGCTTGTGAATTCAATGATGATTGAACTCATACTCTTGCTTAGCTTTTGCGCTCAGGAATGGCACTCTACAACCTGAGTCACATCTCCGCATCTAACCTTAGAGCTCCTGAGGGCTGGTATTACTTGGATATCTTTGTGGGAAATCTGAGGTCCCAGAGCTCTAATGGGAACCTCAAAATCCACCCACCTGCACCCTGCTCAGTGCTTAGGAAGGCAAATCTGAACCCTTGAAAAGCTCTGCAACTTTTACTCAAGCATTCTTTACTCAAGCATCCACTGTATGTGGATGCCTAGAGACTTGTATAATTTATCATGTCCTAGTATATTTTTTTTTACCACCCAGTGTGTTTATTTGTAGATTCATAGGTGCCTTGTAGCTACCACAAATGAGGGAAACCGTGCCGCCTATGTTTCTCTGAGTCTGGCTTATTTGACTTAGTATAATTTTTCCCCAGGTCTTTCTGTTTCTTCATGAATACTACAGCTTCATTCTTTCTGATGGATGAGTAGAATTTAGTAGTGTATATATATACCACATTTTCTTGATCCATTCAACCACTGAGGGGCATCTGGGTTGGTTCTGTATCTTGGGTATGCTGGTAGCTTTAGTGTGCCCTTGTTAGTGTGTGCTCCAAACACAAAGCTGCCCTTCCCAGCTCCAGAGGAGGCTGGCCTCAGATGATATCCTCGTGTTTATCTGAGTATCTGGTAACCAGACCAGAGGTTGGTTCCTCACCTTGCTTAGGATACCATGCCACCTAGAAGACATTTGGGCCTAGTACAGATCCAGAGAAGACCTTGTCAGGGGACCCACACAGTGTGATTACAGGATGATACCAAGTGGTGTTGATTCAGATGAACCTGAGCACAGACCTCAGGTGTTGTGTATCAGCTGTGTGAATGTGGGGCAGGGCAGTCAACTGCATTAATGTGTCACAGTTGGCTCAGGGATAAATTATGTGGATGATAGCTTGTGGTATGATGAGCTGAAGAATTCCTACTGCTTCGTATTTTTACTGAGCCTTTTCTCTGTGTAGATACATTTAGATGTTTGCTGTTGCCTATGGAATTTAGCGCTGTAACACTGTGTACAAGTTTAGGAAGGAAGAATAAGCTACACCACGTAGCCTAGGTATGTGATAGATTAACTCACCTGGCTTATATAAATACACTCCATGTCACTCTTACAACAATGTAATCACCCAATGAAGCATTTACAGAATGTTTCCCTATCATCAACCATTCCATGGCTGGATTTATTTTTGTTTTTATTTTCAAGGGTTTGTTACTGAGGTTTGAACTCAGGGCCTTGAGTTAGTTCATCTTGCTTACTCAGCTGGTGCTCTACCACTTGAGCCATGCCCTCAGACTGACTTTTGCTGGATAATTAAAGTCTTTCAGGCTTATCTGCCTGGGTTGGCTTCAAACTGTGATTCTTTGAATCTCAGCCTCATGAGTAGCTGGGCTTATAGGTGTGAGCTACTTGGGCATGGCTTATTTATGACTGTACTTTAAAACTTTCACTTTTCTCCTTCCTTTTGGCTTTCTTTTTGCCTTCTCTTAAAGAGTTGGTAGCTATATCTTATGTTTCTGTCTTATTTAAATCAAAGTATCAAGTACACATAACTTAAAGTCAAATACTTCTGTGAAACTTATTTTTAAATAACAAGTCCCTTCCTACTCTTTCCCAATCCCACTTTTCTCCTCCCCAGAAGCAACCACTTTGAAGTCGGTTAGTTCTTTCTTTGGGTAATTACCTCTGTATATGTAAATAACATGATTGGGTTGCTGCTTCCTGATTTTTTAAGTTTTAAGCATTATCTATGGCTTTCCTCTGTGGAACATGACCATGTATGTCATTATGAAAATTATATGTATTTTTTAAATTAGAGAATGCTTTTTGTTTTAGTGCTGGGGATTGAACCCAGGGCTTTGCACCTGCCCAGCAGTGCTCTAACACAGAACTACATTCATACTTTCACAGGAATATATTTTTTAAAATAGCTTTCTTAGAAGTCTAGACTGGGACATGGGGCTGGCTCCTTTGGCATCTCTATTCATACTCAATGGGTATTCTCTGCCCCCTCCCTGGCTCCCAGTAAGAGTTATATCTAATATGTACTAGTTTAATATGTAGTATTTACATTTTCACCATGGGATGATATTCACAAGGGAGCCAACTGGTCTTCTATACATTTTTTTCCTGTACAATTTTTGTTTTCTCTGGAGGTACATAATACCTATCCTATTTTTTTTTCTTCTTTTTGTGCTGATCCTTGGGCTTGAACTCAGAGCCTGGGTAATGTCCTTGAGCTACTTTGCTCAATACTCAACCCCTTGAGCCATAACTTTACTTCCAGTTTTTTTTTGTTTTTTTTTTTGTAGTTTAGTGGAGATAAGAGTCTCACAGACTTTCATGCCCAGGCTGGCTTAGAACTGCAAACCGCAGATCTCAGCCACCTAAGTAGCTGGGATGAGCCACCAATCCCCAACCCTAATTTTTGTGTGTTTGTTAAATATTTTCTGTCATAATAAATTCAACCCAGAGTTCCCTCATTGTGAGTCCCATTTTAATACATAGAAATCCACAGGCATCCCTTCACCAGTACCTAGATCATCTCTGAGGAGTCACTGTCCATCAGTCTTTTTGATTGGTCCTGTCCCAAGCACACTCGCTCTCACAGGGTCTCCTGTTGCTGTCTTCCAGAGTCTCCTAACCTCACTCTGCTGTTGGCTCTGCCACTGCTATGATCTGCTGCCTTTTGATCGTGGATGGCACCATTTGGTAGCTCCAGAATGAGCACCCCCAAAAAAAGTGGTATATGGACTTGCTCTATAGTAAATTCATAAATGCTGAGGCCCTTGGCAGTTCAATGGTGGTAACGTTGGTTGAGTATACATGCTGAATGGTCCTTTTGGACAGGAGAGTTTTTCTCCCATATAGCACCTACCTCCGTTTGGCTACTGTCATTTCTCCTCAGCATTACTTCTGATTTTTGGTTTTGGGGTATGGGGTTTTTTTTGTTGTTGTTGGTGGTGGTGGTGGTAGTGGTTATGGGACTTGAACTCAGGGCCTGGTTACTGTTCCTGAGCTTTTTTGCTTAAGGCTATTGCTTTACTACTTTGAGCCATAGCAGTTTTTCTGGTGGTTAACTGGAGATAGAGTCTCACTGACTTTCCTGCCAGGTTGATTTTGAACCGCAATCTTCAGATCTCAGTCTCCTGAGTAGCAAGGATTACAGGCTTGAGCCACAAGCACTGAGCTTCTGTTTGTTTCTGTTATACTTTTCTGTGTGCTCATTAACTCCTTTCTTTCTGACTGCCACCATTATACCCACAAATCCTTTCAGTACTGTCCCTCTCCTTTTGTCTTCCTAGATGGTCTTTGCATAGATCTAGGTAGTGACTGTTTGCTTTCTCCCCCAAGGGTCTTGAATCAGCCACTCTGACCAACAGCCAAAATGGCCATTACTGCTAATGAATGGCATATGCCCAGCATGTTACCTGCCCCTTCCCATTTTGTCTTATTTCTTCTTTCACTTCAGCCAAAATTTATAGAAGAGCTAGTGTGGGCTCAGCACTGAGGCTCCACAGCGAGTAAGGGAAGAGCTTCTAGGGTAGCAAAAGGAGCCAGCTTCAAACATACTACCCGAGGGAACAGATGATTCCTGCCTGTATTCTGAGCTACTCAGGAGGCTGAGATTTGGAGATCAAGGTTCTAAGCCAGGCTGAACACACTAATCAGACTATCTCAACCAGCAAAAGGATGAAAGTAGAGGTATGGCTCAAGAGGTAGAGAGCTAGCCTTGAGCAAAAAGGTGAAGAGTGAGAGAGGGCCTTGGTTCAAACATCAATACTAGAACTACACACACACACACACACACACACACACACACACACACACACACATCAATTCTAGAACCACACAAACCAACACCCAGTGATGGATGAACTATTCTTTGAAGGGAGAGGTAGGTGTGGCAGGGGATTAGAACAGGGGCCTAGTTTGGATGAGGTGGGAGGGTCATGACAAAAATTGCTGAAGGGGGTTTAGAGGCGTGGTTCAGGTGGTAGAGCACCAGCCAATGAGTGAAAACATCAGAAACTCAGTTCAATTCCCAGTCTCAAACAAACAAACAAACGGAAAAGTGGAGATTTTCCAGGGAGCTGTCATACTAGCTGTGGGAGGTCTAAACAAGCGGGCCACTAGGCTCCCCATGTGGTATTTTGGTTTCTCAGAAATCTTATAGAGTAGCTGCCATTATCACTTCATTTGTCAGTGGATGGTTTCTTAGGAAACACAGGCTCAGAATGATTAAGCCACTTGTCCAGGGTCACCAGCTCCATCAGTGGCAGAGCATCAGCCAGTGTAGCTTCGCATTGCTAGCATCCTTCAGGCCTGGGGCAGCCACCTGCTGTGTGATTGATGACAGCACTGACCCCTGCATGTCTGCCCAGCCTCTCCTTCCTACTGTTTGTTGGAAAGAACCCTCTATTTGGGTCTTTTTCTGCAGGACAACACACCTGAGGCCCTTCTCACTAACCCAGTTTGATTGGAGTAAAGACATTTACTTCCGTTGGATTTGAAGAGCATTTGAATCCCACAGTGGTATCCATTCTCAGTCCTTGCTGCACTGAGGAGAAACTCTCTGCTTTTCATTTTGCTGGAGAGGGGGAAAATACAGACATGAATCGAATGCATATCCTATAGAATTAAGAAGAGTGAGGGAAGAGATGGGGAAGGGAGGGATGGGTAAGAATGTTGAAAGGGGTGACATTGATCAAAGTCTATTGTATTCATTAACTGCTTTGTTAAGTGGCAACGCCTTTGTACAACTACTTAAAGATAATAAATACATAAATAATACCGCAATAAAAAAAAATTTAAAAAAAAAACAGTAAGAGAAGGAAATGCTTCACAAGGAGCCCAGGGCTTTTTCTGTATTTGGGTGCGGGTGCAACAGCCTTGGACCCAGAACCTGAGGAAGCATCATATCCCAGCTGTCCAGGATTAAGAACAGGATAAAGAATCTTGAGGCCTTCTTAGCTCCAGCCCAAGACCTCTTCCCTTTCTCACCGTGCTCCCAGGGTGATCAGGTCTGGGTCCCCTTTCTTCCCCTCCCCCCCACCTCCAAGGCCTCAACCTTCCCAGCCCACCCTCCAAGAGGCTCCTCCCCTAACATTGAAGCTTACTTAAGACGCTGATAGGTGATAATAACACCCCACCCCACCCCCAATGCTGGAACACAGGTGGTCTTTAAGGGTGGGAACTTCTGGCACCAAATGGAGATGGCCTTTTGGCTCCTCAAGTCACCCCAGTGCCCTGGAAGTGGATCCTTTTATTTGTGAGGATTTCTGTAGTCCCATTGCTGTAGTCCTTCCAGCGACAAAGGCTGTTTAGGAAGAAGGAGCTTGAGGCTCAGTGAGGAAAAGGGGTTTTGATCAGAGAGCAATGGGAAGAAAATGGAACATCAACCCTCTCACTTAGCTTTCTGCTAGTCTTTCTGTCATGATACCATGTGAGGCCTTGATTGAGGAGGCTGGCCTCCTTTATGGCCTTCTAGTGGACCTTTCTTCCAGCCCCTTGACCAAATGTCCTTCCTGTGGGGTGGAGGTGCCCCATGCCCCTCCCTATCCCCGTGAAGAAACTAGCACCTCAGGATTCAAAGACAAGACTTGATGTGCCAGGCATTCCCACCAGCAATTTTGTGGGAAGGCACAGGAAGCTTGTGTGACTCACCATCCCCAGGAGAGGCCTTTGTCTCTGTGGTTTGGTATCTATCCAGTCCCAGCTTAACCTCTGTGCACGTGCTATGTTTTCAGGTTCAGCCTCATTTGGTCAGGACAAGATGGCCAGTCCATGGTGTTCATAAAGCAGTATTGGTGTCAACAGGGGCGCCTGATCTACCACTACACAGTACACACAACACACACACACACACACACACACACACACACACACACACACACACACACACACACACACAGAGTCTTCTTTATATCTGCTCACTTCCTGTCATGGCACCCCTTTGTATGCTTTCTTGCCTTCTGTTCTCATTGCCACACTTGGCTCCATAGCCACTTGACTAGTCTAATCTGCCTTCTGCCTCTCTAATCCATTGTATAAATGGCTAACACATTAATTTTCCTAATAGTAATTGCTGTCTTTATTGAGTACCTAGCAATTACAGTGTGGTGAATCAAATGTACTAGAAACTTGTATTAAGGTCTCCAGTATCACCTCCACATTACAATTGAAGAAATGGGTTGAGTAATTTGCCCATCATCGTATAACTAGTAAGTGGCAGGATTTGAACACACCTTTCACTAACCAAAAATTTTTTCCTGGTTACTGGGGTTTGAACTCTCAGTATGAGCATTGTCCCTGAGCTTTTGTGCTTAAAGCTAGCGCTCTACCACTTGAGCTACAGGTCCACTTCCAGTCTTTTTTTTGTGGTTAATTGGCCATAAGAGTCTCACAGACTTTCCTACCTGGGCTGGCTTCAAACTGCCATCCTCAGATCTCAGCCTCCTGAGTAGCTAGGATTATAGGGGTGAGCTACCAGCACCCTGCTCAAAAAAAAATTTTTTTTATGCCCTGGCACATGTTGTCATGTGTCATATCCTATTTTCCTTGTACAGAGTTAATAACAAATTATATATAATTTAAAACAAATTTTTAAGTGATGTTTCTACTGGTTTACTACAAAGAAAGTGCCAGGCTAGGCAGAGGATGTGGATGAAACTAGCTCCCTCCTGCCCTCTGGCCTCAGGGAGTTGCCACTAGCAAGTTGGAAAGGCAAAGACAAGTCCAGAAATGACCCAGTGCCAGAGAGGCAGAGTACGTGCAGGAAGAGTACACACACAGAGCACGAGAAACCACATCCGGCCTGGGAGAATCAAAGCCAGGAAGAATTCCAGGAAGGCTGTTGGGTGGAGGATGGTTTGGAAGGAAAGATAGGATTGGAGTGGGGGGGGGGGGGACCTAAAAAGAGCAAACAGAATGGTCTGATGCCCAAGACCTGCAGGATGAAGGGTAAAAGGACCAGAACCAAGATAAACATACCCTGACCACAAGCCATGAATCTTTGATGTGCACAAAATTGAAGACAGTGAGCTCTGGACCTCCTGGGTTCTCATTCTGTTCCAGCTTTTTACTCAGTCTGTGAGTATATTCTGGGCTGGAACTAAAGATGATGAGGAAGGCACGTGTTATGAGTATAAAATTTAAGCAGAATCCTCCTTAAAAAAATACCTCCATCATCAAGGTTAATAATACTTAATTACAATATGTTTACAAAGTCAATGTAAAACTTCCATGATGAGCAAAATAACAAAACTTTAGAGAGAAGTCATGCCAAGTTATATTGGAGCCAGAGGCAAAAGGAAAAATTGGTAACACTGATCCTGTCTTTTAGATAAGATAAACTCTTTTCCTTCACCTGCCTAGTCCTGGCCCCGAGAGAGATACTAGGATTGCACAAGGAAATGCGTGTGTTTAGCACACTTCTGCCAGACTCTTAGAGTCTTGGGGCTCAAGGCCTGTGTTTCGGGGTGAGGCAGAGCTAAACCTGAACACCTGCCCTATACTTAGCAGCTAGGAGCCTGGAGCAAGTGTCTCCTTATTTGTGAATGGAGTACACACGTGTTAGTACTGGGGCTTGAATTCAGGGCCTCATGTTCTCTCTTGGCTTTTTCACTCATGGCTGGCTCCCTATTACTTGAGCCACATTTCCACTTTGAGCTTTTTGCTGGCTAGTTGAAGATAAGAATCTCATGGACTTTTCTACCTGAACTGGTTTTGAACCTTGGTCCTCAGATCTCACCTTTCTGAGCAGCTGGGATTACAGGCTTGAGCAGCTGGGATTACAGGCTTAAGCCACTGGCACTAGGCATTCCTGGGTAAATTATTATGCTTGCAGGTATTTTAAAAAAGTGTTTCATTGGGGCTGGGAAGGTGGCTCAGTGGTAGAGTGCTTGCCTCGCATGTATGAAGCCCTGGGTTTGATTCTTGAGCACCACATAAGCAGAAAAGGCCGGAAACAGCACTGTGGCTCAAGTGGTAGAGCACTAGCCTTGAGCTGAAGAGCTGAGGGACAGCGCCCAGGCCCAGAGTTCAGACCCCACAACTGACAAAAAAAAAAAGTTTCATTAGACATTTGGGTAAGAACTCAGCTTCTTTTCTTTCTTTTTTTCTTTCCTTTTTTCTTTCTTTCTTTCTTTCTTTCGCTTGTTCATTCGTTCTTTTTTTTTTTTTTTTTCCTGGTCCTGGGGCTTGAATTCAAGGCCTGGGCATTGTCCCTAAACTTCTTTTTTTTTTTTTGGTCGGTCGTGGGGCTTGAACTCTGGGCCTGAGCATTGTCTCCCTCAGCTCTTCAGCTCAAGGCTAGCACTCTACCACTTGATCTACGCCACTTCCAGTTTTCTGGTGATTTATTGGAGATAGGAGTCTCATGGACTTTCCTGCCCCTGCGGCTGGCTTTGAACCTCGATCCTCAGATCTCAGCCTCCTGAGTAGCGAGGATTACAGGCATGAGCCACCTGCCCTAGGCTTGTCCCTGAACTTCTTTTGCTCAAGGCTAGCATTCTACCACTTGAGCCACAGTGCCACTTCTGGCCTTTTCTGTGCATGTGGTGCTGAGGAATTGAACCGCTTCATGCATGCTAGGCAAGCACTCTACCACTAGGCCACATTCCCAGCCCCAGCTTTATTCTCTAGTCCTAACATCTAAACCCTCTGGTCTCTCTGTATTCCATTGTGGTATTCTACTTTCCAACTCTGTGGTGCTACTCCTGACTAAATTCTGAAAGTTCCCATGTCCCCCAGCTCAGAGCCATCCATCTCTCTGCTCTGCCAGCCCTGTCCATGCCTGTCCCTTCTCTGACATGGCTTGCTGGGTTTTAGGATAGAGTGTGTGTGCTGGTTTTACCACTTAATGACAGGGCTCTGTGTGGCCTTCACAGGCTTGGAGAGCTCCATTTATATTCCTAGGTTTTTTTCCCTCACTCCTTACTCCCTACCCTGCTCCTCCATCTTCCTCTCCTGTGGGAATATGCCTGACCCAAGTTCTGGCACCCAATCTTTGGTTTCTGTGACACCTACCTATGTGGTGTAGCTTTGCTGGTGTTTAGACCGAACCATTATCACACAGAACTATGGTCATCAAAGTGATCCCTTTAAAAGTGTATCCTTGTTAAAAATGAACTATACAACTTGTGGATGGGGACAGGAGGAAAAAACTAGGAGAGGGTGAAGGAAGGTGTGACAATTTTCCAAAAAGAAGTGTACTCATTACCTGACATATAACTATATTCCCCCTGTACATCACCTTTATAATAACAATTAAAACTTTTTTAAAAGGTATGACCTGGGAACGTGGCTTAGTGGTAGAGTGCGTGCCTAGCATGCATGAAGCCCTGGGTTTGATTCCTCAGTATTATATACACAGAAAAGGCCAGATGTGGTTCTGTGGCTCAAGTGGTAGAGCACTAACCAGGGACAGTACCCAGGCCCTGAGTTCCAGCACCAGGACTAGTAAAAAAAAAAAAAAAAAAAAAAGTATGTCCTTAGATGTAGCACACACCTGCAATCCCAGAACTCAGGAGGCTAAGAGGATGGAGGATCTTGAGTTTGAGGTCCCAGGATGTTACTGGTGACTGTAAAGCCACTTGAATATGTAACCTCAGGACCTTCTCAGACATGTGACCCAGAGCCTGGGCAGAAAGGTAATTCATCCCTTCTTTCCTCTGTAGGATCCTAGGGATAGAACTAGGCTCCACTTAGTAGCTGTGTAACCCTGACCAAGTCACTGAATGTATCTAGCCTGTTTCCCCACCTGCAAAAATGTGCTTGGTCTCAGTGGCTTGCTGTGGGGAAATCAGCGCTGGCTATTTATATTAACTCAATTGGTTGGAACAAGCATGTAGTTCAACGTGTACTAGGAACAAGGAATGTTCAAAGTTCTTTGTGGAGCTGACGTATAGTTAAATAAGGGAAAGGGGTGGAAACAGAAGCAAAGACTGGACAGACAGCAAGACAGACCTATAAAGTGTCCAGGGTGTGACTGGCACTGGCTAAGAATCTAATTTACACAAAGTAAAAAAAAAAAAAAAAAAAGAGCAAAGGGTGGAGTAAAAAGTCGGTCCCCAGAGGCAGCAATGTTCCATTTCCCTCTGTTATCTATCCCAAGATGGTCAGGCTGCTTGTTCACTGAATGTGTGTATAATTGCATCCTTGGGAGAATGTAGTTCACCCTGGTTAGTACTTCCTTTTACTTGGCCTTTGTTCCATCATTTACCGACCTGCTCTTTATGGCTCAATCACAGTTCACCTCATCATTATCTTGGCTGTTGGATCTGTAGGTTTTTTTTTTTTTTTAATGCTGGTCCTGGGGCTTGAACTCAGGGCCTAGACACTATGTCAAGGCTAGTGCCTTACCACTTGAACCATAATTCCAAAAGAAACCACAGCTTCTTTTTGATAGTTTATTGGAGATAAGAGTCTCACAGACTTTCCTGCCTGAGATGGCTTTGCACCATGATCTTCAGATCTCAACCTCCTGAGAGGCTAGGATTACAGATGTGAACAACCAGAGCCCAACAGTTGTAGGGTTTTTCTTTTATTATTATTATTATTATTTTTAAGAGCAGTTTAGGTTCACAAAAAGATGAGGGGTAAGTCAAAATCCCTCACACCTCTCTCTCCTACACCATTTCCTTTCTCACTCTATTTTTGTGTTAGTGTGCTTTAAATGTAACAATCGATGAGTCAATATTGATCATTATTATTAACTGTAGCTTGTACTGTGTATTTTATGATATTTGACAAAATTATATACACCATTATGATCTTATACAATAGTTTTACTGCTCTAAGCCACCCCACCCTCCCAAAGCCTTCTTACCACTCTTTCCTTCCTTCTCCTCCCCCACTGAAATTGCTGGTGAGAGGCAGTTTTTTCCAACAAAGACTATCAGTCCTTTCCTAACCAGGCCAGAGACTTACTAGTTTCTGCTCACCTGTACTCTTGGCCATACCATGTGGCTTATGGTCTCTGAGACCCAGGATGCTGTTTCTTACTGTAAGGCACCCAGGCTGCAGCAAGGCCCAAAGGAACCCCTTACTCCTGGCTGCAGGCAAAGCCCAAAATTTCCTTCTCTGAAGCTGCCCACATTCAGGTTCCCCAGCTTCTCCAATGGAGCCCAGATACCTGCCTATGTTGTCCTTGTGTTTATTTCTTCATCATGCAATACCATCCATATGCCAAGCTAGGCACTGGAGCTGAATAGCTGGAGAGGGGGTCCAGGAAGCCCACGTCTCAGATGGCTGGAAGCTCCTTGAAGAAAATAAAACCTGGCTAGCTACTCAAGAGGCTGAGATCTGAGATTCCATTTCAAAGCCAACAGCAGCAGACAAATCCAAGAGTCTCTTATCTCCAATTAGTGAGTAAAAAAGACAGAAGTGGAGATATGGCTCAAGTGGTAGAGTGTTAGTCTTGAGCAAAAAAAAAAAGCTAAGGGAGAGCTTTTGAGACTCTAACTTCAAGCTCTAGTATTGGCACATGTACGCTCACATGCGTGCACCCACAAACACACACACACATACATACACTAAACCAACTGGGGCCTAGAGGGGCAGTTTGGAGGCCTAGTGCATGTTTAGCATGTGTGAGGCCCTACATCCCATTCCCAGCACCAGAACTAAGTAAGCAAAGCTGAGTAACGTGATGGATGATAAGGGAGGAGGAGATGACATTTTAAAAGGGACTAGGACAGAGAGTATGCAGATGTAATGCGGGTTATATAAACCTCCACAGGGACTCTCACATGGTTCACATCTCCCCACTCTTCCAACAATCTTCATGTTGGAGTTAAGTCATATGTGGGCAGGGGACAAGCAACAGGACTGTCACCCAGTGGCCAGGCCAAGCTCTGTGTCTCACGGAGTGTACCCAGAGGCTTTGTTTGCAGTAACATTTGAGTTCATCATACCAAGCTCCAATTACCCGAGTGAAGGCTATTGCCTCTTTTAAGAGTTCAAAAGCCCAGGACTTTTCATAAATAGCTTGCATCCTTTCACCAGCCCTTGAGGCAGGGATTTATGGCCCCTTTCCCTGAAGGCAGGCAGATCTACAGACAGGTTACTTCCCCTAGAGACCCAGTTCCTACAATTGTGGGATGCTCCTGCTTCCTTTTTGCATTTTATGACCTCCTGGCTGCCTAATCCCAAAATGGGTTTCTCGGGAAGGGAAGGAGACCAATTGTGAGATTGTGTGGCCGCAGCTGCCTCGGAAGCCAGAGGCCACCCCAGACTCAGGAAGAGGCTGGAGGGTGGTAGGGAAGGCCTCACAACCTGCCCCCCTTGGCCATGACTGGCTCTTTGACCTTCCAGAACCTTTTCCTAGCAAGAAACTCAGAGTGGAGGCTGTATGCTACAGTCCCCAGTGGAGCCCCAGAAGAGGAGTGACAGAAGGAAGAAAAAAAAATCAAGTTTCTCCTCACATATAAAGCACCTTTCATTTTTTAGAGCATATGTATATTCCTTGTGACCTCTCATTTAGCTCCTAGAACCCAGTAAGATGGTCTTATGAAATCCTGATGATGGATGAGGAAACCAAGGCCCAGAGACTAGCCTAGGCTGCAAGGCCTAGAGGAGACAGCTTTAGATCTGGATCCTGATCTGAATGTAGGCTGGAGCCAGATGTACTTAAAGGAAGGGGAGGGGAAGAACGAGAGGCACCTTTGGCATGGCTGGATCTGCTCTCTCAGAGCACTGCAAAGAGGGAAGGGCCATCAGGCCTCAGGCAAGGACACAGAAAAAGAAAGGTGCGCTGAAAGAGGGCATAGAAGAGGAAAGGTATGCTGGGAGAGAGGGTCGCTGAGATCTGGAGAAGGGTTGGGAGACACAAACCTGTCAGCCTCTTCCTGTCCATTTTCTCTTGCCCAGGTGCATAGGATGTGAGTCCAAATCCCTGTGACCTGATCATTAGCTTAACTCCTCCATCTTTATCTCCCGAGGACTTCATAAAAAAGAGGACTGAGACTGGCCCAAGGCTTAGCAATCCAAGCTGACATTGCATTCTTCCCCTGCTCGAGCACAACTCCTGGCTTGTCATTTGCCCAGCTCAAAAACAAAACAAAACAATAGAAATGAATAATTTTTTAAAAGACGAAATATTATTATGATATTCAAGGCCATTGAAAGTCTGATCCTAAACTTCCTCTGCCCTACCCCAGTCCTCAGTTACCTCATTCAGTTCAGGATCTGAAATCATCAGGGGAACAAGAAAATCTGGTGTTAACTCCCTGGGTAGTCAGGAAAAGCCGTGTCAAAGCCAAGCTCTGGCAGTGATCCTGTGTCAGGAGGCGCTAGCCTTCGTGAATCTCTGCATTGCTCTATCTCTGCCTGGGAGACCAGGTCCTCTCCTGTCCCAAAGCTCTGAGACAGATTCATCCTAGGACAGGCTTCACCTCTTGGAGCATTGTGGCTTCTCGTGTTTTCTTTTTCCAACTCAACAAAGTGTGCTTAGCAAACAATAATTTCTATATTGAGGGACTCTGCTAAGACCCACCATCATCTAGGGGCTGGCCTGTGTAACCAACACTGTCCCTTTGCTTTCAGCCTTTCCTGCAAGCATGTATCTTGTCTTCCTAAGCCAGGCTCTACCCTGGTCATGTTCATGTCAGCTCCTAGGCCCAACACATCATCAAGGCTTAGTAAACATTTAGTGGAGACACTTTGGAGAGGAACCTTGAGTACCGTACTCTGTGTCCCGGCAGCTGCTGTGAAACTGACCTGTGAACCTCAAACGCCTTTGAGAGTAATCTGCTTCTAAAGTGTGATTATAATCCACAGGGAAGTCGAAGCTGTGCATGCCGGATAATGACAACCTAAGAGCAGATTTGCATCAGAGTAGGAGATGCCTTGTTTGAGCAGCTCTCCCCGGCTTTCTGAGTGTTGCAGTGTGGAGGCCACAACCTCTATGCAGCCATCTGTCTCAACCCCTCACGGAAGGTGAGAATTACAGATGAGGAAACCAAAGTGACAAAAGGTCAAATGATCAGCCTAAGTTCACCCACTCGGTAGTTGGTGTGAATGGGATCTGAACTCATATTGCTGGGAAGGCCCCATACTTGCTGCTGTGGCTCTCCAATCCATCTCTCCTGCTTCTAGCAGGACCATGTTGGAAAGGCCAGAATGATTCTGGGTTTGTTTGCAGCCCTGGACAAGCCCAAACCGCTCTGTGTACTAGGTGCTGGCAGCTCTCGGCCCTGCATTTCCCACAGTCCCTGAAGGGGGTTGAAACTCAGGGCAAGTGGAAACTTCCCCCCATGTGGTGTTCACAGATGGAATTCTTTCTCCCTCTCTCCCTCTCTTCCTATCTCCTTCTCCCTCCCCCTCTCCCTTTTTCTCTCCCTCCCTCCTTCCCTCCTGAGTTTTTGAAACAGTCCGAATCTGGGTAGCAGTCTGGGTCATGCTCCGGGGGGCTTGATGGTTTATTCATCAGAGGGCTTTGCTATGGACATTCCTCTGCCAGAATTTGGGTAGATGGAAGTAGAGACTCAAAGAAACCCATGGGGCTCTTATCCCTCCCCCCCCTCCCCCCAACCCTCACCTAGAAGTGAACAATGACAATTCTCCTGAGGAAAATGAGATCTACTCCCTACCCCCCCCCCCCCCCCATGCTGGGTGCTTGATTGCCAAAGAGATAGCATCAGGGCAGCAGGAAACAATTAGCTGCCATTGTATTATTTAGACTGAAGCCAGAGGGAGGTTAGGGATTGGTGGGAGATTTGCAAGTTTATTAGCTCTCTCCTGCCCTTTTACACACAAGTGTACACTAATCCCCTTGAGCCCTGGGTTAGCTAAGCCAATAGTAAGGTCAAGTTGATTTGTTTCATTCCTTCCTTCCTTCCCTTCCATTTCATTTAAATGCTAGTTTACTCTTCCTGTAGCCATTTGCTTGAACTTTGAAAGCCTCAGTTTCTTCCTCAGTTAAAATGGCAAAAATAATAGCACCCTATGGGTTTGTCATGAGGCTTGACTGAGTAAATCCATTTCAAATGTTTAGCATGTACAAAGTGTAAATACTAGCTACTCAGAAGGCTGACCAGCCCAGGTAGAAAAGTTATCATACTCTATCTCTCCAAAATAACCAGCAAGCCAATCTGGAGGCCTGGCTCATGTCCTCCAGCAGAAGAAAGCCAAGGGCAGGAGGTGTCTGATGAGGGCTCCATCTCTTCTTTCAAGATGGTGTCTTGAATGTTGTGTCCTCTGTAGGAGATGCCCTGTAACATCGTGTTAGTGGAAAGGCAAAAAGAAACAAATATTGGGTAAAGTGTATTGTTTGTTTGTTTAGGGGACCAGTTCACTATCTAATTTAGGCTGGCCTGGATCTTGTGAGCCTCCTGCCTCAGCCTCCGGAGTGTTGGGATAACAGGTATGAGAGGCCACCATGCCTGGTTTTCAGCTTCTTTTTCTTAAGGCCTTAATCCCATTCCTGAGGCCCCACCTAGAGGCCTCACCTCCTGTACTATTGCATTGAGAATTAAGTTTCAACAGGAATTTTGGAGGGAACACAAGCATTCAATCTGTGGCAAGAGAGATGGGCCAATAAAAAGCGATTACAACATGACAGACAAATCCTAGTATGGGGACTTAGTAAAAGCCAGATACTCTCCAAAGGTCATTAGTAACCGGAAGAAACGATTTTCATTTAATTTGCACACTAGTCTCAGGAGGCAAGTACAACAAATCTTTGGTATCGTGGGTCCATGGTTCTAAGGAGACTGATAGTGAAGAAAAATTGCGCATGCTCAAGATACACAGTTCAGCATGGTACTGCGGATGCTTGATTCTTTTGCCTTCCTAATTTCATTGCACTTGCAAAACACATGCTACCTTTCAACCAGTCTCAAGTTTTTACCATATCATTTCAGTTAAGCACATTCACTTATACTTTGCTTATTGACACCATTTCCCTTTTTGTTGTTGGTGGTGGTGGTCATGGGGCTTGAATTCTGGGTCTAGGCGCTGTCCCTCAGCTCTTCAGCTCAGGGCTAGTGCTTTACCAATTGAGCCACAGCACCACTTCTGGCTTTTCCTGTTTATGTGGTGCTGAGGAATCAAACCCAGGGCCTCATGCATGCAAGGCAAGCACTCTACCATTGAGCCACCTTCCCAGCCCCACACCATTTCCTTTTGAGGAAGAAGATTTTTCACAAAATTAAGGACAAGAAAATAGCACATTAAAAAAGAAAGCAAGGAAGGAAGGAGAAAGAGAAAAAAAGAAAACAGCAGATCACATGTGATTTAAGCACAGCTAGCAATAAAGGTAATAATTGATCAAGAACTTCTCAGCATCCACTGAGATGAATTTTTTTTGTTTTTATATATTTATAATTTTTTGACCACGCTTGGTTAAAACCATGTGTAATCCGAGAATGAAGCAGGGTCAACTGTGTTTATAGGCAGTGACTGAAATAAAGAAGAGTGAAGGGACATCCCCTTCCAAGAGCACTCAGATGCTGCTGGGAATAGGATGAGAAGTCAGGTAGCCTAGACTAGGTACTTGAGCGGTACCTGAGCAGCCTGGGATAGGAGGGCAACATGGAGGGAAGCCTGTCCCAGTTGATCTGAAAGCCAAGGAATGAGGAGGTAAGCCATTTGAGAACAGCATAGGGCATTTCTTCCGCACATTTCTTCCATATGGAAGGCTCAGAGCTTGAACTGGCTTCCTTTGCCTTTAAGATAAGAGTCACATTTAGCATGATAATGATTGTGACTGAGCAAATGCATATATAACAAAGTGATTTAAACAGGGTCCCAGAGCAGGAGTGCCTGATTCGTTCATTCATTCATTCATCCATACATTCATTCCTCCAACATACCTATATTATACACCTGCCATGAGCCAGGCACTGTGGTGGCAACTGGGAATATGGTGATGAGTAAGACAATGTCTCTCCCTTCACAGTGCTTCCATCCATCAGGGGTAGGTGGCTCATGCCTTCATCCTAGCTACTCAGGAGGCTGAGATCTGAGGATCACTATTCAAAGCCAATCCCTGCAGGAAAATTCATGGCATTCTTCTTTTTTTTTTTTTGGGTCTGGTCGTGGGGCCTGAACTCGGCCTGGGCACTGTCCCTCAGCACTTCAGCTCAAGGCTAGCGCTCTACCACATGAGCCACAGCGCCACTTCCAGCTTTTTTCTTTTTGCTTATGGGGTGCTGAGGAATCGAACCCAGGGCCTCATGCATGCAAGGCAAGCGCTCTACCACTGAGCCACCTTCCCATCCCCTCATGGCATTCTTATCCCCAGTCAACCACCAAAAATGCGGAAGTGGAGCTATCGCTCAAGTAGTAGAGTTCCAGTCTTGAGTGAAAAAAGTTAATGCATTAAGGGACAATGTTCAGCCCCCCAGTTGAGCTCTAGTACTGAAACAAAAATAAGTAAAATAAAACTTCCATCTTTGAGATGAAACTAGACAATATATAAGAAAACAAAACAAAAGAAATGTCATACTGGGGGTGTGTGGCTCAAGTAGTAAAGCACCTGCCTAGCGAATGGAGGACCTTGAGTTCAAGCCCCACCAAAGAAATGTCTATGGAACCCAAAAGCAGATAAAGATGAAATATTGAATAAGTTAAGGGGGATGGAAATGCTGAAGATGATGGTGGCAAGCAAGGCCCAGTAACATCCTTTTGAGGCAGAGACAAAGTCCCAAATGATGCGAGAGAAGAAGCGATGGAATCGGAATCAAGCAACCAGCAGATACAAAGGTCATGAGTCAGATGCTTGGTGTGAGGGAAGGGTGGGAAGGAAGGTACTGTGGTAGGAAGGAAGTGAATAAAGAGGAAAGGGAGGTGAAGAGATACTGGCAGGGACAGATCTTTGGGAGCCACACTCAGGATTTTAGATAGTGGGTTTTAACAAGGACTTTAGATAGTGTTTTTGTGGAAAAGAGAGGGAGTGGGGGATGGATATTTGAGCAGGAGAGTGACTTTTTATTGTGCTGGCTGAGGTATGATTCTTGCTTTCCAGTAAAACCAATCTCCTAGGAAGTGACAGCACTCTGGGATTTACCTCATTTCACCTAATCTTCACACTATGTCCCATGAAGAACTTCCTAGTATTTTGTCCCTTATTCAGTTGCAGAGACTGGAGTGCAAAGGTGTGGCTCAAGACCAAAAATACACAAACAAACAAACAAACAAATAAATAAACTAAAGACCACACAGTGGGTAGCTGGCCTGTGCCTTGTCTGCAGGAATTGGAGGCCATTGTTTGGGAATAAAGCAGAGGAGAGAGGATGGATGTTAACTGGCTGGGGGGAGGTGGGAACTGATTGGATTCAGATCTATGTGGGCAGAAGAGGTAAGATTAGATCTATGCTGGATGTGTCGGAATGTACACCTTTAATTTTCAGTATTACTTTGCTGTTAGATTACGTATGAGTGGGACATAAAGAGAGATGCCAAGAATAAACCCAAGATTTTTGGCCTGAACTACAGAGTAAATTAAATCTCTACTGAAACAGAGAAAGCTGTAGGAAAGCAGCGTGGGAGAAAAAGTGAAGCTTATGAAAGCAGCAAGAAGGTAGGACAAAGGATGAACAAATGCAGCAGTGGTACTTACTAGACAAATAAATAAATAAAAACAGCTAGGTGTTGTGTTTTAGGTTTGTAGTCCTAGCTACTTGGGATCCAAAGATCAGGAGATCACAGTTCAAGGACAGCCTTGGCAGAAAAATTATAAAGCCCCATCTCAACCAATAAATGCTACACATGGAAGTAGCCACACATAAACACAGGAAGCATAAATAGGAGGATCCAGGTTCAGGGCATAAATTTAAGACCCTATTCAAAAAGTACCTAAACCCAAAAGGGTGAAGGGTAGGGCTACAGCAGTGATTTGTTTGCCTGCCTGGCAAGGGCAGGATCCTGAGTTCAAACCTTAGCACTTACCAGGCCCTGGTAGTTCTTGCCTGTAATCCTAGCTACTCAGGAGACTGAGATCTGATGATCCACAACTCAAAGCCAGCCAGGGCAAGAAAGTTCATGAGACTTTTATCCCCAATTAACCACCAAAAAGTCAGAAGTAGAGCTCTGTCTCAAATGGTAGAGTACTAGCCTTGACCAGAAAAACTCAAAGACAGCAACCAGGCCCCAAGTTCAAACACACAAAGGCGCGCTCGCGTGCACGCACGCACGCATGCACACACACACACACACACACACACACATCCCTTAGTATTGCTAAAAACAAACAAAAAAAGCAAATACATGCTTATGAATGGATGAAACTGGCTAGCACAGATTGTATGTCTGTCCTTCTCACACTCTTGAGTCAGCCCATTTTGGTCTCAAATTCTCCATTTTCCACCTCACCCTCCTGAGGCTGGCATTACAGGCATGTATCATTAAGCCTGATTTTTCATCCATTCCAGTAACTGACGGCATCTGTAATGACAGTGGCTGAAAGGTACTTTTTAGCCAAGTCTTTTTCACAACCCACCCCAGCCCTGGTGTTATAGAAAGAAACTGGGGTTGTGTTGTTGTTGTTTTGTTTTAATCTTAAACTTTGTTTGGGCAGCTTTGACAGGCAGACGGCAATCTCAACTTCAGTTGTGTTCCCAGGTCAAAAGGAGGCATCCTGCCTAGAACTGTTTCCCCTTGACTCCCACCCTCACCCCAAATCATTTCTTTGTATATAGGTTATAGTCCTGGCCCTATGGGAGGGGGAGGGGGCAGCCTCATGGCCAGTAAAGGCCAGTGGTAGTTCATGTAAAGCTGACTGGGAGAGCTGAGGTACTGTCATTAGGAAGGAAAACAACACTCACCAGACAGATCTCTATTTGAGCCATTTGTCTGTGCTCTTCCCAGGGGCCCAGCAGCTCCTTCCTGCTCTGGCCTCTGCCACGAAGGAGGTATCTTTAGTTCTGAAAAAAATGTTAATCTTGCTCCAATTCATCTCAGATATGTCCTGGGACTTAAACTCAGGGCATGGGTGCTGTCTCTGAGCCTCTTTGTGCTCAAAGCTAGTGCTCTACCACTTGAACCACAGTGCCACTTCTAGCTTTTTCTGAGTAGTTTTTATTGAAGAGTCTAATAGGCTTTCCTGCCCAGGCTGGCTTCGAACAATGGTCCTCAGAGCTCAGCCTCCTGAGTAGCTGGGACTATAGACAAGATTCACAAGTGCCTGGATGGTTTTTGTATGTTTGTTTGGTTTGTGAACAGTTCCTACAGTTTCTTTTTTTTAATCGGTCGTGGGGCTTGAACTCTGGGCCTGGGTGCTGTCCCTCAGCTCTTCAGCTCAAGATGAACATTCTATCACTTGAGCCACAGCACATCTCCTGATTTTCTGGTGGTTAATTGGAGATAAAAGTTTCATGGACTAGGGGGCTGGGAAGGTGGCTCAGTGGTAGAGTGCTTGCCTTGCATGCATGAAGCCCTGGGGTCAATTCCTCAGCACCACATAAGCAAAAAGAAAAAAGCAGGAAGTGGTGCTGTGGCTCAAGTGGTAGAGCGCTAGCCTTGAGCTGAAGAGCTGAGGGACAGTGACCAGGCCCAGAGTTCAGACCCCACGACCGAACCCAAAAAAAAAAAAAGTTTCATGGACTTTCCTGCCTGGGCTGGCTTTGAACTGTGATCCTCAGATTTCAGCCTCCTGAGTAGCTAGGATTAGAGGCATAAGCCCCTGGTACCTGGCCAGATTTTTCTTTGACCACCTTTTATGGTATAAGCACATGCATGTGTGTGTGCATGCACGTATGTGCATGAGTATGGGTCCTGGAGCCTTGCTGGGGACAACCAGGACGCTCAGACCTCATATGTCTTATTGAGGTTTTGCTTAAACATCACTTCCTCAGAGAGGTCTGCCCTGACCACCCTTCCTGCCATTCTCTATCTGCCCTGTCACTTGATTCAATTTCCCTGTTCCTCTTGTCACTGTTTAAATTACCCTGAACTTCTACTTATGTAGATCTCATCTGCTTCCTTTCATCTAGAAAGTGCCCTTTATCTGCCATGGTCTTGCTCACTACATTGCCCTAGAGTCCAGGCCTGGGCTTAGAATATTCTGATGAGCTGTGAGCAGTAAAGCCCCTAGAAGTCTAGTAGGTAGTCAGCACCTGTGGCCTTTGCTACTTGTTTGAGTCTGCTTCCTGTAAGGACTCAGAATAAGATTTAGCCTCTCCAGATGACAGCACCTCTGTCACCATTTATCAACAGGCAGTAGGGGTTGAACATTCAGCCGAAGTCCAGAACAAGACACATGAAGAACTTTTTATCAACCCCATACCTGGTATGGCAGTCCCCTCCGCCCCCCATCCTCTCAGGAGCTTCCCAAATCACCCCATACTCTACCTTCCTGTCTCTCATGACCTGTGCCATTTGCCCACACCCGCCTCAGTCACTTGCCATCTCTCTGAGGTTCTGTTCCCATTTGCCCTGTTTCTCAATATCCACCAACTTCTCTTCTTCTCCCTGTTCTCTGTCTTTTCATTTACTGAGTGATTAACTGAGTAAAGGCTCTGTACATAGACTCTTGCTGACCACTGGTAATTAAAAGCCCAAGCAACATAGGTCATATTGTTTCAGTGTGTAGTCTAGCTGATATTTGAACCCAGCTCCTCCAATACTTCATCTCTATGCTTATCCATGATCCTCACAGAAATATAAAAGTATGCCATGCACTGGTGGCTCACACTTACAATCCTAACTACTCATGGTGTTGAGATCTGAGGATCGCAGTTCAAAGCCAGCACAGGCAGGAAAATCTGTGAGATTCTTATCTCCAATTAACCACCAGAAAACTGGAAGTGGCACTGTAGCTCAAGTGGTAGAGCATTTGCCTTGACCTGAAGAGCTGAAGGGAGAGTGCGCAGGCCCAGAGTTCAAAAAAGAAAGAAATATTAAGTATCTCTTCAGGACCAGAGCCTCTCGGGTGTACCTCTCTGACTTGTTTCTCAGTAGCACGACGGAGGAGGAAGAGGAAGGTGAAGACCAACCAGGGCAATCAGAGAGGGTGGGTGGGTCAGTGGACTTGTGAGGTCATAGCAAGCAGTCACCCCTGTGAGTAGGCTGCCTCTGCCTCTTTAAATCCTACTTGAGAGAAGAATGGAAGCTTGTTTGGTCCTAGCCCTGCTATAGGTTGTAGGCTGTTTGGTTTGTCATCTTCAGGTCAGAGAGCTTTGAGTATATCAGTGCAGAGATGGACTGCATCCCCTTCTTAGGGAGGAGGTGACAAGGAGGACTGGCACAGAGCTCTCTTCTTACTCAGCTGGATGGAAGTACCAGCTTGGTCAGACTGTCACAGAGTAGCAGGATCTAGAGTGTGCCACCTGTACCATGATCTACCAAACAGTCCTCACAAGGGAAGTTTGGAGTCCCTAAGGAAGAGCGACTCCCCTGCTGGCCTGGCAGGAAGTTACAGAACAAGAGACTGTTCCCAATGCTGGTCTCACCACTGGGTGGCTGGTAACTGTTATTTACAAGGCTGGCTTATTCATGGTCACTGAAGCTCAGAGAGGCAGGATGGAGTCAGAATCTAACAAATGAGTTATTTATATCTACATCCCAGACCTCAGAAGGAAAATTCCCATACTTAGACATTCCTAGATGGCCTGCGACACAGGATATTTAAAGTAACAATGGACCAAATTCTTGCTCACATTTTTGGCAGGGCTCCAGTCTGAAAGTCCACAAGAGACAGATTTGTTGGGCTGTGTCACTTTGCTGAGGGGGAGGGGAGGAAGACTGTTTCTAATCTGGGATCTATTTAAGATCTGATCACCCCCCCTTTCCTGGAATGACAAAAAGAGCATGATTTTGAGTTTAGAAACAATGTTCTGTGTGATGTACTTTGGAAGATTTTTAAGAGTAGGAGCTTTGTCCCCTCCCACTCATCTTTGAGGAAAAAGAGGGTTGTTAAAGCAATAGGATACGCTTTGAGAAACTCAAGACCTCCTCCCTTGTGTCTGCCTGAGGGTGGAAATAACCACTACCAATGGGCAGGCTAATAACCAAATACTGTAAATGATGTAGACTGTTGTACACAGATGCACATGGCTCTGTACAAAGCAATCATGAAAGCTGTGTGCTGGTGGTTTATGCCTGTAATCCTAGTTACTCAGGAAGCTAAGATCTGAAGATTGCCATTCAAAGTCATCCCAGACAGACAAATCTGTGAGTCTCTTATCTCCGATTAAGCATCCCTGCCAAAAAAAAAAAAAAGCCAGAAGTGGAACTATGATTTAACTGGTAGCGTGCCAGTCTTGAGTGAGAAGCTAAGCAATAGTGACTAGGCCTTGTACTGGCACACATACACACACAACAAAAACAACCATGACATACTCCAGGATGACCTTAGGACACTGGTTCCAAGGAAAATCTTTGAAAGAAATGGAAAGGATGACTTATTACATGATTGAGGTTTTATCATCAAAGTGATTTTTTCAATAACTTTATCCAGGTATAATTAACATAAATAAAAGCTATACATACTTAACAAACTCAGCTTGATAAAATGAAACAAATTCTTAAGGCCCATCCCAGCAACATTATATTTCTTATAAAGAAGTAGAGACTGAGCCAGCTTTATCAGTTTGGCTACAAGTCAAACTTTGACTACAAGTCACAAAAAGTATCTATCAGACTTGCTTAAATTATAAGGATGCTTTATTCCTTTATGTAACAAGGAATCTACAAGCTATTGTGACTCTGGCCTCTACCCTCTAATGACCAGCTCCTATGTGATGTTAAGAGTGCTGCAGCCCCAATTTCACAAGGAGACATTACATGTGTTCATTCCCTTTTAGTTTCTTAAGAGTGAAGAAACTTTTCTCAGCAGTCCCCAGCAGATTTCTCTTCACATTGTATTGGTCGGCACTGCATCATACACAAACCATATCACAAACCAATTATGAGCAAGGATAATAGGGCCAGCTGTGATTTGATTAGACTCTTCCAGGTTTATCCCTGGAGCTGTAAATAGAATTACTCTTTTCCTGAGTCATATAGCACAAGGATAAACTCTGTAACAAAGTTGGACTAGAAAACAAAAAAAAAATGGCTAGGAGAGCAAAAATTGGGAGGCAATATAAATGTCCATCAATGGGAGATAACTTCATTCTTAAGACCCAAACCCAAACCAAACAAATAACAATTTGATGACTACACACTAGCATGCAACGTCTAGAACTTGAGGATAGAGCAGTGAATGAAACAGTCTTTAAAGGGAGAAAGGCAGATAGTAAATAAAATAAATTAGTACAGGTTTATAATTGCATATTCACAGGTTTATAATTGCAAATTGAAATAAGCACATGAAGGGGAAAGGCTACTTTGAAAACATCAAGGTGCCGAAATGTAGATAGAGGAATACAGATCTAGTGTCCCCCTTTCCCCGCCCCCCTCGCTAGCCTCAAGGGTTGGTAACAGGGCTCAGAAATAGCAAGAGGCTTCTGAGTATGTGAGAGAGCCATGTTAGTGTGTTGAGAGGTATATGGGGGAGGATAAAGAAAGTGGAGTGCACTAATCCATAGGTATCTATTTTTGCTGGTGCTGGAGCTTGAACTCTGGGCCTTGCTCTCTTGCCTGGCTTTCTCAATCAAGGCTAGTATTCTACTACTTGAACCACTTCCAGCATCTTACTGGTTAATTGGGATAAGAGTCTTACTGATGTTTCTGCCTGGGCTGACTTTGAACTGTGATTCTCAGATCTCGGCCTCCTGAGTAACTAGGATTACAGGCATGAGCCACCTTGGTCAGTACCAGTGTTGACCTCCTTCTTACACTCTTTGGGATTGTTCTGTCTTAGGGAAGGAGAGGGAAGGGAATTTTCCAGATTCCATTTTACGAACTACAGATTCCTAAAAGTCTTCATAGTCTAACAGTGATTCTATAGCAAGGTGGTGAGTACATCAGAATCAGGCTCCTCCCACATACCAGTCATCCCACAGCTGGCTAGCATCCATGCCTGGGTGCTTCTGTAGAAAGCAGGGGCTCTGTGGTTAAGCCTGTGAAAACTTGAGTTTAGGACTATAGCATCTAGGGCTGTTTTTCCACTTTAAAATAGGAATAATAAAATATAGATTTAGTATGAGAACTCAAGGAAATGATGGGGCAGGATGGGAGTCGGGGTGGGTTGAAGGTGTAGCTCAGTGGTAGAATGTGTGCTTAGCATGCATAAGATCCTTGGATTCAAACTCCATTATCTCTCTAAAAAGCTAATCAGTCACTTTGTGCTTAGTATGATGGTATGTGGTAAATACTTATGATGGTTAATCTTGGTTGTCAACTTGATTGGATTGAGAAGTGTCTGTAGTTGAGTAAACATATCTCTGGGAGTGTCAATGAAGATGTTTTCAGAGACAGAGTCTCATCCTGAATGTGGGATGCACTTTTCCTAGGCTCAGGGTCCAGATGGAATTAAAGAGGAAAGAAGAAAGTCCATTAGCATGCAGATATTCTCTCTCTGCCTCCCTTCCTTCTTTCTCCCTTTCTCTCCTCTTCCTGGCCATCATGAGGTGAGTTGCTCTTCTCTGCCACACCCTCCCCATCATGAGGACAGAAATGCAAGCCAGAATAAATCGTTCCTCCCTTATGTTGTTTCTGTCAATATTTGTCACAGTTGGAAGTCTAACACAAGATTGTAGCAGTTATTGACATTTATATCATTATGAGTATATGGTGGAATGCTTGGCTAGTTTCAGGACAGAAATAAAATCTAAAGCTACTTCTCTGACCTTTGAGTGTCTTCTCAATATCATATTGGTTGTGGGACTTAAACTCAGGGCTGAGGTGTTGTCTCTGAGCTCTTTTGCTCAAGGCTAGTACTCTACCACTTTGAGCCACAGCTCCACTTCTGGTTTTCAATGGTTAATTGGAGAAAAGAGTCTCACTGACTTTTCTGCCTGGGCAGAACCATAATCCCCAGATCTCAGATCTCAGCTTCGTGAGTAGCTAGGATTATAAGAGTGGCCACCAGTACCTGGCTATCAATATATTCATAATTCACACATTTAACAAATATTTATTTAATGCCACTCATATACTACATACTGTTGTGGAAGCTTCCCAAAAGATGTGTGAGATCTATTGGAATTTTGATCCCTCAGTGTACAATTCAATTACCTCAATGTACAATTGAGGTACAATGAACAATTACCTCAGTGTACAATTCAAATACTATGTCATACGAAGGCCAAGAAACCCTGAAATCATGAACGAAAGAAAACAAATTTCACCAGGCATGGTGTTGCCCACCTGGAATCCTATCATTCAGGAAGCTAAGGCAGGAGGAATCTCAAGTTTTTGGCTGGCCTGGAATATATAGAAAGATCTTGACAAAAGTAAGAAAAATAAAAGGAAGGAAGGAGGAAAGAAGGAAGGAAGATAGTTAGTAAGATTACCTGCTCTTAGAATTTACCCTGAAATGATAACTAGAGTGTGAGCAACATATTAAGTCATGGGATGTTGGAAGAACAGAGAAGAAGAAAATAAGTGTGAGACCAAGAGCAACACTTAATGGTATATCATTGTCTTAGGCTATTTTCTGCTACTGTAACTAAACACCTGTGAATGGCTAACTTCTAAAGAAAAGTTTATTCAGCTTACAGTTCCAGAGGCTCTAAAGTCCAAGAACATTGTACTGGTATCAAGCAATGACTTCCTGGTGCATCATATTATGGGATGCATCACATAACCAGGCAGGACATGCAAAATGGAGAATGCTCACATGTATAACAAAACCAACCCTCAATAACCCATTAAGCCATCCGTCTCTTAATTCATGGGTGGGTTGATCCTTTCACGAGGGCAGAGTCCTCACAATCAATTCCCTCCTGAAGGGTTCACCTTTCAGCACTGCACAGTCTCAGAAGGAATAAGCCAGATCCAAACTATAGCAATTGTTGGAGTTGAGGAAACACTATAAATTGGTTCATAATACTTGCAACCCACAGTTTCCCAAAGAGACAAGAAGCCTTGTTCCTATTCTTGGCTTTACAGCTAAATCTCTGTGTGACCCTGGGCAAGCCTGTCTTCTAGCTCTGTTCAGGCCAGGGAACCAGTGAGTTGGACCAAGTTTCAACCTGTTAGCAAGGTCACCAACCTTCTGAGAGTCCAGAAAATGTGTTTCTCAAAGGAAAAGAAAAACACACAGAGAACTTTATCTGCAGTGTCAAATTGTTCCCAGGCTCCCTCCCTTAGCTACACCACAAATTCTCAAATCATTTCTGGATGCCATGACTCCAAAATCTGCATCTGAATGACATGCCTTCAGGGATGGCGTTTTTTAGGAAGCTCCTACACAGGAATGGGCTATTATGACATGTTGGTTCCAACTGCCCAAGGTGGCCAATCAGACATGACAGCAGCCAGCATCAAGAGCAGAGAACCAGACAGATAATATAAATAGGAGAAACAGGCTCAGCACATGGATATCTGGTACAAGCAGCGATGGATGGCACCTAGCTTTTGGTCCAGGGGGATCAGATAGTGAAAGGAAGAAACTGAGGAAGGGAGGGGGCTGAAGCCAATCATTGCCATGGGAACAAGGGCCAGGAGGAGCCAGCTTTTTATTTTTTGTGAGCAGTTTTAGATCTGGGCCTGGAAGCCTTTATTTTCAAATGATGATAATCCAACAGTTTTGGAAAATATATTGGGGTTGACAGTTTTGTCTTCTTGTCTACTGGTTCAGACTTCCAGGCTAAAGATAGAGAAATAGACTAAGAAGAGAGATGAAGCCTTCTGTCCTCTGCTCTCCTGTCTAAGATGTTAATCTTGGACATCTGTGCTGGACTACGTGGTGTGTAGTCCTGTCTAGTACTGTAACTATATTAGGGTCTGGGGATGCAGCTCAGTGGTACAGTGCTTGCCTAGCACACCTGAGGTCTTGGGTTCTATTGCCAGCACACACACTCCCCAAAACTCAGCCAGGGGCGGGGGACAGGTAACACACACAACATACAACACATACAACACAACACATATAACACATACAACATACAACCTAAGCAGTGGCCTGTGGAAATGGCAGTCACTTCTCAGAGCTCCAGGGTTGCAAACTGCTTGGCTAGACACTTGTTCTCAGAGTTTGAGGATTTTTTTATTTTTTATTTTTGTCAGTTGCGGTGCTTGAACTCTGGGCCTGGGCGCTGTTCCTGAGCTCTTCAGCTCAAGGCTAGCGCTCTACCACTTGAGCCACAGCACCACTGACACTTGTTCTCTAACTCAATTAGATGCCAGCAGAGTGCTTTAGTGACCTGAGGCTGGCTGGAACAGTGCCTGGGAAATGATCAGATTTAGATGGGTGTTATTTTTAACATGGTGACCCTGACCCTACTGCCTTCCACTCCCACCCCAACTGCTTTGGCTTTATGGTCCCCAAGAGGAGAACATAGTTTTGTCCTGGAGATGCAGAGGCATGGTCTATGCCCTTTACCTTCAGTATACATCTCTCCTTGACCACCCATGAATTCCCAGGCCCTGCTTTCTGAATTATCTAAAACAATCTACAGCTCATTCTCTTCTCCTTAAGATTCAGATTCCTTTCCCCAAACACCGCCCCTGATCATAATAGACCAAATAATGTCTCTTCCCATTGCAGAGGAAATGGGGTTGGGGGCTTAGTAATTCAGGAAGGGTAGGTGGTTGTGTGCTCAGAAAGAACTTAATGAAGGAAGCTTAATATTTTATATAGGGTGTTATGGTTCACTGTGACACCTGGGTTCAAGTGTCATCTCAGTTATGGTCCAAGTTAAGTTGGTGAAAACAAACTATGTACTCTACCAGTTTCTACAGATGCACACAAGTAGGAAGGCAGCCCCTTTCTGGGGGAAACAAAGGCATTCCGTGGACATAATTCTTCAACTGGGCCTAAAACTTACAAAGAGGACTTAGTGTTTACTATACTAGCTTTGAAGGCAGATACACTCTGGGTTAAAATCTCATGTCTGATACTTAGCAGCACTATGCCTTTTAGGGAGTAACTTAACTTCCCTAGACTTGATTTTCTCATCTGTAAAATGAGGCTGATCATAAACTTAATTTTTTTCAAGCTTGCAAACAATAATACTACATCTATGCTCATAAGCAATACCTTTAAGTAGTTATTATTTCCTAAGGAAACTTGGCTTGTGTCCAACTAGTGATTCCAATCAGAAACTCACCTAGAGCTCCTTGTCTCTGTATGGTAGAGTTTTTGTTTAGAATCTTAAGCCATCCTGTCCACCATGCCCAATATTGGGAAGCCAGCCAGGAAAAAATTTACCTGAGGCCCTCTAGGTACAGAGGGGCCAGGTCTGAGGGAGAGGATGAGAAAACAAGACAAGGGGAAGAGTTCCAAACCTTACAAAATTACTTAATGTTAATAAACATGTGAACAGAGGAGGTGGATCCCAGGGAGTTTTTCAGTCATCTCCTGCTTAACACATACAGATGTATTCATAATTACCCCTTGCCTCAGGCCTTCAGGCCCAGGTGGGCTCCAGAAGGCCTGTGCTGCCGCCAGACAAGAGTCCTTAAAGGACACCATGCAGACAATTGGAATGCCATTTATCGTGCGAAACACAATAAAACCCTGAGTTCTCTTCCTGTCTCAGAGACCCATAAATTATGAAAATTATACCTGCCCCAGGCCATGGACATATTGTTTTATTAAAGTTCTGATGAATAAACTTCATGTCTCTTAAAAATGTCCTCCCAGCTTTCATCTGGCAACACCTCCAGCACGAAGCTGGCTGCCTGGGTTCATCTTAGTTCTTTGGAAAAGTGAGCTTACTTCAAATGCTGGATTCCCAGTGTGGGAGGCACTTACAGTGTACTGGGGCCTTCTGACCAGGTGACGAGGCTGTCTGCCCCCAAGCAAGGCCATTCCCTCTTCATGGAGAGAATGTATGGTTAGGGACACAAAGGTTGAATTGTCACATCCTTCTTGTTACCTATGATCGGTGGAAATCCTTTTGTCTACTACAGCCTGTTCTTCTCATAGTTCTTAATTACTTCAGCTTATATTTTTACCTTCTCCCTCAAATTGTGTGTGTGTGTGCACACATTAGACATCTCTGACCCTTCAGCTTTCTGTCCTTTAAGAGAACTATGCCAGAGGCCGGGTGTGCCTGGGAACATGGCAGCGGCAGGCCTGGCTGATTCCTGATGTGGATATCGATCCCAAGGGCATCTTCAAGTATGTGCTGATTTGAGTCCACTCGAGGCGATCCTCCAGGGCTCAGGCCGAGGAGGGCAAGGAAATTGTGTGCGTTACAAGTGGGCCGAGTATCACGCCGATATATTTATGAGTGTCTGTCAAGCTGCAAAAGGAGGGTTATGACTGTGAATGCCTGGGCGGTGGCGGCATCTCCCACGTCAGGACAAGAGGATCCATGTGTATGGCTACTCTATGGTCCTGCGCAGCACTGTCTCAACGGAGATCAAAGCCAAGTGTCCGGACTACAAGCAGCCAAGTCAGGACTCAGATCTTTCTGAGGCCCCTCCTGAGGGGCTAGCCCCACTATTCCCTTCACCTGCTGGTGACATATCACTCTGCCACACCTCAGACCAGCTTGGCCACAGGAATTAAAAGCATTCATGTGCCAGTCCAAAAATAAATAAATAAAGAGAGAACTATGACATGTGGCACACATACTCAGCCAGTGGCCATTATGGTCACGGCCAAGCCATTTCATGACTGGCAATCAGGAAGATCGCGGCCCCCGGGATGAAGATAAAGGACATACTCTTTCTCTAGATACCAATGTAGTCCTCAACTCCCCACAAGCATTTGGGTAGGTGTGTGTGTAATCTTCAGAACCTTATAGTTAGGGGCTGGGAAGGTGGCTCAGTGGTAGAGTGCTTGCCTTGCATGCATGAGACTCTGGGTTCGATTACTCAGCACCACATAAGCAGAAAAGGCCAGTAGTGGTGCTGCGGCTCAAGTGGTAGAGCACTAGCCTTGAGCTAAAGAGCTGAGGGACAGCGCCCAGGCCCAGAGTTCAAGCCCCAAGACCAACCAAAAAAAAAAAAAACAAAAAAAAAACCTTACAGTTAAAATAAAAACCAGGCCTACTTGTCACTTGTAATCTAAGAATTAAGACACTTGGGACTAAGTTCACTAGCCTTGAGCTGAAGAGCTGAGGGACAGCGCCCAGGCCCAGAGTTCAGGCCTCAAGACCAACAACAACAACAACAACAAAAACCTTACAGTTAAAATAAAAACCAGAGGTAGGCCTACTTGTCACTTGTAATCTAAGAATTATAGACACTTGGGACTAAGTTGACTAAAATGTGCTGCCTTGTTGGTGAAGAAAGACTAATCAACCTTTCTTTGTCCATCCCTGTTGGATGGTCAGGTGTAAAAGAGGGCAACCCAAACCTGTCTTTACTCTAGAAGTTTCCTTTGTGCCTCTTTGGAAGTAACCAGGGGATACTTGGCATTCTTTGGCTATTGCCAAAGCTTAGATTTCATAAAGATCTTCAAATACCATAACTGATGATCACAAGATAGTGACTGAATCTACAATTTCTGATCTCTCCCTTCAAATCCCTCAATACCATTGCTAGTAAACTGAATTTCTCTGAGGAAATGAAAATGTACTCACAACTATGTCAACTCAATCACTGGGCTGGATGCCAGTGGCTCCTACTGGTAATCCTTGCTAATCCAGAAACTGAGATCTGAGTGTCGCTGTTCAAAGCCAGCCTGAGCAGGAAAGTCTGTGAGACTCATCTCCAACTAACTATAAAAAGCCAGAAGTAGAGCTGTAGCTGATGAGTGCTAGCCTGAGCACAACAGCTCAGAGACAGCACCCAGGCCAAGTTCGAGTCCCAGAACTGCCCCCCCACCAAAGTGGTTGAATTTAACTAAATTTGAGTACAAGGGGGAGGGGAAAACAGGAATCATATGGAAAGACCTATGAGGACAGGGTCTTCAATAGTAGCTTTGTGAAAAATCAATAGATGGAACACTTTATAGGAGTCAAACGAACCATTTTTAGCCAATGCTAAAATTGTCTAAGGCTTTTCTGACTGGATATTTTATTTCTGGTTGGCTTTTTGAAGATTGTAGATTTGGGGGTACCAAGAAAGAGTTACAGAAATTTTAGAAGACAGACCGATCACTACTGTTTTCTACCTCTATCTCTTCCTAGTTCTCAAGCTTTATCTGTGTTACATTCATCGGAGGGGATAGCTAACCCAGGAAGAGCATACAGCACCTAATATTAGGAAGTGGTATTTAGCTTCCCAATAGAGTTTTCCTTCAATAGTTTTAGGTCATCCTAGAGTGGGAACAAGGGTCTGACGTTAGCACACTTTATTTTTGTTGTTGGGTTTGTTTTTGGTTTTTTAACATCCCTGGGACTTTGCTGGGGGTTATCACCAGAGTAAAACACGTAAACACACGAGAAAACAGCAGATCTGTATATATTTAACAATATATATTTATAGATATTTTCTAGATCAGTACATTCAGTTTTAACTTGTTTTTTTCTTCACAAACAGAAGAACTCTTACAATAGTAGACTTTCTAAAATAAATACTATTAAAATAGAGCTTCAAAATAAATATTCTATACAAAGGAAACCTTCTGTGGTAACTTTTGTGGTGGGGTAACAGGGGAACTATAGTGAAAGGTGAAAATAAAATAGGAATGTGGTGGCAAGGGAGCTGGAAAAAACTTTACCTTTTGTAACACGAAACCAAACTGTAGGACAAGGAGAAGGAAAAGCAATATAAGACATCGCACGCAGTTACCCACAGCAAAAAAAATGGCAACGCAAGGTTTGACTTCCACTATGACAGTAAGCAGAGAAGACAGGGAAATGCTCACCAAAGGCATGAGCCAGAAAAAGCTGGTGCCCTAGCGATGGACAGTACTAAGTTGTGCTGCTAGCACACCACCAGACACTTGCTGGGGCAGCACAGGAGAATGTGATGCTTCAAGGTGGCAGCCACCTGGGTTCAAAGGGTCCATTCCCAATAGGGACTGGTCTTCCTTCTGGAGTCTCTGAGGAGCGTCTCCGTTGTACACCCTGTCATTTACCGGGGAAGCCTTTGTTAGCTTGGACCCAGTCCCCAGGGGGCTCACGGAACTATTGGCCTCCACAAACTCACCACTGGTGGGGTGAGAACCAAAAACTATTACCAGCCCCAGGCACAACTACCACCAACCCCAGGACTGCAGAGAAGCAAGAACTAGCTGACTTTTCGACATAAGCATAACCCAGCCAAGCAAGCTGCAGGTGACAGGAAAACAGCCAGCCAGCCAGCCAGCAGTATCTACAGAAATGTGTCCTGTTTCTGCGTACTTGTTCCCTCGGCGACTCATGGGAAGGAATAGAGGGCCTACAGGGCCTCTTCCTCTTTTGTCAAGGAGCCAGAGAGAAAAAAACAAAACCAAACCATGATGCTGAAGGAGCATGCTACCCAACAGAGCTGGAGAAGAAAGGACGCTTGCTTCACTCATTCTCTTACCACAGAGCATGTGGGTACCAAGGTGATTCTTGGGGAAGAGTTCTGCAGACATTTGGCAGGTTAAATGCAAGTCAAACAGGTAGGAGAGGAAAATAAAAAAGCAAACCAAAACCCACAAAAATCCGTGTTTACAACTATGTACACAAAAAGTCAGGGTTCAGGAGGCCTCTACTAGGAAAGAGGGTCTACTGGTAGAGGGTCTGTGTGTTTTGTGTGTGTGTGTGTGTGTAACATGTGCAATGTGTGCAACACAGCTTATATAAATCAATTCTCCATAGAATAGGTATGTAGATCAAGATCACGACAGTGTAACTTGCCACTGTATCAAATTTCCTGGAGATGTTTGAGGGAGGGCCCTGGGCAATATTCCAAGGCCTTCTGGAAAAGAGTGCACACACATGTGTGCTATCATTTGGAGGGGGGCACATCTGCACACCTCATCTAAGGAAAACATCTCCAGCCCCCTTCAGTACATTTCCAATACATTCAATTAGTGTAAAAGTGGTTGGCTGAAATGTGTTTTTCTACCATTCCCTCCTATTTGTGCGAGAATTATCTATACATCCATCACCATCTGTGGCCAGGGTAGCTATATGAATTAGCTTTAGAGACTGAAGATGCATTATTTTGTACTTGCCTTTTACAAACCAGCAAATGTTACATAAATAAAGCCAAAAATAATAAGACCCTCCCTTCCTCCAATCAATAAATATCTATGGTTACAATTAATTTATCCTAAATCATAAGATGTTACTTCTAGCTTCCAAGAAAGTATGGGGAGGGGTGTCCTTGAGAAGCATTAGGTACATGCCACTTACAGTTACCTGCCTCCTTGGCCTGGCCTCCTTCCTGGAGACAGCTCAAATTAAAATGCTATGCTCTGCCTAATTGCTCCCCATTTCACCTGGGCCATGTTTTCTGACCCAGGCCACTTCCTCTCATTAGAGGAGAGGGACACTACCACACAAAGCAAAAACCTCACATAAGGGTTAGGGGAAAGGACCAGACACATTACAGCTTTTGCATGCAACAAGTACCTACCCACTGGACGTGCTGCACTTTCTGAGTCCTTTAGCACCTTGAGAGAAAGAGTTGCTACGTCTTTGGGGGCTGTTGGGGGAAGTGTGTGCTGTGCACAAAAGCAGGGCTCAATCTCAGTGGCCCCTGGAGAATCATTTCCCCACCCTCTCAAGCTTTTCTGACTCCCCCTGCCGCCAGGGCTTCCTAACACACTAAAATAGACTCTGTTCATCATCTCTATTTACATAAAGATACAGATGCATCGCTATACACAAAAGGCTATGACAGCAAGCAGCAGAATCAGAGAAGGTAACCCAGCCCAGTTTGGCTCAGCTGTCATTCTGCCAATGGGAGACGCGGCCTCTTCTTCGCCGTTCAACTCTTCTTGGTGGGCAGGGAAATTGTGCTCCTTGAGGTTTATTTGCCCCCAGATTTTGAAATCAGCCCTTCCTGGGGGTGGTCCAAAAGGAAGCAAGTTGTTATTATCACTGTGGATGTTGAGAACACTGTTAACATCTGGTTTAATTATTCTATAAAAACATCACGACTGGATCCAGAGACCACAGCCCCAAACTCATTGGCAAAATGATATTTGGTCTCGCATGTGCCACCCTGGTCTTCTCTGCCCATCAAGTTTCTGGAAAGAATGTTTGAGGAGAGAGAACTCAGGACACACAGCAGGCAGGCGAGTCTGTGACTTGGTGGCAAGAATCAGGACGGTGTGATGATGAGCAGAACACCCCCGAGTTAATGAGCAGGCTGGGAGGAAGGTATCACTGCACAGTGGCTCCCAAATCCATCATGTGACTGGCTCTGGGAAGGCAGGCGCAGGAACAAGGCTTCCACTCACCAGCTATCCTCTGTTCTCAGCAGCTCCCAAGTATATACAGTAGGGATCCCTAGGGTGCTCTACACCTTCCCCAGGGAGGCAGCGGACAGTAGGCATGGATGGAGGAGAAGATAGAGAAGTCCAGGATCCCAGGGTCATCTTCAAAGTACCCTGGCCTTCAGTTAGCCAATTCCTCCCAGGAGTCCAACTCCTATGAAAGCCAAAGACAAACGCAGAGTGGGAGAAAGGAAGGAGGAGGGACTGGGAAGGCCATCAAGCAGCTGCAACTTCCAAGATTATGTCCGCATCTGTGTTCCCTCTTCTAAAACAGAATCAACAAGCTCGCCCCGCCCCCCTCCTCATCACACCCTGCATGGTCTACTTGACACAAAGTTCCAGGACCCTGAATTCCCCCACTGTCCCCATGTGTTTCTTCATCCTTTTGGGGGGAAAAAAAAAACAGAGAGTGGGTGGTGTGGTCTCTGCCTGCTTCTTCCCAATCGAGGGAGGAGAACAGATGAGCAGGGTCAGCCTCAGGAGGCTGGCAAGAGTGACCCACATTTCCAGGGGCAACATCGAGGCTTCGACCCGAAGTGTCAGAAAGGCTTGTCAGGCCTGCTGGCCACCGCATCCATGCTGGCTGTCTTACAGATGACGCTATTCGTGTGCTTGCAGCGGCAACCGGGGCGGCGCAGGCGGTCATAGCCACGCTGGGCCAGCTTCACGCAGCCTGTGGCAGGTAGATAACAGAGTAGGCAGGGCAGCACCACAGAGAGGGCACCCATGAAGGACCAGCGGGCACAGCAGTTGGAGCGGGAGCAGGAGCATGGGTGATCAGCACAGGAGCCCTCATCGTCCTCATTGGTGCAATGGTAGAAGATGCCCTGCACCAGGCACATGCAGGTGCCATAGTTGACCAAGGTCTGGGCGGAACACAGGCACTCCTGGTTACAGACCCAGCAGGAGGGCAACGTCCGAGGGGACGCACACTCCTTACATTTACACTTCCCACAGGCCTCACACAGCAAGAAGTGCTTGTCCAGCTCTGGTGGGAGGGCTGGACCCTTGAGGTCCAGAGGCTTGCAGTGGACGACCTTTGGCTGCAGACGCACAGCTCTAGGTGAAGCCTGCTCAGCCACAGGCGGTGGAGCCATGTGATCTAGGAGCCGTTGGTCAGAGGAGGTGCTGCTGCTGCTGCTCACGGAGCTGGGGCGCCCACTGAAGGAGATCCAGTGATGGGTGACATCCTGGTCACAGCGGGCAGGTGTGGGGGCCAGTTCCAGAGCCCCACCCCTGGTCCTCTTTGGACCAGTTGGGGGAGCCAGGCCAGGGTTGTCTATGTAGTCGTTCTCCACATGGCTGGTCTTCATCTGGTCAATGGGTAGGATGGTGAGCGGGTGCTGCAGCCGGCTGTGGGGCATCCGGCTGTCAAGAAGGGGCTGCACCATGACTGAGCTGGGAGTCAAGGGGACACTCTGCGGGATCGGGGGCTCCATGGGGCTGGAGGTCCTGGACTGCTTGGAGAAACAGGCTACTAGGGATCCTGGGGGAGGGGAGGGAAAAGAAGAGAGAATGGGTTCCAGGCATCAGTAATGTGGTTATGTTAATATAGTTCTAATATACCCCTACACACACCCCATCTGGTGAGAGGGTGCTAAATGATTAACCTGATAACAGCAGTAATACTACTGGTAGAAATAACACTTTGGGATGAGGATGTAGCTTAGTTTACCTAGCATAAGCAAGGACCTAGGTTTGATTCCCCAACACTACAAACAAAACGAAACAAAACATAAGGCCCACTATTGCTAGTTTTTGCCAGTACTAGGGGTTGAACTCCAGGCCTGAGCACTGGTTCCCTTTTTTTCTTTTTTTACTGGTCCTGGGGGTTGAACTCTAGGCCTAGGTGCTATCCCTAAGCTTCTTTTGCTTAACGCTAGCACTTTACTACTTAAGCCACAGTGCCACTTTGGGCTTTTTTGGGTCGTTTATAGAAGATAAGGGTCTTTCGGACTTTCCTGACAGGGCTGGTTTGGAACTGCGATCCTCAAATCTCAACACCCAGCTCTCCCTAAACTTTTGCCCAAGTCTATGCTCTAACACTTGAACTACAGCTCCATTGTCAGCCTTTTTTTTTTTTTTGCTAGTCAGAGATAAAAGTTTCACAGACTTTCCTGCTGGACTGGAAGGATCCTCATGGATCCTACTATTTCAGCCTCCTGTTTATAGGATTATAATAGATGTGGGCTGCCAGCACGTAGCATGAATGAGTATTCTTGAGGCCTCATCTTTTTTCCATCGGTAAAAAGGATTGAATGAAACTATACCTATCTGGTGCATAGCACGTTTCCTGGCATACAGCAAGTACTCAAACAGTTTATCCTGACCTCAGCATAAAGTAGTTTAGATATCTTGAAAACTTGTAAGCCCTGGTGCCAAGCATTGTACTGGGTACCAACAACAATGTGGTGAACATGGATTACCCCATGTGCTCCATGGAGTTTATCAGTTGGATAAACTAAACAAAAGCCTTGATTCCAAACATTCAGAAGAGAAGGAAGGGCTGCATGGGATGCCTGCACATCCAGGATATTAACTTATCACTACCACTTCCAAGTGCAGCAACCTCTAGCAGCTAATAACCACTGGGTAGGTGAGCTTCTGACGACTTGGATGGGAAATCCTCTCAAGGGGCGCTCACATCACCTATTTCCAAGTGCTGAGCTGAACATTCAGCCTAAATGCTATTTACTAGAATAGCGAAGCCAACCCTGGATCAGTTTCTAATTTCACTGAGAGAGTGCAATTTGAAGCTGGCATCCGGCCAGAGATTCAACTGCAGTGCCTGACACGAACCCCAGGAAGTCACTTCAATCAAAGAGCGGAAACGACTTGGTTCAAATTTAGAAAGTGCACATTGTTTTCTATTAGAAGTGCCATTTCCTTGCCTGCTGACCTTTACATTTGGAATTCGGATGGAGATCAATTTAAAGAAATAGCAGCAGAAGGCCAAGACCTCCGCTCAAGGGGGACACTATTTGGAATCCAGGGAAAAGATTAGACTCCAGGAAGATTCTACCCTGAAACCTAAGTATCTCCAGGGGATTGGAGAAGGGAGGATGGAGAAGGGAAAGATGACAGTCTTTTTGTGTGTGTGTGTGTGGGGGGGGGGGGGGGAGGGGGAAGTGGAGTCAAAACCACTGGGTTATATGCTTTGGGTGGTGATGCCATTAAGTGCTTTTTCAAGATGCTAATGATGCTATAATTAGAAGAACTGCCCCTGCCCTGAATCTGTTAAGTGGATCTTGTATCAAAGGTTTCCACCTCTAGTTTACCCCCAGATTTCTGGGGGCCAGTGTCCCGTCACAATATTCCAGTCACTAGCTCCCTAGGACTCATCCCCAGGACTCAATATTGTATTTCCTCTGCTAGGAGACAATAGTTGAATCAGAAATAGTTCAAATTGCTGGGGAAGACCTTCCTTAGATAGTTAACCTAAATGAAAAATACTGAAAAGCATTAAGGGTGAGGGGAGTTATCCACAGGGCTCTTATCTGTGTATTATCTATATTGCTAAATGCAAAGAATAAAGTAAGTTGTTTTTTACAAGGCTTAACACACAGCCAATGGATGTTTCCTAGTCACACGGGGCACCACCATTGGCTCTGCTCCCAAGGCTCTGCCTACTTAAAAGGTGCTGAGTTCTTTACAGTGTCTTCGCATCTTTTACCTAGTTGGCAGCTCCTGCCCTAAAGTTCTCTTCAGATGAAACCTGAGCATCATCTGTGATTTGGGAGCCTGCCTTGTGCCAGAGTTTACCTTAAGTATCTGGCAGGTCTGCCACCAATGAGTACTCATTTGCCAAGGTGGCTTCTAGTGAAAATCATGTGGTCAGAACTTGACAGAAGAAGGTAGAAAGTATAGGGGGAGGGGAAGTTCCAGGGAATGCTTTCTCATTCTGTTCACATACTGAGGGTTCCAAGGCATTACTTTAAAAAAAAAATGAGGGGCTGGGAAGATGGCTCAGTGGTAGAGTGCTTGCCTTGCATGCCTGACGCCCTGGGTTCGATTCCTCAGCACCACATAGCAAAAAGAAAAAAGCCGGAGGTGGCGCTGTGGCTCAAGTGGTAGAGCGCTAGCCTTGAGCTAAAGAGCTGAGGGACAGCGCCCAGGCCCAGAGTTCAGGCCCCACGACCGGACCCAAAAAAAAATGAGTCTGGAGTCAACAGACCAGGACTAGGAGTCCCAGGTCCCAGTCCTGGGAAGGGTCTTTGGCTAGAGAAAAAGCTGGGATGTGGTACAAGAATGGAAAATTGAGGTTGAAGGCATGGCTCAAGGGGAAGGGGGCTTGCCTAGCAAGGGCCAGGCCCTAGATTCAAGTCCCAGCAACATTCCCCCACCCCCAAATAAGAATGAATAATGCCACGGATAAGAATGAATAATGCCACGGATAAGACTGACAACAGTCAGGAGGTACCTCAGCCAGAATGCTCATCCTTGCTCTAAGACCACTTAAGTCTTTCATTGCAGATGCGCAAGTTAGGAACACTGTGGGTCCTGCCAACAAAATGTCAGCGGCAGTTTCAAGGAGCTATATGCTACCCAAGTAGCTAGGGTTTTTGTCTCAGAACTAGGACTAAGATTGGTTATGCTATAGAAAAAGTGAAGGTACTCTCTATCACCCAAGCAGACTATCCATTCTGCTTTAGTAATTCAATATCTGAGGCTCTTTAAACAGCCACTTTTCCAGCCAATGAAACAAAGAAGCAGGGGCAACTCTCAGAGTTAACAGGCTCTGGAATCAGTGGGCAGATTCCCCAAATCCTAGAAAAGTCTCACTAGGAAGCCAGTAAGAAGCAGCCACTGCAGGCACTGGGGTTCCTGGTATTAGCAGGTTCCCATCTCCCTTCCCACAGGCAGCTGTCAACATCTGAACCTGCAAGTGAGGCCAGCCATGTAGTTGGGGGTGGGAGCTTGGCCTACAATGACTCAGCTCCCTCGGGACACACAGCAGCAGAAGGCATCTTGTACAATGCTTCTTCTGGTTACCAGCTCAGCAAAATCCAGTGGCTGGCCCAGGGCCTATTAGGCCAGTTGCCTAATCTACACAGACCCTCCACAAGACAGCCCTCTAAGAACCTTTACTGAATTTTTTGTCTGATGAAGAAAAAACAACTTCTGGTGCTGCCTGTTTGATAAACCCTCAGCATAGCTCTGTGTCTCAAAAACAAAAAAACAACCCAAGTGTCAGTTGGCTTAAAAGATCACCTTCCACTCATTGAGACCTGCCCAACTCTCCAGGCTGAGAACTCCTATGAATCTTTTTTTGCCAGTCCTGAGGGTTGCACTCAAGGGCCTGAGCACTGTCCTTGAGCCTCTCTGTGCTCAAGGCTAGCACTCTTACCACTTGAGCCATAGCACCACTTCCGGCTTTTTCTGTTTATGTGGTGCTGAGTAATCGAACCCAGGGCTTCATGCATGCAAGGCAAGCACTCTACCACTAAGCCACATTCCCAGCCCCCTGTGGATCTTAAGTGCAGTTTAATATATACCTCTGCTTCCCCTTCAGGGAAGGAAGAGATTTATAACTGCAACAGGAGTGGAGACTATGTCTCCTATGCAGGCTGTTGGGAAGAGCCTGATGGCCAATTTGGAAGGCTCTGGACAAAAATGCAGCCAGCATTGCACTTAGCTAAGGCAGCACCTCTGCCACATTTTAGGTGGTGGCACATGGATTGGTAGGAAGCAAGAGAACTTTCACCTCCACTTAACCTTCTAATAATAAAGAATAATTATGGAAGCAGCTAATATTTAGGGAACATTTCCCTTTGTCCACTCTGCTACAGAAGCTGACAATGATTTGTTTTCTCCTTTAATCCTTCCATCAACTTGGAGGGCAGTACCCACTTGGCATTTAATCCTTCCATCAACGTGGAGGACAGCACCCATTTGGCAGAGTTAGAAACAAAAGCACAAGAGATGGGAGAGTGATAGCAAGTGATCACTGGAGCAGGATTGAATCCCAGACAGCAGAGGCAGAGATTGGCTGGCACAGAGGCCTCTATAACCCTGGGTACTACTGAGAAGGGACACAAGCACGGATGATTTTCAGAACCAAGAATTTCAGAGCCAGTTTCCCTCAGTGTGCCACCAGCCCAAAGACAGCCTCCTCCACCCTTGGGACTGAGCCACTCAACCAGCAAGGAAATGAAGGCTATGTTTGTAACTTCTGTCACTTAAGGAAGACTCAGAGCCCAAGTTATCTTCACTCTCACTTCTGGTTTCTTTGCCATACCTTCTGACATTTTGTCCTTCAAATCAGACTGGTCTCTCACTTGTAGAATTTCACTGCAAAGCAGTCTTTAAAGGGAAACCTTGGGAATCCCCTCACTTTCCCACCTATCAAGTGGAACTTCCAGGTCCCTAGGGCACCTTTATTGATAGGTTTCTAGGACAGACCTGTGAGAGAGGTGTCAGGTACAAGAGAGGAGTCCCACGATATTGACTCAGCAGGATTTCAAAAACCCTAGAGCAATCATCCTTGTCTGACCCCTAGTACCACTTGGAGGGCTTACTGAAAAAAATCAAGGGCCATGTTTAGTATCCAAACTGGGGTGGATGATGCTTCTTACCCACCTGCACCCTTCTGCTTAACTCATCCTAGAAAGAGCAGCCAAGAAATACTGGGAAAACCTGACTATTGTACTATGAAAACTACAGGTCGGCTAATGACATACTGGCAAGAGGCTCTGGATGAATGGGCATTTTCTGCACTGCCCCATTCAGTCTCAGGCAAGCATTGTTTAACCCTTTCACAACTCAGAATAGAGGTCTCTCCCGTTGCCAGAGAGCCCGCCCACCGCTCTCTACCACCCTGCTTGGTCCTTTGTGACAATATCCCAGTTTAGTTAATTAAGCTACAACCCAAACGATGACTTATTGCCTTAAAAAGACTATTAAAAAAGGGTAAATGAAGACAGCGACTCATCCTTTCCCAAACCCAGAAGACAATCTACTGGGAATGGCCCACATGGAAAAAGAAGGCCTTGGAGCAGCTGGATTTGTCTGGGAATTCATCCCCCTCCCTTATCTTCCTGCTCCTAACATGGCACTTAAGATCACGTCTGGCCATACACATAGGCTGCTAAAGATCATCACTTGCCCACTTACCAGCCCTTTTCTTTTCCTTCTTTTCCAACCCATCAGCTAAAATCCCAAAGCCTCAACATACCACACCACAGATGGGAATCTTGAGGTACTTTGACTTTGAACTATCCTAATCAGCTTCAACTTTCTGTGTCACTGGATAACCCTTCCCCCCCCTTAATTGTCTGCAAGAAGCAGCAGAAAGAGGTGTCAGAAGCTAAGAGTGAGAAATGAAGAGAACCACTGGTAACCACGGAGTAACTAACTACTGGGCCAATCAAAGTGTACGTTGGGACCAGACACCTAGCTGGAAAGAATTCTTCCCACAGATGGACATCAAGATCTCCACTAAGAAATCCAAGATATGAACTGACAAGAATAGATTTCAGCTTACTCTTGGGACAAGGCAGGAAATGACTTCCCCTTCCCCCAGTCTGAAACAGACAGACTACCCAACAAGGGAATCCACTCATCTGCAAGTGGCCACCTGCCCTAAAGGGCCCATCTGTGCTCCCTCCCCAGCTCCTAGCTTCCTCCACTGACTAGGGCCTGTCCTTGGAAAGAACAATCATGATCACAGCTGAACCGTGGAGCCTCTTAAGCCCAGCCACATGTCCCGGATACATTCCCCCCTTGTCAGCTGTCCGGATCTGCACGGTGGCCCCAGACCCCTAAGAGCCAAGAATACCCTGAGTCTTTCCCATTAACAGCACCCCACAACTCTTGCAGTGTTCATTAGAATTGCCCTTAAAACTCAGCCCTCTCCTAGCTCACCTCAGTACTGGCAATTCACAAGCAGCCTTGCTGGCCCCTAGGTTACTTTGTTCTGATTGGGTTTATGTGGCCACTCATTTGCTGTTAGATTAGTCTGAAGGAAGGAAGCAGTTTTATGTATGTTGATCTTCAATAGTAAAATGCTATTCCAATGAGAATCTGTTTTCCCTCTATCTGGAAAATCCAGGTTGGCCATGAGATGGGACTCGATCCACTCTAGTCATTCTCCTTTAAAATCCCTGTTGTGAGCTGGGTGCCTGGTGGTTCACATCTGTAATCTTAGCTACTCAGGAGGCTGAGATCTGAGGATAACAGTTCAAAGCCAGTCAGGGCAGTAAAGTCTGTGAGACTCTCATCTCCAAAGTAACTACCAAAAAGCCAGAAGGAGCTATACTCAAGTGGTAGAGCACTAAACTTGAGCCAAAATAAATAGATAAATAAATAAAGCTCAGGGTCAGCACCCAGGGCCTGAGTTCAAGCCCCAATACTGGCAAAACAAACAAGCAAACAAGCCACATCCCAAGCCTGAAATTTTCAAGCACATCTAGAAGCTTCATCCAGAATTCTCCCTCAGGCCACAGGTAACGTTCACCTCTGTAGAGGCCAGAAAACACCAGATTCAGAACCAAATCAAATGCTGCGACTCTTAATTCTGAGCTTCCCTAAAAAAAGGCTGCTCATTCCAAGGCCTGCATACTAACATCCAGACCTCTCCTGGTCTGATTTAAGAAAAGTGCTGCCCAACACTGGTGACTCAAGACTAATCCTTAGCCAGGAAGCTGAGATCTGAGGATCATAGTTAGAAAGCCATAATGGGCAGGAAAAGTCCGTGAGACTCTTATCTCCAAATAACAGTAAAAAGCCAGAAGTGGAAGTATAGCTCAAGTGATACAGGTTGGATACATGCCTTGGAGTAAAAAGGTAAAGAACAGTGCCTAGGTCAAGTACAAGTCTTAGTACTGGATGCACACTTGCAGTGCACGCACACACAAATGCTGATAGGGAGTCCAAAACTTGGGGCTGGAAGATGCCACCTAACACTAAGGGACATCAACAACTAGAATTAAAATTTAGCATCAACTGGAATTAAAATATCTGTATGTGACCCAAAAGTATTGAATCCCAGGTCTTTCAAGGACCACGTTAGAAAAGTACCAGTGAGTAATCTCATTTTTCATAAATAGCTTTCACATTTTGCTTCATTTATTATTTGGTATTATTCAAAAAAGCTAGCCAAACATAGAGTATCAGAGTATATCAAGCTCATTAAACTGTGGACAGGGGGTATGAACTGGGTGGAGGGTGATTTGAAGAATGTTCCATTTCTTACCAGCTCTGGAAGGATAACTGGCCAAAAAATGCCTACCTTCGCCCAGACTGACCAAGTTTAGTCTGGAACTAATCTACTCTTACATGTTGTCTCTTCCCATTAGGCCCAACCAAAGCTCCTGTGAAAGGAAATCTGGGAAAGAGTAAGGGCAGGGCCATGTCCATCCAACAAGAAAGGGAGTGGACTACCAAGTTCACAATCTACAATGGAAGGCCACTAGTGTCATTAAAAGTTTCTTTCATCTTAGCTAGCCAATATGTGCTCTCCACATTTCAGAAATGTGCTATCAAAATGCCCCCTCCCTGTCCCCTACCCACACAGCTCAGTTGTGTGGATTAGGTTAGAAATCTCCAGGTTCTAGCCACCATGCGAAAACCTCTCCCTAAGAATGGGAAACAGAGGAAATGTATTTCTCAATGGCTGGCTATCTCTGCTGCTTTCTCACCCTTCAGAGAAAGAGAGGGAGATTAGGCTACAGCTCTTCCTTTCTTAGACGGCCAGGGCTCCACACTAATGGGGGTTGGGGGAGGGCGAGAAGCTGAAAGTTTTAGATGTTTATGTTCCATTTGTGTGAAGATTGGGAGAACTCTAAACATTGTGAAATCTACCAGTGCAATATTGAGCAGGGCCTAAGGCCAGAGGGGACCTTATTAAGAGATTGATAACCCTCTATTTCCTGACCTCTCTGAGTCTCTTGCCTTCCATCTTCGTATCCCTAAGAGGCTGGGTCGGCTGGCTAACCAGACAGACAACGCTGGCTTCCACCCCTCCAACCGTTGCAGGTTCCCTGACCTCTCCCCCGCAATGGAGAGAATCACGCCACTAATTTCGAGGCAGAAAAGAGGGAGCGCTGCCACTGGATCTGGGGACCCCACCGAATCTACCCTTTCCTTGGAGCACACCATGGTAGGGGTTACCAGGGAGCCTTCTCTGCGCCATAAGGAGGCCTCCTTGCCTTCAACCCAAGCCTGGTAACATGGACACCCGGTCAACAGCTGTGAAAGGCAATCAGCAGCTCTCCCCTCTGCTCGCCGTCCAGACTCTCAAGCCCACGGATAGCTCCATCCTTCAGCTCTTCAAGCCACGCAACCATTTCCCACCTCTTTAGCCTCCCCTGCCCACAACCCCCAGCCCCCAACCAAAAGAATTGAGAAACCGTCATCTTGCACAAGAGCAGCTACTGTCTAAATGCTTTTTGATCGTCTGCATGGAGGGGTAACTGGACACAGCCCTGGCCTCAGTGATGGAGCCAAGCGCCAGCTGCCGTGGCTGGCCAAATCCTCTCTCACCCCTCCCCAATGCCCCCCGTGGCCTTACAGATTCAAAAATGTTCATACCTTCTCTATCCTCGCCTCTCCGTGTTGTCAAGCCCGGTACCACCAAGAAGGAAGGAGGGAAAGTAGGAGCCTTATCTCTCCTACGCAGGCAACCTCTTCCTCCAGCTCCCACACGCCCGGCGTTATGTAAACGCACCTTCAGCCCCCACCACAGCCCTAGCCAGGCCCAGGGGCCCTGGAGCCTGACACAGTTCGATGCCCAGGGATGGAGAGGGGCGAGATGGCCGAGAAGCCTCGGACCCCGCAGAGGCCGAGGAAGGAAAAGGGAACTGCAAGGTAGTTGCACAGCTTAGAATGCTGCAGCCGAGCAAAGGTCAGACTGCCAAGAGCCGCCTCGCCAAGGAGAAGGAGCAGAAATGCCCAGTCCTTGGCCGGCTCCGTGCTGACCATCGAAGGGGAAGCAGAAAGAAGAATCCCAGTCGGTCCAGGGGAATGAAACGTCTACGTCGAGCATAGGCCGCTGCGGCGGGTAGGGGAGACCCACGGCAAAGCTGGCACGGTGGGCACGGAACCTCAGGGTGGGCGAATTGCCCAAGGCGAGGGCGCCACCCCAGAACCTAGCGGTGGCTGCGGACCAAACCCAGAGCCTCCAGTTCCAGCGCCCGAGGCGAGTAGTGGCAGAAGGAAAAGAGGCCAGGCCAGAGGCAAACTCCCGGGACACGCACGGGGCTTCCCGAGTAGCAGAGGGCGGGGAACACAGGCTTGGCAGTGCCCAGGGGTCCGACACGGAGGTGCCAGAGCGCGAACACCGCCAGCACCTTACCCCGAGGGCGCCAGGGAGCTGCGGCGCTCCGCAGAGACTCCGGGAGGCTCGGGCCGAGGGAAGGAACACGGAGGCGCGGCTAGAAATAGCGCACCATTTACCTCAGCCCGAGGGGCAGTTTCGGATCCCCAAACCGGCCGTAGACTTACTTTGAGGAGCTGCAGAATCACAAGCATCGCTCCACGGTCCGGGTAAATCCCTCCAACCCGGGCGGGTCAGCCGCCGCTGTACTCGCAGACGCCAGTCAGAGGAACCGGCAAGGTTCCTTGGGTTCCGCAGCGCCAGCTCCGCGCTGTCAGCTCCGCTCGCTGCCTCCCCGGCGGTGTTGCAACCACTGCCTGGGAAAATGGCTTTTTTATGAATGGGAGGGAAGAGAGCCTCAGTGCGCATGCGCGCCGTCTGCGATTCTATGAATGGGTGGGCACAAGAGACCCTGTGCGCGCATGCGCTGCGCTTTTTTTTTTTTTTTTTTTATGAATGGGGGGCCGGAAAAGAACTTAACCCGTGATTGCTGGGGCTGGTTCTTGCTCCTCCAGGGGCCGTCGTTCTTTTACAAAGAGGGGTGGAGGTTGTTGTTGGGTTTTTTTTTCTTTCTTTTTTTTTTTTGGTGTGTGTGTTTTTTTCTTTTTAATGAATGGAGGGCGGCGGCGACTACTGCAGCTGGCTCAGCTGCGCGGGCTGCACCCCCTCCCAGCCTGCGAGAGGAGGTAAAGGCCACCTTCACGCCGCTGCGGGCCTAGGCCAGGACCGTCGGTGTCGCTAGAGGGTGGGGGGCGTTGCGGCCTCCCAGTAGTCCAGAGCAGAGTGGAGGAGGACACACCTAACTGTATCTCTGGCTGCCGCAGGCAAGGGGGGGGAGGGAGGGAACGGGAGGAACCCTACTGGGGACCTTCTCCTCCTTTAAATCAGTGGCGCCCCGGGACGTCGTGGGGTAGGGACCTTCAAATTGCATTAGCCAAAAATTAAGAAAATGTATATATCAAAGGGGGCGGGGAGGGGGTGGCTGAGTGAATCTGGCTCCCAGAGTTGTCTTTCGGGAGTGTAGACCCACCCTTCCCCCACCCACTTCTAGGGTGTGGACAGAGACTGGCTGAGGCCCCTTCCGGCTCCTGCATCCCTCCCCCCCCCCCCGGGCGATTCTGTCTTTCAGAGCTGGAGGCCTGACCCTTACCTCCCGGCGCCCCGCCTTCCCCCCCCTCCTCCCCCAAAGCAATGTTCCCAATGCGGTGGGCTTCTTCCCGCCCTCTAACTGCCCTCGCTTGGTGCCCTCCTCTCTATTCTGATCCCAATTCCAGCCGTCCTAGGACGCTGGCCTGAGTAACCTCTGCCCATCGCAGGCTTTCGGCCCTTGGCTGCTGTTAAGCGATTTCCCCCCCAACACCCAGTTTTCCTCCCCTCCCCTAAAGGGAAGCTAGAGCTGCGGTGAATTGGCCAGGTGGATGGGTGGAGCCGGGCGCGCCTAGGATGCTGCTGGGGTGGCCGCGGGATTAAATAACAGGGCTCTTCAGCGGTGGAGGAAATGGAAATGGCCAAGGAGCCTTTCTTTGCGTTAATAGGGTGGAGCGGGGGTGGGGTGGGGGAAGGGAGTAAACCCAAGCTGGCGAAAGGAAAAGCCCCCGCCATTAGGCCTGACTCTTGGAAGGCTGGGAGCCCTCGCAGCAGGCGCAGCTCCGCCCAGGAACAGAGGAGCCACCAGCCTCCCGGGATCCTGGGGTAAAGGGTGGCTTTGATGAGGGGATAAGAGCTGGGCCCAAGTCTGAATCCCCTGTTTGGGGCTTCCCAGGAAGGTTACGAGGCTGGCTTTTTCTTACTACGCCACAGTTGCACAGCGTTTAGCTGTTGTCTGAGGAACCAATAAAAGCTTCCCAGTCCACGCTAAGGTTTGGCCTGGGGCTGACAGAGACGGCTACACAGAGCAGAAACCAAGGTCACAATGTCCTAGTCCCAGATACCTTCTCACCATTCAGACCCACCTCTGCCTGTGATTCTTATCCAGCCTCGGAGGGCCAAGCAGACTCAGGAAAACAGAGGACCTCAGCCTTCCTCCCTGGCCAAGATTTCTCTGTAAAGCCAAGAACAACTTTTTAGAGGGGAGAGGGGGTAAAAGGGAGGGAAGGTTTATAATGGTTCAGGACTTCTCTGTAAGGGTACTGAAGCTCAGTTTCACTGTCACCATTTGTCAGACATAGAAATCAAAGCCAAGGCCCGAATCTGGTGAATGGAATGCTGATTTTCTAGGACTCTGCAACCCAGTTCCCTCCACTCCAAATCCATCCCAGCATCACAGATCTAAAAGCCCATCCCTTGCATGTCGTTTAAGCAGTTAAACAATGGCAGTTTTTCAGCTGGTGTGTACCCATGGTCCTTGCTCAGTCACAAGGAAAGGATGAGAATAAATAAATCCTTTTCTTAAATTCGGAGGATGGGGGGGAGAGGAGGAAGGTGCTGTTCTGTTTCCTTTATTATGAATTAGCCAAGAGATGGCAGACACTTCAAAGCCTTTTTCTGATTACCAGAAAGAAGAGATGAGGAAACTCCTCTCTAAGGTGAGAAGGAATTGTTCCTGGTGCCCTAAGTAGTGTGTAATCAGTGTATCTGGACATCTTCCTGCTTGGAGCCTAAATGATGCACTGGTTTGGAGCAGTAATTAGGAGAAATTAATTTACTCATCAGTGTGTCTGTGTTCCTGAATGCTGGGGCTTGAACTCAGGGGCCTGGACTCTGTCCCTTAGTTTTTTCTGCTCAAGGCTAGTACTCTACCACTTGAGCCACAGCTACACTTCCAGCATTTTTGGTGGTTGATTGGAGATAAGAATATCAGACTTTCCAGTCCACGCTGTCTTACCTCTCCAAGTCCTGAATTGCTAGGATTACAGTTGTGAGCCACTAGCAGTGAGGAAACACATATCAGTCTTGTGCTGGGGCCTGCATTGATTGGGGCTGGGGTTGAGGAACAAATGCCCCTCCCTGCCTTTGTGAAGCTATTTTGTTAGGCAACAAGATTGTGCTGTTTGAGCTAGGATAAGGTGTAAGATAAAAGTAACCAGGCTATGTTTGAGTGGATGGGGATCAGGCCAGTAAGTGGAGAAGGATTTTGATTTGGGCTTCAGGAAGCATCAGATAGGAATTTGTGCTTGTGACTTGAGAAGTGAACTTGAAAGATTAGAGACGAGACAGCTCAACTCTGGGCATTGGTGGGTCATACCTATCATCCTAGCTACTCGGGAGGCTGAGCTCTATGAAGCCAGCCAGGGCAGAAAAGTCAAGTAGACACACACACACACACACACACACACACACACACACACACACACACGAGAACACCAGAAGCTGAGCTCTAAGGATCACAATTTGAAGCCAGCCAGGGCAGAAAAGTCAAGTAGACACACACACACACACACACACACACACACACACACACACACACACACACACACACACACACACACACACACACACACACACACACGAGAACACCAGAAGCAGGGCTAGAGGCCCAGCCCTACATGGAGAAAAGCCTAGTTGGGGAGAGGGGGTGGGTAAGTGTGCTGAGGTCCCTGCATCCACAGCCTGATGAGTAAGAGAGGGAGGAGTTTAGGTATCATCTAAAGGGTTTTAAGCAGAATGGGACACACAGCTTTAAACCTCTCCAGTGGCCCAGGGGCCTGTGTTTGGGGGGAGAGGGGGCAGAATGAAAGATGATAGGGGTGATGGAAGACATTTGCTTCTAGCAAGTGGAACACGGCACTGTCTCTGTTAGTTAGGCAGCTGGTAGAATAGGCAGTGCCGGCTTTTGGGGTTTTTTGTTGTTGTTTTTTCTACTTCACCTGAGTGCTAATTCCAAAGCTACTGGCTATCCTCCCTAAGTGTAATGTTGACCCTAACAACCTTGCATTCCCACCCGTGCTGATGACAGTCTAGTCACCCTAATCCCCATACAGATGTTACCTCCCTCCTGAGGGTGACCATAGGAGGACAATAGGTTCAGTTCTGGGATTGGAGTTAGTGTGAGTAAGGAGGGGCAAGAATTCCAATTTGACAACACATTTTAGAGTACTTACTCTGTGCCAATCCTTTGTGCTCATGGTTTCATAGGTAATACTGCTTTTTTGTTTTGTTTTTCTTATTTGCTTTTTGTTTTCCTGGCTGGGATTAAAGGAATGTGCCAATACCCCTTGCCCCTTCTTATTTATTATTTATTTCCAAGGTTTCACTACCTACCCAGACTGACATAGAACTTACTATGTAGCCTACGGTAGCTTTCAGTTATCAGCCCTCGGGCATCCATGCCAACTGGGTGCAGAGATTAGAGGCATTAGTTGTGTTGCCTGGCTATAATTTTGCTTGAATTTGCGGGGTTCCTGTGGCTCACACCTTTAACCCTCGCTATTCAGGAGGCTGAGTTCTGAGGCTCGTGGTTTGAAGCCAGCCCACAAAGAAAAGACTCTTAATCTCCAATTCCACTTACAAACCGGAAGTGGAGCTGTAGCTCAAAATGGTAGAGTGCTAGCCTTGAGCAAAAGAGCTCAGGGGCAGCACCTACACCCTAAGTTCAAGCCCCCCCCCACCAACAAAAAATTAAATTAAAAATTTAAAAATAAACACATTGGTAATGTTGAGGACTGAATGCACAGCTTTGTGAATGGTAGGTAAGAGCTCTACCACCAAGCTACAGCCCCTGTAATATTACTTTAAAAGCTGTGTCCTGAGTGTAGTTCATTAATAAAGCTTTTGCCTAGCATGCACAAGGACCTGTGTTTGACCCCCAGTACTGGAAAAAAAAAAAGAAGCAGCAGCAGCAGGAGAAGAAGAATTCCAAGGCTCCATTTCCCTTATGTATTAATTGCACACAAAAATCACTTTGTATATCCTGTGAATCAGGTACAGTGCCAAGTGCTGAGGGTACAATGACAAAAGAGACCATGTATGTATGGCTCTGTGGGAAACAGTCAGCAGTAATCACAGAGTGGGAACATGGATATGCCTCCCCACAATATCCACTCTCACCCTTATTTCTATGTTGAAATGAGGAATGAAGCAAAGCCTTCCCAGCCAAACAGATGCAGTCATCTCACCTGTCTCCCCTATATAGAAATTTTGGAACTGCTGTTTCTAGTTAAGAAGGGGGACAGCCAAGCACTGGTGGCTCATACTTATAACCCTAGCTATTCAGGAACTGATATCTTACAGGATTGAAATTCAAGGACAACCCAGGCAGAAAAGTCAATGAGTCCCTAACTCCAATCTGCCAGCAAAAAGCTTGGCTGGAGATATGGCTGAAGTGGTAGTGTGTCTGCCATGAACAAGAAAGCTGAATCAATTGAGGTCCTGATTTCAAGCCCCGGTACTGGCACAAAAAAGACAGACAAGGGGGAGGGGGTGGAACAGAACAGATGTTAAATGAATCATTGATCAAAAAATGATCTAATTATTATTAATATCAGTGATGCAGACCAAGTACAGAGTCCAGGTGAGGGTCTCAGAGTTGCAGAGTTGGACTGTCAGGCTGAGAAGAGCTGTATTCCTAAAGCTTTGTGGCTCAGAGTGTTCACCTCTTTCAGCTCTGGGGGTTAGAGAGCTTGTAAAATAGATGCACACACACTGATTACAGATTGCTGGGGTTAAATTCCATCCTTCAGCTCCAGATCCAAACTTTGTATACTTCAGTTTCCCCCTCTGTAATATGTAAATGAATGGTATTTACCATAAAGTTTCAAGCAAATCTCTGGTGGGGGTAATGTACATAAAGTATTCAGAACAGCACCTGGTATAGTGTTGAAATGTTAAGTACTGCTATGTGCTAGATGTTCATCCAACATATCCACCTACTTTGCTTCCTTCCTTCCTTTTTTCCTTCTTGTACTGAGGCTTTGCTCTACTAGACAGGATTCTACCACTGGGCCATGCCTCAATTTTTTTTTTTTTTTACTGAAGATAATATACAGAAAGAGAGAGAGACAGAGAGAGAGAAGTAGATATATATATATATATATATATATACATATACATATATATGTGTAGATATACATATTTTTAAAATAAGATCTCACTTTTTGCCCACGCCTAGACTGCAGTCTGTCCATTTTATGCTTCTTATTATAACTAAGATTGTCAGATGAGTGCCACTACACCTGGCTTCTTTCTGTTGACATGAAATCTCAAGATGTTGATCCTGATTTCAGCCTCCAGGCATATCTGCATATTTGATGCAAGTGATGAATTGGAATTTTAAGAGGAGTGCCTTTATCTAGATGTGTTAAAAAAAAAAAATCAGAAGGTGGGCTGGGAATGTGGCTTAGTGGTAGAGTGCTTGCCTAGCATGCATGAAATCCTGGGTTCGATTCCTCAGTACCACATAAGCAGAAAAAGCTGGAAGTGGCTTTGTGGCTCAGGTGGTAGAGTGCTAGCCTTGAGCAAAACAAGCTCAGGGACAGTGGAGTTCAGTCCTCAGGACTGACAAAAACAAAACAAACAAACAAAAAAACCCCATAGAACTCAGAAGATGAAATGAGATCTAAAACAGGGAAGCAAAGGTAGGAGGACCACACTCTTAGAGTCCAGCTTGGGCAAAGTTTGCATATCTGAAAGTCAAATAAGGTAAGAGGCCTAGGGGTGTAGCTCAAAGGATAGAGACTTGCCTAGCAAGAGACTTGATTTCAATCGCTAATACTATGGGGGTGAGGGAAGAAATCAAGAAGGGACTTTTCAAGACTTAGAACAGTGATACAGAAAAGAGAAAAGAGAAGTCTCAAGAACAGAAGGATAATAATCCAGGCACTGATGGTTCCCATCTGTAATCCTTAGCTACTCAAGGTGACTAAGATCTGAGGATTGTGGTTCAAAGCACACCCAGGGAAGGAAAGTCCATAAGATATTTGTCTCCAATTAACCACCAGAAAATCGGAAGTAGAGCTATGGCTTAAAGTAGTAAAGTACTAGCCTTGAGCCGAAAAGCTCAGGGAATGGCGCCCAGCCCTGAGTGCAAGCTCTACAACTGACAAAAAAAAAAAAAGAATGAAGAGTGAATAGACATGACGAGTGTAGGGTGTATGCATATATGGAAATATCACAGTGAATTGCATTAATTTAGTCAATTAATATGGTTTAATTATTATAATAAGGTGGGAGGGGGGATAGCTCAGGATTAGAGCATCTGCCTAACTTGCCAAGAGGTCCTAGATTCTATCCCAGCATTATACCTTTCAAAACAAAAATCAAAGTAAGTTTTCCTTATTAATAAATACCTTAAAAAAAACCTGTGATGTAATGCTGAGTAGTGAGCACTGTTGTATGGTAGATAAGTAGGATCTGACATGTGTCTGGTAGATGAGGTGGCTCCATGTAATGCTTTCCTTTTCTTTTTCCTCAGTGCTCGAGGGACTGAACCCTAGCATGCTTGCCACATGCTAGGCACAAGCACTACCAAAGTGCTATATTTCCAGCCCTGCCTGTTTCTTAATTTCTTCAAGCTTCCACTCTAAGAAGGGGACAGACAGATACTGCACCCTTGGCCCAGGGTGGTTTGGGGCACCAAATAGCATGACAATTTTTAAGTAACAGTTCTGAGCCAGCTGCACAGGTGTTTCTGTGATCCTCTGCAATCAGAGGTGTGTAATAGTGTGTCATAGTGAAAAGTTAGATTCTTAACTTGGTTATGGTAGGGACAGGTCACCAGTTTCCTGCTCCAGGCCTCATTAAAAAACAAACAGCCGGGTGCTGGTGGCTCACGCCTGTAATCCTGCTACTCAGGAGGCTGAGATCTGAGGATCGCGGTAAAAAGCTAACCCGGGGCAGGAAAGACAGTGCGACTCCTATCTCCAATAAACCATCAGAAAACCAGAAGTGGCTCTGTAGCTCAAGTGGTTGAGCTTGAGCTGAAGAGCTGAGGGACAGCGCCGAAGCCCAGAGTTCAAGCCCCATGACCGGCCAAAACAAACAAACTCGTTTTTATTCTCTGAACAGGACAGTGGAATGTTATATGAAAGAAGCTTTCTTGTTTGTTTGTTTTCTTTAATGCCAATACTGGATATTGAACTCAGGGGCTGGGTACTGCTCCTTAGCTTTTTTTGCTCAAGGCTAGCACTCTACCACTTGAGCCATACTTCCACTTCCAGCTTTTTAGTGGTTAATTGGATAGAAGCGTTTCATGTGCTTTTGGCTCCATACTGTGATCTTCAGATCTCAGCCTTGAGTAACTAGAATTACAGGCAGAGTGAGCTAACAGCACTAGCTCCTTTCCCTTTCCATTTCCCTTTTGCTTTCCTTTTTCCTTTTCCTTCCCCTCTCCTTCCCTCTCCTTCCCTTCCTTTCCCGAGACAGGGTCTCTAGATTGTCCAGGTTGCCTTTGACCTTGCTTTAGAATTACAGGTGTGAAGCATCATGCCTAGTTTAAAAAGAAACATTCTTGAAGAACTCTGTTAGTCAAGAATGATTTTCTTGTAGATGATTTTCTTGTAGTCAGATTTATATTCTATTAGCTTTGATAGTAGAATCTGTATTTTTATGAATATATTGTTAGGGCATAGTCCAAATTTGCATTAGTTAAAATTCACATAAAATTCAAGCACACTGTTTCACATGAGAGGGCTAAACCTGACAGTAGATAGTGAACAAAAGGAGAATTAAGTTGGGTGTGATGGCACACACTGTAATCCCAGCCATTTAGGAGGCTGAATCAGGAGGACCACAAATTTAAGGCTAAGCTGGACAATATAAAGGGTTTGATCAGAAAACATAGTATAGCACAGCAGAGTATACTAGAAGAATAGAATAATAGCACTGGAGGAGAAGGAGAAAAAGAAGATAATTTAAGAAAACAATAACAAAATGATGGTAGAGTGTCCCTTTCATCCTTGCTTGCAAATCACAGAAGCTTCTTAGTAACCTGCAGTGATTTATGATTTGGGGGCTCTGGAGCCTCCATAGACAGACTTTGCCCAGGGTACCACCACCTGATTGCTGAGGAATCTTAGGTGAGTCACTGATCGCTTGAGTTCCCTTCCAACCTGTGTACTGGGCATGATGATTCCAGCTCCCTAGAGAAGTGCAGTCTCTTCACATGACAGCACAGGTTCCTCGGGAGAAGCCCAGTTCCTGCCCAGGCACACCCATCTCAACCACCCTCAGGAGACCCACACTTGACTCTCACTCTCCAGGGAAAGGCAAAGGCTGGCTCCACTTTTCTAGCCGACTTCCATTCATGCCACTTCATTCATTCATTCATTCATCCAAGTTAAATTTGAGCACCCAGGTAACAGATCCTGTGCCTGAGACTGAGGGAATGCCAGTGCCTAAGTCAGAGGAATCTTGAGCTCCCACATAGGGTACCGTCTAGTGAGCCGAGCACATTGTATAGATGTGAACGACCTAACAACTTTTGACCATTATCTCAGATAATCGTCATATTCCCTAAAGATGTAATACAGCTGGGAGAACTTGATGAGCCCTTCTGGTAGGCTAAGAGAAACTTCTCTGAGCACAATCTCAAGGCAAAAGAGTGGGAGCCGCACAAACACAAGGGAAAGAGGGCACAGGTTGAGAGACCCCAGGTCAGGCATACTGCTGTGGCCAGACTACCTATATTTTGGGTCCCTGAACCTTTGTGTTCCAGGCCATTTTAGTTTCCCTCAGTGGACTTGGTCTTTTTGTTGGAGCTTCATGAAGTAGGCAGCCAAGCCCACTAGTGTCCATCCCCAGGGAAGATTTATTTATTTTTTTTGGTGATACTGAGGCTTGAACTCAGGGCTGCAAGCTCTTGCTTGGCTTTTTTGCTGAAGGCTGGTGCTCTGTGACTTAATCCACATCTCCACTCCCAGCTTTTTGATAGTCGTTTGGAAATAAGAGCTTCATGGATTTGTCTGCCAGAGTTGGATAGAGATTCTCAGATCTCAGCCTCCTGTGTAACGAGGATTACAGGTGTGAGCCACCAGCACCTGGCTCCAGGAAAGACTTCAAGCCATCCTCAAGCCTGTTTACCATGTGCCAAAGAACCCTTGGTATAGGGCTCGTTTTCTCCAAACCATTGTTTACAGAACCTAATACCAAGGAGCTTAACTAAGCAAGATTTGTTTGTTTTTTCTTTAATCTTCATTGAGGTGTAACATGTAAGTTGAAGCATATGAAGCTTCCAATATTCAACCACTTTTCATGCACACAAAATGCCAATTTCATGTAATTTACTCTAAGTACATTAAGATAAGTGCCCATATACTGCATTTTTACAATGCAAGCACAGCTATGTAACCAACATTGAGAAACAGATCAAGACCTATCTAGCAAGCCCAAGACCTGAGTTCAAACCTCATTACTGCCAAAAGAAAAGAAAAGAAAAAGACAAAGAAGCAGCAGATCAAAAGACAGGAGCGTTGTTGGCTCTGGGTAGAAAAGTCCTTGAGACACTGTCTCCAAAGAAACCAGCAAAAAAGCAGGCCTGGATGTGTCACTTATGTGGTAGAATGCCAGCCCTGAGCAACAAAGCTGAACTAGTGCAAAGCCTTCAGTTTAAGTCCTAGTACCAGCACTGAAGAAAAAGGAACAAAACAAAATATTAGCAGTGTTGGGGCTCAGGACACACAACCCCAGTTTGATATCTTATGACAATTTAGAAAACTGTTGGTAGAACCAGCCCTAGTATGAAATTAGTAAGATTGAGAGTACAAGATTTATGGAGGTGCTCATTCTTTTTTAAATTAGCTTATATTAGTTATAAGGGGGAAGGGGCTCATTGTTACATTTTCACACGATATACTCCAATCAATTTCACTCTCTCTGTCACTCTTCCTTTCCCACTTTCTCCAAAATTATCTTTCTTGAGTTGTCCAAATGAAACATTGACCCTACATATCATTTATGTCTCAATTTCATGCCTTACCCCGTTGCAGTTTCTCTGTTGTCTACAAATACTACTTCTCCTATCTTTCCTTTATTTTCTCTTATTAAATACACTTAAGTGTATGATCACATTTTTATCTTCTAATAGCATATATATTATTTGTGGGTGGGTGCCTGGGGCTTGAACTCAGGACCTGGGTGCTGTCCTTGAGTTTCTTTTGCTCAAGACTAGCACTCTCCCACTTGAACCACAGCTTCACTTCTGGCTTTTTTTGTAGTTTAGTGGAGACAAAGAGTCTCACATACTTTCCTGCCCAGGCTGGCTTTGAATTGCCATCCTCAGATCTCAGCCTACTGAGTAGGTAGGATTACAGGCGTGAGCTACCGGTAGGTACCTGGTCATATATTTTATTCTTAATTTATATTAAAAGACAAAAACAAAAAGCCTCACTGTAGCTGGATAATGTTGTAAATCTCTGCAGATCTATCTTCTACTTAATGAAGTCTGCCTTTAACAGTGTTTAATCAACTACTTAACATATCCTAGTTGTTGACTTAGTTTTTCCAAATGAGCTTGATTTTTTTTTTATAATCTTTCTCTCCTGACTCATATATTGAAATGTTCTATTTATTTCTTGAACCATATTAAAAATGCATTCTGTACTTGATCATTTCTATATGATACATTTTGTGTATCTGTTTCTGCTGGTTTTCATGGTGGTTCTTTGCTTTGAATATTTTGTAAATTTTGTTTTTTGTTTTCTGTTTTTTTTGTGGCTCATGTGTCTTGAACTCTGGGCCTGAGCACTGTCCCTCAGCTCTTCAGCTCAAGCCTAGCCCTCCACCACTTGAGCCACAGCGCCACTTCCGGTTTTCTGGTGTTAATTGGAGATAAGAGTCTCATGGACTTTCTTGCCTAGCTTGGCTTTAACCGTGATTCTCAGATCTCAGATTCCTGAGTAGCTAGGATTACAGGTGTGAGCCACCAGCGCGTGGCTTGAATGTTTTGTAAATTTTAATCTAGGCTCAAGTTTCCTAAAACCTTGTGGGCAAGGGTAGTATAGGTTAAAATTACAGTGTCTCCAAAAGCATTTGCATTTGCTTTTATCAGTTATTAGGAGTTATTCCTACCAGAAAAGCATTAGTTACATTTTCTACTTCTGACTGGCTATAGTGGTACACACATTATGCTGCTCATCAAAAATTAGATCTTATTTCATGCTTTCTCTTGAATACTGTAAATGTTTGATTTACATTTCCTACAGCACCGCCCAATTGCCAATAAAGACAGATCACCTTTTAATAAATCTCAATTTTCACTAAGGAGGCTAAGACTGGAGGATCTTGAGTTCAAGGCTAGCCTAGACTCCAGAGCAAGAACTTAAAAAAGATTTTTTTTTCCTGCTTGAAGGTTTCAAACTACATGGGACACAGATATTATTAATAAAACTACAAACTCATGAAAAGGCTGGTTTATAGGTTGGAATTTTCAGGGGAGATTTTTCAGTCTTCAGTAAGTATCAAAACTAAGGAAACTAGTGTCCTTTGGCACCCTTCCTTTCCTTGGCACCTCTTCTGTGCATGGCTTTATTTCTTATTCCCCCTCACACAGAGAATATAGCAGATCCTGGCATCTGGGACTGTATGGTTCCAGGGAGACCACCATTGAGAAGAATCTTTAATGTTCAGGATACACAGGGTTCAGTATTCTAAAAGTATTCTAGTTTTCCCTGTGCACAGTAGGTCTAAGCAGCCATAACATGAAATTGTGGAGTAGGCTACATCACTGAACAAAATTACAATGGGACACATGAATACTGCTCACCCAAACTATATATTTCATGTTATTGATCTCAAATATCGAGAGGCTTGATTCATTTTTTTCCCTTGTCCTCTTGTTTTATTTTTGAGAGATGTTTTTGCTATGTAATCCAGGCTAGCATTAGACTCAAGAGCCTCCTGCCTCAGCTTTCTGAGTGCATGGTCGACACCACCATGCCAGTTTCACATTTAATTCTTGATGTGTATACCATTGTGATGATCATTTTTATCAGTCAGGAAACTTGGTCACAGGGTGACAGTGGGAAGTGGATCCAAGTGAGAGGTACCATGGCCACTGCTGGGCCTAGACATTCCATTCTTACCAGCATAGGAATGTCCTGACATATTTAATCTGCAGGAGGTAGAAGTAAACGATAGAAGTAAAGCATAAGCCAGCAGACATAAGCCAGCTGAAGCTCCCTGATTGGCTATGAAGAAGGAGAGAGAAAGCAGAAGAAAAGATGGCAGCAGGAGGGTGATAGCTGTAGTCCTAGCAGTTTGAGGAAGGATTAGTGAGAGTTCTAGAAATTCTGAAAGATAAAGAGAGAGAAGACTGCTTGAAAGCAAGAGCTTGATGTCCATCTGGGCAATATTGTGATAACCTACCTCAAAAAAGACCCACAAAACAAAGTGAAGATCAAACTAAATCCTCTTGTCACTAAGACTGCCATAGCCATGAAGAAGAGAATAGAAAGTGCTGGGGATGTGTCTGAGGCAGAGCACCTGCCTATTTAATGTGTTAAGGCCCTCTATTTGATCCCCAACCGTGAAAAATAAAATGGAAGAGAATGAGATGATAGTGAGGTTGGAGAAGCTATGGGCTGTGGTTTTAAAATTTTTTCTACCTGTTTCCCAGAAAGAAAGAGGCAATTTATTTATTCGTTTATTTAAAAAACAACTTTCTGGCTGGGCACTGGTGCTCACATCTGTAATCCTAGCTACTCAGGAGGCTGAGATCCTGGTTCAAAGCCAACCTGGGCAGGAAAATTAAAGAGATTATTAGTATGATTCTATTGATATTATAAAGGATATTTTCAGAGCAGTTACAGTTACATTATGTCAGATAATGAATACATTTCTTTTTGGCAAATGTCACTTCTCTTTCTCCCAATTTTTACCTCTCATTGCCACCCACAAGTTGTATAGTTCATTTTCCACATAGTGTCTAGTGAGTACCATTGCTGCATTTGTTCATTCTTTGTTTCTCCTTTCTATGAGACCCTTATCTCCAATTAACCACGAAAAAGCCACAAGTAGAGCTGTGGCTCAAGTGGTTGAGTGCTAGCCTTGGGCACAAAAGCTCAGAGATAGTGTTCAGGTCCTGGTTTACAGGTGTGAGCACCAGTGGTAGCTCATTGAGAAAGGAAGTTCTTTACATGCATGAGGCCCTGGGTTTAATCCCAGGGCTAAAAATAAAGAAAGAAAATAAATATAACCCAGGGTGTTGTGGCACGTATTTTTAATCTCAGATACTCAGGAGGCGGAACTAGGAGGATCAACATCTGAGCCCAGCTCAGCAAGATAAAAAACAAAGCAAAAAGGTTGTGATCGTGGCTCAAGTGGTGGTACAATAGCAAGTTCCAAGCCCTAAGTTCAGTCCTCGGTACCACCAAAAAAATTAAGGGAATCAATAAATGGATATTATTGAATGACTGCCTGAGTTCAGTAGGATTTTAGTTCAGAAGAAAACGACAGCAAGGCAAATACCCAGTAACTGCTTCTGCAGTGTCATCTCCTCCGTCAGTCACCCAGTGTCCATACCGCTGTCAAGGACATTGTGAGAGACGACTGGTATGACTTTTGTGCTGCTAGGATGGTTTGATAACGCTCTGCAGGTCCCAAAGTGATCGTAACTATCTTAGACCGAGCTCGGAGCCACCCTTTTCCTGCTCTTCCTGAGGTTTGTCCAGGGTGCAGACCATGGGTGGGGTTGTGGATGAGTCAGGCTGAGCAGTCCCAGTTCCTGCAGCCCATCCTGTCCTTGGCCTGAGAAAGAACACGGTGTAGAAGACGGATGTGGGGTGGGACAATAGAGCTATATCGCCGGTGACAAGAGCCTGTGTTTCCCTCCTCGCAGTCACCACCTGAAGCTTGTCCCGGCAACTGTCCCTCTTGTCACATTTATAGCCTGCTCAGCCTCATTGAAAACAGCTGGAACTGTCTCTGGACCCAAAAATAGTTTTCCTCCCTTCTATGGGCTTCCTCGGGGCTACCTGGAAACACAGCTGGGGGCTGCAATCCTATTCCCCAGTGCCCAGGATTTCCCAAGTGGTTCTAGAAAAAGGCAAACCTGCAGCTGTGAGCTGTTGTTGGGTGGGCTCATGAAGACGCAGTGCAGGGACCCCTTCCTTCTATTTTGAGGAGAGAGGGTAGGTGACCATGCAACCAGGGAGTCAGCAGTCCAGGAACTGAACACTGTCCAGGTAGAGACCCAGGATGCACATTTGAGGCACTGCCCCACTAGGGATATAAATAAGGATGGTTTTTACAGTGTTCTCTTAGCAGTAATCTAAATGCCCAGCAGTAAAGGCTACGTTCTGCAAAGAAAAATGCTGCTGTTAAGTAGGGTGTAGCAGATCTATTAGGGGTAGACACAGTTTCAAAACTGATTGTGAAGTGATTGGAGCAAACAGAACAGGGCATGCTTGTGTATATGTGTGCGTGCGTGCACACAGGTTTCTATAGCCAGAGATGATTTCATAAAACTTTTGTGTGTGTGTATATGTGTGTGTGTGTGTGTGTATATGTGTGTGTGTGTGTGTGTGTGTGTGTGTGTGTGTGTGTGTGTGTCTGTGTCTGTGTGCTGGTCCTGGGGCTTAAACTCATGGACTGGGTATTGTTCCTATGCTTTTTGTACTCAAGGCTGGCACCCTATGACTTTAGCCATAGTTCTAACTTCTGGCTTTTTGGTTGTTAATTGGAAATTAATGTCTCACAGACTTTCCCGCCCAGCTGGTTTTGAACTTTGATCCTCAGATCTCAGCTTCCTGAGTAGCTAGGATTACAGGTGTGAGGCATCAGCACACAGCTTTCCAGGAACTCTTACCTGGTTACTTCCACAGGAATGGAGGTTTGGGTGGGCAGTAAAATTTTCACTGTATTTTATATTCTTTTATACTTGATTTTTAAAAAAAATAATGAGCACCATTGCCTTTATGATAATGATAAAGTGGGACAAAGAAAAGCTTAAGAAGGTTTACCCATCAGGCATGGAGACTCATATCTGTAATCCCAGATATTTGAGAAGTAGATGTGCCTATGACTCCAGCTGCAAAGGTAAGCCTAGATAGGAGATTACAGTCTGAGGTTGCCCTTGGACAAAAACTCAAGGCCTAACATAAAAAATAAAGCACAAAGGGAAGGGGGGATGGCCCAAGTGTTAGCCCACCTACCTGAGTCCAGCCCCAGTGTTGCCAAAACAAAATAAGAAGGTTCACCAGGCAAAGCACCCAAACCACTCAACTTGGTAGCCACTAGTGCTGAGGGCAGGAGGAACCACAAAGCAGGACTTGAAATGATGGCCTTGCCTAGTAGAACGCTGCTTGCTGAGGATACTTTGACCAGACGAAAGTGGATGCAGTGGCAGGAACTGGCAGGAAATGGCAGGAATTCACATTTGCAAGGTTGACTCAGTGACACTCAGAATAAAACAAAGCCAAGGCCAAAGTTCAACTCCTAGAACAGGGCTTGGGGTGTCTGTTCTAGCAACAGCTGCTGGTTAGTAACTCCTTACCTGTATGTCCAGCCTGGGCAGAATCCCTTTCCCAGTGTGGTATGATGTAACCACCCCAACCACCCCATGTGGTAGCACTGTTACAACCCCAATTGATAGATGAGAACTCTGAGGCTCAGAGGCTTTAAATCACTCACCCAAGTAGACACAGTTAATAATAAGTAGATCTGGGTTTAACACAGATCTGTCGGCCTCTGAAAGCAGCTCTCATTACAGAATGCTCCTGTCTGTAGGTGCCATGAGGGAGCATCCAGCCTAGTTGCGGGCTAGGAGAGTGGGAGGCACATTAATCTACATAGACTGGGTAGTGTCTTAAATAACACACCCACCACAGTTTAACTGTACTGCAGAGATGCTGAGAACTGTTGGAATTTTAAAGCTGAGGACAGTTGGCAAGGCTGCTATGGATGAAAGTAGCTTTCTGTGTGTGTGACGGAGATCAGTACTCAGACTTGGTACCTGATGCTTTCTCTCATTGGCTGGTGCTCTACCAACAGAGCCATGCCTTTGATCCCAAACGAAGTACAGTAAACTCTGGTTCTACTTTTTGAATTTGTTTTGTTTTGTTGAGACAAGATCTTCTTAAGTAGACCAGGTTGGCCTGAAATTGGCAGTCTGTTTCAAATTCCTGAGTGCAGGGATTACAGGTGTGAACCACCACTCATCTATTTAAGTCTTTTTTAATGAAAGTAACTTAGTGGAGAAAAAAAATTAAAGCAGATCTGGAAGAATGAACTGGATTAAGAAAGATGTGAGGAGACTGTTCTAGAAAAGAGAGTACACAGGGAATGCATGGAATCTGCTGTGCTCTTTTTAAGATACTGAAGCAGCTTGTCTGATGGATGGGAAAGTTGTGCCCACACAGTGAGTGAGCCAGGTATCTGTGGCTCACACCTGTAATGCTACTCAGAGGCTGAGATCTGAAGATAGCTGTTTCAAGCCAACCCAGGCAGACAAATCCAAGAGATCCTTATCTCCACTTAACTACCAAAAAACCAGAAATGGAGTTTGGCTCCAGTAGTAAAGCACCAGCCTTGAGCAAAAAAGCCAAGTGAGAGAGTGTGGCCCTGAGTTCAAGTCTTAGTACTTGTCTGCACACCTGTGCCCCTCCCTCCCCACCCACACACCTACAGAGTCATTCCAGAGTGTAAAAACTAGAAAGGAATTAATTTAATGAGAAAGAAAAGGCCTCTGACAGTGTTTTACCCTGTGCACAAAAGATATGAATGCAAGTGGTGTTTCAAAGAGATGAGTCTCAGTACAAAGTCAAGGTGACTTGGAAAGAGGCTGGGAGGGAGCTTGGGGTACAGGTGAGAGAGGTCTCAAAGGGAGAGCAACAATAAAAATGCAAAAGGAGGGTCCATGTGACCGCTGTTAGAGGGAAGAGAAGACCACAGGACCTGGAGATTGAAAAGAGATAAGAATATGGAGGAGAGGGTCAAGGTCCTGGTCAGGATTCAGTAAATCCAGGGCTTCAAGTACACATATCAAGGGCTGGGAAGGTGGCTCAGTGGTAGAGCACTTGCCTTGCATGCCTGAGGAAAAAGGAAGATGGGAGGGAGGGAAGGAGGCGGCAGGCAAATAAACCAAGTCTGTGTGTCCAAAGGGGAATGTCCATTTTTGGGATAGGGACTTGGGAGAAAATTCCGTGTTTGTAATCCTAAACCTCTCTCTACCACTTGAGCCACAGCGCCACTTCCCAGGGGTGATAATATGATGTAGCTAGTGTATTGAGAGGAGGGAAGTACTAAATATTGAGGGAGTTTCCAGAAAGCAAACCGCTTCAGCTCTGGTGGGGCAGGTGGCTGGGTCTGGCTGCTGTGTCCCTGATGTACTAATGAGGCAGTTATTCTTACAAGTGTCAGCGGCACAGAGGTAGGGTAGGGTGGGGAATATGTTTCATGTTGCACGCAGAAGGAACTTCTATTTCAAAGGCCTAGATGAGGGAAAGACAAGCTTGTTGGGGAGCAGAAGTAGAGGAGTCAGGAAATTAACATACAATCTAGAACTTATACCTAGCAAACTCATCAGTCAAAGAATGTGAAGAATTCCAGGTGTGGTAGTGCACACCTATAGTCCTAGATACTTGCAAGATTGAGCCTACTCTGGAGGGCATAGTGAGACCCCTTTTCAGGAAAATAAGAGTAACTAAGGAATACAAGTGAAGACTGTTTTGATATGCACAGTCAGAAAATTTTACTTTCTCTGTATTTCTTTCTAGGAACTGAGTGGAAGACTTGACCTCAAGAAAGCAAAGAACTAATCAGGATCAATTATACTAGCTCAGGTAGGCAAAGGCTAGACCAAAATTGGCTGCATTGGCATGGTGAAGAGTCTGGGTTTCATTATAATATCTGATTTTTGTTTTTACAGTGCTGGGTAGAAGGAGGCATAGGACTTACTCTGGATCAGTTCAGGGCCTTATACATTCAAGGACAAGTGTTCTAACACAGATTGATAACCCAGCTACAATGTTAGATGTTCTAAAATAGAGGATTCCTGCCCCCCCCAAATTTGAATCCTTGGGGCTCCTTTGAGCAACATCATAACTGACTTCACAAAAATCAATAGTATTAAGCTGGGTGCTGGTGGTTCATGCCTGCTAAGGAGGCTGAGATCTGAAGATTGAGGTTTGAAGCTAGCCCAGGCAAAAAAGTCCCCATGAAATTCTTTTTTTTTTTTTTTTGTCAGTTGTGGGGCTTGAACTCTGGGCCTGGGCGCTGTCCCTCAGCTCTTCAGCTCAAGGCGAGCGCTCTACCGCTTGAGCTACAACACCACTTCCTGTTTTCTGAGCGTTTATTGGAGATAAGAATTTCATGGACTTTCCTGCCTGGGCTGGCTTTGAACCCCGATCCTCAGATCTCAGCCTCCTGAGTAGCTAGGATCACGGCATGAGCCACGGGTACCTGGTGTCCCCATGAAATTCTTATCTCCAATTAATCCCTCAAAAATCAACACTGTGGCTCAAAGTGCTAGAGTGCTACCTTTGAGCAAAAGAGCTCAGGGACAGTGTCCATCTCCTGAGTTCAAATCCCACAATTGACAAAAAAGAAAAAGAAAAGAAAGCAATAGTTTAAATCTATTTAATCTATTTTTTTCTGCCTCTTTTTAGAAGGTGTTTTGCTACTTTTCAAAAAACAAAACTGTCAAAGTCACTGTTCTAAAAAAAAATGAATAGGGCTGGGAATGTGGCTCAGTGGTACAGTGCTTGCTTAGCATGTATGAAGCCCTAGGTTCGATTCCTCAACACCACATAAACAGAAAAAAGCCGGTAGTGGCACTGTGGCTCAAGTGGTAGAGTGCTAGCCTTGAGCAAAAGGAGCTCAGGCACAGTGCCTAGGCCCTGAGTTCAGACCTCAGGACTGGCAAAACAATAAACAAACGCAAACTCCACAAAATCAAATAACATACAAAACTGCAGATGTGTCTTGATTCATGATGTGGTTATATTCCGAAAAACCCACTATAAGCAGAGATGTATTTCAAATACCTAACCAGCTTGGATGCTGGTGACTCATGCTCATAATCCTAGCTACTCAGGGGGTTGATACCAGAAGATGTCAGTTTGAAGCCATCCAGGGCAGAAAGTCCATGAGATACTTACCTCCAATAAGTCAGAAGTGGAAGTAAGGCTCAAGTGACAGAGTGCCAGTATAGAGTTGGGGGAAAAGAGGAGGGGGGGGAGGGAGAGAGAGAGAGAAAACGCAAGACCCTAAATTCAGGCCCCATAGTTTGGCAGTCCCAGTGTTGTACCATGGGTGGTCTGGGATGGTGATGCTGGAAGCTACGATTTCTAGCATCATGGGAGAGGATCTTATTGCTACTCAAAGGAAAGACAAAATTCAAGCTATGATTTCTACTAGGAATGTGTATTGCTGATGTACCTTCCTACAGTTGGAAAACAGTAAGTCCCACCATCATAACCCAGGCCATCTGCAGTACTTTTGCAGGCTGAGGCATTTTGACAAGGCCCCTGGGGAGCCTAGGTCCAGATGTAATAGGAATTTTAAAGTAGGTGGGCCTGGGCTGGGGAAGTCCTGAGAGCAATAGTCTAGGAAGTGGTGTAGAAAGGGATTCAGCCCTGATTTTCAGCTACAGAATTTCACCATTGCTTTGCCTTGTGGGGCATTCTCTTTTCAGTAGCACAGGTGACCTTTGGAACATCAATTTTACCAGAACAGCCTTGTTCACCAATAAGCGTGGAAGCCCCTTTTCCCAGGGGCTGCTAGCAAGTGAAAATTTCAATTTTGACCATGGGAAAGAGAGGGTTGTTCACGCAGAGTATGACCACTCTGTCTGGCCAAATGTTGCCACTGTTGGAATAAAGCACTGTTCGTGTGTGTGTGTGTCTATGCTGAGACAAATTTAAAAGCTTGTTATATTTTAGCAGATCACAGTCATAGCCAGAGTAGGAATCCAGGTGGGTCCCTACATGGTTCCAAATGGATACTTTTCTTTATGATATTGGCAGATAGACATTTTCTTTCCCAAATCTACATTTTGAGCAAAATGAGAAAATATTTGCAAAGGAATCAGGCCGCTGGTGATGTTTACTGGTTTTGCTGGCCATAAAACAGGGAGCTCTCCAGTTCCCCATCAGCAAGGAGTCCTTCCCAGCCTCCTTTCTGTACCAGCCTCCTGCCCCCACTCCTGTAAGCAGCAAGTTTTAAATAGTACTGCTCTAAAGTTGTTGGCTGGTGACCTGGAAAATTCCTTTTGCTTTGTTAGCTGTTAATAGCCCATCAGGTTAAACCTCTCATCCTCAGAAACTTTCTTTTTCCTAACAAGAAGGAGGGAGCAATAGTTTAAAACTTTTTCTTTTTCAAAAAAGGAAAATGGCTGGGCGTCAGTGGCTCACGCCTGCAATCCTAGCTACTCAGGAGGCTGAGAGGTCTGAGGATCACGGTTCAAAGCCAGCCAGGGCAGGAAAGTCTGTGAGACTTATCTCCAATAAACCACTAGAAAACCGGAAGTGGTGCTGTGGCTCAAGAGGTAGAGCACTCGCCTTGAGCTGAAGAGCGCAGGCATAGTGCCCAAGCCCAGAGTTCAAGTCCCATGACCAACAACAACAACAAAAAAAAGGAAAATGTTTTGGGAAAGATTTAGTGCCCCATGGAAGGAAGGAAGGAAGGAAGGAAGGAAGGAAGGAAGGAAAAAAGGGAGGGAGGGATTTCACCTATCCCTGTCTGGTTATACAGAGACCTTTATATAAGTTGCAACTTATAAATATACTTAGATGAAGGTGATTTTTTTTTTTTTGAGAGGCTGTGCGCTGGTCACAGCTGGCACCTGACCTCTTGAGCCATACCTAGCTTTTTGCTAATTAATTGGAGAATAAAGACTTGTAGACATTACCTATGTTGGCTTTGAACCTCAGTCCTCTGGCTCTCAGGATTGCAGGTGTAAGCCACCAGCCTCCCTGCCAGAGATGGAGTCTTGCCACTTAGCTCAGTTATTTCCTTTTTCATTCTCATTTGTTAAGTATGATTAATAACTGCCTCAAATCTTGTAGTTATAAAACTAGCAATTACTACTTACTATGTATGCCAAGTACAGAGCTGAAGACTTGCTGTATTAGCTCATTTAATCCTCATTATTCCTCTTCTCTTGTTAGAGAAGGCAGTAGAGATGAAGTCCCACCTGATTTCTGGCTCCTTAGCTCAGGCTCTGAACCATGACATTACTGTTTATCAATACAGAGAGCTAAGAAAACATAACTAAGAAGAAGCATAGAATGGCCAAACCATCCTCTCTAGAGCATAGCATTTCACCTTTTGCTGGTGACTCAAGTGTATATTTGCTGAGTTACCGGGTCCTCACTGGAGGACATGTGCACATGATGTCAGAAGCAGTCCCCTGCCCTAAACTTTTGAGTTTCTGGACTTCAGTTCTGACCGCAAAGTCCTGTCGTTTCCCTTCAGGGTTGGTTTGAACTGTCACACTCCATTTTCCAGCTTCCAGAATTGCACACAAGACACAGAGAGAAGTCAGACCCTGTGACCTGCAATGCCACTCCCATCATATACCTCTTCTACCAAAGAGCATCTGGTATGGATCTCTCACATGTCAACTATGTCACCTTCTGCGTCAGTCAGAGCCAGCAGCTCCCAAGTTTACCTTCTGTAACCCAGACATCTCTTGAGAGACACTCTGTGGCTGAAAAAGTCCACTAACTTAGTAAGAAGGCAGGGAAGGCAGGCTAAAGATAGCAAGGTGGGAGAGGGAAGGGTCCAGGGATGGAGGGAAGATTGGGGGGGAGTGGTGGTTGGTCGGGTCCACAGCTTAGAATTCCTACCAGGCTGTGTTTTCTGGCCTTCCTTTTTCTAATTATTCCATTATTTGTATATACAAGTGGTTGCTTTAAATGGTTAGCATATGAGTATTGACAACACTTTAAATAATGTGAAGATCCACAGAGGAAGTCAAAGTACACTACAAAGTATACCACACTTCTCATGATCTGCTCCCCAGGCATCTTTTTCTTTTGTGCTGGTCCTGGGGCTTGAACTCAGAACCTAGGCACTGTCCCTGAGCTTCTTTTGCTCAAGGCTAGTGCTCTGGCATCTGAACCACAACCCCACTTCTGGCTTTTTAGTGGTTAATTAGTTATAAGAGTCTCACATACTTTCTTCCAGGGCTGGCTTTGAACCTCCAGCCTCAAATCTCAACCTCTGAGTAGCTAGGATATCAATTATGAGTCACCAGCACCTGCCCCAGTCAATAAGTTTGAGCCTGTCTTTCCATGTGGATTGGATTACTTATATAATTATGGGTTGTGTCCCTCTCCATCTCCCCACCCCTTACATAGGTCTCACTGTGTAGTCCACCATAGCCTGAAACTCAGTCCTCCGGCCACAGTCTTCACAGGCATCTTTCTGATCTGCACAACTTTCTTTTCCTTTTTAACAGCAGCACAGTATTCCCCAGAAAGGCAGACTGTCTTCCTTCGCTTCTTATCTCTGCTTCAGCAGTCTTGTCCTTCCCTGGGGAACTTCCCACACTAAAACCTTGCCTTCTCTGAGTTCTGCCTCAGGAAATGCACAAATGGATAGGTGGGGTCAAAAGATGAAAAGAGCTGGGGTAAGTCCCATATGGGAGAGTGTGGAAGACTGGGAAGGGAGTGTTCAATCCTGGCCAGTCCTGGGGTACACAGGAAATTCTTTCCCTCCTTGCCCTGCCAAATGGTTCCTCTGTTTGGTTTAGGCTAAACCTCAGGAATTATGGGAATCATCTCTGAAGTAACCAAGAGGATGAGCAGGGAAAAACATGAAAGGTTGTTTTCTTAGGGTTATACTCTAGCATCAGGCCCCCTACCATAGGCATCCCAGTCAGTGTACCACCGACCTCCCTCCTGCCAGGAAGGAATTGCCTAGGTTTATGGCACAACATGCTTTCCTTATGGTAGTTTCTCTGTTTAACAATCGTAAGAGACAGGAATTTTGCTCCTTATCATTGGAAAGCCACCCCAGTTTAGAGGACGCTCAAGACATGCATGCACACGCTTGTGCACATGCACATACTAGTACCAGGGCTTGAACTCCTCAGGGCTTCTCACTCCTGCTTAGCATTTTCACTCTGCTACTTGAGCCACACCACCACTTATAGCGTTTTAATTGGGACTAGGAGTCTTGGGTTTTGTCTTCCGGAGCTGGCTGGTTTTGAACCTTTACCCTCAGAATTCAGCTTACTGCGCTATGTGCTCTTGAAGGAACTCCTCTGCAGAGTGGGAAGAACCAGAATACCTATTGTTTTTAAAAAGAGGTTGCCAAGTAAGAACCACACCACGCACGTGGTATTCAGGTAAGGGGTAGGTTTACTCATCGTCCTGGCTGGCACCAGGCCATGTTGGCACTCTATGCTGCTGGGAAAGAGAGCACCTGGGTCTGTGCCTGGCCACATCGAATACAGTTGTGACCTCAGCAGATGCAGATGTGACCTCTTCCAGGTGTGCCAGTTGCCTAGGTAATGCAAGTACTGGGCGGAGATTTTGCTGCCAGGAGGGTGGAGTCCGCTCTCCATCCAGGAGCGGATCTTACACCTATCTTACTTGGCAAAAGATTTCTTTGAAAATGAATTTAGGTGAATTGCGTTTGCTGACTATAGAGTATTGAGTGGTAGAGGATTAACTTCTTAATGCCTGTGCCATCTATAAATCTAGCATCCTGAGCATGTAGTGTTGGGGCTCTGAATCCTGGCTGCATACCAAACATCCCTGTAACCTGATCAAAAATGCCAAGCCTCATTGCCAGGGATTCTGATAACCTTAGTCTAAATGGGCCAGTGGTTAAACTGATGTTAGACCAGTGCTCTCTAAGCTGTAGGGTGTTTTCAAACTGCTCCTTGAGACCTGTAATTTGCACACAGACCTCCAATTCCCAATTAGCCTCGTTTTTTCATGTTTCAGATAGGAGGCATTAAGGTCTAGAGAGGACCCTGTGCAGGTTGCACAGCTAGGGGGGCAGCCTCCTATCATCCTAGAAGCCAACTTCCAAGGCTTGTCTCGGTGGGCTAGTCTAGCCCTGGGAGGCCCACCGTTAGTCACTGGGAGGGGAACTGTCCCAACTTCATCCTGATAATATCGCCTAGACCTCCTATTAAGTTCTTCATCCTTCCCATCCCAGGTCAGATGGCTGTTCTTCAACGGTTCCCCTCTGGAAAGCCTGGTTCTTCAACGTGATGGTCTTTGATAGCACATTTGCAGATGAGAAATATTCCAGTTCATTCACCTATTTATTTTTGAGAATCTAAGCCCCTTGGAGGGTAGGGACCATGCCCGCGTTGTTCCTGCTGTTTGGAAGCACTTGATAAGAAGTCCTCATTCAATGACAGCAGGATAGAAATCCCAGGATACTGAGTACTTTATTTTTCTGGTCCTCACCATCTGATTCCCATTACTCCAACTGCTCTCGCTCTCTCTCTCCGTCTGGGCGGTTTACAAACCCTGTGTGCGCACGTCGACATTTTTTACCATAAATCCACCGAGTTCGGGGGCTGGAAAAATTCGAGGCCGGGAGTTTGGGGGAGGGGGATACAAACTACCGGGAGGTCTGAAGCCGGGGCAGCGTAGCCCCGAGTTTGGAGGAGGAGAAGGACAGCCGTCGGGCGGGCGCCCCTGAGCCTGCTGCCCGCCTCCTCGGCGGGAGATGGCCCCGGGCAGCGACATCCATCCGCTGGGAGGCCCGCCACCCGTCTCCTCCGGTCCTGGGGGGGGGGGTGGCACTGCGGGAGCGCGGGGGGCCTTTGGGAGCGAGGGCCCCCCCAGAGGTGGCGTCCGGGGCGGGGCTGTGTACACATACCCATGTATTATGGATGTGCACACAGGGGCGGGCGTGGTGACGCGCGGTCTCTTTCGGGGAGCCGTGGGGGAAGGGCCGGTGTGTGTATCTCTTTAAGAGCCCAGCGCTGCCCCCGCCTCGCAGGCGCCCGGAGCCTCACAAAAGAACAGGATGTTGTTGATTTGTCACCAAACCACAGAGAGGAAATGATTGTAAATTTCCTTTAAACATCCCCGCTGCGCTCCGGCCGCCCCCGCTTCCGCCTCCGCCGCCCCCGCCCGGCCCGGCGCAGCGGGGCTCCGGCGCTCCCGCGGGGCGCCCGGCTCCTCGGGTCCCCGCCGCCCGGCCGGGCCGACGCTGGCCGGGATCCCCGCGCCCCCAGGCCCCCCTCCGGGCCGGCCGGGGACCCCTGGGCCCCGTCCCCTCCCCAGGGCTGCCCCAGGGCTCGGCCCGGCCCCTCGGGCGCCGCCCCGGGCTTCGCAGGCGCCCGGTCCCCGCGCGCCCGGGCTCGGGGCGCCCACCCTCAGCTTTCAGAGCCGGCGGGTGGGGACCCAGCACCGGGGAGGGGAAGGAATCCCGTGGGGGGTCTCCTGGAATACCCTCCCCCAGGCTCAGATCACCCTAGACCCCGTCCACCTAATCGGAGAGCCCCGGACGGCGGCGGAAACCTGGAAATCCGCTCCCCGGAGGGGGCCGCTTCCGCTGGCCGTCCAAAGTTCCCCAACTACAGTCCAAGTTATCTCCGGGGCGAGGGGGAGGGGGGGGGTGGGGGGGCGGCCTCCCTCCCCCTCCCCCTTCAGCCCGCACCCTCCCCGGCCCCAGCGGTCACTCCCAGCCGTGCCTTTCTCTACCCGCACCCCTCCCCACCTGGTCCATTCTCTTCCTGAGGTTTCTGGAAGCCTCTGTCTGATATGGTTAATGCGTGGCCCATGACGGTGGGCGCACGGTCTTGGGCTGTGTACCGAGAGCGTCCTTGTAGGGCAATAGCAATGGGCATTATACATAGAAGTGACTGTCCTAGGTATTGTGTTGAGTCCTGTTTGTGAAGTCTGCCCGGCTGAACCTTACACCGTTGTCTGGTTTGACTTTTACATTAGTCCCCAGAAATAGAAGCTACTGTTGTTTTTATACAGAGGAGGAGATTAAGGCTCTGAGAGACTGAGGAACTGGACCAGGTCATCATCCAGCATGAGCTGAAGACCCAGGATGTATTTAATCGCCACATTTGGTTATTAGTGGTATCCTGCTTTAATTTTTGTGTGGTTGATGGAAAAGGTGGTGGAGGGAGCGGAACATATTTCTGTTGAGTCCTCTGTCTTCTCAAACTGCAGGGAAATCTGGGCTAGACCCCATTCTCAGGGAGTAGTAACTTGGGAGGTTTAGGCACTATGGTATGAGATGGTATGAGGTTTTTGAGTGGCCTAGGGCCCCGTGTGAAATCTGAGCTATTTCCACTTGACTTGGCTTTTTTTCCCCCCTTAAATTATGGTGGTGCTAGGGATTGTACCCTATATACCTTATGCAAATGTCCTGCCAATCTACTTGAATGGAAAAATGGGTTTTTACCTACTTTTCCTGGGGCTGGTTGAGGTAGTTCACACTTGTGATGTTAGCTTCTTAAAGACAGACTGGGCACTGGCTTTTTTTTTTTTTGCTGCGCTTGAACTCTGGGCCTGTGTGCTTGTCCCTCAGCTTTTCAGCTCAAGGCTAGCACTCTACCACTTGAACACAGCACCACTTTCGGCTTTTTCTGCTTATGTGGTGCTGAGGAATCAAACCCAAGGCCTCATGCGTGCAAAGCAAGCACTCTACCACTGAGCCACCTTCCCAGCCTGGGCACTGTTCTTGAACCTAAGACTTTTCCAAAAGGGGCTGTCTAGTGTGGCTTAATTGGTAGAACACCTGAATAGCAAGCATAAGAGTTCCTAAATTCAAACTCCAATGCCATCACCACCAAAAAGCAAGGAAGAAAGCGATGGGAGAAATAAGCAAAATCCTTCCTTGGTACTAGAGTTGTAAGGTTAGTCCTTCAAGATCTTCTCTTCAAATTCTCTGTTTATCTTCTCTTCAAATTCTCTGTTTAGGGGCCAGTGATAAGAACTGGTGAGGTGGGTGGTGTATGTATGTGACTATTACTTTTTAGTATTGATTTTAAGTATTAAGTATTGATTGTATGTGACAAATGCCATTCTTTTTTTTTTTTTTTTTTTGTCGGTCGTGGGGCTTGAACTCTGGGCCTGGGCGCTGTCCCTCAGCTCTTCAGCTCAAGGCGAATGCTCTACCACTTGAGCTACAGTGCCACTTCCAGTTTTCTGGTGGTTTATTGGAGATAAGAGTCTCATGGTCTCTCCTGCCCGGGCTGGCTTTGAACCGTGATCCTCAGATCTCAGCCTCCTGAGTAGCTAGGATTACAGGCATGAGCCACCAGCGCCCGGCGACAAATGCCATTCTTAAGTTTTTTTCTTTTTGCAAGTCTTGGTACTTGAACTCAGGGCCTGGGTGCTGTCCTTGAGGGTTTTTTTGTTTTGTTTTGTTTTGCTCAAGGTTAGGACTCTGCCACTTGAGCCACAGGTCTGCTAATGGGTTTTTGGTGATTAATTAAAGATAAAAACAACCTCAGCTGGCTTGGAGTTATGAATTTCAGATCTCCTGAGTAGCTAAGATAATAGACATGAGCTACCTGGGGCCAGTTTCCTATGGGTATGTGTATGTGTTTTCTTTCAATCTTAAGAGATTCAAAGTTGGAACCTAGGGAGGTTGTGTGTTTAGAAAGGGAGCTGCATTGGTTTCACACCTACATGGTCTCCTGGATCTTCAGGAGAAGGTAAACCAGGCATCACTGAAATGGGAAGGCAGTTGCTTGTCTTCAGTCAGTGCTATGGGGGAGGTTGGTGCCATTTAATGGAGAGAGAGAAATGCAGTGGCCCCTGGCTCTTGGTGCTGCAGCTGTCTGCAGTTCCTTGCCCTGGAGCACATTTGTTACTGGATTTCTAAAATGGGTTTCAGTATCTCCACCTGCCCTTCTTGCTTTTATAGAAGGCCTGCGGGGCGGGGAGGGGAAGGGTCCCTTGAATACTTGGAAGGGAGAGTGGTCTGTGGGTTCCATTCCTCGGATGGAACAGCTTGCTCTGTCTCTGGGGAGCACTGGATGACTAGCCCAGTGCAAGCCAGCAGGAGTCAGGTCACCATCCTTCACTAAGCAATTTCCAGAAGCAGGAATCAGAAAAAAGGTCATCTGATGGCTCTGGGTCTCAACCCCCTGGCCTGTGAAGATGGACAGGTCTCTGATCAACTTCTCAAACATGGAAAACAAAGAGCCTCAGTGAATAGTTATTAAACATCTATCACATATGAGGCACCACTTCAAAACCCATGCTGATCTCCTGAGATGTGACTTTGTACAAAAGCCTCCAGCTTAACCAAGTATTTACTGTCTATGTGCATACATGTAAAATGTCAGATTGTGCTTGGGGGGTAGACAGAGGTGAATATAAGGGCAGGTGCAGTGTGTGTTTGAGGGGGAATGTTCCATTTAGGAGGTTTCATTCAGGAAGGCTCATTGATCGGGTAGAGTGTAAGGCTGTAGGTACACAGTGTTTGGAAAGCTTGCCTAAAGGCATTTGGGAGGCATGGCAAAGCTTAAAGCACCTGTTCTCTCCTATGTGTTTTGTATTATGTACTTAACCCTGTTATCATTGCATGTTATTTGAAGTATGAGGCTCCAAGAGGCTAAGTGACCTGCCCAAGGCCACATAGCTAGTAGATTGGGGGAGATGATATTCACTGGCCAGTCATAGTCAGTAAGCTGTTTTCCACTGGGTTCTCTCCTTTCAGATCTGGAGCTAGTGTTTAATTCATGATCCTTTGACTTCTTTAGGATTAAGTAGCCTCGGTGTCAATAGAACTCCTGGTTCTAGAGTAGCCTGGTTGATGAACTCAGGGCTCAAAGTCCCTTTTGGTGAGTGGGAGAATGTAACTTGCTTGATATCAGGAAATCTCATGTTGCATTTATAGCAGTAGGGTGTGTGGGGAACACCAGTTAGTGTAAACAAGATAAATGGGAGAAAAGGAGGAGCTTGAATCCCTCTCCGCCCACCCCTTCCTTTTTAATTTCTCCACGATAGGCTGTGTGTGCTGTATTATCAGCAATAATTAAAACACTTGGATTAGTGAACTGAGATTTACAGGGCAAACCAGAGCCAGAGGAGAAAACAGTCATCTCTTACTTGCAGGCAGATAGCCAAATAGCTATTTGGTTGTGTTTTCCTTCTGACCTTGTCACCTACTCTGTTTAATTAGGTTCACTGCCCAGCCCCCATCACTAGCAAGTGCCTGGTGGGCCTGCTGCTTTGCAACTACTTACTCAACACTATCCCACAGCCCAGGGACATGTGAGTCAGAAACACAGCAGCGAACAAGAGCACAGGAGGATACCTTTGCCTTAGGCTGGCTAGTAGCCTGTCCAGCAGTGCCTTTGAACATCGTGAGTCTTCTGCAACCTTCCTAAGGCAGTTTTCCAAAGTGTCTGTTTGCTTTGGGAAAGGGAGAGGAGAGCAAATTCCCCAAATAACAGAGCATCCCCAGCACCTTTCATAAAACAAGGGCTGTTGGGTTTTGTATTGCATTCAAAATATCCTTTTCAATTCTAGCACTGAGGTGAATAAAATGTCACCAATTTTACAATTTTTTGTCCATCCTGGGTCTTGAACTATGGGCCTGGGCACTGTCTCTGAGCTCTTTGCTCAAGACTATTGCTCTACTACTTGAGCCACACTGCCACTTCCAGTTTTCTGGTGGTTAACCGGAGATAAGAATCTCACAGACTGGGCTGGGAAGGTGGCTCAGTGGTAGAGCGCTTGCCTTGCATGCATGGGGCCATGAGTTCGATTCCTCAGCACCACATAAGCAAAAAGAAAAAAGCCGGAAGTGGCGCTGTGGCTCAAGTGGGAGAGCGCTAGCCTTGAGCTGAAGAGCTGAGGGACAGTGCCCAGGCCCAGAGTTCAGGCCCCATGACCAGACCCCCCCCCCCAAAAAAAAAAAAAAAAAAAAGAATCTCACAGACTTCCTTGCCCCAGCTGGCTTTGAACCAAGATTCTCAGGTCTTAGCCTCCTGAGTAGCTAGGATTATAGGCGTGAGCCACTGGTGCCTGGCTCAGTTTTACCATCTTATAATGCCTGTAGCTCATGCTTATAGAAATTGAGGTTCAAGGCCAGCCCAGGCAGAAAACTTTGCAAGATGCCATCTCCAAAGCAGGCAGCAAAAAGCAGGGATGGAAGCATGGTTCAAGTGGTAGAAAGTCAAGTCAAACAAGGAATAGGCCCCAAGTACAAACCCCAGTACCACCAAAAGGAAGAAAAAAAGTTACTATCTAAGTGACAATTGGATAACTGATAAACGCTTATTTTGGCCAAAATAGTTATTGAGTACCTACTACAGGTCAGATCTAGGCACTAAAGAAATACAGCAGTGGTTAAACACCAAAAATGTGGATTAGTAACTAGCCTGGGTAAGGAAAAGGTGTGGCAGCAATAAGTTGGGTGCCCTTGGCTCATGCCTCGAATCCTAGTTACTCAGAATGCTGAGATTTGAGGATTGAGGTTTCCAAGCCAGCTCAGCAGGCAGGAAAGTCTGTAAGACTCCTATCTCCAATTAACCACACACACACAAAAAGCCAAAAGTGGATCTGTGGTGCAAGTGGTAGAATACCACCCATGAGCAAAACAGCCAAGTGAGAAAGTCACTGAGCTTGAGCTCAAGCATTCAGGACTTGCACAGAAGGGCAGGGGGAGGGAGAGGGGATCAACTATGTGCCCCTTCCCCCCCCCCACCCAAATGTAGGGAATGTGGCCAGGGGGAATTAAGTGAAGACTGTGTATTATGGTAAAGACTAAGATCGGACCTTGAATCTGGCTCTGACAACTACTGGCTGTAGGACCACTGACTTGGACATATTTTTCTCACAAAGGATAAAATGAGAAAGAACTTAACATAAAACACATACCTCATCAGGGCTTTGTGGCTGTTAGCTCTTATTAGAAGCAAGTGCTTATAGAAGGGTGGTGGGGGGAGACAGAGGAGTGACTGGGGGAGGGTGGGAGGGGGGGAAAGACAGGCTGTTGTTTCTGTCCCCTTCCTGGTTTGATCATACACCAGGAAGGCAGTCCCAGTCCGTGTGGACTCTGGCAACTTCAGTTCCCATTGGAGGAGGATTTAGATGCTGACTTGGTGTGTGAGACTTGGGTTGGAGGAGAGATTTGTCTGTATGTTAAGTTCGGTTTCCAAATTTGTTTTCCACATGCTTGGTTCTCCAGGAAAGTCCACAGCAAGCCCGCTGGGAATCAGGGCTGCCCACTTGACAAATGGGAAAACAGGCACCGGATGTGAGTGCCTGGCCAAGGTCACCTCAAATCTCCAGAGGAGGTCTCCTGCCGGGCTGGCGATGACTCATGCAGGAGGCTGCACCAGGGTGAAATCACAAAGGAAGAAGGGAGGCATGGATTGATTGCAGGCCTCTCGGGAAGTTTCCTGTTCTGTAGGAATAACACAAACAGGACCCCTCTCCACCTGCGGGGGGCCTTACTCTCCCCAGGTCATCTCCCCCCCCACCCCCTTCTCCTCTCTCTGCAAGGTATGGGGCCTCCTTTGGCTAGGAGAGTGCCTTTGTCTAGTAGAGTGGAGGAGAAGCAGCAAACAAGACCAGGAAAGTGGAAAGGGGAAAGAATGAAATTGAGAGCCATGGGATCTGGGGCTCTCCAGACCTGGTTTGGTGGTTCTGCAGCCAGTGTATCAGCTTGAGCCAGTGATGTCACCTGTCCTGGTCTGCATGTCCTCATGTGTCAAATAGAATAATAGCAGTGCCTCAGTGACAGCTGTTGGGAGAATGAACTAGGATGTTGTATGCCCTATGTTGAGGACGGTTCCCGGACTATGGCTAATGCTTAATAACAGTGCTGCTATTCTTGGAGAGGGAAAGGGGCTCAACTAGGTAAAGATAGGGGAAGAAAGAGGAGTTTTGATTACTCTGCAATACTACTACTTGCCCACCACTCAGAGCTTTGATAAAACCATTCTAAGCTTCTAGAGCAAGCTACACAGGAAATGCAACCTTGGACATTAGGAGTGGATGCTGGGGTTGGGTAGCAAGACCGGAAGTATCCCGCATCTCCCCATCCTTCTCTCCCTGGCATCATGGTCGAATGCACTGGATGGGCCCGAGAGCTCTTGCATCTCCTTCTCCCTTACCTTAACCTTTGCCTCTCTGGCTGAGACTCCTTACGACTCCAGTCTCTGCTGCCCAAGTATGATGAAGATAATTGAGCCTTTTTCCACCCGTAACTAGTCAAGAAAGAGTAATTCCTGTGGCAGCTCCATACTGCTGCCTGAGCATTAGGATAGCCACAAAATAAACTACTTCTTTTTTCTGTTTTGTGTACTGGGGGTGGAATTCAGCCTCATGCTTTTTAGGCAGGTGCTTTACCACATCAGCTATGTCCCCCAGTCCTTTTTGCCTTTTTTTTTTTTGTTTTTTTAGTTTTTTAGATAGGGTTTTGAGTTTTTCCCTGCGCTGACCTTTGGGCCTCTATCCTCCTATCTCTGCCTCTGAAGCTGGGATTATAGGTGTGCATCACCATGCCCATTACTTTTAAAGTGTTTGAGGAAGGCGGATACTCTTGTGGACAGCCTCAATAATGAGGACTTCTGATGGTTCCAGGAGCAGATGCAAAAGCTCTCTGAGGGCCTGTAAACATACATGCAAACATTCATTTTTGAATGGTGTTTTTGAATTTTGAATCTGCCTTTCAACTTTCAGCTTAGCTTGGTTGCCATGGGCTGCCCCCATGTATAGGATGCCATTGAGAAAACAGATAACAGGTATAGTGGCAGACTTGTGAGCACTTGGTGTGGAGGATTCTGAGGAAGGTGTGTATTTTTGTGATTTCTATATAAATCGCTTCAAGAACAGACCTCGAGCCTGTGAGAACAGCATTTCTCAGTCTGAGTGACAAAGGCAAGCCCGTGGGTTGGAGGAAACTAGTCTAATTTGAGTGTTCTAGTTCAAAGCCCCTCTAATCCCCATCCCTGCTAGGGAGAGAACCCAAGGCCTAGTGCATCCTAGGTAAATGCTTGACCCTTAGCTGCTCCCAGACGCTATTTGCAGTCTTACCCATAATCTTCCTGTCTCTAAAATGACCTTGCCTTTGCTTGGGATGGATCTGTTTCTATCTTTCTCCTTGTGTGTGTGCACAAAACAGCCTGTCTCTATCAGGAACTGTTCAGGAAGAAGTCAAGTCCTATTGTAGTTTCTCCCTCTGCCTTCACACTAGGGTGTTGCAAAATGAACTTTTAGTTTCTTCTTTTGTTGAGGAGCAAAGGATTGAACTTGAAGGCATAGTTGGCAAGCACTCTACCACTTAAGCCACTCCATGGCCTTGATTATGCTAAATTTTTTACTCTGCGTGTGTGTGTGTGTGTGCGTGCGTGCGTGTGCGTGCACATGCGCGCTTCTGTGTGCACGCATGCGTGCTGGTCCTAGGGCTTGAAATGAGGGCCTGGGTGCTGCCCCTGAGTTTATGTGCTCAAGGTTAGTGCTCTACCAATTGAGCCACAGCTCTCCTTACTGCTTTTTGCTGGTTAATTGGAGATAAGAATCTCACAGTGCCTGAGCTGGTGGGCTTCCAACCATGATTCTCAGGTCTCAGCCTTCTGAGTAGCTGGGATTACATACAGGCTTCAGTCACTGGTGCCTAGCTTTTATATTCATTTTTAACTGAATCTTCTGCAAAAAAGGAATGAAGGAATTATCCCAATTACTTTGCTAAAGAAACTGAGTCTCTGAGAGGTCATAAGGTCAAGGTTAACAGAGCTAGGATTTAAACCTAGGTGGGTTTTTAGCCAGTGTTTGCTCACTTTGTGTTTGTGCCTGTAGGATTTTGGGTCTGTGGGGTTTTTGTTTGAGAGAAGGTCTGGCTAGGCTGGCCTAGCACATGAATCAGCCTCCTGGATGGTCTGTTTTTTTCATTCAGCATTATAGAATATGTATTTTCTGGTGGTCTGCTGTAGCTTCCCTGATTAATAATAATAATTAATTATTAACATTATTTTAATTGAAGCCTAGGCATTCCTGGACCATGATTTGTGCAACCATTTTCTCCTTTGGGGAGTTAGTGTTTAAAGCTTTTTCATTTTTATTTTTTGCTGGTACTGGGGCTTGAACTCAAGGCCTAGGCACTATCCCTTAGCTTTTTCCACTCAAGGCTGGTATTCTATCACTTAAGCCACACCTCTACTTCTGGCTTTTTTTTTTGGTGGTTCATTGGAGATGAGAGTTACATGGACTTTTCTGCCTGGGGTGGCTTCTGACCTCAATCTTCAAGTCTCAGCTGTCTGAATAGATAGGATTACAGCTATGAGCCACCAGTGCCTGGCCACAAGTTTATTTTCTTCTGCCATTTCCCCTTCATCATCCCAGGTTAGGTGACTTCTCAGCCGACATTTCTGATTTCCCTCCAGGGAGAGGCTGACATACAACAGAGCATGTTCTAGGATTCAGAGGTCAGGCCTTGCTATCAGACAAAACTTACTTTGAAAATCAGCTGTCTGTGCTGTGGATGAGGCTTTGTAGCATAGGACTTGGCTAGCATACTTGAAGCCCTGGGACCGAGCCCCAGAAAAAAGTAGCTCTGTACCTGCAAGCATGATGATATTAAGGCATATTGATTAAGCAAGCTACTTAACCTATTTCAGTTACCTTTTTTGTCAAATAAGACCATGTCCTAAGCTAGGAGGATTGTAGGAGGGGATCCTGCAAAACCCTTAGCTATGCTATATTAAGTACATATTAGTGGTAGTACACTTGCTTAACACCCCAGCACTGAAAACACAAGCAAAACGTAACAAGTCCCAGATACTTAGAAGTTGAGATTTGGGCTTGGAGGACTTAATCCAGTGATATGTTTCATTTGGACTGAATGGTGGTGTTATGTTTTTAGAAGTTAAAATTCAAGCCTTAAAAAAATAAGCCATATAGGGGCTGGGAAGGTGGCTCAGTGGTAGAGCGCTTGCCTTGCATGCATGAGGCCCTGGGTTCGATTCCTCAGCACCACATAAGCAAAAAGAAAAAAGCCGGAGGTGGCACTGTGGCTCAAGTGGTAGAGCACTAGCCTTGAGCTGAAGAGCTGAGGGACAGCGCCCAGGCCCTGAGTTTAAGCCTCAGTACCAACACACACACACACACACACACACACACACACACACACACACACACACACACACACACACACTTTTAAAAATTAGCTGTTGTTTCACTTAAAAATATACATCTGGAGCTGGTTGCTAATCCTAGCTACTCACAAGGCTGAGATCTGAGGATCACAGTTTGAAGCCAGCCCTGGCAGATAAGTCTGTGAGACTCTTATCCCTAATAAATTACCAAAAAGGCTGTGGCTCAAGTGCCAGAGCACTAGCCTTGAGCAATAGGGACAGTGCCCAGGCCCTGTATTCAAGCCCCAGTAGTTGGAGGGGGACAAAAGACAAAACCCACATGTGGGCTCTTGAAGCATGGAAATACCCAGCAGCATTGGACCTCTGTCTCAAGGTTTGACAGGTTTCCCAGGTCTTTTGTTGAGGCAGGAATACCCAGCAGCAGAGCCTGAAACTGAGAGGAGGCAGAGTGAGGGAGTTAGGGTAAAAGAAGGGAAAAGCTAAACAAAAGTTGTCATTTTAGGCATAGCCCCTTGGAGGGCTGCCTGGGCTTGAGTCTTGGAAGACACACCTGGTTGCCCTGGCTGAAACAAGGTCTTTGCTGCAGGTCTGGAGCCATGTGCATAGTTGGAATCTTTGGGCTGTAGGAAGCTGCACAGTGAAGCTCTGAGATGCTCAGCTGGCAGAGGGATTTAGCTAGTGACAGCCCTTTACTTTTTTTTTTTTTTCTTTTTTACATTAGACTCAGGAGTTTGCAACCCCTGTACTACAGGAACACCATTTGAGCAGGGCAAATTGGGGGCTGTGGAACTAACAGCTTCTGCCTGCTTAGGCAAGGGTGGGAGGAAAGACATTTCCCTGGAGATTAGACAGGAAAAGTGTTCTTTAATTCCCATTTCACAGAGAAGAAGAGTCTCGTGGAGCCCCAGAGAACTGCCAAAGCTTGGTTCTGAGGCGGCAGGGGAAAGCACGAAGTATTGACATGTTGCCTGGCATCCTTCTCTGTTACCCTTTGTATTCCTGTTCCTCTGCTTTTCCTGCTCCAGACTCCTTTCCTCCTGCACCTGAAGATACTCCCTAAGCAAACCTTTCTGCACAGAAAGAGCAAAGAGCAAAAAGCTGAAAGTGGAAGTATGGCTGAAGTGGTAGAGTACCAGCCCAGCAAGAGCTCAAGGGCCTGAGTTCAAGACCCAGTCCTAGTGCCCTCTCTGTCTCTGTCTCTGTCTGTCTGTCTCTCTCTCTTTCTGTCTCTTTTCTCTCTGTCTCTCTGTCTGTCTGTCTCTCTCTCTCTCACACACCCACAGTCTTTATAGAGAAACCAGAACTTGTTTCTTACCCTTAGGTCCTGGATGGATACATCGTCTCCCTAAAATTTCAGGGTTTAAAGGCCATAGCACTCTTCAGCTCAAGGCAAGTGCTCTACCACTTGAGCCACAGTGTCACTTCCGGTTTTCTGGTGGTTTATTGGAGATAAGAGTCTTACAGACTTTCCTGCCCTGGCTGGCTTTGAACTACAATCCTCAGATCTCAGACTCCCGAGAAGCTAGGATTACAGGTGCAAACCACTGGCGCCTGGCCACATTTTTGTTTCATAGTAAAAATCATCTGAGTCCTTTAAATGGGGGAGGGGGCATTTGTAAAAAGCATCTGGGTTTTAGAATGACAAGACAGTTTTAAAAGAAAAAAAAAGCTGTCAGCTCTGTGGCTTATCAATATAAATGAAGGTTGAGATTCATTTATGTGAATAGATCATTTTTAGGGAGGGGAGGTTGTTAAAAATTTATCTGTCTTTGCTAATGGAACCACTTCCACATTTGCAATGAAAAGTTTGGTTTTGTTTTTTAAAAAGGGAGTCTTCTTCTAAAGCCTTTCCTGTATCAACCAGAATTGCAGGGAGTCCCTGAAATACAAGTTTGTGATATTACCTTTTCTTTGCCTAGTAGCATCTTGAATTGTTGTGGACCCTATCTGAGCCTCCCTCCCTGAAGCCTCAGCTTTCCCTTTTGAAATCAGGACTTCTGGGCCCTCTCTAGGAATGCACTGTTGAAACAGATGCTTCTAGAGGTTTAGGAGTTGGGGATGGGTGGACCTTGTCTTGGAAGTGTTTTTCTACCAACAGGAATGACCAAGTTCTGGAAGTTCCCCTAACTGGAAGTCAGTAGCAGTAAATTTTAATCAGGTCTAGGTGGCACATGACCTATTATTTTATACTCCCTAACTACTTCCTTAGTGTAAAGAACCTGTGTAAGACAGCACCTTGAAAGGTGAACTGCCCTTTTCTTCAAGGTACTTGTAGTCTCACGTGAGCCATTCTTTATTTATTCGGCCTGTACTGGGCCTTGAACTCGGGATCTGGGTGCTGCCCTTTAGCTTTATCAGCCCAGGGTGGTGTTCTATCACTTGAGTCACATCTCCCCTTCCAGCTTTTTGGTTGCTAATTGGACATGACACTTGTAGCCTTTCCAGGTCTGGCTTCTAACTGTGATCCTCAGATCTCAGCCTTCTGAGTAGCTAGAATGACAGGTATGAGCCACCAGCACCTGACAGGAATCATCCTTAGAAACACAGAAACATTGGTTAAATAAGGAAATGAAATTAAGCCATAGAAGGACAGGTTACCAGTTGTGAAGATGTCAGGTGAATGTCAAAGCTGCCCCTCACGGCTACCCAGAGGCAGAGGAGCAAGTCCTTCGAGGGTACTATGCTTAGTATTTCTGCACTGGGTCAGATTTTGAAGACTCCTCCCTGACAGATGCCTCTAGAGTTTTAGGTCTGTGGTCTTCTGTGCTGCTGCTTTCTCAGCTGGGCTCTTGGGGAAGAACCCATGCATTGGTAAGCCACTCAAGATAGCTCCTGAGACTTGTCTCCCATCATTCTCCAGGAGATCAGGGACCACCAAGGGCTGTTAAGTTGAACTAGTTGGCTGGAAACAGCTGCTTTAGGCTGCCTAGCCCCATGAAGGCTCAGAGAAGCAGAGGGAGATGCCCTTTGCTCTCAGGAAGCAGTGAGCTCCGAGGGGTCCAACAGCCAGAGCTTCATGGAGTTGTCCCCACCGGTGTTAATCTAGCCCCTGCCACAATGGCTTGTGTGGCTCAGGATATGTTATTAAGCTCTCGGTGCTTGTGTTTCAATATTTGTAAGACCTAAGTGAGAATACTTATCTCTTAGGAAGTATTAAACCAGTAGTGCATGATAGCACCTGACCCAACAAGTTCTGGGGACGGTTATCTCAAACAAATACAAAATCCAGCTGGACAGGACTTCAGACATCAGGTCCCTCCTCTTTATTTGTATAATTAATTGATTGACAATAACAATGACTACTTGGAATAGCTAACTTGCACAGAGCAATTGCACAGTGCCAGGCACTGGGCCAAGTAATTTTCCTATGTGAACTTACTTGAAAATTTGAAGGGACAGGAGGGATGGATCTCCTTCCTATCCTGTATTAGTCAGGGCTCTCCTGAGAAACAGAACAAACAGGGCATGCATAGATAGGTAAAGAAAGAGATTTATGAGGAACTAGCTTATAGTATTAGGCAAGCTGGAAAACCTGGAGAGCTAGTGGTGTAGTTCCATTTCAAGGACAAAGGCTAGTGAATTAAGGGAGCCAATGGTATAAACCATAGCCTTAGTCTGAGGTCCAGACCATCAGGAGTGCAAGGGGTGAGGAGAGACTCTGGCTGCTCTGGCTGGGGAAGAGAGCTTGAATTTATATTTCCTTTCCCTTCTGTTCTGGTCTCAGCTGATTAGATGATGCCAGCTCACAATGGTGAGAGAAGGTTCTTCACTCAATCTACTGACTCATCTCATTCAGAAACACCTCCAGCTATCTGGGTATCCCTTAGCCCAGTCAAGTTATCGCAAAAAATGAGTCATCACACACATGCTGTTCCCTCCAGAGAACCAGACCTTATTACCAATGTGGTGTGCTTTTTAGTTGTCCTATGTGCAGACATTTACATTTTTCTATGCCTTTGATTTTAAATATGAGGAAACATGGACTGGTAGTGGATACCCAGTGAATTATAATTTTAAAAATTTGCATATATTAATTGTACAGGAGTGGTTTCATTGTAGCATTTCTACACATGTATGACATGTATCCTGATCAACCTCACTCCCTCTATCACTTTCCTACATCCCACTGCCTCCTTCTGAGAATTTCACCAGATTTCATTGTATTTTTATACATGAAATGAAACTTCAAAGATCATATTCATTCAAATTCACCTTCCTCCCCACTCCTGCTGCTACCCCACAATCTCAGGCTGTTACCCAGTGATTTATAATATTTGTGCATGGGACATTGTGTTAATTCTGAATCCCTGCTATGATCCTGCAGAATGAGGCTGATTGTCTAGAACAGATGCTCCAATTCACGCCTTGAGGCAAATGAGGATCACGTGAGATCATCGTATAGAGGACTTACATTCTGACCATCATAATTACTTTGTGGATGATGGCTGCAGGCAAGCATTCAAATTTTATGATCTGAAGCTTATATAATTGGAGGGCCATCTTTAAGATACATAGTATAAAATTGTGAATATAAGTGAATAGAGGAAGAACAGAACAAGTTACACATTTTATTTATTTGTTTAGTATCTTACAATGCTGCAGATCCCACCCAGGGCCTCCCCCATGCCCTGTACCATTGAACCATACCTTTACTCCTTTCCCCCGTTTTGTGCTCGTACTGGGCCTTGAACTCAAGACCTTGGGCTCTTGCTTGGCTTTTTCACTCATGGCTGGCACTCTACCACTTGAACCATTTCTCCAGTTCCAAATTTTTGTTTTTGTTTTTCTGTCAGCCGTGGGGCTTGAACTCTGGGCCTGGCTGCTGTCCCTCAGCTCTTCAGCTCAAGGCAAGTGCTCTACCACTTGAGCCATAGTGCTACTTCTGGTTTTCTGGTGGTTTATTGGAGATAAGAGTCTCACAGACTGGGCTGGCTTTGAACCATGATCCTCAGATCTCAGCCTCCTGAGTAGCTAGGATGACAGGTATGAACCACTGGTACCCAGCTGATCCAGGTTTTTTTTTGGTTTTTGCTGGTTAACCATAGATAAAAGTCTCTGAGATTTGTCTGCCCGTGCTGGCTTCAAACTTTGATCCTCAGATGGCAGTCTCCTGAATATCTAGGACTACAGATGTGAGCCACTGGTCAAGTTTTTAAAAAATTAATTGACACATCTCTATAATACCTTTCCTATATTTTCTGGCTTTCTGCTCTTTGTTCACTTTATATAATAGTGATTTTCTAAACACTTTACTACAGGGAGAATAATAATCAAGACTTTACATAGGTGACCTAAATTTGATTTTTAAAATGTGTTTGTCTAATTTTGGTAGTTTAGGTGGAGGTATAGTTTAGTAGAGCAGCTACCTGTAGCAAATGCTAAGCCCTGAGTTTAAAACCTCAGAACTTAAAAAAGAGAGAGTGTATGTTTAGGTCGAACAAGTGAGCAAATACACACCCAGATCTAAGCACTGTGTGTAGTATTCTTACTGGTTTGTTCCATCTTGTATGATTCTCATTGAAAAGGAAAACAGAGCCTATGGTTCAATATCATGGTATATATATATATATATATATGCTAAGAGTGTTACTTATGACAGAGAAAAATTTCCATTGACTAGGGGAACCGCATGGTCCAGTTACAGTTCCACAGATTTAGTAAGTAGAAGCATTTTTCATAGGAAGCATCTGGCTCTGTAATTTCAACCATTCTCTTCCTTCACTGCATGATTGGGGATGACAGTATAGGTCATAATGTCATCGCAGTTACAATCACTGAGGCAGGATCAGGACCCTGGTGACAATCACTTGGTCCTGACAGCTGTGCTTGAACTGTAGGGTTGGTGATAACCCAGCCATCTGTGGAAGTATAACCTGCACAGCTCCCATGGGTGTGCATTCCCAGAATGCTGTGATCACTCTACCATTGTATGAGGGGCAGAGGAAAAGTTGGGGGAGACAGTGGTTTTTCCATTGTGGCTAAAAGACTTTTCTCAGAGAAATATTAGAGAAGCTGAAGGTAGTATGAAACCATGTTTCTTTCTAGACCCCTTCCAGAGCTTTGGAAGGAGCAAGAAAGATCCCAAAATTCCAGCTCCATAGTTGCACAGGGAACTTGGTTAGCTGTATTGATATCCAGGGTTCAGAGCTGAGCCATGCATGAAGCCCATGGCCATGTTGGCTCCCTCCATCCTCTTTAGTTCTTCCATACTAAGTGTGACCTAGAGACAGTTTGATTCACTGAGACTGGAAACTCCCCAAGGGCAGGCATTGGTTTGATTGCTTATTGTGGCGTCCTTGGTGTCTAAGCCTGTAGCCCTCAGCACATGTGAATAGTGCTGGCAGAGGAGTCCTGAGCTTTAGGAAGCAACCCTGTGAGCTAAGTACCTTGACTTGAAGCATACTGGGGACTGTTAGCAGTCAGATCCAAGGGTGATGGAGGCTGGAGGCTCACAGGGACTCCTTTCCTTCCCACAGGCATTCATTACAAGAATGCAGAGCTTTGGGCTGGGAAGGTGGCTCAGTGGTAGAGCGCTTGCCTTGCATGTCTGAGGCCCTGGGTTCAATTCCTCAGCACCACATAAGCAAAAAGAAAAAAGCCGGAAGTGGCGCTGTGGCTCAAGTAGTAGAGCGCTAGCCTTGAGCTGAAGAGCTGAGGGACAGCGCCCAGGCCCAGAAGTTCAGGCCCCATGACCGGACCCAAAAAAAGAATGCAGAGCTTAACACATTTGTGAGTTCCTGAGGTAATCATCTAAGTTATTCCTCCATATGGGGCATGAGCCAAGGTCTGCTGGCCTTCATCATCCTTGGAATTGGCTCTGATCCCTGAGTCCACTGTTGTAGAGACTCCCTGCCTCTTCCCTCCTCAGCCTGGGTTGCAGGGAGACAGTGGGAAGAACAAAGGTGAATGATTTTGAGACATAAAATAGAGAGTCTACAAGGCAAGTCTGGATGATGAATGGCTTTGGGTGGTGGAGGCTAGGAAGGGCAGCCCTGGGAAGGACTGGCATTCTTGCCTGAAGATTCCAGATGTCACAGGAACAGCTATCACCCGTCTATCCTACAGGGACCAGGAGTGAAGTGAGAAGTCACCCTGTAGCTCAGAACTGTGGAAATGAAGCCAGAAAAGCCACCATTGTTTGTGATCATCTTACCTCTCTGCAGCAGAGTTGCAAAGCTAAGGTGGAGAGAGAACTCCAGCCTGGCTCTCAGAGTACACCTTCAGCTTCTCTGGTGCAGCTTTCCATTAGAACCCAGAGCCAGCTTCTACTTGGGGCTTCTACTTGGAGCTGGCTTGGGTAGGTGAAGCTGTGTCTTTCTCTGAAGCTTATGGGACAGGCTGAAGTGCTCACGTGTAATGACACCATTGGGATGTTGCAGCCCTGGTTTCCAGCTCGATTCCCTTGAGCCCTGAGATAATATTTATATACAAATGCTGGCTCTGATCTCCACCCAGGAAAGCACCATCTGCTATTGAAAAATCTTTTTGCATGTGATAGAAAGCAGAATAGCCTGGGCCTCAAGCAGACCTCTGTGAGCTTTTCTGGAGGGTGTTAGGAAACAGCAAGTGTGTTTTATTTATATTTTCCAAAGTCATTGCAGAGCTGTGTCCAGGCAACTGGAGGCCTTTCAAGGAGCCAAAAGCCTAATTTTATTTAGAAGAGACAAAGGGATTAGGTGTCCCTGGGACTTGAACAAATGCATTGTTGGTGGTTTTGATTTAGGCTTCACTTAGGAAAGGCAAGTGTGGAGAGGAGGATGCCAAAGAGCCAGGCTGCCAGTGTTGTGAGGAAGTCTGGAGACAGGCACGCATAAGCTGTTGGCAGGCATGTGAGTTAGTGCAGCTTTTGGAGGGAACTTTGGCAACATCTTTCATAACAAATGAGCCTGACCTTTGATGCTGTACTTCTAGGTTTTGGAAGCTGTCCCATGAATGGCTGCACAGGTATACATATACCTGTGTGCAAAAATGCCCCTTGCAGCAAATAGGAGCAAATCAGCCCGAGTTTAACATTAGAGAACTGTCTCAATAGGACTACTATATAGCCACTAAAGAAAAATACCACGGCTGGGAAGGTGGCTTAGTGGTCGAGTGCTTGTCTAGTATGCATGAAGCCCTTGGTTCAATTCCTCAGTACCACATACACAGAAAAATCTGAAATTGGCTCGTGGCTCAAATGGTAGAGTGCAAGCCTTGAGCTAAAGAAGCTCAGGGACAGTGCCCAGGCCCTGAGTTCAAGCCACAGGACTGGCAAAAACAACAACAACAACAAAAAAAACCAGGTAGATAATAATATATATACATACATATATACACATATTTATATATTACTAAATTATACGTATCTATACTTGATTCCAGATGTTCTGGATAGCCGGGCGCTGGTGGCTCACGCCTGTAATCCTAGCTACTCAAGAGGCTGAGATCTGAGGATCGCGGTTCAAAGCCAGCCCGGGCAGGAGAGATGTGAGACTCCTATCTCCAATAAACCACCAGAAAACCGGAAGTGGCGCTGTAGCTCAAGTGGTAGAGCGCTCGCCTTGAGCTGAAGAGCTGAGGGACAGCGCCCAGGCCCAGAGTTCAAGCCCCACGACCGACCGAAGAAAAAAAAAAAAAGGCTGGGAAGGTGGCTCAGTGGTAGAGCGCTTGCCTTGCAGGCATGAGGCCCTGGGTTCGATTCCTTAGAACCGCATAAGCAAAAAAGTAAAAAGCCGGAAGTGGCACTGTGGCTCACGTGGTAGAACGCTAGCCTTGAGCTGAAGAGCTGAGGGACAGTGCCCAGGCCCAGAGCTCAGGCCCTACAACCGGACCCCCCCAAAACAAAACAAAAAAAACCAGATGTTCTGTATATTTAGAAGATTTACATGCTTATAATATTCACTCCATCTTCTCAATCCATTGATTTTTATTATTAATTTTTTCTTTTATTGTTACTATTAAGGTATTATTACTATGAAGGTATATTATTACTATTAAGAGAGATTATTATTTCTTACATCAGGTAATGAGTACATTTCTTTTTTCTTTCTTTTTTCTTTTTTTATTGGTCTTAGGGCTTGAACTCTGAGCCTGGGCGCTGTCCCTCAGCTCTTCAGCTCAAGGCAGCCCTTGAGCCATAGCGCCACTTCCAGTTTTTTCTGTCTGCTTATGTGGTGCTGAGGAATTGAACCCAGGGCCTCATGCATGCAAGGCAAGCAAATGAATACATTTCTTTTTGGACAATGTCACCCCTTTTCTCAATCCTGGTTTTTCTTCTATCCCTGCTCACAAGTGAGCATAGTGTCTACTGTACACAATTTCTGCATTTTATTGTTAGAATATTTGTTAGGTGAGGAAAGAGATGTTAACTAACCTGTCTAAGGTTGCATGGCCGCTGAGTAGTAGAGCTGAGCTCCAGACCCTGTGGCCTCAGGGTTTACCCTGAATTAACCTTAGTTAACCATGCATTGAGTGTATCTGTAGTTACACCTTTGACTTGCTAGGCAGTGATAAATTTGGGTATCAGAGACATAGCACATGGTCTTATTTATATAAAGCAAAATGTGTGTACATATGGACATATGAACATGCCATGTTTATTTGAAAAATAGGTTTTAAAGAATACATGTCCACTTAGCAGTTGTATATAAACAGAATGGATGAGCTATATGAAGAGGATTTAAAAAGTGAACTAGACATTTTGTTATTTTTTTCAGTTTAAAAAAATTTTTTTAAATTGTGAGATTTGAACTTAGTGCCTTGAACTCTTGCTTAGCTTTTTCCTCAAGGTTGAATCTCTACCTCTTGAGCCATGCCTCTACTTCTGCTATTTGCTGGTTAATTGGAGATAAGAGTTTCTCAGATTTGTCTACCTGGGTTGACTTCGAACTGTGATCCTCAGGTCTAGGCTCTTGAGCAGCTAGAATTAGAGACATAAGCCTCTTGTGACCAACCGTCAGATTTTTTTTTTCTCCTTATGCAGGTTGTAAATTGAACCTAAGGCCTCATGTATGCTTAAAAAGTAATTTTAGAGAAAATAAACTTGAACATACTACCAAGGCAATAAAAATAGTAGTAGTAATAATAAAATTATAATTTAGTTTCCATTTCTAAGTAGACTCTTAAAAGAGATTTTCTATAATGTGAGTTTAGAGTGACATGTAGATTATTTTGTAGTAAAAGGTGTGTGTCCTGTAAATAATTTAGCAAATAATGTTGTAAAAATATTCCTGTAAATAATATTGGGCCTTCGTTTAAATCTCTGTTCCTTCAGGGACATCCAGTAAAAATGGTCTTATAATTCCATCTATATGTGCATTTCAGTTCACAAATCTTGTGTGTGTGTGTGTGTGTGTGTGTATGTGTGTGTGTGTGTGTGTGTGTGTGTATTCGTGCATGTGTGTTTGGTACTGTGGTACTGGGCTCAAACTCAGGCCCTTACACTTTCACTTGGCTTTTTGCTTAAGGTTGATGCTCTACCACTTGAGCCATACCTCCACTTCTAGCTTTTTGGTGGTTAACTGGAGATAAGAATCTTATGGACTTTTCTGCTTGGGTTGGCTTCAAACCACAAATCTTAGATCTCAGCCTCATGAGTAGCTATGGTTATAGTTATGAACCTGTGTGCTTGGAGCCTAGTTTAGCCACTCAGTCACATGGCCTTAGACAAGTTAGTTAATATCTCTTTTCTCACCTAAAAACCTGGCACCTAGCCAGTTCACAAATCTTATTCCCATTTATTATTTTAATTAACTGGGGAAGGGTTCTTGATACCTCAGTGTACTGTGTACCACCTCTGTTTCAGAGTTAAACCATGCAACAGCTTAGGAAAGGCTTAGATGAGGAAAATGAGGGCTGATATTTAATTCCTACTTTAATTTTTTCTTTTGTGGTGCTGAGGATTGAACCCAGCATGTCAGGTAAGAAAATTGTAGGAAAAATTCCAGGAAATTGCAGAAAGTTCTTAGTGTTAAACATGTGGAAACTGGAAGCTGAGTTTCATTCTGATCTGTCTGTTTGCAAAGTCCAAGTGCTGAGACTCTCCATAGAGGAAATGATAGAAGAAAAAAAAATCACTTAAATACATTTCTCTAGCACACTGTTAGCAATCTAGATTTTTCCTTTTTTGCCTTATGTATCTAAACAAAGCAAAATTAAAGAAATTAAAGTAAAGCCATTGGCAGCCCTATTGACACAAGATTGTGACCTTAGCTACTTAGGAGGCAGAGGAGAGGGGATCATGGTTTGAAGCTGGCCAGCCTGGACAAAAAAGTTTGTGAAACTTTGTCTCAACCAATGACTGGGTGCAGTAACACTTGCCATCCCAGCAACAGTGGGAAACACAAGTAGGAGGCTCATAGCCCAGGTGAGTCTGGGTATAAATAGAGACCCTATGTCAAAAATAACCAATGGAAGATGGGCTGGAGGCATGGTTTTCATGGTAGGGCACCTGCCAAGCAAGTATGAGACCCTGAGTTCAGTTCTTAGTCTGGCAAAAGAGCTATATTAATTTTTGCTTCAATCAACCATTTTGGGTGCCATTTTCATCCTTTTTTTTTTTTTGTGCCTATCGTGGGGCTTGAACTTCCGCCTGGGCACTGTCCCCGAGTGTTTTTGTTTTTGTTTTTTTAAATCAAGGCTAGTGTCCTACTACTTGAGCCACAGCTCTACTTCCAGCATTTTGCTGGTTAAAGAGTTTCATGGACTTTCCTGCCTGGGCTGGCTTCAAACTGCCATGCTTAGACCTCAGCCTCCTGAGTAACTAGGATTTTAGGTATGATCCACGGGAGCCTGGCATTTTCATACCCCTCCCCCACTTTTTTTGAGGCAGAGTCTTGCTGTATAGCACAGGCTGGCCTTGAATTCTTGATCCACCTCCTGAGTGATGGCATTACAGGTATGTACCATCATGCCCAAGTGTAGTATGTTTTTTTTGGGGGGGTGGGGGGGTTAGATTGAAGGTAATTTAAGTGAGCTAGGCATGTTAACTCCGAGAGAACTAACTAATTCTGGGATCCTAGCACTGGGAAGAGAAAAAAGTAAAGAAATGTTTTACATGTCAATCTTTAATATCAGCAATAATTTTGTAAATTAGGAGTTCTGAATAGGCTAGGGCTTAACAGCTTACTAAAAATGTAAATACAAAAAACAATGTAGATGCAGTTGGGTGCCAGTGGCTTGTGCCTGTAATCTTAGCTACTCAGGAGGCTGAGATCTAAGGATGGCAGCTTGAAGTCAGCCTTGCAGGAAAGTCCATGAAACTCTTATCTCCAATTAACTACCAAAAAGCCAGATGTGGAGCTTAAGCTCAAAGTGGAAGAGTGCTAGCTTTGGAGCACAAAAGCTCAGGGACAGCTCCCAGGGCTCTTAAGTTCTAAGCCCTAGGAATAACACCAGAGAAGAGAGGAGGAAGAGGAGGAAAACTAGATGCTTAGGCTCAAGCAAGATCTATTGAATCTGAATGTTTAGGGATGAGCCTAAATAACAACAACAACAACAACACAAAAATCTGTATGTTAACTTTCCCCTCCCCACTGCCAGGCACCAAGGAGGACTGAGAATCCTTGCCAACTTCTCTCCTTACTTTTACTTCCCTCAGTGAAGTTGTGCTCTCTTTACTTTGAAAACACTCCAGTGTGCAAGGGCTGGGAAAGTGAGTGAAATCCGAGTGTCTTTGTGGCAACTTTTCACACTTGATGTAGCTACTGCTCAGCTGTGATTTGTTTTCTCAAGAGTGGCTCCCTTCCTCCTCCTCTTCCCTCCTTCACTAGAAAGCAGCCTTACCCAGGGAGGGAGGGAGAAGGATATGGCCAGGGCAGGCCCACAATATTGGTATGTCCAGTGTGTGTGCCAGCTCTTCTCACCCTTGCCCCAGATCCCCGGATGTCCTGGGAGTGGAGGCCCAGGAGGCATCCTCCCTGTATCCAGGCTCCCTTGGAAGAGCAACAAGTAGGCTCTAGGATGGGGAGCAAAAGCCCAGATTCTGACTGAGGTGGGGCCTCTGTCTACTACTGCTTTTGTGGAGTGCTGAGACTTTTCCATGGATAATTTGTTTCCCTTGGACACTGTGGCCTAGTCTTTCCATGAGTGTGTGATGCAGGGGCCATTTGCCAGGTCCTGTGGGTTGTCTCAGTGGGGCCACCAGGGTGTAAGCCCCCTACTACACTGCCTTCTCCTGCCTTCCCACCCCAGGTGCGCTTCCCTAGGGCAGGAAAAGGAGCAGTGGGAAATGAGGCCAGAGGGCGGCAGGAAGCCAAACTACGGGACACTTTGAATCCAAGATAAAGGAAGCGCTTTCTAAGTTATTTTGTCCTAAGTTTATTGTTGTCTACAGTAGTGCAGTGTTACCAAAAAAAAAAAGGTGGGGGGGCGGGGGGAATTCAAGCCATGACCTAAGTTTGTCCCATTCTCAAAGGAGGCTGAGGGAAGAGGACGAAGAGCTTCAGAGTTTTGAGGACAGCCCGGACAATACTGCAAGATCCTATCTCAGAAATGTAAAATATGGCTAATTTAAGCAATGTGGAGAAGCGAGACAAGGCGATGAGCTGTTAGTAGTTACACAGCCATATAAAGCTGCTGATGGTGTTTGGTGGTGAGGATAAGACACAGCCCTGGATCCTCTTTCTTTTGGATGCCACCTAGGTGGATGGATTCATTTTCTCAGCTCGTTGAAGAATAAAAAACCAAGGAAGTGTTTAAGGCAGACAGCAAATTTACTTGAAAGTGGAAGGAAAGCCCTTAAAAGAAGGTAGTAAGACTGTGGGCTTTCTGCTGTTTGCTAGACGGCTTGTACATGCTTCCTGTCTCTTTTCTGTTTTTTTTTTTTGTTGTTGTTGTTTTGTTTTTGCAGTCCTGCCTGGGGCTTGAACTCTGGGCCTGAGCACTAACTCTGAGTCTCTCTGTGCTGGTGGCTAGTGCTATACCTACCACTTGAGCCACAGCACCACTTCTGCTTATGTGGTACTGAGGAATCAAACCCAGTGTGTCATGCATGTTGGGCAAGCACTCCACCACTAAGCCACATTCCCAGCCCTTCCTGTCTCTTTTCATTGGTTGGATGGCACCTAGGGCATTATGGGAAGAGGGAGCCCAAGGCACTACGGGAACAAGAAGCACCAGGATGGGCCACATGTTATCTGCCATCTGTTAGGTCTGACACTTTTTTTTTTTAATCAGTTGTGGGACTTGAACTCTGGGCCTGGGCACTGTCCCTCAGCTCTTCAGCTCAAGGCCAGTGCTCTACCACTTGAGCCACAGTGCTACTACTGGTTTTCAGTGGCAAATTGGAGATAAGAGTCTCACAGAAGTTGGGCGCCGGTGGCTCATGCCTATAATCCTAACGACCCAGGAGGCTGAGATCTGAGGATCGCAGTTCAAAGCCAGCCCGGGCAGGAAAGTCATGAGACTCTTATCTCAAATAAACTACTCAGAACACTGGAAGTGGCGCTGTGGCTCAAGTGGTAGAGTGCTAGCCTTGAGCTAAAGAGCTGAGGGACAGCACCCAGGCCCAGGCCCAGGCCCAGAGTTCAAGCCCCAAGACCACCACCACCACCACCACCACCACCAACAACAACAAATAGAGTCTCACAGACTTTCCTCCCCTGGCTGGCTTTGAATTGCATTCTCAGATCTCAGCCTCCTTTGTAGCTAGGTTTACAGGCATGAGCCAATGGCACCTGGCAAAGGTCTGATACTACCTATCTACCAGTTCCCTGTGTTTCTCTTTCACCCTTACTATCTTGGGCAACCATTAGGTAGCTTGATTTACTATCTTGTAATTTACAAGTGCAGTTCTACCCCTCTCCCCTTCCCAAAGTGCTTGGTGATGGAAGCCAGGACTTCATTCAGGCTAAGAGCTTTGCTACAACCCAGCCCCCAAATAATTTTCTATGCTAACAGCATAGAGTATGTAATTGACCAGTCTATCAGAAAAAGTTATACTCAGTCCCTCACTTCCCAGCCTATATACCAAACATGTAACCCAGGGAGTTTAGGGCAGCTAAAAATCTCTGTCCTTGTATGTTGATAGGAAAGTTTATTAGACAAGAAATATGGCAAAGAAAGAGAGCATGTGACATAGATAGGACCTGGGCAAGACAGCATCTCTGTCCATCTCCGGCATATTGGCCATGGTCCTTGTTATAGAGCTTGGCTTTGGTTAAACAGTGAGTGCATGGTTTGCTGATTGGCAGGTTTCCTTTCTGTTTTCTGTAAGGTACGATGCCGAACATTGATTTTATTTCCTCATTCTTTGGTCTTCTTGATTCTCTTGTAGCCCTGTCCCCTTGTAGCCCTGTCCCCTTGTTTTGTCAGGCAGGTTTTGGGTTATTAGGCTTATTCTGCCATCTGCAAGCTATATAGTCTGCAATTCCCTGATTGACTGCTTTTCTACTAACTTGTATCACATGTACTCGTGTCAGTATTACTACCACTCTCCTTCTTGTTAAAACAACAACAAAAAGCAGTTGATCACAGTAGTTGCCATTTTCCTTCTCAGACACAGCATGGGGGGGGGGGGGCGGGGGAAAGAGTGGTGGAAGAAAAAAAATTGGAGGTAACTCATCTCTCCACAGGTATCTTTCCACAGTCCCTGTCCATCAAGAAACCATAATGCAGGGGAGGGGGGAAGCCTGCAGCATTATAAGATGTGGTTGTCTTTAGGGCTCAAAGCAGGACAGTCAGTTCCTGGCACAGCAGGATGGTCCCTCATCCTTGGTGATGGGCCACATGTTGTGATGTAATACGTCATGGAACATGTAATAATCCAAGGAAAGACAGTCATTGAGTAGGGTTTGCTTTCCTTTTCATTGTTTTGTAGATTCATGTGGAAACCATTTCACCTGCAATTTCTGGAGATGAATGAATTGAAATCTGACCAACCTGTGGTGAGGGCAAAGGCTGGGAGTTAATTAAGTGCCTTCCAGGAAGCTGGGCTAGAACAATTCAATCTCTCCCAGACTCCTAGGGTGTGAACCACACCACTTCTATCTCACTTTGGGAGTAGGTTGCTGGTGTTGGCCAGTTTTCTGCTCCTAAGAAGCTGCTCTTTTGCTTTTGGCTAGTTTTCTGCTCCTAAGAAGCTGTGCCTTTCAAGGCTCAGCAGGAAGAGAAGTCAGGCCAACCTCAGAAGACCTGCCTCTGCCCCTGGTACCTTCCTCTGTGGGTCTGCTGAGGGAGGGGAGAGGGACCACACTTAGACCTGAAGGCCAGGGGGAATAATCAGATTAGCAGTTCAACAAACACTTGAAGGGTTGCCCTTCTCTGAGAGAGGCTCAAAGGCTGAGGAAAAGCTTCTCTTGTTTACTTTTCCTGAATATGGAACCTCCTAGGGCCCTTTCTACAACCAAGTGCCCCTCCCCCGGACTTCCAGGTAAGTGAATTCCCCAGCCACAGGGTCACAATGGTTTTCTGGGGCAGCTCCCTCCTCCTGCTCTTTAGGAGGTACCTTGGAAGGTTGTGGCTCCAACCTTCCAAGAGAGAGCAAGTGGCTTTCTTTGTTCCAATGCCTGAAGAAAGCTAAGGAGTCAGATCAAAGCTGCACTTGCCATCAGCTCTACACTTGCTCTACAGCTGAGCTACTTCCCCAGCAATTGGACTTCAAGGCTTCTCTGTTCATCTAGCTTTGTCTGTCTGTCTGAACTGGTAGCTTGGTGCCTGAACTGGAGCTTGGATTCAGGGCCTCACACTCACTCTTGGCTTTTTTACTCAAGGATGGCACTCTGTGTCACTTGAACTACACCCTTACTTGCAGCTTTCTGCTGGTTAATTGGAGATGAGAATCTTTTTAAGTCTCTTAAATCTCATGGGCTTTTCTGCCCAGGCTGGCTTTGTTTTTTTGGGGGGGGGTGGCTTTGAATTCTGGGCCTGGGCGCTGTCCTTGTGCTCTTCAGCTCAAGGTGAGCACTCTACCTCTTCAGCCACAGAACCACTAACGGTTTTCTAGGTTTACTGGGGATAAGAGTCTCACAGACTTTCCTGCCTGGGCTGGCTTTGAACCATGATCCTCAGATCTCAGCCTCCTGAGTAGCTAGGATTACAGGCGTGAATCACCGGTGCCTAGCTCCAGGCTGGCTTTGAACTGGTTACCATATAGGGTTTGGGTTTGTTTTCCCTGCCAATTAAAGAGTTAAGGACAGGAAAGTGTTTAAAGAAGACAGACTAGGCTTTAAACACTATCTTCTTTAAGCACATGTTGCCCCATTCCCCCCCCCATCATAGAGTCCCTTGCCTCTTCCTGGTTCAGTTGGTTGAGGAATGGACATGCATTGCAGGGAGTCTCTTGATTGGATCTCCCATTTCTGCACAGGCTAGAGGGACTTATTCCAGGGACCCAGTCATCTTAATGAGGTCCCCCTTCCTCCCTCCACTCCCTATGTTGGAGTAGGTCCTGACCACATTTTCTACCTAGCCAGGAAGACCCACAGAACCCCCCTTCAGAACCACAATCCTCAGATCTCAGTCTCCTAAGTACCTAGGATTACAGCACCTAGTTCAGCCTTACTCTTTTTTTTCCCCTTCCTTTTTTTTTTTTTTTGAGATAAGATTTTGTTATGTAGCCTAGACTAGCCTTGAAATAGTGATTCCTCTCGCGTCCTACTCCTAAGTGCTGGATTCTAGACGCTTACTGTCACACCCAACATATGTGCCTTTTACTCAACACTGTTAGCCAGCTCTTTGGGGAGTAGAAACTACATTTTAAAATCCCCTAGAGGCTGTGCTCCTGATAGCAGGTATAAAGGCCCAGTGGATGTGATGAGCCACAGCAGGAGAAGGAAGTTTGTAGCCTGAGGAAGAAGATGGGGAGAGAATAAATCATGCAGGTCCTCCTCCTCCTCCTATACAGGGAGAAGGGATGCAAGGTCTGGAAAGCAGGACAATTTGGATTCGTAGAAGAGCTTTGCCTATCTTGGAGGACCACTGACTCTTTATTATAGGAGCTTAAGAAGGAGCTTGTGCCAGGGAGCATGTGTGGAAGGGAGGGCTGGCCAGGTGGGGGACAGAGGAGGAAGAGTAGCAGCCAGAGAGGAAGGGGCAAGGCAAGCAGCTCTTTCCTGGTTGCAGTGAGGATTTCCCAATCATTAACATGATTGAGAGTCCTTGTGTAAAAATCAAGCAATAAAGAGAGGAATGCCTCTCCCAGTTAGTTTGAAGGAGGACTACAGAAGACAGAACAAGAGTCTTGGTTGGAATAAAGTTGGAGCTGGCCTTGCTTGGCTGGTTGGCCTTCCTATAAACATTGCCCTCCCAGGCCTAGAAATGAAACCAGTGCTGATTGATACAAGCAAGCAGGGAATTTGGCTGCTCACACAGCTGCACTCCAGGGCCTAGGCACAAAGGGTGAAGGCTCAGCAGCACAAGTTGGGGATTCTGAGCCCATTCTTTTTAACCCCCACCCCCACCCCAGGAGTGGGGCTGCCTTACTTCCTTTGGGGAGGGCAGGCAGCCCTCTGGCGGGTCTTCAGCTGAGAGCTCTGCAAAAGTCATTGGGCTGCCGTAGGAGAACTAACCCTTTGTGTGAAGGGGCTGGGACGTGTGCAAGGGAGGCAAGGTCTGTGCCAGGGCTGTGGTGCTTCTCTCTGGTGGGGAGTCCCACCACCACTGTGTTTTGAGGAGGGGAAATGGGTTGAAGGGCCGTTGGATTTCAGCAACCTGTGAGTTAAAAAGCAGATGAAAACTCACAGGAGAACCAGACATTCTTCTTTTGCATGCGAGATCTTGCTGGATGTTGGAAGAGGAAGGAATATTTTTCTTGCTTTTCAGACATGACATCCTGTGAGAGGAAGATTTGGAACAGATGGGGCCAGGGGAGCCTCAGTGCATTCGTTTGGCTCACTGCCGCTTCCCCTCCTACAACCAGAAAATACTTGTCTTTCTCCACTTACTACTGAAGTTAAAGAAGACTTTTTAAAAAGAAAAGGCCTGTGGGGTGGGAAAGTAAGGTATCAGAGATTAGAAAGGAAAATCCATCAGGTTTAAGAATTAAGTGTTCACTGGGTATAGGTAGCTCATGCCCATAATCCTACCTATTCAGGAGGAGGCTGAAATCTGGAGGATCAAGGTTCAAAGCCAGCCTGGGCAGAAAAATCCTAGAGAATCATCTCCAAAATAAACAGCAAGTAGGCTGGAAGTATAGCTCAAGTAGCAGAGCACCAGCTAAGCAAGCAAGCTGAGTAAGTATGAGGTCCCAAGTTTAAACTTTAGTACTGGCACACATACACATACACAAATTGTTGTATTTTGGGATTTTAGAAAGTATGTCTTAAAGTTTTTGGTCTTGTTTTGTTTTTTGGTCGGTCATGGGGCTTGAACTCGGCTTGGCTGCTGTCCCTAAGCTTTTGTGCTCAAGTCTAGAGCTTTATCACTTTGAGCCACAGCCCCACTTCCAGTTTGGGGGTGGTTAACTAGAGATAAGAGTCTCACAGATTTTTCTGTCTGGTTTTCAACCATGATCCTCAGATCTCAATCTCCTGAATAGCAGGATTATAAGCATGGGCTACCAGTCCCCAGCTAATAAAGGGTTTCTTTGTTTAGCAGGAAAAAAAAATAATGCGGGAGCCTGGTTTAGGACTTTCTCTTTGGACCTTCCTTTAGGCTCAAAGATAACTAACTCAAGGTTTCATCCTAGGGTAATTGCTGCTTAAAGAGATATGCATGCGTTGGAGGGAAGGAGAGGTCTCTAAACAGATGGGAAAGAGGCTGGCTGATGAGCAACTGGAAGGTAAGAGGTATGCTGAAATCTGGAAGCATTATTTGAACAATATTCTCAACCCTCCCTCCCCTCTTTTTTTTTTTTGTATTGTGTGGTTTTTTTTTGTCATTCCCTTTGCCCTGGGTGGCCTGGAATTCACAATTCTATCTCTACCTCCAGAATGGTTGGGATTACAGAAGTCTAGAACCATGCATGGTTTTGACTGATTTGTAGTCTCTTAAATTGAGTGTACTGGAAAAGGGGGTAGTGGTCAGAGGTGGTGGAACATGCTTGTAATCCCAGCACTTAGAGGTTGAGGCAAAAGGGTTGTGACTTTGAGGCCAGCCAAAGCTATATAGGAAAAAACCCTATCTCAAGCAAGCAAGCAAGCAAGCAAGCAAGCAAAATAACTGGTGGTGTGAAATACATCAGAGGATGTACTTGGTTGGTTGCAGCAGTGACTTGTGCAGCCATGTCCCTGGAGTGCTGCAGGTGAATGGCTGGTAGGAATTTAGCCTCCAACCAACAGCAGGTTGGTTCTGCCAAGGAGTGGTTCAGAGCCTTTTTTCCCCTGAGCCCAGAAGCAGGCTTACCAGTGGAGCTACATGGCCAAAATGAGGCTGGTGGGTTGAAATTAGGCTTCTGTGTCTGGTCCCTACAAAGAAAACATGGAAAGGAAAGGTCAGAAAGGGAGAGAGAACAACTCCTGTGTTTTCCTGCTAATTGTCTGTTGTCTTTTTTTTGTCGGTTATGGGGCCTGAACTCTGGGCCTAGGAGCTGTCCCTCAGCTCTTCAGCTCAAGGCTAGCACTCTACCACTTGAGCCACAGCACCACTTCTGGCTTTTTCTGCTTATGTGGTGCTGAGGAATTGAACCCAGGGCCTCATGCATGCAAGGCAAGCACTCTACCACTGAGCTACCTTCCTATCCCTGTCTGTTGTCTTTTATGGGAATCTAGGTTTATGGCTTTTCTCTATTGCTTGGAATGGGGTCTTAGGTCCTGAGCTCTGTCTGATGGAGGAGATGGATACTAGAATCCCTAATCCTCTTGGCTTTACCAACTGTTATCAGTGTGCTGTTTCTAAGAGGCTTACTGGGGAAAGAATGTACTGAGTATGGAAAGGTACCGTGTGGTCAGTGTCTCTAGAGCTTTCTCAGGGGCACACATCTGTTGCACTTTCTTCCTTATACCATGGGATAGTGCTATTACCAAGAAGATATACTTTAAGTCACTTGGGCCAGGTGCCAGTGGCTCACACCTGTCATCCCAGCTATTGGGGAGACTGAAATCTAAGGATTGTGGTTCAAAGCCAACTCAAGCAGGAAAGTCTGTAAGACTCTTCGACTTATCTCCAATTAAGCACTCAAAACATCTGGAAGTGGAGCTGTGGTTCAAGTGATAGAGCACTAGCCTTGAGCAGAAAAGCTCAAGGACAGTACCCAGGCTCTGAGGTCTAGCCCCAGGAGACACACACACACACACACACACACACACACACACACACACACACACACACACAGTCACTTGGAGCTTGACAGACACTTCACACCTGTAATTCTAGCTACTTGGGAGACCTGGAGGATCTCTGTTTGAGGCCCAACCAGACAGAAAGTCCACTGGACTCCATGTTAGAAATAAGCAAACAGCAGTGATGGCTCAAGAGCAGGTATGGCTCATTAGGTTCAGCACCAGCTAAGTAAGCATGAGGCCCTAAGTTCCAGCCATAGTACTACCTCCTCAAAAGGCACTTGACAAGAATGTCCTCTTCCTGCATGGCTAGTATGGCTGGGATCTTTCTCCTAGCTCTTTTCTCTCAACTTGTAGAAGTACAGGGTAAACCCATACTAGAGGATGTGAGCACTTGGTTCTCCCTTTTCTCTCTGTCATTGATGGCCCACAGCAGGTTATCAGGTCACTAGAAAGGGTATCAGGAAACAACAAATATTGTTAGTGTTACCATGGCCTGGATCTCACAGTTAGGCTGTCAGGGGACCTATGTGTGAATAAAATACAGGGAGCACTCAATGCCAACAAGAGCATTTATTTGTACTGGGATCACCAGCCAGGCTTAGGAGGAGATAAGTCACAGAGAGGACAGGCAGGTGGGTGGGTGGCTTACTGGTAGAGCACTTGCCTAGCAGTGCATGGCTCTGGGTTGCATCCCTAACACTCAGTGGAGTGGGGGGGGGGGGGGAGGAGAAGAAGGGAAGGAACAGACATAACTGGTTAATTCAACAGATTTTAGTTGAACATCTACTATCTGCTGGGTCCCATGGATACAGGGAGCATGGATAGCTGAGCTTCACTGTCTTGGACCTGGAGTTGAGTAGGTGGATAGATGTATACCCAAGCTTTTGAGGTACAAACCTGGAGATACCACATAGAGCACTGTGGCGGTCAGGGTAAGCCCTGTCTTGGAGATCTGGGAAAACCTTCCCAGAGGAAGTATATTGAAACTAACCCTTGGAGAAAAGCTTTTCAACCTGGCAGAGGTGTGTGTGTGTGTGTGCATGCGTGTGCATGTGCATACATGCACATGCGTGCTAGTCCTAGGGCTTGAACTCAGGGCCTGGGCACTATTTCTGAGCTTTTTTGTTCAAGGCTATGCTCTATCACTGAGCCACAGTTCCATTTCCAGCTGTTTTTGGTGTTGAATTGGCAATGAGTCTCCTGCCTGAGGTTGGCTTTGAACCACGATCCTCAGATCTCAGCCTACTGAGTAGCTAGGATTATAGGCATGAGCCACCAGCACCTAGCTTCTGACAGAGTTTTTATTTGTATAATGCTTTCCTGTCAAAAGCTCTTGGTTTGGATAGTGAGCTCTGTAACACTTTGACTAGATGCCTTGCTTTGCTCAGGAGCAGCATTATTAGGGGAATGTTGGCTCAAGCATTTAGTATGGGGTTGCTCAGTGGGTTACAGGATTTACCTCTTCTCATCCTCGTAGCTGTCCTGAGGTGAGTAGATTTTGTTAAATAGGAATGCTTTTGTTTGCAAGTTGGAGAACTAACAGTTTTAGGACTTTAAAAAAAATCTGAGGGTGGTCTTTTCTCCACTCTCAGGGCTTCCTATATAATTTGTAGGAATTTCTCTAGCTTTGTTCAAAAAGCTAGGAAAAGGTGCTACTGAAGTTACTAACATGAATCCAAGCATGGTGGTATATGCCTGTAATCTCAGCTCTCAGAGACTCAGGAAGGTGGATCATGAGATTATATAGTGAGATCCTGTCTTAAAAAAAAAACTATAAAAACAAGAACAAACCAAAAAACAGATACCAAAACATAAAGCTTTTTCCTTTGTTTTGATGTCTTTTTGTGATTGTCATGTTCTTTTAAATGTATTATTTGCTATAGGTAAAGAAAAACTAAAATGTTTAATTAGTTTTATAAATAATATCATCTTTTTATTGTACAATGCCAGTTTTAAATGCGAAGGCATTTAAAAATTCAACATATCTAAAAGCTCAGATAATCCCAGATTTTAAATTGAAAATTTTAATTTCAATTTCAGTTTTACATTTTAAAATTGAAATTTTAAGTCTTAGTTTTATTTATTTATCATCTGAAATTCCAGTGTTCAAATGTCAACTTCATTTCCAAGGTAAAAAATTGGTATGGACTCAGGCAAGTCTTGGGGAGTCTCCTGCTCAACAGGAGGAAATGGGACTGGGGGCACCGGCTCAGATTTGTGTTTCCAGGGAGACCTAAGCGATGACTCCCCTCCCCTACTCCCCAGGGACAGCAGAGCAAATTGTCTTGGATCAAAAAATGCCTGCTGAGTGTAAGGAAGTCAGCAAGGAAAAAAACAAAACAAACTCAGTGAGAAGGAAAAAGACCATGGAGAGCCTAGTCAGTGAGCAACAAGGGAACCAAAAACGCATACCCAAGATCCTAGCAAAGAAGGCAATCAGTAAGGTCCCTGAAGACAAAAGAAAAGATGTAGACAATGAACACAAGAAAAAAGAAAGGGTGAAAGCAAGGGAAGAATGAAAGAGAAAAAGAAGAAAAAGAACATGAGGAGAGAAAAGGCCAGCAGAGCAGGGAAACCATTGACAAGATACAGCAGCTCCTCAGTTGAAAGAGAGAAACATTCAGGTTACCATGAAGCTGCAGAGTGAGACCAATTAAGAAAGGAACTTAAGCCAGGCACCAGTGCCACACACCTGCAGTTCTAGTTACTCAGGTGGCTGAGAGCTGAGGATTGAGGTTTGAAGCCAAGGGAGCAGACTAATACAAGGGACTATCTCCAATTAACCAGAAAACAAAGCCAGAAAAACTGGCTGATGTTGGCTCATGCTTATAATCCTAGCTACTCAGAATGCTGAGATCTAAGGATCACATTTTGAAGCCAGCTCAGGCAGAAAAGTCCATGAAACTCTTTATCACCAGTTAACCATTCGAAAGCCAGAAGTCTATCTTTGGCTCAAATGGTAGAGTGCTAGCCTTGAATGAAAAAGCTAAATGAGAGCTCAAGGCCCTGAATTCAAGCTCTGGTAGCAGAATGTGCACCCACACACACACACACCTACACACGCTAATAACATAAAATGCAAAATAAATTACAAAGAAAAGAACTTAACAAAGTCTAAAATGGTCCATGACAGAGGGAAAAGTAGCCACCTAGCCTTGACTTTGAGCTTGTTTTTTGTCTGAAAACACTTACAGAACAACAGGTACTCCTTGTCCCATGATTTTAATGGCCTAAGCTCAAGCAAATACAAAACAGAAGCTTTAGGGGCTGGGAAGGTGGCTCATTGGTACAGTGCTTGCCTTGCATACGTGAGGCCCTGGGTCCAATTCCTCAGCACCACATAAGCATAAAAAGCCGGAAGTGGTGCTGTGGATCAAGTGGTAGAGCACTAGCCTTGAGCTAAAGAGCTGAGGGACAGCGCCCAGGCCCAGAGTTCAGGCCCCATGACTGACAAACAAAAACAAACAAACAATAAAAACAGAAGCTGTAGCTTGCATTGAGCAAGGCAGTCTTCATGTCTCTTATTTGAACTGTGCTATGGACCTCTCTGCTGGCTTTCACCAGTGCTAGGCTGACTTGCCTCTCATCTCCAAAGGGCTGGAAAAGAAATATTTTGAAGCAAGGAAAGAGAAGGACCTCCCCTCCCACCATTAATAAGCTACGAACTGATACATTATTTTAGGATTGACAGCACTTGGATTTTTCGCTGACAAGCAATGTCTTCTCCGTAACCTATGAACAGCCAAAGGATGTCACTAAGGCTAGTGGGGATTCTCACACTCAGGTTTCCATGGCGATTAGTTTCTGTCACTGCGGTGGGGATACCATTGCTGGACTTGGACCAAGGAGAATAAAGAGTACTGCAGCACTTGCAGAGAAATTTATTTTGAGATTTCCTTCCAGTGAGATGATTAATTTTGAGAAATAGCCTTTTCAGAGTCTTTTAAAAGGATTTATATCTCTGATCAAACACTTGGAAGCTTTAGAATATTAGCTGGGCATTGGCGGCTTATACCTGTAATCCAAATTAACTCAGGAGGCTGAGATCTGGAGGATCCTATGTATTTGAGGCTAGCCAGGTCAGTAAAGTGTCCTGGACTCCATCTCTAACCAGCAAAAAATTGACTGGAGGCATGGTTCAAGTACAAGTACACCAGCCATGAACAAGCAAGCTGAGCAAGCCTAAGACCCTGAGTTCAAATCCTGGTACGAGCCAAAAAAAATTACTAAAAGACAAACATGATTTTCAAATATTGTTAGAAGTGAGATTTATTTTGGAGCTCATACTTAAACATTTAGAGCCTTCATGCCATTTAAAGAACTTAAGGAAAAAGCTCTGTACCGGCAATTTCTGAACATTCCTGAAAATTTTCGAAGTATAGCAGTCTAAATATTCATGTTCAAATGGAAATCTGCAATACATTTTGATTTTGCTTTTTAAAGAAATCTGTCAGGTTGATGTTAAGAAGGCAAGAAATTGGTATTATGCATTATGAAAGTTCTACCTCATGTACATGTGAGATATTTGTCTATATGACACATAAGAATAAATACGATACACTTGCCAGTTTAATAGCACTCATTTGTGAGAATTTGTGGAATCATAAATAAGAACAGAAGTAAAGCTGGTCACCAGTGGCTCATGCCTGTAATCCTGGCTGCTCAGGAGGCTGAGAATCACAATTTAAAGCCAACCTGAGCAGGAAAGTTTGAGAGACTCTTATCTCCAACTAACCACCAAAAAGCTGAAAGTAGAGCTGTGGTTCAAGTGGTAAGAGTCCTAGCTTTGAGGGAAAAACAAAACAAAACAACAAAACTCAACAATGCCCAGACCCTGAGTTCAAGCCCTAGGACTGACCTAAAACAAACCAATAAAAAACAACCACCGATACCACAAGGACAAAAACACCAGAAGAAAATTACTTTGGGGACCATTAGATGATTTAGATTTCCATGTCATTTTGTAATAGTGTAGTAGATTTGTGCTGAGAAAGCTTTTTTTTTTTTTTTTTTCCTTTTGAGACAGGGTCTCAGTATAAGCACAGGGCACAGGTTAGCCTTGAACTCATGATACTCTTACCTGAGCTTCCTAGTGATATGATTGCAGGCATGCATTACCATGAAAGGAAAGCTTCTGCCACTTGAATGCTCCCACTTTCCATGGCACCACTGGTCCCAAACATGGGCAACAGCTGGATCCACAAGCTCTTCTCACTTGGGTGCAGCCAGCTTTTTGTTGGGAATGTAGGACAAGAGTTGTGAAGTGTCTGCAGGCCTTCATGGTGCTAGTGTTGGTCATGAAACCAGAAATTGAGGACTGTGGGTCATCTTGTAGGACTCTCAGTGAAGAAGTACTCATGTGTTCTTTAACCTTTGTGACAGGCAAGACCCAGGGCATGGACCTTTTGCTTGGATACAATACTGTTTGTTTTTTTGGATGTTCTTGTTTTGTTTGTTTTTTAGAAATCCTCAAAATACTCCCTTTCAGATCATTGGCCAAGAAGATTGGTTGCTGTGGCTTACTTAAGCCAATTACAAATCATTCACTAGAGCAAGCACTTGGCCCTTACTAAGACAGGTCTGTGTTACTGAATGAGAAGGCTGGGTAGTCAAGCCAATGATATATCTACAGTGATCACCCCACTTTTTCTTTCCTTTTTTTTGATTTAAGTTCTTGCTGTATTGCCCAGGCTTGGTTTTGAACTTCTGTGTTCAAGCAATCCTGCATCAGCTTCCAGAGTTATCTGACACCACAGGGGTATCTCCTGGCTGCTCAGTCTGTGTGGAGAATTTGAAGCTTCCCATGGTTGAGATCATACATGTAGAAAACTGGCTTGAGCTCAGGTAGCCTATTGGCTCATCATTGTCATTTGCAGTATTAGGAATAGAATCCAGGGTCTTTCACATGCTTGACAGATGCTTTGCCACTGAGCTACATCAGCCTTTTAAAAAATGTTAATTTTGCCAGTATTAGAACTTGAATTTAGGACCTTGTACTCTTGCTTAACTTTTTCACTCTGGGCTGGTGCTCTACCACGTGACCTACATCTCCACTTATAGCTTTACGCTAGTTAATTAGAAATGAGTATCTTGGATTTGTCTGCGCAGGCTGGCTTTGAACTGAGATTCCCAGAACTCAGCCTCTTGAATAGCTAGGATTATAGGCATGAACCATGCATCCTTTGTCAACCTTTTCTTTTTCAAAGAGTCTTGCCTATAACCTAGCTGGCCTTGAATTCATGATCTCTTGCCTCAGTTTCCTCAGTGGGGGATCACAGGCATGTGCCACGACTCCTGGTTAGATTCTGTCTTAACCATGTACTTACTGCTTCCCATGGCTGCTCAGTAGGAATAAGCCACATTGTGGGTGAGGAAGTAGAGGAGTGAATTGAATCCTAGCAGATGGTGTGATCTAGGAGAGTATGGAAAGGGACTGAGTGTTGGGGCTGGGATGAAGCTCAGGGGTAGAGGGCTGCTTAGCATATGCAAGGCCCCAGGTTATATCCTCAGCACATACACAAAATAATTTTGAATTTATTGTGTGATGCAGAGGCTTGGAGGTATGGGGGATGAGGCAGGAGAGGATTTCCAGCTGGGGCTAGAGGGTAGGGACAAGAGTGACAAGACTAGAAAGTAGCATGGGTCAGGAGATAAATTGGGAGTTTCTAGAACAGAAGAGATTGTGGTGATCTAAACTAGGAAGAAGTATATGCCATCAAGATGTATTTAGAGAGCCAGGTGCCAGTAGCTCATACCTATAATCCTAGCTACTCAGGAGGCTGAGATTTGAGGATCATAGTGCAAAGCCAGCTAGGAAGGAAAGTCTGTGAGACTCTTATTTTCAATTAGCTACCAGAAAACTGGAAGTGGCATTGTGGCTCAAAGTGGTAGAGCACTAGCCTTGAGTGATTAGGGACAGCACCCAGGCTCTGAGTTCAAGCCCCACAACGCCCCCTCCTTCCCTCTTTCCTTCTCTCTCTCCCTCCCCCTCCCTCCTCTGTCTCTCTCTCTCACTGGGGAAGAACAGGTCCCTCACATCATGAGGCCATTGGGATTTGGTGCTGTGAAGCAGGAAGACTGGAATCTGGCACCTGGGCCTGGGGCTTGGATGAGTGGCATTCAGAAATCAGGAGTTGGGACCAGGTAAGGGGCAGGAAGTGTGAGAGAACACATCATTTTTTTTTTCTTTTTGAGTCAGATGTTGGCTTGGGGAGCTCAGGGACATATGGTGGAACTGTCCTATGGACATTACTGAAGTCAGGAGGAAGTGTGGACCAGAGGGGAGTGAGCTTCTTCACCACTAGAAGCCCTGGTTTCCACTATGGGTGAGTGTGGAAAGTGTGAAGAGTTAAGACTAGGACCCAGCCTTGAGTCCATGGAAGAAATGAGGAATGCCTCACTTAGAAGTTGCCAGGAGAATTTGGTGCCACTAAACCCAAGGAAAGAGTTTTGAGAAGGAGGGAAACGTAAGGCCTGGGAGGTGAGAATCAAAAAGGTTCTCTCTGCCCAGGCCTGGTGGGACATGCCTATAATCCCACCTACTTGGAAGGCAGAGGATCAAGAGTTCAAGACCAAGTCTGGACACTGGTAGCTGTGGTCTGTCATCCTAACTACTTAGAAAGCGGAGATCTGGAAGATGTTTCTATGAAGCAAGTGGGAACAGAAAAATTCTTGCAATTCCATCTCCAAAAAGCAGGAAAAGCAGGTGGTAGAGTGCTGGAGGAGCAAATGTGAGGGCTTGATTTCAAGACCTTATATCTACTTCCCCTCTCCCCTCCTCTAAAAAAAAGTTTAAGGACAGCTAGGTCTTTGAGACCCTGTCTCAAAGGGTTGGTTGAAGGTAGGGTACTTGCTTAGTGTATCCACGGCCTATGAATTCATTATGTTAAAAAAACCCAAAAAACAAATAAACAAACCCCCCCCCCAAACAAAACAAAAACTCCAGCTAAGAAGACAACCCCTTAGTAAAGCATGGAGTTAGTATACTTAAGGCATTGGTGGGTGGGAAAGCAGAAAGACTCCAGCTTAAAAAAAAAAAAAAAGAAAATTAGGGGCTGGGAATGTGGCTTAGTGGTAGAGTGCTTGCCTAGCATGCATGAACCCCTGGGTTCAATTCCTCAGCACCACATAAACAGAAAAAGCTGGAAGTGATGGTATGGCTCAAGTGGTAGAGTATAAGCCATGAGCAAAAGAAGCTCAGAGACAGTGCCAGGGGCCTGAGTTCAAGCCCCAGGAATGGCAATAAATAAATAAATAAAATAAGAAAATTAGCGCACATTACTTGTATAGGGAAGGGGTTGTGATATTGTAACATTTCTACAACATTAACTGTGTTAATATTTCAACAATGTTTACAATACAACATTTCTACAAGGTTCCAATGTAGCATTTGTACAATGTATACAATGTATCCAGATGAACCTCCAGGAGAGCTTGTATCACTCTCCCTTCTCTTAAAACAATTTGAACAAGTTTCATAGTTTTATTTTCATCCGTGTAAATAAACAACTTGGGCAATATTCACCCTCATTCTCCCTTTGTTAGCCTTCTTCCCTTGCACCCTATACCCACATAACAGAGCCTGTTATACTTTCCTATCATTCAATTTGTTTGTGCAGATATTGGGGGACAAACTCAGGGCCTGTGTACTGGCCCTTATCTGTTTTGCTCCAAGGTAGATTACTTGGAGATAAGAGTCTCACAGACTTTTCTGCCTAAGCTGGCTTCAAACTACTATCTTCAGACCTCAGCCTCCTGAGCAGGTAGGATTACAGGTGTGAGCCACAGGTGCCTGGTCGCATTGATTGTATTATTTTAGTAGTATGTGTTAATTGCACCAAAGGGTTTCAACATGGTAGTTCAGATGTGAATGTATTGTATTTTACTCAGAATAGCCCTCTCTTTTGTTTTCTATTTCCTTATGCCAGACCTCTGTTGACCAACAGGTTTCTCTGAGGTTCTTTATGCCATTATGATACATAGTTGCAATGTATTTTGAAACATTTACTCTCCATCTTTCTTTTCTCCTCTTCCCCCCTCTTTTTTTTTTTTTTTGTCGGTCTGGGGTTTGAACTCTGGGCCTAGGTGCTGTCCTCAGCTCTTCAGCTCAAGGCTAGCGCTCTACCACTTGAGCCACAGCGCCACTTCCGGTTTTTTCTTTTTTGCTTATGTAGTGCTGAGGAATGGAACCTAGGGTCTCATGCATGCAAGGCAAGTGCTCTACCACTGAGCCACCTTCCCAGCCCCCACTTCTGGTTTTCTGAGTGGTTTATTGGAGAGAAGAGTCTCACAGACTTTCCTGCACAGGCTTTGAACCACGATCCTCAGATCTTAGCCTCCTGAGTAGCTAGTTTCAGGTGTGAGCCACCGGCACCCGGCTCTCATCTTCCTATATAGTCCCACAGTCCAAAGTTCGAATTGTGTTCTATGAACCAGGCACTGGTGTCTCATAACTGTAATCTCAGCTCCTCAGGAGACTCAGATGAGGATTGTGGTTGAAAAACCAGCTGGGCAAGAGAAAGTCTGTGAGACTCTTACCTCCAATTAACCACTAAAAGCTGGAAGTGGAACTGTGGCTCAAGTACTAGAACACTAGCCTTGAGCAGAAACAGCTCAGGGACAGCACCCAGGCCCTGGGTTCAAGCCCCAGGACCAGCACACACACACACACACACACACACACACACACACACACACACTTCTGTTGTATGTATGTACGTGTACTTACGCATGTATAATATCTATGTATGTGCATATTTGAATGTATATATATATATATATATATGGTCATGTCTTCATCCCATGAGTGAAAACATACAATAGTTCGTTTTTGAGCTTGACTTATCTCACTTAACATAAACTTCTTGCATGCATTTTCTTGCAAATGACATGACTACATTTTATCTTTATCACTGTGTAATGGTACATGGTATATATGTACCACTTTTTTTTTTATGCTGGTCCTGGAGCTTGAACTCAGGGTCTTAGTGCTACCTGGAGATTTTTTTGGGGGGGGAGGGGTCCGGTTGTGGGGCCTGAACTCTGGGCCTGGGCACTGTCCCTCAGCTCTTCTGCTCAAGGCTAGCGCTCTACCACTTGAGCTACAGTGCCACTTCCGGCTTTTTTTCTTTTTGCTTATGTGGTGCTGAGGAATTGAACCCAGGGTCTCAGGCATGCAAGGCAAGCATTCTACCATGGAGCCACCTTCCCAGCCCCTACCTGGAGATTTTTTGTTTGTTTTTCCCTTATGGCTAGCACTTTACCACTTGAGCCACAGCTCCATTTCGGCCTGGCTGGCTGGCTGGCTGGCTTGCTTGCTTGCTTGCTTGCTTGCCTGCCTGCCTGCCTGCCTGCCTGCCTGCCTGCCTGCCTGCCTTCCTGCCTGCCTGCCTGCCTGCCTGCCTTCCTTCCTTCCTTCCTTCCTTCCTTCCTTCCTTCCTTCCTTCCTTCCTTCCTTCCTTCCTTCCTTCCTTCCTTCCTTCCTTCCTTCCTCTCTCCCTCGCTCCCTTTCTTTCTTTCTTTCTTTCTTTCTTTCTTTTGTGATTAATTGGAGATGAGTCTCATGGGCTTTCCTGCTCAGACTGGCTTTGAACTGTGATCATCAGATCACAGCTACTATAGGTAGGAGGGGGACACCCAACTTGACTCTTTGAAAATGTCCGTTTATCTGATTCTGTAGTTTGACTATTGTGAACAGAGCTGCAGTAAACATGGGTATGCAGATATCTTTCTTGTACATTGATATAAACTCCTTTACATATGCCTAATGGTATGGTAGGGTCATAAGAAAGATCTAGCTTCAGTCTTTTAGGAACCTCCATGCTCAATTCCATAGAAGTTGTACTACTTTACATTCCCACCAACAGTATATGAGAGGTCCTTTCCCCCTGCATTCTCACCAGCATTTGTTGTTTGTTTTCTTGATGGCTGCCATTCTTATTGGGGTGAGAGGAAATCGAGTGTGGGTTTTTTATTTTATTTTTGGTCCATAGTGGGGCTTGAACTCTGGGCTGTCCCTCAGCTCTTCAGCTCAAGGCTAGCGCTCTACCACTTGAGCCACAGCATCACTTCTGGTTTTCTAGTGGTTAATTAGAGATGAGAGTCTCACAAACTTTCCTGCCCAGGCTGGATTTGAACCATAATCCTCAGCTCTCAGCTTCCTGAGTAGCTAGGATTACAGGCATGAGCTACCATAGCGCCTGGCTTTGAGTATGTGTGTGTGTATGTTTATGTGTTTTTGTTGGTCCTGGGCCTGGGTGCTGTCCCTGTACTCTTCAGCTCAAAGCTCTTCAGCTCTCGCCTTGAGAGAGCTCTTATCTCTTAAGCCACAGTGCCACTTCCAGTTTCTAGTGGTTTACTGGAGATCAAAGTCTCGCAGACTTTTCTGTCCGGGCTGGCTTTGAACCATGACCCTCAGATCTCAGCCTCCTGAGTAGCTAGGATTACAGGCATGAGCCACCAGTGCCCAGCTTGAGTGTGATTTTGACTTGAGTTTTCTCTATGGCATCTATTGGACATTTATATTTCTTTTTGTGAGAAGTATTAAATTTCCTGTCTATTTATTGGAATACTTGTTCTTTTGCTGTTCAGATTTTTAGCTCTGTATATTCTGCATATCAATTCTTTTATCTCTTGACTAGCTGGTGAAGTTTTTCACCCGTCCCATGGGTTGTCTCTTGGTTCTGGTAATTGTTTCTTTTGTTATGCTGAAACTTTTTAATGTTGTGTATCTCCATCTGTTAATTTCTATTCTTATTTTCTGGGCAAGTAGAGTCCTATTCAGAAAATAATTACCTATATCCTCCAGAGTTTGTGTATAGTAGATTTATTGTTTCAGGTCTTATTTTGATCTTTTAAATTCATTTGAAGTCAATTTTTGTACATGGCAAGAGATAGGGGTCCAGTTTCAGTCTGTGCAAGTAGATCACAAGTTTTCTCAGCACATTTGTTGAAGAGACTGTGAGGTTCTATTGCTGGAATTTCTATTCCATTGGTCCTCAGGGTCTGTCTTCATGCCAGTACCAAGTTGTTTTGTTATTCTGTCTCTGTAGAGTATGTTGAAGTCTGGTATTGAGCGAATCCAGCAGTTCTTTTACTCAGAATTGCTTTTCCTATTTGGCATCTTTTATACTTCCATAGGAATTCTGGGGTTGATTTTTCATGAAGAATGGCATTGGGGCTTGATGGATATTGCCTTGAATCTATGTTAATTCTGCCAGTCCATGACCATGGCACATCTTTCCATCTTGTGGTATCTTCCTCAATTTCTTTCTTCAAGATTCTATAGTAGTGGTCTTTAATTTCCTTGATTAAGTTAGTACCTTGGCATTTACAGTTTGTCATTGTAGTGGGCTTTGACTTCTTAAAGTTAATACTTGGGTATTTTATTATTGTTGAGGGCACTGTGAATAGAATTGTTTTCCTCGTTTCTTTCTCAGCCTCTTTACTATTGGTATATAGGAAAGTAACTTTTTTTTTTGTCAGTATTGAAGCTTGAACTTAGGGTCTTGTATTCTTATTTGCCTTTTTGCTCATGGCAGGTGCTTTATGCTTGAGCCACAGCTCCACTTATGGCTTTTTTTGCTTTTTATATGGAGATCGGAGTCTCTTTGCTTGGTCTGCTTAGGTGAGGCTGTGATTCTGAGATTTCAGCCTCCTGAGTAGCTAGAATTATGGGTACAAGTCACCAATGCATGGGTAAAGCCCCTGATTTTTGAGTGTCAGGTTTATATTCTGCTATATCTGTGAAGTTATGTGTAATGATACTTCACGGCCATCCCAGGGGACCATGGGGAGACAAGCAGGCACAGGAGAAAGATTATTATAAGGTTTATTAGAGGGCCTATATTTCCCAGGAGAGGGAGCACATGGCGTCCGTCCCTATCAAAGTGGCAAGTGGTTCTGGGGGCAGATAGTGAGGTAGGTGCATGCGCAGATAGGTCTGGGAAGAGAGAGGAAGTGGCCAGCTGTGTGGTGGGAACTCTAGGGCACGGAGGAGCTCAGGTCGGGGTGGAGCTGAGAACCAAAGGTGGGCATAATACTAACAGTATGTATCAGTCCTAGAAGTTTTTTGTTCGAGTCTAGTATCTGTTATGTATAGGCCCATATCATCAGCAAATAGGGATGATTAGACTTTTCCCTTCTCCATTCAGATCCCTTTTATTTCTTATTGATCTGATTAGGAATTCTAGAACCATGCTGAATAAAGAGGGGAGAGTGGACACGTTTCATTCCTGACTTTAGGGAAATGATTTAATTTCCCTCCATTTATAATGATATTGATTACAGGTTTGTCATATATAGTCTATTAAGTTCAAATACATGCCTCTATTCTTGGTTTCTTCCCTTCCTTCCTTCCTTCCTTCCTTCCTTCCTTCCTTCCTTCCTTCCTTCCTTCCTTCCTTCCTTCCTTCCTTCCTTCCTTCCTTCCTTCCTTCCTTCCTTCCCTCCCTCTGTCATGGGGTTTGAACTCTGGGCTTGGGTGCTATCCCTCAGCTCTTCAGCTCAAGGTGAGCATGCTACTGCTTGAGCCACAGCGCCACTTCCGGTTTTCTAGTGGTTTATTGGAGATAAGAGTCTCACGGACTTTCCTGCCTGGACTGGCTTTAAACTTCGATCCTCAGATCTCAGCCTCCTGAGTAGCTAGGATTACAGGCATGTGCCACCGGTGCCCGGTTTCTTTAGAATAAACTTGACTGAAATCCTTTGTTTTAGAGGGCATGGTTGGGGAAGGGAATAAATTGATAGAGCTGGTGAATTGGGAACACTTATAGGGTACATTGTATGGAAATGTCACAATGAAAACCCACCTTTGTACAAGTAATATATGCTAATTAATTTTTGTAGAGTTCCATTCTTATTTAGGTTGTTGTGGCAGTACTTGGGCATTTCTTGTGCCTGGGTAATAGACACAGTATAGTATAGTGTTCTTCATACTTGTCATTGTCAACAAACAGAACCTAACAGTGCCAAAATCTGCTTTGTACTTTTTTTCTTCTTTAGACAATGTCTCTCTGGGTCACCCTGATTAGCCTCAAACACAGGATCCCTAACCTGATTGAGGGTTTTTGGTTTGTTTGTTTGTTTACTCCTACTTGGCTTTTGAATTCAGAACCTTCTACTTGCTCACCAGGTGCTCTGCTACTTGAGCCTAATCTTCAGCTATATTTGCTTTAGTTATTTCTCAGGGAGAGTCTTTTATTTTTGGCGTGGGTGAGCCTAGAGTATGATCTTTCTGGTCTCCCACCTAGCTAGAATGACAGGTGTTGTACACTTTGCTCAGCTTTCATATTGAGATGGGGAGGAGTCTCCCTAACCCCGCCCCCCTCCTATCCCCCTTCAAGGCCTGGAGCCACCCTCTTCTGATATTCACTTCCTGAATGGCTGGGATTACAGGCATAAGACACTTTGCTATGAGAAAGATTTGCTTCATTGGAGATCTGTTTATTGGCTTTCTTCACATTCACAGCCCCTGGGAGAGAATGCTTCTCTGTTAGTTGGGTGTGGCTGAACTTTGCTCTGTGACTGGGAGTGTGCAGTTGATTGAAGCCAGTACTTTCTGGCCCTTTTCTATCAGAGCTATGGGGGAAGGTGGTCTATATACCTGGACTAGAATATGCTACCGTTGATGAATATTCTGCTCACTAGATAGAGAAAAGTCAGAGCTTTTCCCCATTTCTAACAGGTTTCCTTGGCTTATCCTACATAGCTGAACAAGTACTGACTCCTACAATTTATTTCTTTTCCCTTTCTTTTCTTTCCGTTTTTGTTATTGTATTTGGTTTTGGATTTCTTGAGACAATATTTCACTATGTAGCTTAGCCTGGCCTTGACAGTTAGGGCTTTTGGTCACGTTCGTCTGGAAAGGCCAGGGTTCCAATTGTCTCTCAGCTGTGGCTCCTTGGCAGTGGCCAAGGAGAACCTGGAGTCAGCAGGCATCTGGATTAGTGAGACCTCTCAACTGCAAGCCATCTCTGGGCTTTTACCCTGACCCTAAGCCTCAAACAGAAGCCTACCCACCTCAGCTTTCTGTGAGGTTCTGGAAGCTGGCATGTCTTTGAACTGTGGACATCATGATCGTTTTGAGCAATGAGGTGGTGTGTCTTTTTCATTGGCTGGAAGTCTGCTCTGGACGAGACCCAGAGTTAGAGAGGCCCTCAGGAGTCTCCTGGGACTTGGTGTGGTCTTCTGTGTTTTTGTTCTTTTGTTTTTTGTTTTGTTTTTAATGCATTGCAGACTGCAGATCTTCTAGATCAAAGGGCAGACTACAAGTTCCTGAGGGTGGAGGAAGGTGAGGTGTGAAAGTTTTCAAAGGTTGCCTGCTCTGGCCTGAGGCAGGTGGCTGGAGTTGTTAGATCAATATCTTCTACTTTCTAGAAAGATAAGCCCTATTTTTTCTTTGTTTCTTTTTATACAAAATGTGTAGTTTTTTTTCTGAATGCAGAAGAGCCATTTTATCTGTTTAAGAATTTTGAAGATTCAAAACCATCCACATAAGGAAATAGAAATTACCTCTAACTATCCAGCCATCAGAGATAAGAGTGGTACTATTTTGTTGTTGTTATTTCTAGTATTTACTTTGTTGTACCTATGTGTATTTTAGCCAGTAGGGTCCTTCAATGGTTTCAAGAAAAAAATTGATTCTTTGTGACTAGCTTCAGAATCTGTACATGAGCCATGTGGTAGAGCATCAGCCTAATGAGCAAGAAGCCCTGTGTTCAAGACCTAGTATCTCCAGAAAAAGAAAACTCCCTAAACTCCCCTACATCTTTTTGTTCAACCTGATTTTTCAGTTACAAGGCAGTTTGAACTCTCCCACCCTATATAATACATACCCTCTGTTGGATAGAAGCCATACCAATATTTTAGCATTACAAAGTAATACTGTATTTAAATTCTGAAAGATAATATGTTTGTGCAGAGCCTGGCATAATGCACTCACCTCCTCCCTACACAAACATGTAAAAACTTGAATCACATCAAATGACCATTTAATAATGTTTATATTTCTCTGGTCTTATTGGGCTAGAGCAGTTACTTCAATTTTCTCTTCTGCCAGTATACCTCAGTATACCCTTATCAGGTATACCCTTATCAGGTTATTACTGTGGATTTTTAGAACCTGTCAGTTGATTTTAGGAAAAGCTATCATATTTTAATTTTAATTTCCTTTTTTTGATTGCCAGTGAGGTCTAACTCTGTGTGTGTATGTGTACATGTGTGCCAGTTTTAGGGCTTGAACTCAGGGTCTTATGTTCTTATTTGGCATTTTCTGCTTAAGGCTGGTGCTGTACTACTTGAACCACAGTAATACTTCTGACACTTTGCTTGTTAAATGGACATAAGAGTCAAATGGCTTTTTCTGCTGGGGCTGGCTTCAAACTGGGATCCTAAGATCTCAGCCATCTGAATAGCTAAGACTGAAGGTATGAGCTACCAGCACCCAGTGAGATGAAATCTTTTAATAATGGATTGAGAACAGGGCAAAAACTTTGAATCTGGGGCCTTTAACCTGCTCATCCCAGAAACATGCATTATCTGAAGATGACTGAGTGTAGCTGGGCCATTACTATGTTCGTTTAATGGATCTGTTGTGGGTAGCTGGAGAGGGGTGACTCACCCAGACCTGCACAGCTGTGACCTAAACCTGGGTCTCTCCCTGGGACCTCTCCTCTCCTAAGCTTCCTCCCCAACACTGGCTAGAGGCATGGGGTACCCCTGCTGCTGGCCACCAGACCAGCCTGTTTGAAAGCAGTATTACAGGTTTATCCAGAATTTCTAGTTTTTCAGAATCTACCAGCTTCCCTGGGCCCCAGCAATTGCTATTTGAATTTTCCAGTCTGAAGCATTTGTAGTAGGAGTCCCTGGATCCAAAGGGACTTTCTCTTGGGGGGTTGGTCCCGGGGCTGACCTCAGTGTAGCTTGTTAAGACAACACCTTCTGTGCCCTCACTGTAAGCATTATGCCCACCTTTGGTCCTCGACTCCACCCAGATCTGAGCTCTTCCCTGCCCTGGAGTTCCCACCAAACAGCTGGCCCCTCCCTCTCTCTGCCCAGACCCACCTGAACTCCCATCTACCTCACTTCCTACCCCAGACCCTGCTGCTACCTAGATAGCAGAAGTCACCATGTACTCTCTCTCTGGGGCAAATATGGCTCCTCTAATAAACCTTGTAATAATAATCTTTCTCCTGTGCCTGCCTGCCTCTGCATGGTCTCCTGGGATGGATGTGATGGATCCTTTCACTTCTTGAGATCAGTTCAGATGAGGATTTTTGCTGTTCTCAAATGTTTCCTCCTAGTGAAGAATGTAGGTTAGAGGATTCAGTTGCTAACTGTAGCTCTTGCTGATGCACTTGTGTTCAGTTTCCTTGCCTTTTTGCTAGTAGATGTACACCATTGCATCCTGTGTAATCACGCTGAAGCCTTTCCAGAGGGGATATGAGCTCCTGTACAGAGCAGAACACAGCCATGTTCTCTGTGTGCATGGCCTTGAAGAGTGAGGGCTGTCAGGTTTGGGCAGTGGCAGTTGGGCTGGCTGTTAGAAATCAAGGTGTGGGAAACCATTGCAGTCATTTCATGTGCTTGCAGTGGAAAAAAGAGGGAGCTGACCATGAGGACATCTGGGGATGGTGTTTGTAACTTGGAGAGGGCCACTGCTTGACATAAAACCCTGTGTGTGTGTGTGTATGTGTGTGTGTGTGTGTGTGTGTGTATGCACATATATATGTGTGTGTAAGTATATGTACATATATGTATATATACATGTATATATGGGTACATATATATGAATATATGCATGTATATATACATATACATATATATATATATATATGCACATACAACTTTATTGATTTTTCTGGTTTTCTTGTGGTGCTTGGGAATGAACCCAGGGCTTTGCACTTGCTAGCCAAGTGCTCTACTGCTGAGTTACAGTCCCAGCCCCAACCCTGTGTTTTTAAAGAAATTATTCAGCTACTCATAGAATGGTAAACAAAAACTTGTTCAGACAGATGCAATAGGGTTATTGTGGTAGAATGAAGAGACTGGCTCAATTCTGAATATAGCACACTGACAGCTGAGGGCTGATAGCAAGGAAGCAGGAATGAAGGGGTTGGTGATAGAGAGTTGCTAAAAGGTGACCTCAACAGCAGACCCAGTAATGCAGACCTCTGAGGTGGAGTGAAAGAACTTGATCAGGTGTGTGTGGGGGGGTTCTCTCCAAGCTTACTTGGCCAGGTTCATGCTGAGGTTGAGCTATATAGGCTGATCAAGGACAGGAAGGACTCAGGTTAGAATCAGGGCCTCCTTGAGAAATCCTAGATGGTCAAGGAGAGAGCCTGTACTTTCTCCTTCCACTCAAGGAAAGAGACATTTTTTTTTTTTTTTCCGCTTTTGGACCATACAGTTCATTTCTTGTTTGGTCATCTTTTGTTCATTCAGGAGCTGAACTGTTGGTTGAGAATTTGCAGAGAGAATGCCTGGAGGATGGTGGGCTCCATCAGGTATTTAGTGGGGGAGGGGCTGTGAGATGGTTTAGTTGAGTGTGCACTATTGGAAGATAGTAGAACCTTTAGAAGGTAGGGCTTTGTGGGAGGTCCTTAGATTATTGGGATGAGTTCATGAAGAGAACTTTGGGATGCCAGGGTTTTGTTTTTGTTTGTTTTCCCCTGTCTCTACTTCTGGCTCATGAGGTGAGCAGTCTGCTATCCCATGTGCTCCTACCGTTGTAACTGAATGTGATGTTTCTGCTTCTTGGTGAGTAGAGTCAAAAAGCACAACCAGAAGATAAGAGTGGAGAAAGACTAATGACAGAGGGAATGCTTCTAGGCATGCTCAGTTTGGTGTTATAATGAGCCAAGCTTACTCTAGGATGTCTGAAAGAATGAGTCAGGGTGACCCAATGACCTTGGTAAGTTCTTTGAAGGTGCTTTATTAGACCTTTAAAGATGTAGCAGCTTCCTTTCCCATAAGTGTGGAAGTCTGCTCTTCAAGGTACCTGCCTCTTTTAGCCACTAACACCATGAGGTGCTGTCTCCTCAGAAGTCCAAAGAGATGGTTCCCCTTGTTGGTAGATTGTAGCCATTAAACCATGAGCTAAATAAATCTTTTTATAAGTTAATTGTGTCAGGTATTTTGTTACAATAATCTGAAGCTGACTAATAGGGGATTCCTGCTGTGGTGCAGAGCCCTTTGAAGTTCACATCAAGTTGTCCAGCTCTGGCCTACATGTCTTATTCATTTATTTATTTCTGCTTTTGGCAGGAAAAATCAGCTTCACCACAACCTTTATTGCAATAAGTATCTGAGGTTATCTCAGATATTAGTTCTCAGAGATACCATCTAAGGAGGGCAGGAGGGGGCTTGTAAGATAGAAGATCTGAGAATTGGATAAGAACTGACAAAAATTATAAGTTGATAGAACCTAGTCCAATTTACAGTTAGGTAACACAGTAAAGAGATGTAGCCTGGTGTCAGCAGCTCACACCTATAAAGCTAGTTACTCAGGAGGCTGAAATATAAGAATTGAAGTTCAAAGCTCATCCAGGTAGACAAATCTGAGAGATGCTTATCTCCAGTTAACTAGCAAAAAGCTAGAGGTATGGCTTAAGTAGTAGAGAGCCAGCTGTGAACAAACCTAGCAAGAGTCCTGGAGTTCAAGCCTTAGTAATGAACAAGCACCACCAAAAATAAGTTAACAGAGATGAAAAATAGTTTGAAGACAATGAATGGTGCCAGAATTTGATCATTGAGGGTATACTATGGTTTTCTCTTCAAACACAAAGTTCTCTCTCGATATCAGCATTGGTCACTAGGTAGATGTCCTGAGGTGTCAGCAAGGTTGCTTGGTAGCCAGATCTGCTCTGTGCTCAGATCCCTCAATGTTGGCCACAGTGGTTACCTACTTCTGTCTCTGTTTCTTTGGCTAGGAGAAGATAACAGGGACCATTTCTCATGTGCCAAGTACTGCTCTGTGTGGTGGGAGTTGGGAGGGAATATTTACATTTAATCCTCATGAAACTTATTAAATTATTCCCTTTTTTACAAAAGAGTAAAGTGAGGCTTTAATCACCTGATTTGTCTAGTGATGACACTAGCATGGAAGTAGGCATTGAGTTCCTGTACTTGGATGGGTTTGCTTGGAGGTGTGGCTTCAGCAGCAGAGCACTCAGGCACAAACCCCTGAGATCAAACCCAAGTACTGCCAAACCAAACCAAACATTATATATGTGTGTGTGTGTTGTGTGCTTGCATGTGTGTGTGTGTGTGTGTGTGTGTGTGTGTGTGTGTGTGTACACACATGAAATGTACTTAAATGGGTTTGGTACTTACTGGGTGCTTGGTAAGTATACTTAAACATTTTTATTCCCCAAATATGTGTGTATGTGTATAAAAATCGAAGCCTCCGATATGTTCAAGCCCAGGCAGACACAATAGGGTGCTCACAGGGGCTCCCTCTGAAGGGATGAAGTCTTGAGACTCTTCCGTCAGGGAAGTCCTTCAGGGACAGCTCTCCTGTGAGTCAGGGAGAGAAGCTGGGACTCTGTCCTTGGTGGCTGCTGGACAGGGCTCAGTTGGGGAAAATGCCAGGCTCACTGCACCACCTTAGCTTGTCCCTGGTTGTGCACTTTGCTGTGAGCCTGGTGAGAATGCTCTCAGGAGCCTGGAGGGAATGCAAGTGGCAGTGGGAAGTGACAAGGTCTGTAATTGGAGCCCAGGCCTCTCTGTCCCCCCTCCTCCAAGCCCATGCTCTCTGCCCTGCTGTGCGTGCTTGTTGGCCACCACAGACTCCATGGGGGAGAGCTCCTGTGGGAAGGGTTGAAGCACCGGGACACAGCCAGTAATGCACAGCCTTAGAAACTAGTAGATTAAGGTTCAAGACTGGAAGGGACAAATCGGGGAGTTGTAACTGCTCAGGGAGAACTGGGCCCTGGATGGCACAAGCATTCATTCGGTAAGTCTTGGTAGGTGGTTCCGTGGAGAATATTGGGTCTGTCCTCACTCAGTTGATTTCCTGGTGAGTCCTTAAGGAAGTGCCTCAGACAAGAGTCCTTTTGCTGTCATTATCCATCCTGGTCAGTGTCCCTGGAAGCTGGCTATTATTTTATTCATTTATTTTTTGTCGGTTATAGGGTCTGAACTCTGGGCCTGGGCACTGTCCCTCAACTCTTCAGCTTAAGGCTAGCGCTTTACTATTTGAGCCACAGTGCCATTTCCGGCTTTTTCTGCTTATGTGGTGCTGAGGAATTGAATCCAAGGCCTCATACATGCAAGGCAAGCGCTCTACCACTGAGCCACCTTCCCAGCCCTGGAGCTGGCTATTTAGGATGATAGCCAGTGAGGATTAGAAGGATGAGGGAGAGACCAACTGTCCAACTTGACTCCTCATGATAGTGATCTAAAGGGAGTGGCTTCCTGAGTCTCCCATCCAGCAGCCTCAGGCAGGGCCCAGTGTTACTGTGGGGGTGACAGGACCTCTGGAACATATCCTGCAAATGAGCCACTGGCCACCATGCTTGCAGCACTTGGCTTGCAGTCGTGAATAAGTGCTGAGATACAGAAATGTCCCAGACTCATGTCACAGGTACCAGTCACAGGTACCTTGCTGATTCATTTGTTGATTCAGTTACCTGTTTTGGCTTTGTTTGGTCTTTTGCAGTGCTGAGGCTCAAACCCAGGGTCTCCTGAAAGCTAGATGAACCCTCTACTTCTGAGCCGCACCTCCAGCCTTAGCACAGGCAGTTTTAGGTTTCTAGGTCACTGTTAGCTTTACAATGTCGGAGGGGGGGGGGTGGGGGGGTATGATTGGGTGGGGGGGAGGGGGGAGGCTGGGAAGGGAGGTGAAGGGTAAACAAAGGAGGAGGCTGCAATGCTTGGTAAGAAATGTATGCATTATCCTGACCATGTAATTGTAACCCCTCTGTACAGTATGTTCTCAAATAAAATAAAATAAAATTAAAAAAAAAAAAAAAGAACACATCAAAGGTCACTCTGTAGTAGAGAAAATGGACACAGGAGACATATGAGCAAGAATTTGATTATAATATTGGAGAGAAGCACAGTAAGGCAGTGGGAGTGGACAGAGAGGTTCTGGAGATAACCAGCAAGGCCAGCAAGGGCTTTTCTCAGGAGAGAAACCTTAGAGATAGGTGTGTCAATCAGAAGGTTGGCAGGGTTCTGGGACAGAGGTCCTGAGGTAGCTGGACCTGGTAACAGGAAGAGGACCTACCCCCAACATGGGGTGTGGGGTAGATGGGGAAGTGGCCTTTCAGGCCTCCTCTTCTGACATCCTTATTTCTAGACTGGCTAAGTCAGGCTTAGCCACTCATCCATCCCTCGGTGCTATTGGAGCACACATAGTTGTTAGAGCAGTATTTTACTCTATGTAAGGACCGGGCAGTCATTTGTTTTACTGCCACCCCATGAGCTCTTTGGCTAGGGTCCCTGTTTTGCTTCACCTCAGCAATTAAAATCAAGTATGGGCTTCATTTGATGATAAATGTGCTTATCTCCCTCGCTGTGTCTCTAATTTTTAGTCTAATTTTTAGCACTATCCTTTAGCTTTTTTACATAAGTTGGTGCTCTACCACTTGAGCCATGCTTCTACTTCTCACTCTTTGCTAGTTAATTGGAGATAGGACTCTCATGTACTTTCCTGCTGTTGCTGGCTTCCAGATCTCAGATCTCAGCCTCTTGAGTAGTTGGGAATACAGGTATGGACCACTTGGCAATGCTTTGTATTTAGATAACTCATTTCCATCCTTTTCTAGCCCCCTTCTCAAGGCAGTGTGCCTCCCTCCCTCCCTTCTTTTCTTTTCTTTTTTGGTTGGTAATGGGACTTGAACTCTAGGCCTGGGTGCTGACCTTCAGCTCTTCAGGTCAGGGTTAGCGGTCTACCTCTTGAGCCACAGCACCACTTCCAGTTTTCTGGTGATTAATTGGAGGTAAGAGTCTCATAGACTTTTCTGCCCAGGCTGGCTTTGAAGCGTGATCCTCAGATCTCAGCCTCCTGAGTAGCTAGGATTTCAGGCATGAGCCACTAGTGCCTGCCCGCCCGCCCGCCCTCCCTCCCTCCCTCCCTCCCTCCCTCCCTCCCTCCCTCCCTCCCTCCCTCCCTTCCTTCCTTCCTTCCTTCCTTCCTTCCTTCCTTCCTTCCTTCCTTCCTTCCTTCCTTCCTTCCTTCCTTCTTTTCTTTCTTTGGTCCTGGGACTTAAACTCTGGGCCTGGGAACTGTTCTTGAGCTTTTGTGTTCAATGCTAGTGCTCTACCACTTGAGTCACAGCTCCACTTCTGGCTTTTTGTGCTTAATTGGAGATAAGAGTCTCATGGGGGGGCTGGGAAGATGGCTTAGTGGTAGAGTGCTTGCCTTGCTTGCATGAGGCACTGGGATTCCTCAGCACCATACAAGCAGAAAAAGCTGGAAGTGGCACTGTGGCTCAAGTGGTAGAGAGCTAGCCTTGAGCTGAAGAGCTGAGGGACAGCGTTCAGGCCGAGTTCAGGCCCCATGACCGATAAAAAAGAAAAGAGTCTCATGGACTTTCCTGCTGGTCTGGTTTCAAACTGTGATCCTCAGATCTGTCTCCTGAAGGCTAGGATTACAGGTATGAGCCACTGGTTTCTGGTACAGTGTTCCTTTTTGTTGTTGTTGTGGGTTATAGGGCTTGAACTCTGGGCCTGAATGCTGTCCCTCAGCTCCTTTTCACTCTGGGCCTGAATGCTGTCCCTCAGCTCTTCAGCTCAAGGCTAGTGCTCTACCACTTGAGCCACAGAGCCACTTCTGGTTTTCTGGTGGTTTACTGGAGATAAGAGTCTCACGATCTTTCCTGCCCAGGCTGGTTTTGAACCATAATCCTCAGATCTCAGCTTCCTGAGTAGCTAGGATTACAGGCATGAGCCACTGGTGCCCAGCTAGTGTTCCTTTTTTTTTTTTTTTTTTTAAATAGATGAAGAGTAGAGGATATTCTATGCCCCAAGGATTCTATACATCTAGGAGCTAGCTGACTGGTGTTGGAAGAACGGTATTAGAGCCTTGTTTATAACTGTGATGAAACGGGGAGCCTGGCTGTCTCTAGCTGCTTATGGGAGGCTCAGCTATTCTGACTCTTCCTAGGGATGTGGGATTTCCTGGCATCATTCAGCCCTCTTGGCCCTAAGCGTCACCTTGCACCCTCCTGCCCTGTAGGGGCTGCCCCTCAGGCTTCCTCCCACTTCATATTCCACAAATGGAAAAGTGGCACTTAGAGTGAATTTATTCAGGTGGGAGCAGTGTAAGACATGAAAATAGGCTTTTGAGCGGCTGCACATAAACTTGAGTGTCAATGAAAAGCTTTTTATTTGGTTTCTGAGCCAGACTTTGAGAAGCCAGTGGGCCGTAGGTCTGAAAGGGCGTTATGGGCAGTGGGTCGGAACAGGGGCCACTTTGAATGGTGGAGAGGAAGAATCACTCCGGAGAAGCTGGACCAGCCAAGAGCCTGGATGTCAATAAACATAGGCGGGACACAGAAAGCCTTGACCAAAAAAAAAAAAAAGGAAGGCAGAGCCTCACTCCCTGCGTTTTTGAGCAGGAAAATACTTGAGGTAACTCGTGTTGGCAGCTTTTATAACTTCCTCCCAATAATGTGCCGGGCAGCCCTGAACAGGGCAGTATTTCATTTCCATGTAGTGAGGCTGAGTGGCCCAGGGGCAGCTCTCCAGCACTGGCTGCCCTGGGGCTCTGCCATGGAGCTGGGGTATTGCCTGAGTCCTGGGTCTTGGGGCAGCCAGACAGGGCAGGCGGGGAGCAGGATTCCCAGTTTCCTCTGGAGGCTTTTTTGGCTCTTCATAGTACTTAAAATGCAAGGTCCCCCTTTGGCCAGTGCCAACAGAGGCGGTAGCAGGCAGATGTGGGAAGGCAGCCACTCTGGGAGGGAAGGGAGTCATCCACACCATCTACATGTCGCTGGTTGTGAGTCACATTGGAGCCTGAGCATGGGGAACCCACAGGGAGGTCTTTGTGCCCTGGCCTGCTTTGGCCAAAGGTCTTTCTATGACTGGATTTAACCTGTACTCTCCTCTATATGGCATGAGGTAATTTTTGGACATGGAATGATATGTATGGTTAAAAAAGATACATTTCTAAGCTAGGTGCTGGTGGGTCATGCCTGTAAACCTAGTTACTCAGGAGGTATAGATACAGATGTGTATGTGTGTGTGATGTGCATATATATATATATATATCTATCTATCCACACATACATCTATATCTAACATGTTAGTGACCTGTGTGGGAAGTTATGTGATGTTTTTCAGAGCCATTGGCTGAACATATGTAAGTCAATAAATGTAATCCATCACATCAACAGATCCAAGGTCAAGAACCACATGATTATCTCCATTGATGTGGAAAAGGCTTTTGATAAAATACAGCACTCATTCATGTTAAAAGCTCTGGAAAAATAGGAATAGAAGGAACATTCCTTAAAACAATAAAAGCCTTACATGACAGACCAACAGCCAATATTATACTTAATGGAGAAAAACTTCAACCAACTCCCCTAAAAACAGGAACAAGGCAAGGATGCTCACTCTCTCCACTCTTCAATATTAGTTCTGGAACCCTTAGCCAGAGTAATAAGGCAAGAAAAAGATATTAAAGGGATCCACATAGGGGAGGAAGAAGTTAAACTATCACTTTTTGCAGATGACATGATTTTATATCTTAACGAGCCCAAAGGCTCCATCCCAAAACTCTTAAAGCTTATAAACCACTTTAGCAAAGTAGCAGGGTACAAAATTAACCCACAAAAATCAGTTGCCTTTCTGTACAGCAACAATGTATAAGCAGAAAGGGAAATCAAGGAAACAACCCCATTCACAATAACCTCAAAAAAAAAAAAGTATCTAGGAATTAACCTAACCAAAGATGTAAAGGGTCTATTTCATGAAAACTATAAAAGTCTAAAAAAAGGAATCATAGAGGATACCAGGAAATGGAAAGATCTCCTATGTTCCTGGATAGGCAGAATTAACATAGTGAAAATAGCTATACTGCCAAAATTGATATACACATTTAATGCAATTCCCATTAAAATCCCAATGACGCACTTTACTGAAATGGATAAAACAGTCCACAAGTTCATATGGAACAACAAAAGACCTAGAATAGCCAAATCAATTCTAAGCAAAAGAAACAACACAGGAGGGATCACGATACCAGATTTCAAGCTCTACTATAGAGCCATAATAACAAAGACAGCTTGGTACTGGCACAAAAAGAGACCCGAAGACCAATGGAACAGACTAGAGGACCCAGACATAAAGCCATGTACGTATGTACAGTCAGTTGATATTTGACAAAGGAGCCAAAGATGTACTGTGGAAGAATCATAACCTCTTCAACTACTGGTGCTGGGAAAATTGGGTCGCCACATGCAGAAAAATGAAAGTGGACCCTAGCCTGTCACCATGCACTAACATCAACTCAAAATGGATTAAAGACCTTCACATCAAACCTGATACTCTGAAACTGCTGCAGGACAGAGTAGAAGAGACACTTGAACTTACAGGCACAGGCAGGAACTTCCTGAACAGAGTCCCAGGGTCATAACAAATTGGAGAGAGACCGGCCAAATGGGACTGCCTTAAAATAAAAGTTTCTGCACAGCTAAAGAAATAGCAACCAAACTAGAAAGAAAGCCAACTAATTGGAAAAAATTTACCAGCAAAATATCAGACAAGGGTCTAATATCCATTATATACAGGGAACTCAAGAAACTAACCCCTCACAAATCTAACAAACCAATTACTAAATGGGCAAGGGAACTAAAGAGAGACTTCTCAGAAGAGACAAGAATGGCAAAGAAACACATGAGGAAATGTTCATCATCCCTGGCTGTAAGGGAAATGCAAATAAAAACAATACTGAGATACCACCTTACCCCAGTCAGAATGGCCCATATCCTAAATTTGACCAATGACAAATGCTGGAGGGGATGCAGAGTAAGAGGAACCCTACTGCATTGCTGGTGGGAATGTATACTAATACAATCACTTTGGAAAGCTGTCTGGAGGTACCTCAGAAAGCTAAATATAGACCTCCCATATGACCCAGCCATATCACCCCTAGGCATCTACCCTGAACAACAGGAACCAGGATACAAGGACTCATGCACCTCCATGTTTATTGCAGCACTGTTCACTATAGCCAAGATTTGGAAACAACCCAGATGCCCCACTACAGATGAGTGGTCCAAAAATTGTGGTACCTATGTACAATGGAATATTATGCAGCCATTAGAAAGGACAAAACAATGGCATTCACAGGGAAATGGATGGAACTGGAGCAGATTATTTTGAGCGAAGAAAGCCAAGAACAAAGAGACAAACAGCACATGGTCTCCCTAATAGGTGGATGCTAAAGCCAAAGTACAAGAAGATATGACAAAGTAAACAGGACTCAAGAAGCAAAAGACAGCCACCCACTTTGTCGTATCATTGCTAAATGACTCCATGTTCTTGACCATATATATGGTAGACATATGTACCCAATGGAGAGAAGCCAGGAGGAAGAACAGAATAAGTGGGAAACAGAACAGCATACAACAAAGGGGCGCATCAGCGGCCCTGGACATAGAAGAAAAAGAACTAAGCAACCCAAAGACAGCGATGGGAAGGGAGGAATGAGAAGGAAAGGGGGAACAGCTTACACTAAGCAAAAGGAAAGAAATGTAATCATCACTTGATGTGGAAGAAATAATTAGTATTGTCAAAGCTCATAGAATTCACAAACTTTCTAGACCATGATAATGACAATTTGCCTTGTGAAGGTTAAAATGTGTTTGTGACTTTAACTAAGTATTGCTATTCCACAATACTGTGAAATATGTGAAATTTATGTAATCACCTAATCTCAATTTAAAAAAGTGAGAAGGGATGGGTTAGGAGCGATGGGTGACAATTATTGTCAGACACCTTGTATTCATATACTGTTTTGTAGAATGGGAACTTCTTTGTACAACTACTTAAAGATATAATAATAAAAAATGTAAAAAAAAATAGCCATTAGCTGGAGAGAAGTACCCATCTAGCTGCTTTGAGATAGGAGCAGAACTCAGAAAATTTCCTTCCATCTGATGAGTATACTATCTTCTGTCTTATATTTCCATGGTAGAACCTTCCTGCTTGTTTTCCCTAGATATTCCCTAAAACCATAGGTCTCTTAAAAAATTAAAATTTGTTGCAGGGAGGCTGCAGATGTAATTTATTAGAGTACTCACCTAGCATATGTGATTGTTTACCACTAAAATACACATGCACGCACGCACTTCAATCCTAAGAATTTCAGCTTTTTTTCTCCTGTGGTACTGGGGATTGAACCCAGTGCATCTATCACTGAGCTCACTAATGATAGTTTTTTTTTTTGGAGGGGGGAGGGAGCTCAAGGGGTCCCAGGCTTGAACTCAGGGCCTGGGAACTGACCCTGAGCTTTTTTGCTCAAGGCTAGCACTCTACCAAGGAGTGACAGCTTCACTTTTGGCTTTTTGCTGATTAATTAGAGAAAAAAGTCCATGGACTCTCCTGCCCAGGCTGGCTTAGACTTGGGATCTTCAGATCTCAGCCACTTTTTTTTTTTGGTCTGAGACCAGGATTCAAACTCAATACCTGCCAGTTTCACTCATTGGCTAGTGCTCTACCAACTCATCCAACCCTGATCTCAGCCTCTTGAGTAGCTAGGATTATAGGCATGAACCCATATGCCCGTAAGAATGCTATAATGCTGTTTCCTTCTGTGACTATTTTTGCTAATGATAATAATAATAATAATCATTTTATTTATTTATTTATTGTCGGTCATGGGGCTTGAACTCTGGGCCTGGGTGCTATCCCTCAGCTCTTCAGCTTAAGGGGAGCACTCTACCACTTGAGCCACAGCACCACTTCCGGTTTTCTGAGTGGTTTATTAGTGATAAGAGTCTCTTAGACTTTCCTGCCTGGGCTGGCTTTGAACTGCGATCCTCAGAGTAGCTAGGATTACAGGCATGAGCCACTGATGCCCAGCTGATAAATTATTATTACTGCCTGATACTGTGCTAAGCACTGTATTCATCAGATCTAATTTAATCCTCATAATAACTTGGTTATATTAAAGGGAAATAAGTTAGCAAGGAGCAGGGGGAAGTTTATTGGACATCTCATTTACACAAAACCCCAAATTTCAAATTTTGACTGTATCTCAGATAAAGTAATATATGCAATAATGTTTTTATGTATTTAATTTTTGTGGTGGTGGTGGTGGTTGTGGGGCTTGAACTTAAGGTTTGGGCTCTGTCCTTGAGCTCTTTTGCTCAAGGCTAGCACTTTCTCACTTTGAGCCATAGCTCTATTTCTAATTTCTGGTAGTTACTTGGAGATAAGAGTCTCATGGACTTTTCTGCCTGGGCTGGCTTTGAACCATGATCCTCAGATCTAAGTAGCTATAATTATAGGCATGAGCCACCAGTGTCTGGCATATGCATTTAATTTTTTTTTTTTTGGGGTCCGGTCATGGGGCCTGAACTCTGGGCCTGGGCACTGTTCCTCAGCTTTTCAGCTCAAAGCTAGTGCTCTATCACTTGAGCCACAGTGCCACTTCCAGCTTTTTTTCTTTTTTGCTTATGTGGTGCTGAGGAATTGAACTCAGGGCCTCATGCATGCAAGGCAAGCGCTCTACCACTGAGCACCTTCCTACCCCCAATATGCGTTTAATTTTTAAAACAATTTTTAATAGTGTGACTTACCGCATATAGTGAAAATAGTGCAAAGAATTTCTGCTTTTTCCTTCACCCATCTTCCCTGGTGACATCTTACATAACTCTAGTGAGTGTCACAACCAGGAAGTTGATGTTAGTATTTCCTGTTAGCCCAGGTAGGATGTTTGTTATTGATATTAGCAATTTTCTTAAGTAAACATTTAAAGTATGCTACACTTAATGGTAATGCATTTTTTTTTTTTTGCCGTTACATGTACAGACGCTTCTAAGTGGAGGTGGCTTCCCTTAGCACCTCTCCTGTACCCTCAGATATAAATGCTATTTTTTGGCACCACTTAACAGGAGAAGGATTGGTAATCTACAAAGTTTAAATCTTTGGCTCAGGGCTGGAGATGTTGGTCAGTAGGAGAGTACTTGCAAGGCGCTGGGTTCAATCTTCAGCATTGCCAAAAAGAAAAAAAAAAGTCACTTTCTGAAGTCACACGGCTGTTGTAAGCTTTGGAGCTGGGAGTTGACCTTTCCAGACGCCTTCTGTGAACTCCTGTAATCTTGTGTATCTCATTCAAATTGAGGTTCTGGATGCCAGGTGTGTTTGCATGAGTCTTTGTGTGCACATACACTAACATACTTTCCTACTCTCTGTAGAAGATTGTAGAGTTGATGCCAGAGCCAGAAAGGACTTCAGGGTTGGGAAGTTAGCCCAGCTCCTCATTCAATAGAGGGGGAATGAGGCCATCTCAGAGGCTGTCTGTTGTGTGCCTTGTCCCTCAGGGTTGTAGGCCATATTCTGCTGTAAATCTTCTGCCCATTTTCTTGGTTTCTGTTTCCAACTCTCTTCAGTTGTTTGTTTGCCTAACTCTTGGATGCATTTGCTCAGGTCCCTCCTGCAGGGGCTTGAGCAGTGAGGGCCTTCTTTCCTGCCATCCCTGTGCCTAATGGCCAGTGGCCAGAGCAAAGAGAAAAGCAGAAAAAAGCCCTGTACATAGGGAAGATTTAGGAGACAAAATTTCTCTAAAGCCCTCTGCACAGGAAGAGCTGTTTGTGCAGGTATTGTAGTGATTTTTACTCCTCCTAGCCAGCCTCTCTCTGGCTTTTTCTTCTACTTCATTCATAGCCATAGCTGCCAATCCTCTTCGAAGCCAGAAAGCAGAGGGCATTCTCCTTGCTTTTTCTGCTCCAGTAAAGCGGATGCCTAAGATTTCATGTTCCTTAGGCTAGGCACTGGTGAAGCACCAAGCTACCCAGGCAGCTGAAATTTGAGAATCTCACATTTTGAAGCCAGCCCTGGCAGGAAAGTCTATGAAACTCTTATCTCTAATTAACCACCAGAAAACTGGAAGTGGTACTGTGGCTCCAAGTAATAGAGCACTAGCCTTGAGCACAAAAGCTCAGGGATAGCATCCAGGCCCTCAGTTCAAGCCCCATGATTGACAAAAAAAAAAAAAAAAAAAAAAGGGCAGGGTTCTCCCCAAGCCTTCATAGGTGTACAGACCTGTGTACTTCCAGAGATACGTTGTTCCAAATCTCACTCATCATGCCCTTCAGAAACATCATGTTGCTCCTAGTTGACCTGGAAGTTGAGTGTGTGGCATGCATGTGAGCATGGTATGTTTGTATGAGAGAGCACTTGGGACCTGCCTGGGCCTCCTGAGCATTTGGGGCCAAGGACTTGCTTGTTTACCCTTGTGGCTGCATTGGAGAAATGACCCTTGAGGCCTAGTGGTTTGAGGTGTGGATGATTAGTTCATAGGAGTACAGAGCTGGTATGTGAGGTAAGCAGAGCTTGCTCCATGGCATCACCATTCCTAACCTTATTATGTGCTGGCCTGCCATCCTCTGGGGCATACTAGGAGAGAGAATTAACTTGCTTTCACCACAGACCTGTGCTTCCTTCACCCCACATAGAGCTCTGGCTCTATGTGGGATCTCTGATGCAGAAGTGAACAGCTCCCCTCCCTAAAAGTATCTATGGCCTATAGAGATAATAATCCAGGCTAACAGGTGCTAGTCAAGTGCCTGACATGTCTTTTCAAAAGACATCTAGAGGATGAAAATGTCAGCAGTGCACGGTGCCAGTACTGGGGCTTGAACACTAGGGTCTAGACACTGAACCTTAGCTCTTTTGCTCAAGGCTGATGCTCTAGTATTTGAGTCACAGCTCTACTCCTGGCTCTTGGGTGGTTAATTGGAAATATGAACCTCATGGACTTCCCTGCCTAGGCTGGCTTTGAACTGTGATTCTCAGATCTCAGCCTCCTGAGTAGCTAAGAATCACTGGAGTAAATCTCTGGTTCCTGGCAGTCGACCTAGTTTTAAAGAGATCCACAATTAACCTTCATTCTTTCAACTTGATACTATTCTGTACAATATAAAGGTCTTACTGACTCAGTCTCTATTCTGAAGGATGGTCCATGACTCAGCAGCATCACCAACTTCTGGGATCATGTTAGACATTTAGTGTCCTGTGGGGCTAGGGATATAGTTCAGTGGTACAGAGCTTGCTTACCACTTGTAAGGCCCTGGATTCAATCTTCAGCATTGCCAGTAACAAAAGGAGTGGAAGACAGAATCCCATATTCTATACTAGTTTACAGAGTTAGTTTACATTGTCCTGTGATCTCCAAGAACTCAGAATGGATGTAGAATAGGATGGGCCCCTAATCCACCCTGCTGGTGGCCATCTATGAAGAGGAAATAAGGCACAGGAAAGAAGACTTTGTGAAGAAGATGCCAGGCATTCTGTAGCTGAGGTGAATAGCCATGATCTGTCAAGGATTTCTGACGGATACTTTTGGTTAAGAGGAAGACATGAAACAGATTCTTTGCTAGTCTCTTCAGGCAAGTATAGCCCTGTTGACACTTTGATTTGAGCTTCCAGCCTCTAGAAAGGAAGGCAGAGACATTCAGCAGTTTGCTGAGCACTCCTAGGGAAAGGTATTCCACAGAACAGGAGTCCATGCATGGGCAGAAAGAAGAGAAAGAGGGGCTTTACCCAATAGGTAGGTGGTAGGTTCTTGGATTTAAACAGGGAAGGGACATACTGTTGTTTGGAGAGAGATCTGGGCTGAGACCAACCTTTTTTTTTTTTTTTATTTTTTTTTATTAGAGCAGCAGCAGCAAACCAGTGAGATTGTATAAAGCTGCTTCAGCTCATATAAATTTGTTGAACTTCTGGTTGGGAATGTGGCTCACTGATACAGGGCTTAGCTAGTGTACACAGGATCTGAGTTTGATCTCTAGAACACCCCAATTCAAAAATAAACATGCAGTGCTAGAGATGGGCATGTGTAAAATGAGTAGGTATTAGGATATTCGCTTTTGGGGGGATGTGGGTGCTAGCCCTGGGGCTTGATCTCAGGGCATGGGTGCTGTCCATGAGCTTTTGTGCTCAAGGCTAACACTCTACCATTTGAGCCACAATTCTACTTCCGGCTTTTTTTTTTTTTTTTTGGTCAGTCATGGGGCTTGAACTCTGGACTTGCGCTGTCCCTGCGCTCTTCAGCTCAAGGTGAGTGCTCTACCACTTGAGCCACAGCGCCACTTCTGATTTTCCAGTGGTTTATTGGAGGTAAGAGTCTCATGGAGTTTCCTGCCCAGGCTGGCTTTGAACTGTGATCCTCAGATCTCAGCCTCCTGAGTAGCTAGGATTACAGGCGTAAGCCACTGGCACCCGGCTTTACTTCTAGCTTTTTGAGTAGATAATTGGAAATGAGCCTCATGGACTTTCCTGCCCAGCCTGGCTTCAAACCATGATTCTCAGATCTCAGCCTCCAGGCTAGCTAAGATTATAGTAGTGAGCCATTGGTGTTTGGCTTTTGTGTGTGCACGTGTGTGTCTGGATCCTGGAGCTTGAATTCAAGGCCTGGCTGCTGTCAGACATTCTTTTGATAAGTATATGGTGCATACCCGGAGTCCTCTTAAGTTAGCAAAAGGGTATATCACAAAAAGCACAGATAAGGATCATGTCTTTAAGGGGCTTGCAGTACCACCAGTAAGGCTAAGCAGTAAGGAAAAATACAAACAAGGAGTCTTTGATGTTCAGTGCTAGAATGGAACAAAGACAAGAGGGAGTTACTTAGATAGAGTAGTTGGAGTTGAGAATAAAAAGAGAGCTCTCAATTGTACCCTGCACAAGACAGGTTCGCGTTCTTCCTTTAAAGATAAACTTTTTATCTACAAACTCTCCCAGTTTTTCATTTGAGCTCGATTCCTTCTTCCTCCCTTCCCACCAACAAAACATCTTTCTTGAGGCTGCATAGTCTTGACTGCATGGGCTTTCAGACCTCTGATGGAAAAATCCATCTGCCCTCTGCCTAAAACAGGTGTGTAAACATGGCAGGCTGGACTTACAGCACCCCCACTCTCTTCCTGTGCTTTGCTTTGTCATCCCCTGTCAGAGAGATGCTATCCCCTCTCTCTGAGGTATGGATGTTTGGATCTCTCTCAGCTGTGGTCCTTGGAAGGATTTCTCCTTACAACAGCTCCTCCTTCCCCCTCCCAACAGCTGAGGCCTTACTCTGCATCCTTTCACTGGAGGCCTATCTAGCCAGTGTCTTTGAGTCTCCCCAGGTGTATCCTCCGCCTGATCTGTGCTAGGCCCTGGGCTTTTAATTCCCAACTTAAAGGCCACAATGCCTCTGGGATGTGTAAGCAGGGAGACTAAGGAAAATACCACTGGGAGCATGCTGGGAAGGGGGCAGCCCTGGTAGTGTGAGGGTGTGGTTGGCTGGGAATCTGAATAGTAATGAGGGACAGAAAGTGTTTTCCAGACAGAGGGACCAGCACCATCAGAGGCAGGCAGAAGAGAAACTGGAAGCCTGGGTTTAGTTCCTTCCATGTGTCTAGAATATTCTAGGTTTGTTAAAGAATTTACTGTTTGTGTTTTGGGAGCTGGGGATCTAACCAGAGCCTCATGCATTGCTCAGCATAGCTCTACTACTGAGTTACAACTCTGAGCCAAACCCTAAGGAACTTATTCTTCCTCTGCCCACTTTTACATCCTTATCAAGTCTTTCTTAAAGTGTCTTCACCCACCTAAATTCAAGGACCCCATCCTTGCATTTCTTCCTTCCTAGCACTGATAGCCACTGGATAGTCTAGTGTTTTGCTTGTTTGTTTTTCTTGATTAGGGTGTAAGCTCCCAGTGAGCTGTGGTTATCAGTTTCTTTGCTTTATCCGTGGCATTAATAACATACATTGTAAATGCCATTTATATGCCCAGTTCATAGTAGGTGTTAAAACATACTTTTATGCAGTGCTGGGAATCTAAACCTATAGTCTTACACATGCAACATAAGTGCTCTCTCCCACTGACCTACACCCCAGCCCTAATACATACTTTTGAATGAATTGACACATATAGCCATGTATATGAATTATTTATAGATTCAACCTAAAAGTAATGAGGCTTTAGGCCTAGGGATGAATCTTGTGGCACAACACCCGCCTAGCATGCTCAAAGCCCTGGGTGCAGTCTCCAGTATCACACAAAACAAGACTAGATCAAACAAAATCTTTAAATCCATGAGCACTGTACTTTTCATTGATACGTGTAATTTCTCTTGGCAGTAATTCCTTTTTTTCAGTATATAAATCATGCATTTTTTATTGCTGTTAAATTTATTTGTGAGTATTTTAAGAGTATTTAAATTTTTTCCATTATAAATAGTAGTATTTGAACTTTCATATTCCAGTTACTTATTGCTTATATAAAAAATGAGATGGTTGTATATATTAACTATTTGGTCTCATTATAACAGCAAAGTGTACTTACTAGTGTACAAGTAATATTTTTTATAGATTTCTTATTTTTGTGCGTTTTTTTTTAAAGATATGTAACCCTATTGCCTTCAAATGAAGACAGTTTTACTACTACTTTTTCCACTTTTAAGCTTTTTCTTTCTTTAGTTCTGGCTTTGTTTCCTGGCCAGGAGTCCAGTATTGTGTTAAATCAAGTGATCAAGTGGACATTGCCTTATTCTTTTTTTTTTTTTTTTTTTGGTGTGGGGGGGGTGGTCTGGTCGTGGGGCCTGAACTCTGGGCCTGGGCGCTGTCCCTCAGCTCTTCAGTTCAAGGCTAGCGCTTGAGCCACAGCGCCACTTCTGGCTTTTTTCTTTTTGCTTATGTGGTGCTGAGGAATTGAACCCAGGGCCTCATGCATGCAAGGCAAGCGCTCTACCACTGAGCCACCTTCCCAGCCCAACACTGATTGCCTTATTCTTGTACTTAGACTAGCCCTTTACCTCCAGCGATTTTTCTCTAGCCTCTTGCAGTTCATCCACCAACTGCTTCTGGAAACTTTTGTCTACAATGAGGCCTGATTTTCATGGGCTAGAATTGGCCTTTGCTGGTATTGAGAATTTTATAAGAGATACCTGGGTCCTTCCTCCCTGGTGATTCTGTTTCTCTCACTTTTTTGGGTGTATTTTTATTTACTTACATAATACATTCTATTTTCCCAAGATAGATTGATTTTTTTTTTTTTTTTTGGTGTTAGTACTGGGGCTTGAACTCAGGGTATTGTATAATTCCTTAGCTTTTTTGCTCACGGCTGGTGTGCTACCACTTGAGCCACAGCTCTACTTCTGGCTTTTTACTGTCTGGATTTAAACCTTGATCCTCAGATCTCAGTAGCTCAGATCCTCAGGTCTGAGTACTGTAGCTAGGACTACAGGAGTGAGCCATCAGTGCCCATTGCCATGCTTCTCACTGAGTAATGAATATCCCTCATACCAGAGCCTAGCAGTCCTCTGAGATTCCCCCTTCCCTCACCCTTACTGTGTGTCTGCCTGCTTCATGCCATTCCTGTGCTAGGTATGAGCAGTAAGTTTTCAACTGAAAGGACACAGTTACACACACACACACACACACACTGCTGGAGGTCAAACCCAGGACCTTGTGCATAATAGTCAAGTGATATACCATGCAGCTGACCCCACAGTGCTTGAATATCTTTTCTCTTGGAGATAAAATTAGAATTAAAAAAATATATTACCAAGAGTATTAGGTGGTGGTGGCTCACACTGGTTACCCTAGCTACTCAAAACTGAGATCTGAGGATTATGGTTCAAAACCAGCCCAGGCAGAGGCCATGGGATTCTTATCTCCAGTTAACCCACAAGAAGCCAGAAGTGGGGCTATGACTCAAGTCACTGAAGTGCTAATCTTGAGCAAAAAAGTCAAGCTAGAGTTCAAGTCCAAGTTCCAGAACTGGCACGCATGTGTGCACACACATATACACACACACACAAATACAAATAGATTTTACAGACCCTACCCAATCTGTGATAATTCAATTGTAATTTTTCAACTTTACTATGCTACGAAAGCAATATGCATTTGGCAGCAACCATAATTGGAATTCTGAATCTTGGTCTTTTCCTAGAGTGGTCACATATAGCTGGGTTGTGGCAGTGTGGAAGCTTCCAATCAGACATGCACTCTACATAACAATCCCCTAGTACTTTATAATGTGTGGGTGGTTACCACAGAAAGTCTGGTGTGAGATGAATAAACATTCCCCACTGATCTTTGGGACTGGGGCACGTGAATTTGTTTTCTGCTCTGGGTGGGAGTAGATGGAGTGGGGGTGGGGATTGAGTGCATCTCCTCCTTAGTATGTGATCGAAATCTTGGTGTGGACCACACTTCCCTTCTGCGCTGTAAAGAATTCCCCATTTCTCCTCATTTTAGGCAGCTGACATTATTATTATTATTGTGGTTGTTGTTCTGGCAGTACTAGTACTCAGGGCCTGTCCTCTACCACATGAATCAAGCTCCAGCCCTCTCTATCCTTTGTAATGTATTTTTGTAAAATATGGAGAATGTGTGTAGGTTTCTAAAACTGCTAATTATATAATGGTAATATGTTAATATGTAAATGGTCTTATTATAGATGTCATTCTGATTCCTTCAGTCAGTTCAATATTTTTTATCTCATTGTATTGCTAATGTATGATAATATAATCAGTTACACGAACAAGATAAAAATTAATTTAATGCTATAATTGAATTATAAAGGAAAAGTGAAAGGAAATGAATTTATATTAAAATACCTAATTCAATATATAAAAGTCTACAGGAACAAAGCCAGGCACCAGTGGCTCACGCTTGTAATCCTAGCTACTCAGGAAGCTGAGGTCTGAAAATCATGGTTTGAAGCCAGCCCAAGCAGGAAAGCTTGCTGAGACTCTTATCTCCAATTAACTACCAAAAAAGCTGGAGGTGGTAGAGTGCTTTCTTTGAGCACAAAAGCTCAGGGCCAGTGCCCATGCACTGCGTTCAAGCCCCAGGACTGGTATGTGTGCCCATGTATACACACACAGATCCACAGGCACAAAGAATACTAGAAAACATAATAATACAAGAGCCCATGAGGAGAAATGTCACAGATGAGGGAGTAAGGAGAGAGAACTTTGCCAACAGGTTTTGGTATTTTGGAAGATAGCCAAGTGGACCTGTATGTGATTGTAAACAGTTGTTTGCCTTCCTGAGCATTCAGTAGGACATTGATTGGGTGCTGTGTGGATCTTGAGGTTTATGTCATGATAGTGTGTCCTGGGCAGTGCAGGACTCTGCCTCTGGCCCTGTCCACCATTGCTGGTTGAACCTCCCTCTGTCACTGTAACAGACAAAAATGATTCTATAGCTGTCCGGAATACCCTTTTGAGACAGATCCTAGACCCAAGTGTAAACTCTTTAAAACTGTAAGGCTTTAAGGGAGAAAAAAAACCCCTTTTGTTACTTTTGATTAGATAAAGATCTGCCCCTCTTCCCTATTTTATTCCCTATTTTTAGGGGGTGGATATGCTGGTAATTCAGTGCCTTGTGCATACTAGGCAAGTGTTACAGCACTGAGACACAGCCCCCAGCTGAAATAAAACATTAACATACCATTTAGGAAATTAAAAAAATTTGGACAAATTGAACTGTTTGCTTTTCAAATATGTATTAAGAGATAGAAAGTCACAGGTTAGGAGAAAATATTTGTAAAGCATACTTTGATAAAAGATTTGTATATGCAATATATAAGTACTCAAGACTGATCAAGGAAACCCTTAAAATGTGTGTGTGTGTATGTGCGTGTGTGTGTGTCTGTCTGTGTGCGCACAGACAGAATTTAGGGCTTTTGTACTTTCTGTGAGCTTTTTTGCTCAAAGCTAGTTCTCTACTACTTGAGCCATACCTTTACTTCTGGCTTTTTGTTGGTCAATTAGAGATAAGAGTCTCATGGATTTTTCTGCCTAGGCTGGCTTCAAGCTGCAATCCTCAACTCAGAGCCTTCTAACTAGCTAGATTACAGGTATGAGCCACCAGTACTCAGCAGACCCATTTTTTTTTTGAAATGGGGATATAATTTGAAAAGACATACTTCATAGCTATGGCTATACATAGCAGATGAAAGATACTTGCTTGGCACCCATGGCTCATGCCATGCAACAACATTGCAATGAACATGGGTGTGCAGGAGTCTTTTTTGTATGTGGATTTATACTCCATCAGAGATATGCCCCCAGAACATTTAATTTGTTGAACCCTGTTTTCTTTTTGTCTTTTCTTTCTTTTGTTCTGGTACAATGCTTGAACTCAGGGCCTAGACACTGTCCTTGAGTTTTTATGCTCAAGGGTAGTGCTTCACCGTTTGAGTTACAGCCCCACTTCCAGTTTTTGGTGGTTAGTTGGTGGTAAGAATCTCACTAAAATTCCTACTCTGGCTGGGTTTGAACTGTGTTCCTGAGTAGATAGGTATGAGCCAACAGCACCAGACTTTTTTTTTCTTCTTCCTTTATAATTGGAAGAAATGTCCTGCTATTTTTTTTCCTTTGCCATTATTTTTGGTGGTAATGTAAGAAAATGGTATGATTCTGTCCCCATTTCCCAGGCAAGTGCATTTGAAAATCCCAGCATTGTCTCTAAGCAGTTTGGAAGTAGAAGTGTGGGACAGCAAGAGCGGCTGAGCAGGAAGGTCTGGGCCTGGTCATTGTCTAACCAGGTGAGTCAAGCTCCCTGAACTTTAGGAAGCTTTTGTGTTTCCAGCTGTACCGGAGGGATTAGTGGCTTAGCCTGACCTCATGGGAGTGGGTTGTATTGTTATGTCTTATAAAGCTAAAACCTTAATGTTATTTTTTTCATGCAACACCATCTGCTTCAGGATTTTACCATGCTCAACATTTCCCCATCCCCTGAGTCCCTCCTTCTAAATAAGTTCTGTGTTTGGAAGAGTGAATTCACTTTGGACCAAGCAACAGATGTTCAGGGCAATATGTAAAATGAGATCTGTTAGTGACCAATCAATGATGGTGTTCACCAAAACCTGTGCAGGCACAGTAGTGTGCAAACCTGCTGGAGTGTAAAGCAAGATACCCAAAATGTATTCTTGTTTGGAAGGCTTTCACTGGAGTGTGTAAGCCAAAGGCACAGGAAGTGTAGTTGCTGAAGGAACAAAACAAATTTATAACAGAAGGCAGAAGAGAGAGCATACAGGCCAAGATTCATTTGTGAAAGAAGGCTGCAGATGTTGGGTGCTGTGGGAAGTCTTGATAAAGTCCTTCCTGGAGAAGAGGCACATTGCATGGGGGCAATTAGAGAGATGCTTTTGTGGGAACAAAGCTGCTGTGTAAGTAGGAGAGGGAACACCAGACACTCTCGAGCATAGTCCGGAAATCCATTCAGTAACAAAGAACTGTAATTCCAAATCAGTGACACCTTCTAAATCCTCTCAGACTATGTCTGAAATTATAGAGCAGCAATCGTGAGTCAGTGGCCTTCAGTCAGAACTGGATAGCTGTGTACTTTGCTCAAATGCCTGGGATATAATGGAGATGGGCCAACAGCCAGGAGATAAAGCAAGTCAATACAGGACCTGGACAGCTCTGATGCTGGGGCAGATAATGAGAAAAGGGCCAGGATTTGAAAGCGTGACCTCTAAGTCTTCCTGTGTAATGAACAGAACATAATGGAAGGCTGAGATCTGAGACCTGGTGCTCCTGGGCCTGAGGTACCCCAGCCAGCAGCCTGGCTGAATCCCTGGATAAGTTGGATGAGCTGTGTGGGAACTTCACTGCCTATGGAAAAGAGAAGAAGGGCAAAGGCTTTTTCTTTCAAAGGGGATAGGCATGAGGCTTAGCTTTTAAGAACTTGAACATTGACATTGTGCCTCCCCATTTACTAACTGTGTGGCCTTGAACAAGTCATCCTCTCTGAATCGGATTTACTTGTAAAATAGGAGAGAAAAAAATGATGGTACCAGGATTATTGTGAGATAAAGGACAAAGCATTTAGCAGTCTATGTGGCACACGTGAGTACGTGTACATGTGGTGGTACTGGATGACAATAGCATGGTGGGAGAGTTGGAAGAATGTGGTAGAGCAATGTGTTCATCTCATGACAAGGAAGAAAATGAAAAAGGTGGAAATCCCACAATCTCCTCCTTCTAAGGTACAACCCAATGACATAAAGACTTCTCTGAAGGCCCTTCCTCTTAAAGGTCCACATGATACCTCCTAGTAGTGCTACTCTGGAGACACGGCTTTTAGCGCATGGACATTTGGGGACCGTCAACACCCAGAGTAGAGCAGTATACTTACAGGGCCAGGGGGCTAGCAGTGCTACCACGTAAGGTACAGCCCAACAATTCAGATGCTTAACCAAGACCTGCATTATTCTCTCTCTCTTAATAGTCTCCAGAGTCCCTGGTCTTTTTACCATGCACTACCTTGAACCCTGTCTTCCACCATCCTAAGCACTTCATATTGAATTCCCTGTAGGCAAACTTGATCTTTAAAAAATTTTTTAAAAATAATTTTGTTTTGTGCTTGTAATGGGACTTGAACTCAGGGCCTAGTGCTCTTGCTTGGGTTTTTCTGCTCAAGGTTGCTGCTTGCTCTACTACTTGAGTCAAACCTCTACTAATTGGAGCTAAGAGTCTCATAGATTTGTCTGCCTGGGCTGTCTTTGAACCTTGATCCACAGATCTCAGCTTTCTGAGATCTGAGGCATGAGCCATCAGTGCCCAGCTCAGGACCTTGACTTTATCTCTGCGAAGTATCTTATTAGACCATAGTTTTGATTGCTTCTTCTTCTCTCCTAGCCTCCCCATCCAACTTAGCATCATCCTCAAGTCTGATCAGCAAGTGATAAATTATTTTGAACCAAACAGGGTCAAATTTAGAGCCAATGGCATGCTCCTGGGCATGGTTGTCAGAGACCCATGCATGAGCAGTTTTCAAAGAGTATTTTAGGACGCTGTCCTGCGAATGCTCCTAAGAAGCACAGTTTGTGACCAAACACATTGAGCTAGTCCTATATCCATAGCCCCTTCTCCAAGAGGTATGGATGCCTCTGAATATTTTATAAAAAGAAAAATTTCTAGACATAGCTTTCCAAAGCTGACCAGTAAGGACTCTCCTCTCTTCCCCCTATCATGAACCAACTAGTAATGGAACATTTAAGAATGATAAAGACATCTGCTAAAGAAATACTTGGAGAATGCTTATAAAGATGGTGACCACTTACCAGTTCATTTAATTGCGTTATTCTGTGGGCCAGATACTGCCACTATTGATCACAAGAGCAACATGACAGATGATGTAGAATACTTCCTGAACACCACTCTGTCATTCATTCAGAGGGGATACTCCACCTGAGCACTTCCTACCTGTGAGCACTCTCATCCTAGAAATCTGCAAGGTGAGACTTTGGCTCCCTGGGTAGGTAGTTTCCTGGTATGTTGTTGTGAGTAAACGGACATATTTGGGGGCTGTAGGAAACCTCAGAGCCAGGTAGTAGCCTATCAGCACTCACAGCAATAACCAGAATTGGAATGTAAAAATGGCCACAGTTGCTGAACTTGCATTTTATGCCAAGCTTTTCATCCACCATCTCTTTCTGCGTCTTTGCCAGAACCAAGATGGTGGGCACTTCTGTTATCCTTCTATTAGGAATAAGGAGGAGGTAGCACATGTATAATGTAGGAAAGTTTCTCAAGGAATACAATTACGAGGAAAGGAAGCTAAGTGTCAAACTCAAATGTGACTGACTCCAGAGCCATGTGTTCAACCAATTCACTGGGATTATTTTTTTCCTACAACCGTGCAGTCATCAGGCATTTATTAAATGCTAACTTTGAGCCCGGCCCAAGTGCTTAGTGAAATGATGAAGGCAACAAAGAGACAGTGTTCTACCTTAAGGAGCTTACTCGTTATTGGGGGGAACATTTGTAGTTCAATGAAGAGCATGGTTATCAAGCAAGCAGAAGCGAATGCATGAGCTTAGAATGCCAAATGCCATGCAAATGTATGTAAATAGCACAGGATGTGCATCCCGGCTGCTCAGGCCCTGACAGCCACAGCTCCACAGCTTGTTGTTGGAAAGAACTCCTCCCCCCCTGCATCCCTCCCCACCAGACCCCTTTACCCATTCTCCCCAATTTCTCTCTTAGTCTTCATCTTTTCCTGGTGTAATCCTAGATTCACCTCCCTCCCACCTGCCACCACATCCCCTGGGAAACCACTGACTACTTGGCTCCCTGATTCTGGGTCTGGTGAACTCCCAGCTGACATCCACAGCACTTGGAGGTGACCTAGTTTGAGCAAAATGCGGGCTTTTCATTTACATGTTCAATAGGCTGAGTTGGCAGCTTGTCAGCAGGCTGTGTCTCCTTGTGACACCGTCAATTCCCCCCTCACCCAGCTTCCTATTACTAAAAATCCTCAGGATGCTCTTAGAGCCCAGAAGGTATGGTAGACCTGTGAAAGACAAGAAAACAGGAAAAAGAAAAAGGGGGGGCATGTCTCAAGTGGTAGAGTCCCTGCCTAGTAAGCAAAAGGCCTTGAGTTCAATCCCCCATAACAGGATTGCCCTTTCTTGCCAAAGGAAAAAAGAAAAAGAGAAAAAATTCCCTAGAACACAGAGGAAGAACAACAAGCAATTAGGTATTTCCTTGAACAATTTTTTTTTCCTACAAGGATGATTGCTTTTACCTTTATTTTTATTTTTTTGGTCTTCCCCCTTCATACCTGTTCTTCTGGTTTGGTGCTGTTGAAGTGCTATTTCTTCTCATCTACCTTAGTGTCCCTTGGGAAGGGAGAGTGGAAATGCCTCTCTTCTCCCTCTTTCCATCCATACTTCTTTTATAAACCTTCTCTTAAGGCTGAAGGGGAGCTTTGAGTATTTAAGTCCTTCATAGGGCAACTGTGTATGGGAGTGACCCCTCCCCCCAGTTCCCAGTTCAAGGATCCAGAGTTCTGTACCATGGCCTGGCTTTTGTATGATGACCAATAGCCTTGGCATGTGTGGCATGCGCTCAGAGGTTTGGCTCTTACATCTGAGAGCAAGAGCAATTCTGCTGATTATTCCCTGGAGTTGCCCTCCGAATTCCAGGGCCTTCTACCCCATTGGAGGTGGGTTAAAGGTTGCATGTAGCATTAAGGGCACTTCCTTGCCTTCCTATTCAGTGTTGCCTGGGCCACATGAGGTCATACTTGGGGGTTTGGTCAGTTCTATGGTCCCATAGATGGCAGTGTCCAAGTTTATGCAAGCCATCAGGAAAGGAACTGATGAGAGTTCTGCGTCATTTTCTCTAAACAGGTTAAAAACATGTACAGTACTTAGAATCCTGAAGGTTAGTCTGAAATTTCCCCAACCCTGCTACCGCTTCTGTTACTGAACATTCTTTCTTAGGGATGAAGAGTCTTCTGCTGGGTGCCGGTGGCTGACGCCTGTAATCATGCTATTCAGGGGGCTGAGATCTGATGATCACAGTTCAAAGCCAGCCCAGGCAGGAAAGTCTGTGAGACTCTCACCTCCAATAAACCACCAGAAAACCAGAAGTGGCGCTGTAGCTCAAGTGGTAGAATGCTTGTCTTGAGCTGAAGAGCTGAGGGACAGCGCCCAGTCCCAGAGTTCAAGCCCCACAACCAACAAAAACAAAACGAAAAACAAAAAACCCAAAACATCTATGAGCCAGTGATTCACACCTGTAATCCTAGCTACTCAGGAGGCTGAGATCTGAGGACTGTGGTTCAGAGCCAGCCCAGGCAGGAATGTCAGTGAGACTCTTATTACCAATTAACCACCAGAAAACCAGAAGTAGTGTTGTGGCTCAAGTGGTAGAGCACCAGTCTTGAGCTGAAAAGCTCAGAGATAGTGCCCAGGCTCAGAGTTCAAGACCCATGACCAAGAAAATGAAAACAACCCCTCCCCCCAAAACCCCCCAAAATTCTAAGGCAGCACTTCCTCCCTGAAGTCAGCCCTTCTTTTCTTTGGTTGACTTTCAGCTACTCTCTTACTTGCCAGACTACTCCATAACATTTACTGAGTACTTTGTGGCCAGTTGCTGGGTGAAAACAGTAGACAAGGCCCTGTTCTCCTGATGGCTCATGGGAAGAGATAGGTAATCAAGGCTTAAATTGTCACATGTAACTATCCAGAGCATCCTGCTGCGGGGAGGAGAGTGTAAATGTTGGGGAGACCATGGCAGAGAAGCAAGGAGAAGCCCATTGGAGATGGTGACATATGAGCTCAGAGATGAGAAGGTGCCACAGGTGTAGAGATGAGAAGATGCCACAGGTGTGCAGTTTCCTTGGCAGAAATGAGCCTGGTAAATAGTTCCTTAAACAGAAACATGTGGAGCTTCTTGGATGGGCGGCTGATGTGTGCCCCTCCCCCCCCCCCCCCCCCCCCCCGCCTGCCCCGCCACTGCATGTACAGGCAGTGATATATAAAAGTAATGCAGCTGTTTCCCCCTGGGGAAAGCATCCCTGTATCAATGGCTTATCTTTGAAAACCTGGGGTCCAAGTATGAAAGGCAGACAAAAATGTGCAGTCTTTGCTCCTACTCTGTGTAACCCCCTCTGGCCCGGTCAAGCTTTATACTCGAGAAAGTACATCATGATCTGCATTAGGAGTTCTGTGTTCTTTTGCTATTCAGGTCTGTGGGCCTGTTCCACCAAATGCTCCAAGATCCTTCCTGCATCTAGCCTTTCCTGAATCTCATTCTACTGTCAAAGCACTTCATACCTAAAGTGATAACAGATGTTTATATGGTGTGTATCACTTGTAGCATGCTTTCTTACCTCCATGAAGAAGCAAATAGTCCTTCTTACCCATAGTTTCACTTTCCATGGTTCAGTTAAGCTGTCATTAGCTGTGGTCCCGAATATGAAATGGAAAATTCTAGAAATAGTTCACTTATTACAATATAATTATTCTACTTTGTTATTGGTTATCATGGCTAATCTATCACTGTGCCTAAATTATGAGTTGACTTTTATCATAAGTAAGTATGTAGGTAGAAAGAAAAAACCTACTGGGCTTCAGTAACTCCAAATAAGCAGGAAAATACTGGGCTGACCAGGATACGATAAAGACAGTTGCACATCTATGTTCATTGCTGCACTATTCAATAGCCAAGATAAGGAAACAACCCAGATGCCCCACAATAGATGACTAGACCCAAAAAATGTGGTACCTATACACAGTGGAATTTTATTCAATTAGAATAAAATTATGTCATTTGCAAGGAAATGGATGGGACTAGACCAAATCATGCGAAGTAAGCTAAGCTGAGAGACAAATGGCACATATTCTGATATGCAGAAATTAGATCTAAAATGCACTGGAACATGGTTAAATTGTATAGGATTCTAGACACAGTGAGATCAAAAGAAGATACTCTTAGGAGAGAAACACAAAGGCACAATGTTTAAGTACCTCTTCATGTTTATATAAAATAACATACATCTTGAAACAGAATCCAAGTTATGAAAATGAGACCTCTTTTTTTTTTTTTTTAAGTCTTTAGCTTTTAATGATTCTGAAACAAGAGACCTACTTATAACCTCCAAAGAGCGAGACAATCCATCCAGGCACAGTTAAAGGTGACAAAAAAATTTATTTGCATGATTTACATCAGAAAGGGGGCCTGTGACTACTTTGTCCTGGGCTAGATACCTAGAGCAGCCTTGACCACCAAACCTCCAAAAGGTAGCCCTGACCTTTCTTAGTTGGTCTGCAAACCACCAGTCAGTCTGCAAACCTCCAAACCTCAGACCTCCAAAGCTCCAAAGGGGAAGGCTTTTCCTTTTCTTCCCTTCCTCCTTCTCTTCAGGCCTCTCCGCTCTTCACAGGCCTGCTCTGCTCTGCTCCAGGAGGCGCCTCTCCACAGGCCCCTCGAAAGGGAGGTCCCAAATGGCCCCTCGAGGAGGCCTGCCCTGCCTTCCTCAGGCCTGGCCTGCTCTACTCCGGCAGGCTTTCCCCTCCTGCTGTCTCTCTCTCCACTCCTTGTCTCCCCTCTCAATCAGTAGCTCTACTTCTTTGTTGCTCTCTCCCCCTATTCTCCTTAGGACTCCCAGTCTTTACTCTCTTTAGGACTAGGAACACACAGCCTATATATAGGCTGTGCCCCTCCTCCTAGTTATTACAACTAAGGAAACCATGGGACCTATGTTTCTTTAGGCCTGGCTTACTTCACTTAATATCATTTTTTCCAAGTCTTTCCATTTCCTAACAAATGGGGCAATGTCATTCTTTCTGATGGAGACATAGAATCCTATTGTGTATATACAACACATTTTCTTGAGCCATTCATCTACTGAGGGGCATCTGGGTTGGTTCCATATCTTAGCTATGGTAAATAATGCTGCAATAAACATAGTTGTGCTGGTAGCTTTAGTGTGGTCTTGTTTGTGATCATTTGGGTAAATGCTCAAAAGTGGGATTGCTGGGTCATAGGGGAGCTCTATGTGGAGTCTTTTGAGGAACCTCCATACTGCTTTCCAAAGTAGTTGAATAAGTTTACACTCCCACCAACAATGCAGTAGGGTTCCCTTCTGTCCACATCCCCTCCAGCATCTGTTGTTATTAGAGTTCTTGATTATAGCCATTCTAACTGGGGTGAGGTGGTATCTCAATGTTGTTTTGATTTGCATTTCTTTATGTGTCTGTTGCCCATTCTTCTTTCCTCTTCAGAGAAGTTTCTCTTTAAGTCTTTAGCCCACTTATTTATTAGGCAGTTGTTTCTTTGAGGATTTGTTGTTGGGGAATTTAATTTTGGAGTAGGGATTTAATTTTTTGAGTTCCAAGTATATTTTAGATATGAGACCCTTATCCATTGTATGGCTAGTAAAGATCTTCTCCCAATCTGTGGGCTTTCTATTGATCTTGCTAGTTATGTCCTTTGCCATGCAGAAACTCTGCAGTTTTATGCAATCCCATTTGTCCAAACTTTCTTTGATTTGTTGTGTTTCTGGGTCTCTATTGAGTAAATTTTGGCCTGTGCCTAGGAGACCTAGGGTTTCTCCTGTTTCTTCCTGTAATGTTTTCAGGGTGTCGGCTTTGACTTTGAGGTCTTTGATCCATTTGGAATTGATTCTGGTGCAGGGTGATATATAAGGATCTAACTTTAGTTTTTTACAGGTATTTAACCAATTTTGCCAGCACCATTTACTGAAGAGGCTGTCTTTCTTCCATTCTATTTTTTTTTTTTTAGCTCCACCCTTTATTTTTAAAAGACAGGGTTTCACTATGTAGTTCAGGCTGACTTGGAGCTTCTGATTCTCCTATTTCAGTTTTCCAGTTGGCTTGGATTACAGGTGTTAATGAGTGTGTGTGTGTGTGTGTGTGTGTGTGTGTGTGTGTGTGTGTGTGTGTGTGTGTGTGTATCATGCTGGTACTAGGACTTGAACTCAGGATCTTGAATTCTCACTTAGCTTTTCTGGTCTTGACTGATGCTCTATCACTTGAGCCATGCCTGTGCTGGTCATTTAGAGATAAGAGCCTCTTGGACTTTTCTGCCTGGGCTGCTTTTGAGCCAGAACCATCCAGGGTTCAGCCTCCTGAATAGCTAGAATTGTAGGAATGAGCCACTGATGCCCTTTACATTAAATGTGTGTGTGTGTGTGTGTGTGTGTGTGTGTGTGTGTGTGCTAGTGCTAGTCGTGGGGCTTGAACTCAGGGCCTGAGTGCTGTCCCCGAGATCTTTTTGCTCAAGACTTGTGCTCTACCACTTGAGCCATTGCTCCACTTCTGGCTTCTGGTAGTTAATTGGAATAAGAATATCAAGGAATTTCCTGCCTGGGCTGCATTTAAACTGTGGTCCTCTGATTTCAGCTTCCTATAGGATTATAGGGATGAGCCACCAGAGCCCAGCCAAGTTGACATAGTCATTTTGCAGTTGACCTAGGTTGTTTGTTCAGCAGTGAGCAGTGACCTATGCCTCCCATGAGTCGGATGCTGCTGCCAGAGAAACACTGGACCTTGTCATTTTGGTGCTCAGAGTCTGGTGGATGAGCTGCATAGTACATATGGAAATGATAGAAAAATGAAGCATACTGTGGGGGACAGGCAGGCGCTCTTAAAAAAAAAAATCAGTGAACTGGGCCTAAGATAAGGCTAGAGAGTGGAGAATTCCATAAACTTTGAGGAGGATACTGAGGAAGGTCTTTCTCCGAGGGAGTGACATTTTATTTTATTTAATTAATTAATTTATTTTTGTCAGTAGTCATGGGGCTTGAACTCTGGGGCTGGGCGCTGTCCCTGAGCTCTTGAGAGTTCTACCACTTGAGCGTTCTACCACTTGAGACATAGCACCACTTGCAGGTGGTGACATTTTAGTGGGACAACTATGAACAGGAGGCCAGGGTAATGGCATTTCAGATAGAGACAACATATACAAAGGTCCTGAGGCTGCCTGGACATGTCCTGGCTGGGGATCTGAGATGGCTACTTTCACAATAGGAATGGAGAGCAACAGGTAGGTATAACTCAAGATTGGTGCTCTGTACAGGGGCAGGATTGTGGTATGACTTTCCATGAAATTTATCAACCCCCTAGAGGAACTGAGGCAGACTGTAAAAGGGGAGAAACTGC